>NC_056429.1:27263077-27993077 GCF_018296145.1 Oncorhynchus tshawytscha | reverse complement strand
CTTTAAGGATACGCTCTAGTCTAGTGTGTGTGTGTGTGTGTGTGTGTGTGTGTGTGTGTGTGTGTGTGTGTGTGTGTGTGTGTGTGCGTGCGTGTGTGTCAGCTCCAGAGTGAGAGAGGAGCATCTCAGAGTTATTTTACGTATAAACATTGTTCAGATATCAATTCTTCATTAGTCTATCTCCTCTATTCTGTTAACACACTCATTTATCTATTTAACACTATAGTAGACTACCGAACTGTCAATGGGGTTCAAGTGGCGCTCTATAATGACTGAATCACTGTGAAACAGATAACAAGTCTAAATACCAGGAGGTCTTGGTTAAAACGTTGCTTTACCGCTTTCATAGGAATGTATAGCTGCTTTCTGTGTTGTATTGTGGTATAGCTTATTGTGGTACGGTCACAGTGCTGTGTGTCCTACATCAGAATTCACTGGTTAATCTTCCCCCATCCTCCTTCAACACACTGGCAGCCTTATTCTCTATCTCTGCTTCCCTCCCTCCATCTCTCCCTCTCTCCATCACCGTGTCTGCACACTTTGTGATCTGCAGACGGAAGCTGTTTCTACGGGGTTACAGGGTTCAATGTGTGAGGGTGTCTGCGTTTGTTTGCATGTGTGAGTGAGTGAGTGAGTGAGTGAGTGAGCAATGGGTTTTTCAGAGAGAGAGAGAGAGACACCATCTTTAAATTCTCACTGCATCATGACCAACCATCAACCCACTCACATTCACACACAACAAACAACCCAGTACCCTATCAAAATCAATACAAATTATAACCTCTCCTGTTTCGCTCTCCTCTCCCCCAACCCCCACAAACACCTCATTTCCATTAGCGAGTGATAGACCCCTGGATGAATAAAACATAAAGCCTGATCACACTGCTCCTCAGATTTGACCAGCCAGGGACACACACACACACACACACAAATGCACATGCACTCATACACACGGCAGACCCTATTCATATTCACACATCATGATAACACGGACTGAGGGATTATACACACACATAGCTATGTGCCTGTGCAGAGAGACTCACAAACATACAAAGTCTCAGCCACTGGTGCATAAAGATGCATAGACACACACACACACACACACACACGCTGGTGTTGGATTTGTGATCTCATTTTGGAGGCAGACTATATCTCTCTCACACACACTATTCCTCCATTCTTTGGGGGTGTTGTTTCCGTTACGACCATTTGGAACATCACAGAAGGATTTAGATAAACACACGGGTCTGAGGATGTAACTGTCAACTGATCGAGACTGAAATCTCTCTCTCATATCTGAAGGGTGTGGAATGGTGTCCGTTATAGATACAGGCCCTGTGTCGAGGACTGACGCTCCCAGTGTGTGTAGCCCTCCAGGAAGTGGCGCGCACTGTGTGTGTAGCCCTCCAGGAAGTGGCGCTCCCAGTGTGTGTAGCCCTCCAGGAAGTGATGATCCCAGTGTGTGTAGCCCTCCAGGAAGTGGCGCTCCCAGTGTGTGTAGCCCTCCAGGAAGTGATGCTCCCATGTGTGTAGCCCTCCAGGAAGTGGCGCTCCCAGTGTGTGTAGCCTTCCAGGAAGTGGCGCTCCCAGTGTGTGTCCAGGAAGTAGCCACCTAGCCCCAGGATGTGGCGCGCACCAGTGTGTGTAGCCCTCCAGGAAGTGGCGCGCACCAGTGTGTGTAGCCCTCCAGGAAGTGACGCTCCCAGTGTGTGTAGCCCTCCAGGAAGTGACGCTCCCAGTGTGTGTAGCCCTCCAGGAAGTGACGCTCCCAGTGTGTGTAGCCCTCCAGGAAGTGATGCTCCCAGTGTGTGTAGCCCTCCAGGAAGTGATGCTCCCAGTGTGTGTAGCCCTCCAGGAAGTGATGCTCCCAGTGTGTGTAGCCCTCCAGGAAGTGACGCTCCCAGTGTGTGTAGCCCTCCAGGAAGTGATGCTCCCAGTGTGTGTAGCCCTCCAGGAAGTGGCGTGCACCGTGCATATGCGTGATGTTTGGGTTCTCCTCTCTAAACCCTCTGTTGTTTTCTTTCTCTCTACGTTCTCTGATGATCTCAAACTGCAGGAGGCCCTAATGATCTGGCATTAGTACATGCGCACGGGCGCACACACACACACTAAAAAACACACACACAAGACACACAGACAGCGTAGTGTTGAGATAGTGTTTTAAAGAGTGTAGTGAAGTGTGCGTTATAAATCTCAGATGCCAGTTAGAGGTAAATATTTACATCTGCTAATAGACCTCATTATAACAGAGAGAGAGAGAGATGGGGACTGCTTAAATACACACTGAGGATAAGCTATCTAATTGGACTTCATTTAATAACATACTGCACAGTTTCCCTGTCTCCATATCCATCTTCACCCCCTTGTCATTAACACAAGCACAGTGCAGTCCCTTGTAAACAGCAGTATTAGAACTCACCCACCGCAAAGAAATACAATACAGTCCTATACATGTGCACTATATACACAAACTGTAAGATGTCTATGTTACCAGCTCCATACACATAATGTGTATATAGTGTATACACTGAGTGTACAAAACATCAAGAACACCTTCCTATTAATGAGTTGCACCTCCTTTTGAAAAACAGCTCCAATTCGTCAGGGCATGGACTACACAAGGTGTCGAAAGCTTTATTGGACATTATTTAGCATGTCTCCTCCTCTTCATCGACACTGATTGAAGTGGATTTAAAAAATGCCATCAAAAAGGATCATGGCTTTCACCTGGGTTCACCTGGGTTCACCTGGTCAGTCTATGTCATGGAAAGAGCAGGTGTTCCTAATGTATTGTACACTCAGTTTATACTTTCATGACTGTGTAAAAGACTACGGCATTAATACAAGTTAAACAGCTGCAGCATGCACCGCACAGCCCACAAAGGAGACACTTACAAAGGAGCTTCGTTTCACACACACACACACACACACACACACACACACACACACACATACACACATACACACATACACACACACACACACACACACACACACACACACACACACATACACACACACACACACACACACACACACACACACACACACACACACACACACACACACACACACACACACACACACACACACACTGCTGTATGACAGTGATCAATAATGAAAGTGCTACATTGTAAAACCTTGTCTAATTTCACAGATGCTGAACAAATTGTCCTCCCACCAAAAGGAGAATGCTATTGTATGTCTGGTATTTTTTCAGTGGTTTGTGTGTGTGTGTGTGTGTGTGTGTGTGTGTGTGTGTGTGTGTGTGTGTGTGTGTGTGTTCTGCGTCAGACAATGACGGAGAGTCAGTGAAGCGTGACAAGAGCAGAGATGCAGGGTGAATATCTATTTGATTTTGTAGACAACTGGGTGCATATGTGTATGCGGGGCCTGTGTGTGCCCAAGTGTGTCCGTGTCTCTTGATTTCACATCAGAAGACATACATACATTCATAAGACTTCAGCTATGAATTCCCAGACATTAACAACCGCAGATGTTACTGTTGGTATTTTGGTATTTTATTAGGATCCCCATTGTGAAAGCAGCAGCTACTCTTCCCGGGGTCCAACACAAAACATGAAACATGAAATAATACAGAACATTAATAGACAAGAACAGCACAAGCACAGAACTACATATATTTAAAACATCACACACAGCCTACATATCAATACATTCACACAACATTTCTAGGTCCAATAGGGGAGAGGCTTTGTGCTGTGAGGTGTTGCTTTATCTATTTTTTGAAACCAGGTTTTCTGTTCACTTGAGCAATATGAGATGGGAGTTCCATGCAATCATGGCTCTTTATAATATTGTATGTTTTCTTGAATTTGTTCTGGATTTAGGGAGTGTGAAAAGAGCCCTGGTGGCATGTCTGGACTTGTGGTGTCAAAAAAGCAGAGCATCTCTTTATCAGGGACAGACTTCTCCCCATATTTACAACCATTGAATCAATATGTTTAGAACATGAACATTTACAGTCCAAGGTAACACCAAGTCATTTAGTCTCCTCAACATGCTCAACAGCCACATGATTCTTTATCACATTCTAGAATTTAGGGAATGATCTGTACCACATACAATGCTCTTAGTTTTGTCAGGAACAGTTTATTACTGGCCACCCATTCTAAAACTGACTGCAATTCTTTGTTTAGGGTTGCAGTGATTTAATCCGCTGTGGTTGCTGACATGTATAGGGTTGAGTCATCAGCATAGAAAGACACTCAGGTCGGTTTAATGCCAGTGGCAGGTCATTAGTAAAAATAGAAAAGAGTAGATTGCCAAGAGAACTGCCCTGCGGTACACCACACTGACATATTTAATATTAGAGAAGCTTCCATTAAAGAAAACCCTCTGTGTTCTATCAGATACAGTGCCTTCAGAAAGTATTCAGACCCCTTGACTTTTGCCACATTTTGTTGTGTTACAGCCTGAATTTAAAATGGATTAAACTGAGATTTTTTTGTCACTGTCATACACACAATACCCCGTAATGTCAAAGTGGAATTTTGTTTTTAGAAATGTTTATGAACTAATTGTTTTGAGTCAATAAGTATTCAAAACCTTTGCTATGGCAAGCCTAAATATGTTCAGGAGTAAAAATGTGCTTCACAAGTCACAAAATAAGTTACATAGGCTCACTCTATGTTCAATAATAATGTTGAACATGATTTTGTAATTTTTTTAATTTTTATTTTTATTTCACCTTTATTTAACCAGGTAGGCAAGTTGAGAACAAGTTCTCATTTACAATTGCGACCTGGCCAAGATAAAGTAAAGCAGTTCGACAGATACAACGACACAGAGTTACACATGGAGTAAAACAAACATACAGTCAATAATACAGTATAAACAAGTCTATATACGATGTGAGCAAATGAGGTGAGATAAGGGAGGTAAAGGCAAAAAAGGCCATGGTGGCAAAGTAAATACAATATAGCAAGTAAAACACTGGAATGGTAGATTTGCAATGGAAGAATGTGCAAAGTAGATATAAAAATAATGGGGTGCAAAGGAGCAAAATAAATAAATAAATAAAATACAGTAGGGAAAGAGGTAGTTGTTTGGGCTAAATTATAGGTGGGCTATGTACAGGTGCAGTAATCTGTGAGCTGCTCTGACAGTTGGTGCTTAAAGCTAGTGAGGGAGATAAGTGTTTCCAGTTTCAGAGATTTTTGTAGTTCGTTCCAGTCATTGGCAGCAGAGAACTGGAAGGAGAGGCGGCCAAAGAAAGAATTGGTTTTGGGGGTGACTAGAGAGATATACCTGCTGGAGCGTGTGCTACAGGTGGGAGATGCTATGGTGACCAGCGAGCTGAGATAAGGGGGGACTTTACCTAGCAGGGTCTTGTAGATGACATGGAGCCAGTGAGTTTGGTGACGAGTATGAAGCGAGGGCCAGCCAATGAGAGCGTACAGGTCGCAATGGTGGGTAGTATATGGGGCTTTGGTGACAAAACGGATTGCACTGTGATAGACTGCATCCAATTTGTTGAGTAGGTTATTGAAGGCTATTTTGTAAATGACATCGCCAAAGTCAAGGATTGGTAGGATGGTCAGTTTTACAAGGGTATGTTTGGCGGCATGAGTGAAGGATGCTTTGTTGCGAAATAGGAAGCCAATTCTAGATTTAACTTTGGATTGGAGATGTTTGATATGGGTTTGGAAGGAGAGTTTACAGTCTAACCAGACACCTAAGTATTTGTAGTTGTCCACGTATTCTAAGTCAGAGCCGTCCAGAGTAGTGATGTTGGACAGGCGGGTAGATGCAGGTAGCGATCGGTTGAAGAGCATGCATTTAGTTTTACTTGTATTTAAGAGCAATTGGAGGCCACGGAAGGAGAGTTGTATGGCATTGAAGCTTGCCTGGAGGGCTGTTAACACAGTGTCCAAAGAAGGGCCAGAAGTATACAGAATGGTGTCGTCTGCGTAGAGGTGGATCAGAGACTCACCAGCAGCAAGAGCGACCTCATTGTTGTATACAGAGAAGAGAGTCGGTCCAATAATTGAACCCTAATGACTACCTCATCTCTGTATCCCACACATACAATTATCTGTAAGGTCCCTCAGTCAAGCTGTGAATTTCAAACACAGATTCAATCACAAAGACCAGGGAGATTTTCTGATGCATCGCAAAGAAGGGCACCTATTGGTAGATGGGTAAAAAAATAAAAAATAAAGCACATTGAATATCCCTTTGAGCATGGTGAAGTTATTAATTACACTTTGGATGGTGTATGAATACACCCAGTCACTACAAAGATACAGAAATCCTTTCTAACTAAGTTGCCCGAGAGGAAGGAAACCACTCAGGGATTTCACCATGAAGCCAATGGTGATTTAAAACAGTTACAGAGTTTAATCCGTAAGAGTCTATTGACACACCCGTACATCAATCTAAGTAACATAATTAAAAAATCCCCATAAAAATCTGTCAGTTTAAGATAGAGATATCTGTTGAGAATCCGCTTAAATTAGCTTTCCGCATCAGCAGTGGAAAGTAGCAGGGTTACAGCTGTGCTTGTTAGACCATGAGACATCCTGAAAATCGGTCTTCTCACAAAAACATCTGTAGCGTCCAAAGAGTTTGGCCTACAAACTAATATGACCACTCTATGGAAAGCTGAGACTTACGATCACGTTGGTGTTCTCCCCAAGTGTTACGGGACTCGTCTCAAGTCAAACCATACAAATGAATGGTAGTTTTGTGGCAACAAAAATAAGGGGTTAAATATGTGTCCAAAAATATATATATATTTCCTGAGCTTTCTTATATCTTCTAGATATAGGACAGACACTTCAAAACCACATTCCTTATCATACATTTTTTTACTGTATTTTTTGCCATTAATGAATGTGTTATTCAATGCACTTCTATGGGCTATGGTAGTAAAGGCCAAATTCAATATTTTATTTTATATTTGATACCTACAATTCTAAATAATATAGCTAAATGATCCATGGTATGACCATCTTAAAACAATTCCATATGTTAGCGTACACTAACTTTACATACATTCCTGAGACCCAGCAATTCATTTTTGTCTTCTCTAGTGGACATCAAACCAAATCAAATTGTATTTGTCACATGCCTCAAATACAACAGGTAGACCTTACAGTGAAATGCTTACTTACAAGCCCTTAACCAACCATGCAGTTTAAAGAAAATCCCCCCAAAAAGTAAGATATACTGTAAGAATAACAAATAATTAAAGAGCAGCAGTAAATAACAGTAGCGGGGCTTTATGCAGGGGGTATCAGTACAGAGTCAATGTGCCAATGTGCGGGGGCACCGGTGTTGAGGTAATTGAGGTAATTACGTACATATAGGTAGATGTCCTTGGTCCTTGGCATCTATGTTTTTCACCTACTGTACGCATTGATTGTAATGCATTTTTTCTTCATATTTACTTGCTAATGACCACTACAATAAAAGATAAATAACAATATTTTTTCACATTTTGTTCTTTGTAACCACCCCAAACACATGTTATGTAATAGTTTATTTGTCATTTATCTTGGTTTCGTAATAAAATGTCTTCTTCTTTTTGTTCAGTTTAGTCACATAATTTCTCAATTTGCAGCCAGACTTACTCACCACTCCTTTTGCCTCGTCCCTCTCAACCATACAGCGTTTCAATTCCTCATCAATCCATAGGGCCTTAACAGTTATAACAGATTTTTTGTATCTTCAACATAGGAATCAGTACACAATGTTTTGGATGATCTCTTATACACTATTTTAGGCCCAGCCTTCGGAACTTTATTATGGTCAGTACATCCAATGGGTACGGATACAGCTTTAGAGCAGAATTCTGCAGAATTGGTCAAAATATGATCAATACACATGGATGATATAGTTCCTGTAGTGTTTGTAAACACACTGGTAGGTTGATTAATAACCTGAACCTGATTACAGCCACTGGTTACAATGAACCTCTTGATCAGGCAACTTGATAAAAAACAGTCTATATTCAGGTCACCCAGAATAGACCTCTCTGTTAACATCACACACATTATCAGGCATTGGTGGCCTACACCAGCACTCCAAAAGAAGAGGCTTTAGATGAGGCAGGTGAACGTGCAACCACAACACTTCAAAAGCATTAGACATGAGATCCTCTCCAAGCTTTACAGGAATATGGCTCTGAACATGTACAGCAACACCTCCACGATAGGCATTCCTGTCTCTTCTGTACATGTTATAACCATGTATTGCTACTGTGTCCAGACAGACAGAGGTAGATGTTCCACTTGTCACTGGGAGGGCCCCTCCCCCCATCACTTCTACATATTAGATGTTTATTTCCACCTCTAGTACACCTGATCCAACTGGCTCTCAACAACAATTCACACCAAGATAATGAACTACCAAGCTGGTCCTGAGAGCCTAGTTCTACTTGGCACTCATTACAGTGACCAGCTCCTCTTGAGTACCACATGGATAACTCCACTCTAGTCAGGCAGTCTGTCTGTTTGTGTGTGTGTGTGTGTGTGTGTGTGTGTGTGTGTGTGTGTGTGTGTACATGCATGTATGTGTGCATGTGTGTTCACTGTGCTGGACACCACACACATCAATCTTTCTCTTCGTAAATGTGCTGTGAAACCTCAGGCTCAGAATTGGACCGACAGAGAGGGGAGATGGGGGAGGAGGAAGGAGAGGAAGGAGAGGAGGGAGGAGGGAGGAGGAGGGAGAGAGAGGGAGAGAGAGACAATGACAAGGTGAATGTGTATGTCCGTAGGAGGAGGAGCGCTTTCACAGCAAGAGAGATAATATCGACATAGCTTCCGCCCGAGTCCCCCTGCTTGTCTTATTGCTTCGTTCTTACAGCATTGGAATCAATCAAATGGTACCAAACACATCAAGCGCATGAAAACAATGTGCGTTGACTCTGATCCATTCCACCCATTACAATGACCCCGTCCTCCTATAGCTTTTTCACCAGCTTCCTCTGACACACACACACACACACACACACACACACACACACACACACACACACACACACACACACACACACACACACACTCACACTCACACACACACACACATACACACACACACACACACACACACACACACACACACACAGATGAACGATAAATGAAATGGTCAGATGACATTTTCCAGATCACAGTTACTCTGACACCTTGTCTTGTCTTGTCTGGGTGTGTGTCCTTGTCCCTCTCTCGTTAAGCGTGACATTTCCCTTGTTAAGGCTCATTAAGGCCAGCGACGGCCACGCCTCGTTAAAGGTTATCTGTTTAATTACCACAACAACGTGAGGGTCACACGGGGTGACACACTTACACGCGTGGTGACACAGCCGTCTTATCACTTGTGCTTGACCTTTTCAGTACACTCTTACTCTTCCCTCACCTCGAACAAAACACACACACACACACACACACACACACACACACACAAAACCAGTGTCCAATCTCTTTTCTGTGCTGCATGTGAAAAGGTAAAGCCCGAAGCTGACAATGTCTTAGTTCTGTTTTCTTCCATTTCATATAAAAGTATAAAATGTATTTAGGAAACACTGTGTTGATGTTGGTGCCCCGCCCTGTGAGCAACCCACTGTTTATTTTCATGCAAATATAATCATATTACTCCAAAAGTAAAGCTATTGTTGTGTGGTTTTGTCAACAGTAAGAGAATTGCTAGCAGGTTTCACGAGCATTAATAAGAAGAAAGAAGGTCTGCCTGATAAAGACACACTGTCACAATCCTCACTCAACTCCTCATTTCACACAATCAACAAAGCAGCTTTATGACAACCAACCTTTTCTTCCCATTAAATCCTGTTCAGAAAGAGAGCCTCTGGCCTGTGTGTGTGTGTGTGTGTGTGTGTGTGTGTGTGTGTGTGTGTGTGTGTGTGTGTGTGTGTGTGTGCGTGCGTGCGTGCGTGCTTGTGTGTGTGTGGTGTGTGTGTGTGTGACAAGCCTTACAGAACCTCACACTCTCATTTCAATCTGCATGGTAGCCAGCGGAGCAATGTTACAAAGTGGCTTTAAAAGCTGTTAGTTCCGGTCTGAAACTCTCCCCTCTCTCCCTCTCTCCCTCTCCCTCAGACGGAGAGAAATTGCAGAAGGAATAGATTCATAAAGGTCAGGTCTACAGTGTGTCTTTACTGTAGTAAGTGATCCAGCTCAGTTCCTCTGCCTAAGAACCAGTAGCCTTTATACCAATGTGTCCATTTCATCTGCAACAGATGACAAGAGGCAGAGTCAGAAGAGATGAAGGGGGTAAAGGAGAGAGGTAACGGAAAAGAATGGGTGAGGGAGGGAGGGAGAGAGAGAGAGAGAGAGAGAGAGAGAGAGAGAGAGAGAGAGAGAGAGAGAGAGAGAGAGAGAGAGAGAGAGAGAGAGAGAGAGGGAGAGAGAGAGAGAGAGAGTGGTGGTGGTGGTGTTGCTGTGTAATTCTGGCTGAGCACCAGTAGAGCCCGAGGACCCAATGTTGCAGCTCTGATGAGGGAGCTCTATGCCAGCACTCCTCTCCTTCCCTCTCTCTCTCTCTGTCTCTCTTTCCCTCTCTCTCTCTCTTCCTCTTCCTCTTCCTCTCTCTGTCGCTGTGATCCATGTCCCAGAGAAAAGTGCTAACACAGCAGAGAACAACAGTATTTACAGACCAGTCTCTCTCTCTCTCTCTCTCTCATCATACACACACACACACACACACACACACACACACACACACACACACACACACACAGAGAGGGTAGTTACAGACCAATAAAAGGGGGTCTGGTCCTATACTCCACACCAGCCTGTCAGTTAAGACGTTTAAAGGAAAATAATATTTTCTGACCAAACTGTTCTCTCCTCTCTCTGCCCCCCCCCCACACACACACACAACCGTTAGTTTTACTATAGTATCCCTCGATCATGTGTAGTACTTAGTATAGACTTTTGTAGTATACTGTAGGGTTCTTTAGTAATACTACAGAAATATCTGCAAAAACACTACAGTCTGCAAAAACACTACATTTTTTAAACTATTGTCATAGAAATTCAACACCAAGTCATCGAAATTACCACCAGGGACACCTGAAGTCAATATTTTAAAAATCATCCTTTATTATCAGCGCGCTGGAGAGGTTCCAACCAACTCAATACACCATGTACACATGTCAGTCAGGAGCTCCACCGGGGCAGTCCCGTTAGTTCTCTTATATACTGCTTACACAGACAAGTTATATTTGCATGATTTAGCTTATTCGTTATTCATAATTAATGTTTTGCTTCATGCATGTGATCAACCAATAACTCACAGGGCTTCTTCTCTCCAAGCTAAGACTGTCATGCTGACAATTACTTTGATGGAAGCAACAATCTTTCCGCAATATTAAGCTGATCCACCCCCTCCCTGGCACTCAACGGCGCCAGGCTCCCCAGCATTACGCACTCCTGCCACCATCATTATGCACACCTGCCTTGCCCCATCACGCTCATCAGCAATTATTGGTCTCACCTGGACTCGATCACCTGTGTCATTACCTCCCCTATATCTGTCTGTTCCCAAGCTCTGTTCCCCGCTTCAGGATTAATTGTTGTATGTTGTTGTGTTACCCGTGTGCTGATGCTGTTCCGGTCCTGTTCCTTATTAAATGTTGACTCCCCGTACATGTTTCTCTACTCCAGCATCGGTCCTTACAGAGACCTTGAAACTGAGATATCCCTTTCATTCTCAAAACAAGGTTCTGGGCATACTGCCAAATTGACAAATACTAATAGTGAGGATTCCTCCCAGGCACGTTCCATCAGTGACTTCCATGAACACAGAAATTGGTTATTAGAAAAGCAAAAACATAACATTTTCTATCACACTATCAGAAACAAGTATTTAATTTGAATATACCCTGCCCATTCCCCTCCCCCATATACCAATTTGTGACACCCGTAAAGGAGAAACTGACATGCCAAGTATAGACCATATATTGTGATCCATAGAAAAGAGCAGAAGCGCTGAACCTTCTATTCAGGATCCAATCCTACATACCAACAGGTTATGGAAATATTGCTCTATTAGTATTTCTTCAGTAGGTTTCTTGGAGGAGACCCACCACAACCCCCCTAAACTTAAACCAAAACCCCTAACCATAACTCCTAACCACCCTTACCCCTAAGCCTAAAATACCCTTTTTCCTAGTGGGGACTGGCGTGATGTCCCCTCTTGTCTGAATTTCCTTGTTTTACTATCTTTGTGAGGGCTTCTGGTCCCCACAATAATAGTAAAACATAACACACATACACAACTATCTATTGTTCAGCAGAGTGAACATTCCCGGTGCAAATGTACCTGATGTATCACCTACTACTCCCACAGGAGTAACGCTTATGCAAACGTGTGTACACACATACCGATACATACACACACACACTCAGGGGTGGAACAGATGCTAATGTTAGGAAGGAGGGGAGAGGTGCTGCTCTTGATAACTTTCTCTGCTTGACAAGGTCGGCCCTGAGACTGTGGACAGGTGTGTGTGCGTGTGTGTATGTGTGTGAGGTGGGCAGATGGCTCAGTTTAGTCCTGAAGGGTTGTGTTGGTGTCTCTCTGCAGGGCAGCTTGGCAGCTGGGGAGGGTCTCTGGTGACCCCAACACTGCCTTGGCCTGTCAGTCTCTCACACACAGCCACACCACACACACACACCTACAGCCCAAGGGCATGAGGAGGCACGGCAACAGAATCTAATCTCCAAGGTAACAGATTTGAGAACAGTGTCACGTTGTAACTCATCACCAAGGACACCTGGGGAATGATGTCACAGAGGTGATTCAACTTCCATCGTCGCCTGTAGCACTTAATTTATATGTCGTTCTGGCTCTCTCTGTCAGTCTCTCTCTCTCGCTCTCGCTCTCGCTCTCTCTCTCTCTAAGCAGTGAATGGAGAGAGGGTGATTAGTGGGCTGTTATGTTGTTGTTCTATTGTGAAGAGTGTGTGGAGGTGCTAATGGAAGGCAGTCGGTTTGGGAGGTGCACACTCTCTCTCTTTGTCTTTCTCCATTCTTTATCTCTTTCTCTCTCTATTGCTTTCTTGAGTATATTAAACAGTGAAGGGAGAGAGGGGATGTTGTGCCGGTGCAGACAGTGGTCTGGTCGCAGAGCAAGAATGGCTTGATGAATAATTGAAGCAGCCAGGAGAGAATGCCTGCTGCAATATTCATATGTCATATTGACTTGACTGCCAGTCACTGGCCCACACACACACACACACACACACACATAGATTTCAATAGTAAGCCCTGGGCTGGCCTGAAGAAACTGACCCTGACCGAACGTGCCTCGTGATGTTCCCTACTTCCCTTCAGTTCTCTTACTGTCCGTCAGCGTGTGCGTTGACACCAATTTGCCTACTCCTCTAATTAATTAATGAACAGTTTTGCTCCTTACCTTCCACATACTAAGCCATATTACCCAGCGGTTGGAGAGCAGGAGGTATTAGCCACCTGCAGAGTTCAAATCCGAATGATTGAATTACTGACCATTTGGTTTACAGTGGAGGTACAGCATTTACTGAGATTCAGCCTCCATGGAGGTCAGAGCATTCATACCTCTTGCACTTTGAGGAGCTGTCATACACATCCAATACATTGGTCTGCACCGCATCACTCATAGTGATTCAGGGCTAATCTCTATAGCCATCCAGCTAATTACAAGCAACTGGCTAAACAAAAAGACAAGGCCTTACTTGTTCTGAGATGTTGGAGTCCGTTGACATAGGAGCTCAGCCAAGATGGCAGGAAGAAATAAGTCTGCACCCTTTTCCCACCTGCATCTCCATCCCGAATCTCCCCATTGCCCGTTTATATGGGTATTTCACACTATGTTGAGGCAAAATAGGGGTATAATGCTGTATAGATGTCAATCCCAATACATGTTCATGTCATCGTCATCAATCAACTGCATTACAGTTAAAAACAACTTTGACTACCACCACTGATTTCTGTATGCTAGCTATGCTACCAGTTTATACGAATGGGAGTCACGTTTTCTAAACCTGTAAAGGGACAACTTCTAAATGTTATGCAGCAATAGCAGCCAAATATATCCAAATTGGATTTTAGGAACCACATTGTGGGCCTATTACAATACATCAATCCTGGTGGATTTGACAAATATCCACTTTGTTAGATCAGATTTGTTCAATGTGCGCCAATCTAGCTTCACAGTCTGCAGTCCATTGACCTCTTTACTGTATCTATCCCCATTGTCTTTCCAGGAGTTCAAACTCATTTTCGTCTTTGCAGATAAAGCTTAAAGTGGCTTTAAGTCTGACATGAATGTGTTGAGTTCACCTGTTGCGTTCACCTTCAGCCAATAAGATTTTAGGTAGATTGATGAGCTAAAATCTTATTGATTGAAGAATTGCTCCGTCTTCAAAGGCACGTGAACACTCATTCATTTAGCTTGATAAGCTAACTAACATTGCTAATAATAGCTCGCCTAACATTGGTATATTGTCAAACTAGCTACATTCTCCATAAGGTTGAAATAGTCAAAAAGTGATTTGTTGTCATCTTTTGGTTGAAAGGGCAAAAGGTCAGTGGTGACACGTCACAACTCGACAACACAGGTAACAACATTTTCTCTGAGTTTCCCACTTAATTCTGACTTGGAGGGTCGTTCAAGTTATATAGTGTCAAAGAATGGAACACAAACAAAATGATCTAAAACTGGAGTGGAGGATAGGTCTTTGTGTATGTCGGGAAATGATTTGTTTCTTGTTGGAGTGCGTTTGTTGATTAACCCTCTGAGGCATACGATCACACATTTGTGATCATTGTTAAGTGGTCCCTGTAGCGTACCATAGCAAATATGTGATTGGAACAGTAGCAACAGAATGTATGATACAACAAATGCATCTGCAAAGCATCTAAACAATGTTTTGTAGTGATGGGAAATAAAGGTCTTCACAACTTTATTCCTCAACCTCACCTTTTATTGTAAAAGATAAATGTGAACTTCATCATCCAAGCATCACACGGAACACATCCACAACAAAACTCATTTCATAAACCAATCTAAATGACAGGTTGCGTTGACAAAAAACAAAACATAAGTTAGCGACCTAAAAGCTAGACTTGTTTACAAAGTACCACATCTCTGGTGAGCACAAGGGAGAAATGTAATATTGTTTAGAAAAGAGATGTGTGTCATGTCATCTAAGCTAAATGCTGCTAAATTCTTTATGATGGCAGCCATGTTTGTTTATGTTTGACAAGCGAAAACTCCCTAATCCCAGAATGCCATTCACTACTATGACTCGTTCAAAACAACTGGGAGCTGAGAACTTGGAACTCAGAAATCTCAGACTTCTGACTTCAGTGCATTCAAAACAACTGGGAACTCGGGAAAAAACAAGCTCCGACTGGGAATTCCAACTCTGACTTTTTAAAATTTTTAATTTTACCCCTTTTTCTCCCCAATTTCGTGGTATCCAATTGTTGTAGTAGCTACTATCTTGTCTCATCGCAACAACTTGAAAGTCATGCGTCCTCCGATACACAACCCAACCAGCCGTACTGCTTCTTAACACAGCGCGCATCCAACCCGGAAGCCAGCCGCACCAATGTGTCGGAGGGTACACCGTGCACCTGGCAACCTTGGTTAGCGCGCACTGTGCCCGGCCCGCCACAGGAGTCACTGGTGCGCGATGAGACAAGGACATCCCTACCGACCAAGCCCTCCCTAACCCGGACAACGCTAGGCCAATTGTGCGTCGCCCCACGGACCTCCCGGTCGCGGCCGGTTACGACAGAGCCTGGGCGCGAACCCAGGGACTCTGATGGCACAGCTGGCGCTGCAGTATAGCGCCCTTAACCACTGCGCCACCCGGGAGGCCCGAACTCTGACTTTCTGACCTGAAGATCACTGACATCATGATTTGACCTCGTATTTCTCCAAGTTCCTAGTTGTTTTGAATGCAGTATAAAACACAAATAAACAAAGTCAAAGTCAAAGATGGCTGCGCCCCTAGCCTGAAAAATATGAACTTAGTTTGGTCACTTTTCAGCATATTACAAATCTTCGATGTACTTGTTACAGTGTTTTCAAGAATCGGAGCACAAGTCATTTACAGCAAATAAAATGTTATCACCTCACAGATCATCACCCCAAATACAAACCTACTGCCTAGCCTAACCGTAGCATGAATGCTTAACAGGGTCGCCAGATTTGGAGGAAACCATTTTAGGGGGTTAGTGTGTGGGGGGTTATTTCATTTGTGGGGGTTTCAAGTCCATGGAGGGGAGAAATTGGTCACGTGGGGGATATGATGTATGAAATATTACTATAATGGGGGATTTATCAATAAATCAGGGACAGACAGAAGAAGTTCATAAGCTAAATAAAAATACAACTCCTGGAAAAGGGTTCTGAGCTGGCAACCCTGAGGGACCACAGTTACAATCTGATGCCATGTTCAAAACAACTGGGAACTGGAAACTCGGAAATCTCAAACTTCTTACACATTCAAGACAACTGGTAACTATGGAAAAAACAAGCTCCGAAATGTGAATAAAACAGTAAATACATTATGCTCCATGCAAACATAAGGTATGTTACAGTAGAAACAACAACACGATATACAGAAAATATGGCACTTACTTTGATAGGAACGCATACATGTCCAAAGTTATTATTTGCATGGAAAACAACAATGAAGGCAATGCTTTGAAATTATTTGAAATGGACATGTTAAAACATAATATATAGATAATTAGCAGGCAGCGTGCCTCGGTTCGCTGGCAGCATGGGTTAACTGTCCTGTTGCTTAACAATCACATTTTGGAACAATGAGTGCATTATGACATCACGTGCGTTAAAAAAACCTCACACTGGGACGACCGTGAAAGATATTTAGAACTCACACATGAAAAGATTAAGGATGGATATCTGGGAGACAAGTTTGAGGTGTCAAAGATTGTGAAGCATGCGCTGGGAAAAGTGGAATCTTTCAAGTCTTATTTTGATACATTTTATTTCTGAAAAACAGAGGAAAATTGCAGTGGACCTCAAAAGAATCCACACCACAGAAGTATCATGCTTTGAACATCGAAGCAGAGTCATCTCCTTTAACGGGCAACTCTATGGCTCAACTGCCAAAGAAGTCAAAGAAACCGGACATTATTGTGGCTGCGGCAGAAAAGGTTTTGGGACATCGGGAGTTTACACCGTTAGACTTAAAGAGACCCATGCTCTCCTTGAACCTGTGTAGAGATCAGATCTATTTTATTTTTTAACAGAACAGTAGTTTGATTTACTTTCCATCCAGCACAGTAGGTGGCGGCATGCACAATAAATTGTGCGAATGCCAATATACAGTACCATGAAAGAAGAAGGAGCTGATAACTCTGATAGCAAGTGAACGTGGCATTAGTTCATGCCAATTTCCCACGTGAAGCATGAGAGTGTTGTGGCATCATTGTATGTTTAATCGTTAAATGCTTATTATTTTATTTTGAAATAAAATTGTGTCGAAAGGCAATACTTTGTGTTACAAGGGATTTTAGAGTGTTGTTTAAATTCCCACAATAAAAATAGCCAACACAGGTATTTATAGGCTAATGCCCCGTTCACATGCTGTCGGAGTTATCGGAAGCTAGTTCGCAGTGGGACATTTCACTCCAATTTCAAGTGAAAAACGGAGAAAATGTTGTTAACCGAGATGCCGAGTTGTGATGTTTCACTACTGACCTTTTACCTAGCTAACTTTATCATTAGCAATGTTAGAAAGCGTATCAAGCTAGATAAAATCTTATTGGTTGAAGAATTGACTTCAAAAGCACTTCCAGTTTCCTATTTTCCACGAGCATGTGAAGCCTAATCCAGTGAGGCTGGAACTTTAACCTTTTGAAAAATGATTCAACAGCAAATAGCCTAGCATTATGTAAAAATATTTTTATTAAATGCAGTTGGCTAAAGCCGCAATCCTTAATTCATGTTTCAGAGGATAGGAGGTGAGATGGGAGGAGAGAAGGAAAGGAGAGCAGAAGAGAGGAAGGTGAGAGGGAAGGGGGTGAGGGGATTTCAGGTAGGATTCTGGGTCATTAGGTATTCATTGGATCTAAATTATGCTGCAGGAGAGAGAGATGGGGATGAGAAGAGGGAGGAGAGAGAGATGAGATTAAACTACTGTTATTGCTTAAAGTGGAGGAGGGGTGAGGGGGTGGGATACCAGGAGAAAGCGAGAGAGCAGGGAGAAGGACAGGGACAGCATACTGAGAGACACACATACACTTCAGTCTGGGCTATAATAAGGAGCACTCCTGTCAATCTAAGTCACAAAGCCAACCCCCTGACACACACACACACACACAAACACAGAGAAACACACAGACACACACACACACTTTAAGAGAGAGAGAAAGAAGGGAAGAAAGAAATCAAGACAATGTTATTCTGAGCAGCTCTCCATTGGCCCATAGGCTAAGATATCAAGCTATACATGTGCCTTGTCCCTAATGCCTGGAATAATAGTACACACACACACACACACACACACATAGTGTCATATAACAGGCTGCGCCTGCATGTATTTGGTCCCTACACCACAATATAACAGTATCACAGTCTTTACCAAGATGAGCTCTCTCTCACACATACACACACCGTCACATTGTCCAGCAAGTTGTTCCGGAGCGAGTGTGTGTGTTTGTGTGTGTATTATTCAGCTGTGTCTACAGGGAGAGGAGCTGCTCACTGTGCTACTTACAACACATCTAAGTAGGCCAAAGAGACTGAAACTAAAGTACCACACAAACACAAACACGCACACAAACAGCGGGGGGTGGTGGCTGAGTATGGGAGAAATTATGTTTGGTAGAATTCTGCCATGGTAAGCGTCCACCAAATTGTGTATGTGAGTGTCTGTGGCTTGCTCTGTGGTACGTCAAATAGTGAAGCTTAATGGTATTTAGACTACCCGTCACTGGTACTTGTTTTCAATGGTGAAATGCTAAATGCTAATTAGCCATCAGTGCTATTCGTTCTCTGTTGTGGCGCTACATGCTAATTTCCATCAGTGCTGTTTCTGTACTGTGGGGAATTAGTATTAATATCAGAGAGAGCAGAGAGCCAGCAATACACTCAACATGACAGTAATACATGCATATGGCCAGAACAGCAAGCCACATACACACATGCAAGAGAAAGGAAGACAGAGAGAAGATCTATTTCTGTGTGAGATTAGCTAGAGCTGGGAGCCCTGACCAAGCCCTCATCTGGAGAGTTATTAAAGAGAGGGATTCAAGTTGAAGGACCTAGTTAGAACCTTACAATAGAAGATAGGGAGAGAGGGACGGAGAGATAGATTTAGAGAGAGAGAGATGGAATTTCCAGGAGAGAGAGAGCGAGGGATGAAGAGAGAGAGCGAGAGAGAGACAGGGTGGGACACTTCCCTGTAAGAACCTTAGAATGCGGTTGATACGCGTGGCAGAAAGTGGATTGAGTTTAGGGCTGCACTGTGACTTTGAATTAAAATAGAGATTTCTCTCCATCTCTCTCTCTCCTACTTTCCCTCCATCCCCTCTCTTTCTCTTCCCCTTTCTCCATCTCCCTCTCGTCAAAACCCTCTAAACTCCCAATGCATGTCTCTTCCCCTCCTACCGTTCACTGACTCTTCTCTCCAACCAGGTAAGTTAAACACAGCCAGAGGTTGTAGTCCTCTTTCTGGCAGCAGCCTAAGACATCATACATACAGGTGGACATAACAGAGGAGAATATCTCCTCTCTCTCCCCCCCTCTCCCTCTCATCCTCCGCCTCTCTCCCCATTATTTTCCTTCTTCCCTTGCTCCATGGTTCTATTCCTCCCCCCTCTCTCTCTCCTTCTCTGTCTGTCTCTGCTCCCTCTCTATCCTAATTGTCCTGATTAGGCTTAGTGTGGGGCAGCATTGTTTAGACTCCTGTGGTGGAAATTCAACACCAGGGACCCCTGAAGTCAATCTTAAATGAATCACTATTTATTATCAGAAAAGTGGAGAGGTTACAAGAAACTATACAGGTCTATCAGAAACTCCACTAGGGCAGTCACAGCAGTTTCTTATATAGGGCTATACACAGACAAGTTATATTTGCATCATTTAGCATAATTAATTCATCACTACCGGTGGCTCGCCAATACACTACATGTGACTGACCAATACCTCACAAGGCTTTCTCTCTACAAGTTGAGACCTTGAAACTGAGATACCTCGGTTGTTCCCATAGCAACATTCTGGGCATACTGCCAAGTTGCTTATCGGTGATAGTGAGGATTCCTCCATACACGATCAGTCTGTCACCTGCATGAACCCATCTAATTGGTTATTAGAAAAGTAGCATTGATTTAATACAAAAACATAACATTTCACTCACATTCCCTCCTCTTATCACTCTGGTAATTATCATTACATGTTAATGTAAGCATTAGATGGCTTCTATCAAAATATTTATATTAAAGTAAGTGAAATCAACAAGAAAAACCAGACACTTCATCCTTTCAAACCCTTCACTCTTGGTTTTACAATCTAAAATGCACACACATACAAAAAGGATTTGTAGACTCAGAGGTGACTAAATCTCTCAATGTTTAACCATTGTTTACATAGTTCTTACCACAATCGGGTTGCAGTGACATCTGTTCTGCACCAACTGTCCCTGAGACTAGTCAAAACATAAAACCTGTTGTTTAACAAATCTGCTAGGGCCTTCTAAACAACAGTGGGCCTATATGGTTGTGTAATGCTGAAAATATGGTTGTGTAATGCAGAAAACGTCATGGGTCAGGGTTACGTGGCATCTCTACTAAGAGCCACACTGCACCACCGGAACAGGCGAGACCCCATCTTCTCCTGGATCAGGAACCTGTCTGCAGTGCGACACATGGATCCAGGTATCTCTCTCAGCAACCTTCACCGGAGTGGGGGTGGTCAGAAGAACTTGGTACGGCCCTCTCCAACGGGGGACTTTCCAACTTTTTCTTCTGAAGTCTTTGACCACCACGAAATCACCTGGGTTCAAACAGTGTTCAGCTCCACCTGCCAAGAGAGCCTTAAGAACACTGTTAAGGGTGACACAATATTCAACCATGTCATCCTCCATTCCTTGCAGGGACAACCTGTTCTAGGTGAAGGGTGTATTAGTCATTCTCATGGGACGGCCAGTCAGCACCTCATGTGGAGAGAGACCAGTGACTGTGTGCGATCTTAATTTCTCTGGGTAGACCCATCTACAAAAACTCAAAGTCTGGGTTGTCTAACGGGGTGTCTCTTAAGTCCAATCTAGGGCTACGGTCAATTTCAATACCTAAGTCACAGTCATGATCTTTACCGGCATCTGCTGTAGGGAGAAGAGTTGAGGGGTTAAGAATTGTACATCGTTTCAGAGTAACATGAGACATTGTCAACAGAATGTTCTGATGGTCTAGCATTCTCGCAGGCGTCAAAGGAGCCGTTCATGCAAGTGTAATAATTGCGCAGCATGAGGCACATGGATGGTTAGGGGAGACATAGACACAATATCAGAACATGCCAAAACAGCCTCAGTAGCAGCCGCTACCAATCTCAAACAGGAAACCATTCCCCTGATCACACTATCCAAACGTTTAGAATAATAACCAACAGGTCCATATCCCACACCATGATACTGTATCAAAACTGCTGACATGAACACACTCGTCTCCAAAATGAAGAGATGGAAGGGTTTATTATGGTCTGGCAAGCCAAAGCAAGCGGTAGACATTAATGTTTGTTTCAATTTTACCAATGCCATCTCGCCCTCATCCATCCAGACCACAACTTCACTCGCATCCATCTTTCTCCCATAAAGACAATCCTGCAGCTGCTGAACTATCGCTGCTTACTTTCAACCATTGGCGACAGTAACCAGCTACACCCAACACCATGTGACACCATATTATGCTTTGTAACAGGTTCAGGCAAAGCTTTAATTGCCTCTAATCTATCTTTGGAAAGTGGCGCGACCCTCAGAAGTAATATCTTGACCCAAATATTTAACGGAGCTCCGGCATAATTGCATTTTACTCAGGGAAACTTTATGACCATTTTCTGCTCAAAAAATCAACAATGCCCTAGTGTCCTCGTGACATATCTCTTCTGATTGTGAGCAAAACAACAAGTCATCAACATGCTGAATGAACCAAAGTACTCCCTCCCGGAGCAACAAAACCCTCTAGATTTTCGAGACATTTCTTGGGCAAAGTTTGCCAGTGGATCAACGTAACCTTGTGGCATCACTGTCCATTTCCATTTTTTCCCAAGAAACGTAAACGATGCTAAAGAAAGCATTAGCTAAATCAATTCCTGAAAAACAGCAACTACCTGGAGGCACCTGGGATAAAATGGTAACAATGTTAGGCACCAGGTGTGCTCTAGCATGTACAGCATCATTTACTAGTCTAAGGTCTTGCACAACACAATAATCACGAGATAGTTTCCTAAACAGGTAAAATTGGTGTGTTACATGGTGAATTCAGGGAGGGAACCAGAGCGCCTCTTTCCACTAGGGACTATGAATGGGAATGATACTCTTTTTGGCTTCTTTGCTAAGAGGGAATGACCACAACTTTTTTGGAATGACCACAACTGGTGCAGCTCCTTTAATGCTTCCAATGTCAGTCTTCGATTTAGACCGCAGTTCTTCAGGTATATCCTTCAGCCAATCAATGTGTGAAT
Source organism: Oncorhynchus tshawytscha (assembly GCF_018296145.1). Classification (NCBI taxonomy): domain Eukaryota; kingdom Metazoa; phylum Chordata; class Actinopteri; order Salmoniformes; family Salmonidae; genus Oncorhynchus; species Oncorhynchus tshawytscha. The sequence continues at coordinate 27,970,391 of NC_056429.1, read as the reverse complement.
TATCTTGTACTACAACAGGCATGGTTTCAACAGGAATTGTCTTGGGGTTGTCATCGCAGTAGCCCAGTATGGGGAATAGAAAGTTGCTGTTGAAGCTGCCCACTTTCCTTCCCCTTCCCAGACCATCCAATGGGTTGCTTACATCACTTTCTTCATCCAAATACCCACATATTTCCATTGTGTTCCAGGAGCTTTTGATAAGCTATAATGGGGAACACAGCCATGGACATCATACAAACTCATCTTAGTATCCGTCAACAACACTCCAGCTGCTACGAAGTCTTCTCCTCTGTATATCCCACTCGTGGTTATCTCAACTTTCTCTTTTTGTTTCGACCATCTCTGTTGGCATTCAGGGTCTTCTTCATATGAGGGAACAGCAGCAGTACAATGTAGGTATTCAGACACTTCCCAGTTACCATGCAACGGGGAAGAGAGATATTGCTCTCTCAGCTGTCCCTCAACATGTTGATCATTCAGGTGCCAAGCATAGTAACAGTTCATCAGGCACAGGAATATTCCATTTTCTCTCGATCCCAATGACAACCCTTCTTCAGTGCAGGCAACAGATAAATTCATTTTAAACATCAAATCTCTTCCTAATAAATTCACTGGGCAGGCAGAGGAGTGCAGGAATCTGAGTCTCCATTTACCCTCTCCTCACTCCATGTCCAGGGAAAAAGTCAAACATTATTCAGAGGGAATTCTAGACACTCCAACTGTGTGCATTGTTTTCTTTGAGGGGGAACCAGACAGGGCAGACAATTTCAACACTGAGACCGCAGCCCCAGTGTCCACCAAAAATGGAATTTTATGTTTATTAACTAAAATATCAATAAGGGGTTTTGGGTTGACAAAGTGGTCAATTTTAGCATTTGACAGGTTTCTTCTGGTTCTTCATCATTGTTTTCTTCACTAGTTTCTTCTTCTGTTTCCTCTTCATCCTATGGTTGATAGCCCCCTCATCCACCAAATGGGTTGTCCACCTGCACGCCCACAGGTGGGGACGGACACTCTTCTTGGCCTTCTCCTACTCCAGGACAATGTGTTGAAAGATGCCCTACCATTCCACAGTTGTAGCAGCTCCAGTCTCGCCCTCTGTCAGCTCCAGCAGGGGCCCCTCGGCCCCTACCTCTTCCTCTGACTTCCACGGTTGCCATCATTTTCTCGATATCCTCTTCCTCCTCCCGAGTAGTACATCAGCTGTGCCTTCTTCAGTCTGCCCAATCTAAGTTTCCTTTTCCTTCAACTGTCTTTCCGCAAGGGAGATATATGGCATTACGTTAGACAGTGGTTTTGTTTCCCATGCAATACAAGTTGTAGTTACAGCTGTCTTCAGATCTTGTCTCAGGCCTGTCACCAGAGCATGGCACAATAGGCTGCTGTATGAGTCTTGGTCAGGCATCAGGGCTGAGTGTTGGAGGAAGACTGTCTCTATTATTTCCATGTAGTCACTCAATTTTTCATCAGTTCCCTGTTTGGTGGAATGGATTTTCTGCCAGTCTGTGCATTTGGGGAAAGCAGCCTTTTATAGCAATAAAAACTGTATCCAGCTGGTCACCACGATCAGCAACTGGTACATCGCGGTCCTACATGTGTTTATAGTCCTTCTTTTTAATTTTCAAGCAGCTGTGGAGTTTTTCTTCAATTTCTCTGGTGGTGGGGTTGTACATGGAAATGATTGCTTTCACCTCTTCCTCAAATCTCACAGCATCCTTTGCTGGGTCAATGACATCGCCCACTGTTGCTTTTATTTCGTCAACATCCCACGGTTTCTCCATTTCCAACATCCCACCTACATTGGGGTTGGGGTAACGTATTATTGGGAACATTCCCTCAAGCTTATTTTGCCTGCATTTCGTTGAACTCAAAAGCTCCCAATATTTCTTTGGTTCCTAGAGCGGACCACACAAAATATTCTATTACTATAGGTAAGCACTCGGCTTACCGTCTTTACAAGTGGCCACTTGTGTTTTGTGCAGTCCGTTCCAAGAAGCCCATTCACAGCTGCAGATTTCCACCGTCTCTGGTCCCTTTTCGCCACTCCTGGCAAGCTCGCCATTTATGTCATAGAAATATTCTGTCAATCATATTTCACAAATACCGGAGCATTTTGTGGGGTTTTCTTTCTTTCCTGGGCTTTGCTGCTTTGTCCTTCGTTGCTGTCCTCGCTGCTGCTCCTTTTATCTTCGTCTTAGCTACTTGCTTCACTCCTTAATTTGCTTCTTGTTTCTTTACATTCTTATTTTCTCTTACATTTCTCCAGTTCTTTTCTGAGCTCTTCAAGCTCCTCTTCTTCTCTCTCCTCCTCTGTTCCTCTCTGCTTGTTCGCTCTGGTCCTTGTTTTTGCTGGTAGCTTTCTGTCTTCTACAGCTCCTCCAACAGCTCCTAATCCCACGGCTCCTCCACCTGGCACAGATCCAACCCCAAATGGGTTATGAGGGGGTGGGAGTCCACCATCTCCATCTGCTGATGGAGGATTTGGCAGTGTCGGATACAAGGGGTCCACGTGAAAGGGTTCCCCTCAGAGAAAGGCCAGTCAGGCTTCTTTTTCTCTTCTTCCACTTTCTTCTCCATTTCTACTTGCTTTACCATCAGTCCTCTTACAGCTTTATCCTCTGCAGTTTCTGCTTCTCTCTCCCACTTTCTGAAATCGTCCCACTTCACTTTGACTTTCTTGTGTTTTCTTTCAAGTTGGCCTCTCACAGACTCCAGTCTTTCTGTGCTCAGTGTCCCATCAAGAGGGAAATGTCCATTTGTTCATTTTGTCCAGTCTTCTGTTTGGTTCAGTACCCCCCTACCAATTTGTTTTGACATTGCACTACACAGGCCTTTTGGTTCCCAGCACGGATCCTCCATCCTACTCTTACTATTTCCCTTTCCCATACTTAAACCCTTTGTTGAACTCTTTAGAAAAAAAACTTCCAGTTTAACACGTCATCCCACACTCACACAACTCTCACATCAGGGCTAAACCCCTGTTCAGTTAATTCAGCACACAATACTCTCATCCGCATTCACTTAGTACTATTCCCAAACACACTCAATAATCTCCCTTATTACTTGTCGTTACCTCCTATGCATACTTATGTATCTTCTGCGGTTCCTCTACAGTCTCCATAGTTGCCATAGTCTGCACTGTATCTATTGTCCCTGTGCATCTATAGTCCCTGAGCATCTATAGTCCCTATAGCATCCATAGTCCCTATAGTTATAGCATTGTGTCACACCCTGATCTGTTTCACCTGTTCCTGTGATTGTCTCCACCCCCTCCAGGTGTTGCTTATTTTCCCCAGTGTATTTATCCATGTGTTTCCTGTCTCTCTGTGCCAGTTCGTCTTGTAGGTTAGTCAGGTCAACCAGCGTTTTTTTTGCTAGTCTTCCCGGTTTTGACCCCTGCCTGACTGGACTACTTTCCCGCCTGCCCTGACCTTGATTCTGCCTGCCCTTCGGTACCTTTTAGACTCTGAACTGGTTTTGACCCTTTTGCCTGTCCACGACCATTCTCTTGCCTTCCCCTACTGGATTATTAAATATTGTAAGACTCCAACCATCTACCTCCTGTGTCTGCATCTGGGTCTCGCCTTGTGTCATGATACTATGGTCCCTGTAGCATCTATAGTCCTTCAGCATCTACAGTCCCTCAGTATCCATAGTATCAATAGTTTGTATAGTCATAAATGCTATAGTCTTGCCGCTTTGAATACATATAGAATAGCACCTTGTGCACCTTATGCTATTCCTAGTGGTTCTCGACAATATAGACACTTCTCATAAACGCCTAAAATATCAGCGGTTTTCAGACCACATAGGCACTTCTTATATAAATGCCTACAGACAATTGTCAGTGGGGCCCCTCCTGCCCTCACTCTAGCCTTCTCCTAGGGCTAGCTCTAGCCTTCTTCTAAGACTAGTGGTACTCTCTTCTACATCTTTATGTTCAGTTTTATTGGTTTTATCATGTTTATTTAATTCAAATTAATTTAAATTCACTAGACGTGTCCCTCAGAGGTTCGCGGATCAGGTATCTTTCCCCGGGCAGCTCGCAGTAAAAGTCTGGTCTGGCGGATCCACGTCGTCTTTAGTCAGACGGGAATTTCCCTTGCACTGGAATGCTCCACAGGTGGAGTCACTGATCCAGTTTGTGACGCCAAAATTGTGGTGGAAATTCAACACCTGAAGTCAATCTTAAATGAATCACTCTTAATTATCAGCAAGCTGGAGAGTTACAACAAACTCTTCACACCATACAGGTCTATCAGAAATTCCGCTAGGGCAGTCCCAGCAGTTGTCTTATATACGGCTATACACAGACAAGTTATAATTGCATGATTTAGCATAATTAATTCATCATTACCGGTGACTGACCAATACCTCACGAGGCTTTCTCTCTCCATGTTGAGACCTTGAAACTGAGATACCTCGGTTGTTCCCATAGCCACATTCTGGGCGTACTGCCATGTTGCCTATCAGTGATATTGAACAATCCTCCATATATGATCAGTCTGTCACCTGCCATCTGCATGAACCCATATAATTGGTTATTAGAAAAGTAGCATTGATTTGACACAAACATAACATTTCCCTCACACTCCCCATGTAACTTAGAATTACTTCACGTGTGTCTATGTTTGCATGCATGAATATGTGTCAGTTACAATTACCTCTGGCATGTGTCTATTGTTTACTTTGCCGGCACTCATGTTCAATTTTCCTCCGTGCAGCAGTGCTGCCTGGTCCAGGTGTGTCTGTGTTGGTTTACTGAACAGGTGTAGCTCTGCTTTACTCCATGTCTATACGGATCCTGATACACTGAGACAAGTCTGTTGGACTGTTCCTTTGAATCTGATATCAAGAACCTTATAAAACCTAATAGAGGCCTACACACACACACACCTCCTATATTCGTCTGCATCCCTCGCTTCGTCCACCTCCTCTTTTGGTTTTAATTCTTCCACCTCTCTCTGTCAGTAATTAATGGGTTGTGTGTGTACAGAGGTGTCATTCACCCCAAACATCTGGGGGCACCAAGTACGTGGGGATGGCTGGTCCATAGTGGTCCGTTATTTTTCAAACACCTGAACTTTTTCTAGAGCCATAATCATTATGCTTAATTCTGTCCAAAAGAAGTATATTTTTCTGCATTTCTTTTACCCCTTTTTTCTCCCCAATTTCATGTAATCCAATTGTCTCATCACTGCAACTCCCCTACAGACTCGGGAGAGGCGAAGGTCGAGAGCCATGCGTCCTCCGAAACACAACCCAACCAAGCCGCACTGCTTCTTGACACAACTCACATCCAACCCGGAAACCCCGTACACCTGGCGACCTGTTCAGCGTGCACTGCGCACGGGCCGCCACAGGAGTCGCTAGTGCGCGATGAGACAAGGATATCCCTGCCGGCCAAACCCTCCCTAACCCGGACGATGCTGGGTCAATTGTGCGGCCGGCTGCGACAGAGCCTGGGCTCGAACCCAGAATCTCTTAGACCACTGCGCCACCCGGGAGGCCCTAGTTTTTTCCATTTCTAAGCATACTTCTTGAGCGGTCAGTATCCTCCTAACTGGTGGTAAAAATAAACAATAAAATAGAAATGCTAAAATCTGGGTAAAAGATTGAAAGGAATGTGAGTCTTATTCAGTACATTTAGCGTAATTGCTTGCTTTACAGAAGTCTGCCAACCTTGCCAGCGGGCAAGTCAGCTAAGATAGTTAGACAAGCTAACTTGCTTGATAGCCTGAAATGGCTTCTTGGTATCTAGTTATGAGGTTGGGAACCTATCTGGGCTAAAGCCAACTTCATAAAATTGCTAGGTGGCTAGTAGTATTACAGAGAAAAACTATGAGTAAATTTTTATAGGACAAATCTGAAGGAGCACGTGCCCCCTATGTTCACGACACCTCTATGTGTGTATATTACTGGGTCGTGTGTGTATATTACTGGGTCGTGTGTGTATATTACTGGGTTGTGTGTGTATATTCCTGGGTTGTGTGTGCATATTACTGGGTTGTGTGTCTATACTGGGTTGTGTGTATATTTTACTGGGTTGTGTGTATATATTACTGGGTTGTGTGTGTATATTACTGGGTTGTGTGTATATTTTACTGGGTTGTGTGTATATATTACTGGGTTGTGTGTGTATATTACTGGGTTGTGTGTATATTTTACTGGGTTGTGTGTATATTTTACTGGGTTGTGTGTATATATTACTGGGTTGTGTGTATATTTTACTGGGTTGTGTGTATATATTACTGGGTTGTGTGTATATATTACTGGGTTGTGTGTATATTTTACTGGGTTGTGTGGGTTGTGTGTATATTACTGGGTTGTGTGTATATTTTACTGGGTTGTGTATATATATTACTGGGTTGTGTGTATATATTACTGGGTAGTGTGTATATATTACTGGGTAGTGTGTGTATTACTGGGTTGTGTGTGTATTACTGGGTTGTGTGTGTGTATTACTGGGTTGTGTGTGTATATTACTGGGTTGTGTGTGTATATTCCTGGGTTGTGTGTGCATATTACTGGGTTGTGTGTTACTGGGTTGTGTGTATATTTTACTGGGTTGTGTGTATATATTACTGGGTTGTGTGTGTATATTACTGGGTTGTGTGTATATTTTACTGGGTTGTGTGTATATATTACTGGGTTGTGTGTGTATATTACTGGGTTGTGTGTATATTTTACTGGGTTGTGTGTATATATTACTGGGTTGTGTGTATATTTTACTGGGTTGTGTGTATATATTACTGGGTTGTGTGTGTATATTACTGGGTTGTGTGTATATTTTACTGGGTTGTGTGTATATATTACTGGGTTGTGTGTGTATATTACTGGGTTGTGTGTATATTTTACTGGGTTGTGTGTATATATTACTGGGTTGTGTGTATATTTTACTGGGTTGTGTGTATATATTACTGGGTTGTGTGTATATATTACTGGGTTGTGTGTATATTTTACTGGGTTGTGTGTATATATTACTGGGTTGTGTGTATATTACTGGGTTGTGTGTATATTTTACTGGGTTGTGTGTATATATTACTGGGTTGTGTGTATATATTACTGGGTAGTGTGTATATATTACTGGGTAGTGTGTGTATTACTGGGTTGTGTGTGTATTACTGGGTTGTGTGTGTGTATTACTGGGTTGTGTGTGTATATTACTGGGTTGTGTGTATATATTACTGGGTTGTGTGTATATATTACTGGGTTGTGTGTATATATTACTGGGTTGTGTGTATATATTACTGGGTTGTGTGTATATTACTGGGTTGTATGTGTATATTACTGGGTAGTGTGTGTATATTACTGGGTTGTGTGTGTATATTACTGGGTAGTGTGTTAGGAAGCAGCTTGATCTTATGCTTCTCTCACAGGATAATGAATTTCTTCTGACTCTGTCCCCTGGGACTACACTCTCACACTCTCCTGTGTGTGTGTGTGACTTACAGATTCCTGCTCTAGCACTCACTCATACAATTCCCTTCGACCAGAGAGGAAAGGACACTGTAGACTCGTGAATTTCCCCTGAGCAAATGCCTAGGCTTTAGCTCAGTGTGCTAACACGGTCAACCAAGGTTAGAACCCAGTCATTCACACTTATGTTACAACGACAAACCACACTAGAACAGTTTTACCTCAAAACCCATTCATTTTTAGGTTGTCAGGTTCTAAGATGTACATTCTAGTATATAAAATATGTTCTTTGGCTAGTTCAATACATGATTTGTACAAAACTACACATTTCTATGATTTCACAAAGATCTTTGACACTAAAATACAACACAATACCATTCCTTCAGGGCGAGACATAAAACTCATTTAAATGAACTTGATGGCCACATTACCACAAAAACACATTGCAACAGGTGGTGATGGATGGACACGACAGGGTAAATAAAGCAGGTGACATACAGGACACAGTGCCTACACACTGTCTACCCAGAGAACCAAAATGTGAATATGTCAAGAGGTATGAGTACCTTCTGAAGGACATTCTTACATGGTTTGTATCTGGGAGACCAAGACATTTCCTCAATGTTGTTAGAATGTTATTCATATGTTCCCAGTTTTGGTCAATCAAAGAGGTTAATTTCACGCGTTAAGTGTTATCTTACTGTTGAGGAATTTGGCTGTACAACAATCCATGTAGAAACACATTATATGGCAATTCTTTGTAATCACATGAGCATGTATTAGACCAACACCACTGAGATGGGACAAACAACTTATCACTGACTTCCAGGTTGTGGTCTTTGGAAAGAGAGGATAACTCAATCTAGTCTTTTACTCTTTTATATACTGTAAAGTTGAGATGTTTTGACTTTTATGTTCCCTACAAACGTGATTTCGGAAATCCTGTTAAATGATTGGTTGTCAGTTTCGGTGAGGTGTGTATAGATCTGCATATGCACTAAGACATGTAGCCATAGTTTGAACAATCATTTGTTGAATCTCTTCTGTTATTGGTAATGGTGAGAGGTTAGCATGTGTTGGGGGGTATGATCTTTGACCCTCTAACTTTCTCACTCATTATTCACAATTCATTCAGGATTATCCGTAATCATGGTAGAATGTACATCAATGTAGAAGTGTCGAGAAATATATTCTAAATCATCTTAAACCCAACCAAAAACAAACTGCAAATGCATCCAACAAGTTTGTAGAGTCACAAGCTTGATGTAGTCATTACGTGATAGGAATATGGGACAAAATACTACACGTTTGACTACTTTACTTTAGAGGTGTCAATCTTTAGGGCCGGGGTGTCAATCATTTTGATTTTAATTTTGAATGTATTTATTTTATACAGTCATTACTGCTCATCTTTATCAGGGGAGTCAATCATTTTGGACCTCACTGTATATGCTCATTAGGCCATTGAGTGCAGCATGTCCCCACTTGAAATCTTCCAATTAAAACAGGATACTAATCTCTATGTATTCACACTATACACTCAAAGCATCTCCCTGTACCCTCTTACACGCAGTAAACAGAACCGCTACCCGAAACCTTTTTGCAGCAATTCCATAGAAGCAGGTGACAACTGCAATTTTACAAGACCTTACAAACATCAGTCAATTAGCAATCAAGGAGCTACAATCACTGACTGGAACTAGGCCTGGGGTTGGGAAGACGGGGGCGAGGGTAGTGGCCCGGGGGTTAGAGGTGGGTAGCAGTGTCTAGGGCTGGAGGTGAGCCTGTGGCTGAGGAGGCTAGCAGGGCAGTAGCCAGTCCCCCTGGGTGTGGAGCCCTTCTGTGGTCTGACGTTGGGGTCTGCGACAGAGCTTGTGGTTTCAGTCTCTTCCCCGCCTCTCCCTCCAGGTCCCTAGTAGCATCCAGCAGCACTTTGACACTCTGAGCGAAGACAGCTCTGGGGTCTGTAGCAGGGAGGGCAGGACAGGAACAGCTCTCCCTCAACTCCAGGTACTGGGGAGAGAGAGAGGTTATAGTGGAAACACACTAGAAAGACAAACGTATGAAAGCAGCGTGTGGCAGTGGCGTGTTATCCCTCTGGAGTCAATTGACGCACCGGTGCGTCAATCAAAGTAACGCAATATTTTTAATTCGGTCTGTTTAATCTAGAGATTTCTGTGTTTTTGCATTGGATGAGTCTCAAGCCACAGCATCCGCCAGCATACAGCATTCCGTATCTGCGATGAAAGGTGGCAGAGTTGGAGCGGTATTTGTCAGACCATGAGATATCCCAAAAATCGGTCTTCACTCTATGGAATGGGGAGACTCTCGCGAACACAATGGTGGTCTCTACGACCCCCACAAGTGTCAGGGGACTCTTCTGAAGTTGGTACCGTCGATGGACCAACTTCTATTTGTAGCGTCAAAACCGTTTGGGCTACAAACTACTGTGACCCCACTGTGTTCTCCGTTTTGCTCTTACGACCCTCGCAAGTTTCACGGGACTAATCTGAAGGTAGCCGGTACCAGTTTAAAAAACGTATGGAAGTATGAATGTAGTTTTGTGCCGAACCAAAAAAGGGGTTAGCTAAACGATGCATAATAATATGATCATCTTAAAAAATTATACAAGTCCCCCCCCAATGAAAATGAACAATCGTCAGGAAACTAACTGAAAGTGACAGCAGATGTTGTGTGGTCAGAGACGATAGTACGGCCACAAGATTCTTTGAAGGTACATTTCGGCCGCCCATTAATCAGGTGTGTTTTCTCTCCTACACACACGGTGGATGTGAGTAAATCCATCCCTAAACTGTACGGATCCAGATCACTACTTCTACAGGTCAATGTCCCAGTCTGGGATTCAACAGGAAGGCTCAGTAGCATGCCAACTGTCTGTGTGTGTGTGCATGTAACCCTGTGTGACACACAGGAGTGTATTTACCCTTGAGTGTGTCTGTTTTAGCAGGAGAGGAACAGATGGAGAAAACACTAATTGTCCATCAGACGAGAGTTTGTGTGCTACTGTGCCTGTGAGGATATATGGGTGTGTGGTGTGCATACTGTGTGTGTGTGTGTCTTGTGTTTGTATGTACGTACCCTACATGACCAAAAGTATGTGGACACCTGCTCGTCGAACATCTCATTCCAAAATCATTTGTATTAATATGGAGTTGGTCCCCCCTTTGCCGCTATAACAGCCTTCTGTATAACTGCCGATTCACTCTTCTGGGAAGGCTTTCCACTAGATGTTGGAACATTGCTGGGGGGACTTGCTTCTATTCAGCCACAAGAACATTAGTGAGGTCGGGCACTGATGTAGGGAGATGAGGCCTGGCTCGCAGTCGGTGGTCAAATTCATCCCAAAGGTGTTCAATGGGGTTGAGGTCAGGGCTCTGTGCAGGCCAGTCATGTTCTTCCACACCAATCTCGACAAACCATTTCTGTACGGACCTCGCTTTGTGCACAGGGGCATTGTCATGCTGAAACAGGAAAGGGCCTTCCCCAAATCGTTGCCACAAAGTTGGAAGCACAGAATCGTCTAGAATGCCGTTTTATGCTGTAGCGTTGAGATTTCCTTTCACTTGACCTAAGGGGCCTAACCATGAAAAACAGCCCCAGAACTTTATTCCTCCCCCACCAAACTTCATAGTTGGCGCTACGCATTTGAGCAGGTAGTGTTCTCCTGGCATTCGTCAAATCCAGATTTGTCCGTCAGACTGCCAGATGGTGAAGCGTGATTCATCACTCCAGAGAAGGTGTTTCCACTGCTCCAGTCCAATGACGGTGAGCTTTACGCCACTCTTAGGGCCACACACATGAAGGCCGACCATGTCGACGTGGGTTCGATTCCGTCCCACGCCCTTCAGGCACAAATAACTAAATTCCCCCGATTGACTTCATTTGCTTACACATTTCAAATATGGGGAGACCAGGGATAATTTACCCCCCAATCTTGATAAGAAATGACCAGACACTTTTGGATAACATAAATAGGAAACAAATAGAATAATAACAGTAAGATTCACCAACATGAGTTTCCATTCATACAAAGTGTCAGGTAATGAAATGATGAAATACTTTATTTCCGATGCTTGTCAAATAGATAAATCGCCCTTAGTCTGTTCAAAAAGTTGTTCCGATGATAAGACCAACCAGAGACCAAACATATCTTAAAACGGTTGCAAGCAGGACTAAGGAGGTGACACCGACGTCATCTTTTAGGGAGCGGTAATGAGGTGACCAACAATGGTTGTAATTGAGTTCAGCTGTGCAGGTGAATTTAGCACGTATTGATGGTTTAATGAGACATCAGCTGGTAATCTAGTGCCATCGATGGTTGCATAATCCAATAGGCTACATTCTGTGGGCTACCCGTTAGCCTATCCATTGTCACACTGTGTTTCCCTGGCTGAGTTGGTGAGCTGATGTAGTCCTACTGTAGAACAATAAACTTTCCTCCAGTGTGGATGTTCGTCCATGTTTTATAGATGATGTATCGTTTGTAAATATATACTGAAAAAAAATATAAACATAACATGTAAAATGTTGGTCCCATGTTTCATGAGCTAAAATATAAGATCCGAGGAATGTTCCATATGCAAAAAAAAAGCGTATTTTTCTCATATTTTGTGTACAAATATGTTTACATCCCTGTTGGTGAGCATTTCTCCTTTTGCCCAGATAATCCATCCACCTGATAGGTGTGGTATATCAAGAAGCTGATTAAACAGCATGATCATTACACAGGCGCACCTTGTGCTGGGGACAATAAAAGGTCACTAAAATGTTCTGTATTGTCACACAACACTATGGCACAAATGTCTCAAGTTTTGAGGGAGCGTGCAATTGGCATGCTGACTGCAGGAATGTCCACCAGAGCTGTTGCCAGATCATTTAATGTTAATATCTCTACCATAAGCCGCCTCCTACGTCATCTTGAAAACATTTAAATAAAAGCAATTAACATGTGGGACTAATGCAGGTTCAGACTGGTCACTATATCTCCCAGCACTGGGCGCCAACTCATGAGGCTTGGAGCTGGAGCGCGCTGCTTAGACCACTGTGCTATGACCTTACACAACGCTCTCGTAGGCACTAAGAATACTAATGATACATAGGCTCGTCGTTTTAATTATCTTGTTTTAAGCCTTCCCTAAACCATAGTCCTAACCTTAACCACTCGCAATGAATGCCTAAACTGTTAACCTTTTGAGTTGTTTCTGTCTTAACCCTGTAACAGCGCAGAATTAACACGGTAGAAAACGTGGAATGAATGTGTAAAAACAGACCTTCATGCATGAGTTAAAGGGCAGTGGGCAGGATCCATGTAGAGACTGTGTCCCGGGAAACAGACATGTTTTATGCCTATTGCTTGCCTTCAACATTTAATAAAACAATTGATTAAAAAAATAAATCTAAAATAAAGATGTCCCCTAATGAAAACTGCATCTACCTCTACAATAAGAAGTCACACGAGGCATGCTGTAGCCTGCATGTAGCCTACATAAGGTATAAGGTAGGTACGGTGTGCGTTGTATACAAAACAAACGCCTTCAGCTGCCCCCTGGCGGTGAGTCTAAATATTTATTCAGATATTAAAATCCCATTGCTGCAGGATTATTTTCCTCCTGTGACGAATGGGGTCAAATTAGGCTCCGACATCTGTAGGTGTCTCGTTAGACTAGACTCCCAGCTCAATCCTACAGCTCTGATGGAGTTCTCCTCCTAGACCACAGTCTTCAGGCCATGTGATGTGCTTCTGTACATTAGCAACACCAGGAAGTCACGTGGACTATTCTAACTGCCTGCGGTGTGAGACCAGGTATAGCAGAGTCATCGGTCATGTGCATACCACCAACACACAGCCATCATGTCTGATCAGACTGCAGGAATGACTTGATGACAAGATTGACATCATATAGGAAGGGAAAGAGGGATACCTAGTCAGTCGTTGGAACGAACGCATTCAACTGGAATGTTTCTTACGCATTTAACCCAATCCCTCTGAATATAGACCCTTGGCGACAGTGTATACTGGTGTATGTGGACGAGTCTCTCCCCTGCATGCTTGCTACCTGTGGGACCAGCCGGTCCAGCTGTGCCACTCTGTTCCTGTGAGAGGGGTGTGTGGAGAGCCACTCTGGTACTGTAGGTTCTCCTCTCAGCTGGTTACTGATCTCCATCTGCTGCCAGAACACTGGCCCTGCCCGCACATCAGCACATGCCTGGAGGGAGAGACAGACTGGGTTACACACACCCTGGGCGCCTGTATGGTTGTCACGGAAACGATACATTACTACAGCATCCAGAACAGGTTGACGGTTAGAAGAGTGGGAGAAATTCTATATTTGACAACACCGCCATCTAGTGCACTGTAGGCAGCTCTAAGTTTAGTCAGCATATACAGAAGGGTCAGGAGGCAAGAGTGAGACAGAGCTACTGTCCTATCCTGTACCTTGGCAGCCAGCTGGAGTCCAACCTGATCAGCTTCTGCCTCCAACTTCCTGCTATAAGGACGATCAAACAAGAACTGAGAGAGAGAGAGACACAGAGAGAGAGAGAGAGACAGAGAGAGAAAGACACAGAGAGAGAGAGAGAGACACAGAGAGAGACAGAGATAAAGAAAGACAGAGAGAGACACAGAGAGAGACAGAGACACACATGGAGAGAGAGAGAGAGAGACACAGAGAGAAGGACAGAGAGAGACACAGAGACAGAGAGAGACGGAGAGAGACGGAGAGAGAGACACACATACACAGGGAGAGAGAGAGACACAGATATTAGTTAAACATATCTTTCACCACATGAAAAGTCCTGATATGTGTCCGTTACCTGTATGAGCTTAGTCTGTATCCACTGTCCCAGTACAGCCAGGCTGTCTCGAGGACACACGGCCCAGATGGCTGTTAGCAGGATCAGAGACAGGAAGTCTACCACATGAGACATACTGGCCTGCTCTGCCTGGAGGGAGGAAGGGAGGGAAGGAGAGAAAAGAGAGAAAAAAGTAGGGAGGGGAGAGAGAAAGTAGAAAAGCAATAAATAACTAATTCTCTGTAAGTGTATTGATTGTTCCCACCTATTTCATCTGAACTTTAAATTCAGACCTAATATGGAGATTACATTAGGAAATGGTGAATCTAACAGCAGACACCCAGGGCGAGGCTGGAACTGATGAATCCATATTCATTTTCATCATCTAATTAAACTGTCCTGTATCGGAGGGTAAATACAGGTCTCAGAGGAAAGGATCAGAAACTACGCCAAACATTTCTCTCAGAGCAAGAGCCATATCCGATTAGAACAGTCAGCTGTTCTGAGTTCATTGAAAAGGGATGAGACTCTCTACTTAAAACAGCTGTACCCTCAGTCCAGAAACAACATTAGTGTCTCAGACATCTAAAGGACACTCTGTCTGTGAGCTTCTTAGAACTAGTGACTGATGATACAACCCCACTGCAATTAATGACATCCTCTCTGCAGACCTGCGACAGATCTGAGCTGTAGGTCAGGTGAGGTGACGTGGATGAGAGAGAGGAGGAGACCAGTAGTACTGTAGCATGACTGAAGCTGATGAGTCACTCGGCACGGAACAGGACACGACTCTGTGTAGCCCCCAGGCAAGCAACGAGCAAACACACACAGTCTTGTATAACTAACCTTGTGAGGACACACTATTCAGTCCTATTCAAAATCCTCACATACGTATACTAGAGACAGACAGAAAGGCCTGGCTGTATACTCAGTGTTCCATCACTAGAGAGAGACAGACAGAAAGGCCTGGCTGTATACTCAGTGTTCCATCACTAGAGAGAGACAGACAGAAAGGCCTGGCTGTATACTCAGTGTTCCATCACTAGAGAGAGACAGACAGAAAGGCCTGGCTGTATACTCAGTGTCCCATCACTAGAGAGAGACAGACAGAAAGGCCTGGCTGTATACTCAGTGTCCCATCACTAGAGAGAGACAGACAGAAAGGCTGTATACTCAGTGTTCCATCACTTGAGAGATACAGACAGAAAGGCCTGGCTGTATACTCAGTGTTCCATCACTAGAGAGAGACAGACAGAAAGGCTGTATACTCAGTGTTCCATCACTAGAGAGAGAGACAGACAGAAAGGCTGTATACTCAGGGTTCCATCACTAGAGAGACAGACAGAAAGGCTGTATACTCAGTGTTCCATCACTAGAGACAGACAGACAGAAAGGCTGTATACTCAGTGTTCCACCACTAGAGACAGACAGAAAGGCCTGGCTGTAATACTCAGTGTCCCATCACTAGAGACCGACAGAAAGGCTGTATACTCAGTGTCCCATCACTAGAGACAGACAGAAAGGCTGTATACTCAGTGTTCCATCACTAGAGAGAGACAGACAGAAAGGCTGTATACTCAGTGTTCCATCACTAGAGAGAGAGACAGACAGAAAGGCTGTATACTCAGGGTTCCATCACTAGAGAGAGACAGACAGAAAGGCCTGGCTGTATACTCAGGGTTCCATCACTAGAGAGAGACAGACAGAAAGGCCTGGCTGTATACTCAGTGTCCCATCACTAGAGAGAGACAGACAGAAAGGCCTGGCTGTATACTCAGTGTCTCATCACTAGAGAGAGACAGACAGAAAGGTCTGGCTGTATACTCACAGAGTGTCCCATCACTAGAAAGAGACAGGCAGAAAGGCCTGGCTGTATACTCAGTGTTCCATCACTAGAGAGAGACAGACAGAAAGGCTGTATACTCAGTGTTCCATCACTAGAGAGACAGACAGAAAGGCTGTATACTCAGTGTTCCACCACTAGAGACAGACAGACAGAAAGGCTATATACTCAGTGTTCCATCACTAGAGACAGACAGACAGAAAGGCTATATACTCAGTGTTCCATCACTAGAGACAGACAGACAGAAAGGCTGTATACTCAGTGTTCCATCACTAGAGAGAGACAGAAAGGCTGTATACTCAGTGTTCCATCACTTGAGAGATACAGACAGAAAGGCCTGGCTGTATACTCAGTGTTCCATCACTAGAGAGAGACAGACAGAAAGGCTGTATACTCAGTGTTCCATCACTAGAGAGAGACAGACAGAAAGGCTGTATACTCAGGGTTCCATCACTAGAGAGAGACAGACAGAAAGGCCTGGCTGTATACTCAGTGTTCCATCAATAGAGAGAGACAGACAGAAAGGCTGTATACTCAGGGTTCCATCACTAGAGAGAGACAGACAGAAAGGCCTGGCTGTATACTCAGTGTCCCATCACTAGAGACAGACAGAAAGGCTGTATACTCAGTGTCCCATCACTAGAGACAGACAGAAAGGCTGTATACTCAGTGTTCCATCACTAGAGAGAGACAGACAGAAAGGCTGTATACTCAGTGTTCCATCACTAGAGAGAGACAGACAGAAAGGCTGTATACTCAGTGTTCCATCACTAGAGAGAGACAGACAGAAAGGCTGTATACTCAGTGTTCCATCACTAGAGAGAGACAGACAGAAAGGCTGTATACTCAGTGTTCCATCACTAGAGAGAGAGACAGACAGAAAGGCTGTATACTCAGGGTTCCATCACTAGAGAGAGACAGACAGAAAGGCCTGGCTGTATACTCAGTGTCCCATCACTAGAGACCGACAGAAAGGCTGTATACTCAGTGTCCCATCACTAGAGACAGACAGAAAGGCTGTATACTCAGTGTTCCATCACTAGAGAGAGACAGACAGAAAGGCTGTATACTCAGTGTTCCATCACTAGAGAGAGACAGACAGAAAGGCTGTATACTCAGGGTTCCATCACTAGAGAGAGACAGACAGAAAGGCCTGGCTGTATACTCAGTGTCCCACCACTAGAGAGAGACAGACAGAAAGGCCTGGCTGTATACTCAGTGTTCCATCACTAGAGAGAGACAGACAGAAAGGCTGTATACTCAGTGTTCCATCACTAGAGAGACAGACAGAAAGGCTGTATACTCAGTGTTCCACCACTAGAGACAGACAGACAGAAAGGCTATATACTCAGTGTTCCATCACTAGAGACAGACAGACAGAAAGGCTGTATACTCAGTGTTCCACCACTAGAGACAGACAGAAAGGCCTGGCCGTAATACTCAGTGTTCCATCACTAGAGAGAGACAGAAAGGCTGTATACTCAGTGTCCCATCACTAGAGACAGACAGACAGAAAGGCTGTATACTCAGTGTTCCATCACTAGAGAGAGACAGAAAGGCTGTATACTCAGTGTTCCATCACTAGAGACAGACAGACAGAAAGGCTGTATACTCAGTGTTCCACCACTAGAGACAGACAGACAGAAAGGCTGTATACTCAGTGTTCCACCACTAGAGACAGACAGAAAGGCCTGGCCGTAATACTCAGTGTTCCATCACTAGAGAGAGACAGACAGAAAGGCTGTATACTCAGTGTTCCATCACTAGAGAGAGACAGAAAGGCTGTATACTCAGTGTTCCATCACTAGAGAGAGACAGAAAGGCTGTATACTCAGTGTTCCACCACTAGAGACAGACAGACAGAAAGGCTGTATACTCAGTGTTCCACCACTAGAGACAGACAGACAGAAAGGCCTGGCCGTAATACTCAGTGTTCCACCACTAGAGAGAGACAGACAGAAAGGCTGTATACTCAGTGTTCCATCACTAGAGAGACAGAAAGGCTGTATACTCACAGAGTGTCCCATCACTAGAGACAGACAGACAGAAAGGCTGTATACTCAGTGTTCCATCACTAGAGAGACAGAAAGGCTGTATACTCACAGAGTGTCCCATCACTAGAGACAGACAGACAGAAAGGCTGTATACTCAGAGTGTCCCATCACTAGAGACAGACAGACAGAAAGGCTGTATACTCAGTGTCCCATCACTAGAGACAGACAGACAGAAAGGCTGTATACTCACAGAGTGTCCCATCACTAGAGACAGACAGACAGAAAGGCTGTATACTCACAGAGTGTCCCATCACTAGAGACAGACAGACAGAAAGGCTGTATACTCACAGAGTGTCCCATCACTAGAGACAGACAGACAGAAAGGCTGTATACTCACAGAGTGTCCCATCACTAGAGACAGACAGACAGAAAGGCTGTATACTCACAGAGTGTCCCATCACTAGAGACAGACAGAAAGGCTGTATACTCAGAGTGTCCCATCACTAGAGACAGACAGACAGAAAGGCTGTATACTCACAGAGTGTCCCATCACTAGAGACAGACAGACAGAAAGGCTGTATACTCACAGAGTGTCCCATCACTAGAGAGACAGAAAGGCTGTATACTCAGTGTTCCATCACTAGAGACAGACAGACAGAAAGGCTGTATACCCAGTGTCCCATCACTAGAGACAGACAGAAAGGCTGTATACTCAGTGTTCCACCACTAGAGACAGACAGACAGAAAGGCCTGGCTGTAATACTCAGTGTTCCATCACTAGAGACAGACAGAAAGGCTGTATACTCACAGAGTGTCCCATCACTAGAGACAGACAGACAGACAGAAAGGCTGTATACTCACAGAGTGTCCCATCACTAGAGACAGACAGACAGACAGAAAGGCTGTATACTCACAGAGTGTCCCATCACTAGAGACAGACAGACAGAAAGGCTGTATACACACAGTGTCCCATCACTAGAGACAGACAGACAGAAAGGCTGTATACTCACAGAGTGTCCCATCACTAGAGACAGACAGACAGAAAGGCTGTATACTCACAGAGTGTCCCATCACTAGAGAGACAGAAAGGCTGTATACTCAGTGTTCCATCACTAGAGACAGACAGACAGAAAGGCTGTATACCCAGTGTCCCATCACTAGAGACAGACAGAAAGGCTGTATACTCAGTGTTCCATCACTAGAGAGAGACAGAAAGGCTGTATACTCAGTGTTCCACCACTAGAGACAGACAGACAGAAAGGCCTGGCTGTAATACTCAGTGTTCCATCACTAGAGACAGACAGACAGAAAGGCTGTATACTCACAGAGTGTCCCATCACTAGAGACAGACAGACAGAAAGGCTGTATACTCACAGAGTGTCCCATCACTAGAGACAGACAGACAGAAAGGCTGTATACTCATAGAGTGTCCCATCACTAGAGACAGACAGACAGAAAGGCTGTATACACACAGTGTCCCATCACTAGAGACAGACAGACAGAAAGGCTGTATACTCACAGAGTGTCCCATCACTAGAGACAGACAGACAGAAAGGCTGTATACTCACAGAGTGTCCCATCACTAGAGACAGACAGACAGAAAGGCTGTATACTCACAGAGTGTCCCATCACTAGAGACAGACAGACAGAAAGGCTGTATACTCACAGAGTGTCCCATCACTAGAGACAGACAGACAGACAGAAAGGCTGTATACTCAGAGTGTCCCATCACTAGAGACAGACAGACAGAAAGGCTGTATACTCACAGAGTGTCCCATCACTAGAGACAGACAGACAGAAAGGCTGTATACTCAGTGTCCCATCACTAGAGAGACAGAAAGGCTGTATACTCAGTGTCCCATCACTAGAGACAGACAGACAGAAAGGCTGTATACTCAGTGTCCCATAACTAGAGAGACAGAAAGGCTGTATACTCAGTGTCCCATCACTAGAGAGACAGAAAGGCTGTATACTCACAGAGTGTCCCATCACTAGAGAGAGATAGACAGAAAGGCTGTATACTCAGTGTTCCATCACTAGAGAGACAGAAAGGCTGTATACTCACAGAGTGTCCCATCACGAGAGAGATAGACAGAAAGGCTGTATACTCAGTGTTCCATCACTAGAGAGACAGAAAGGCTGTATACTCAGTGTTCCATCACTAGAGAGACAGAAAGGCTGTATACTCACAGAGTGTCCCATCACTAGAGAGAGATAGACAGAAAGGCTGTATACTCAGTGTTCCATCACTAGAGAGAGACAGAAAGGCTGTATACCAGTGTTCACTAGAGACAGACAGACAGAAAGGCTGTATACTCAGTGTTCCATCACTAGAGACAGACAGACAGAAAGGCTGTATACTCACAGAGTGTCCCATCACTAGAGACAGACAGACAGAAAGGCTGTATACTCACAGAGTGTCCCATCACTAGAGACAGACAGACAGAAAGGCTGTATACTCACAGAGTGTCCCATCACTAGAGACAGACAGACAGAAAGGCTGTATACTCACAGAGTGTCCCATCACTAGAGACAGACAGACAGAAAGGCTGTATACACACAGTGTCCCATCACTAGAGACAGACAGACAGAAAGGCTGTATACTCACAGAGTGTCCCATCACTAGAGACAGACAGACAGAAAGGCTGTATACTCACAGAGTGTCCCATCACTAGAGACAGACAGACAGAAAGGCTGTATACTCAGTGTCCCATCACTAGAGACAGACAGACAGAAAGGCCCAGTGTCCCATCACTAGAGACAGACAGACAGAAAGGCTGCAGTGTCCCATCACTAGAGACAGACAGACAGAAAGGCTGTATACTCAGTGTCCCATCACTAGAGAGACAGAAAGGCTGTATACTCAGTGTCCCATCACTAGAGACAGACAGACAGAAAGGCTGTATACTCAGTGTCCCATCACTAGAGAGACAGAAAGGCTGTATACTCAGTGTCCCATCACTAGAGAAAGACAGAAAGGCTGTATACTCAGTGTCCCATCACTAGAGAGACAGAAAGGCTGTATACTCACAGAGTGTCCCATCACTAGAGAGAGATAGACAGAAAGGCTGTATACTCAGTGTCCCATCACTAGAGAGACAGAAAGGCTGTATACTCAGTGTTCCATCACTAGAGACAGACAGACAGAAAGGCTGTATACTCACTAGAGAGTGTCCCATCACTCAGTGTTCCAGACAGAGAGAGACAGAAAGGCTGTATACTCAGTGTTCCATCACTAGAGACAGACAGACAGAAAGGCTGTATACCAGTGTTCCATCACTAGACAGACAGACAGAAAGGCTGTATACTCAGTGTGTCCATCACTAGAGAGAGACAGAAAGGCTGTATACTCAGTGTTCCATCACTAGAGACAGACAGACAGAAAGGCTGTATACTCAGTGTTCCCATCACTAGAGACAGACAGAGTGTCCCATCACTAGAGACAGACAGACAGAAAGGCTGTATACTCACAGAGTGTCCCATCACTAGAGACAGACAGACAGAAAGGCTGTATACTCACAGAGTGTCCCATCACTAGAGACAGACAGACAGAAAGGCTGTATACACACAGTGTCCCATCACTAGAGACAGACAGACAGAAAGGCTGTATACTCACAGAGTGTCCCATCACTAGAGACAGACAGACAGAAAGGCTCCCATCACTAGAGACAGACAGAAAGGTGTCCCATCACTAGAGACAGACAGACAGAAAGGCTGTATACTCATAGAGTGTCCCATCACTAGAGACAGACAGACAGAAAGGCTGTATACTCACAGAGTGTCCCATCACTAGAGACAGACAGACAGAAAGGCTGTATACTCACAGTGTCCCATCACTAGAGACAGACAGACAGAAAGGCTGTATACTCACAGAGTGTCCCATCACTAGAGACAGACAGACAGAAAGGCTGTATACTCACAGTGTCCCATCACTAGAGACAGACAGACAGAAAGGCTGTATACACAGTGTCCCATCACTAGAGACAGACAGACAGAAAGGCTGTATACTCACAGTGTCCCATCACTAGAGACAGACAGACAGAAAGGCTGTATACTCAGTGTCCCATCACTAGAGACAGACAGACAGAAAGGCTGTATACTCACAGTGTCCCATCACTAGAGACAGACAGACAGAAAGGCTGTATACTCACAGAGTGTCCCATCACTAGAGACAGACAGACAGAAAGGCTGTATACTCACAGAGTGTCCCATCACTAGAGACAGACAGACAGAAAGGCTGTATACTCACAGTGTCCCATCACTAGAGACAGACAGACAGAAAGGCTGTATACTCACAGAGTGTCCCATCACTAGAGACAGACAGACAGAAAGGCTGTATACTCAGTGTCCCATCACTAGAGAGACAGAAAGGCTGTATACTCAGTGTCCCATCACTAGAGACAGACAGACAGAAAGGCTGTATACTCAGTGTCCCATCACTAGAGACAGACAGAAAGGCTGTATACTCAGTGTCCCATCACTAGAGACAGACAGACAGAAAGGCTGTATACTCACAGTGTCCCATCACTAGAGACAGACAGACAGAAACTGTATAACAGAGTGTCCCATCACTAGAGACAGACAGACAGAAAGGCTGTATACTCAGTGTCCCATCACTAGAGACAGACAGACAGAAAGGCTGTATACTCACAGAGTGTCCCATCACTAGAGACAGACAGACAGAAAGGCTGTATACACAGAGTGTCCCATCACTAGAGACAGACAGACAGAAAGGCTGTATACTCAGTGTCCCATCACTAGAGACAGACAGACAGAAAGGCTGTATACAGTGTCCCATCACTAGAGACAGACAGAAAGGCTGTATACTCACAGTGTCCCATCACTAGAGAGACAGAAAGGCTGTATACTCAGTGTCCCATCACTAGAGAGACAGACAGAAAGGCTGTATACTCACAGAGTGTCCCATCACTAGAGACAGATAGACAGAAAGGCTGTATACTCAGTGTTCCATCACTAGAGAGACAGAAAGGCTGTATACTCACAGAGTGTCCCATCACTAGAGACAGACAGACAGAAAGGCTGTAGTGTTCCCATCACTAGAGACAGACAGACAGAAAGGTGTCAGTGTCCCATCACTAGAGACAGAGACAGAAAGGCTGTATACTCACAGAGTGTCCCATCAAGAAAGACAGATCAGACAGAAAGGCTGTATACTCAGTGTCCCATCACTAGAGAGACAGACAGAAAGGCTGTATACTCAGTGTCCCATCACTAGAGACAGACAGACAGAAAGGCTGTCACAGTGTCCCATCACTCAGTGTCCCATCACTAGAGACAGACAGACAGAAAGGCTGTATACTCAGTGTCCCATCACTAGAGACAGACAGACAGAAAGGCTGTATACTCAGTGTCCCATCACTAGAGAGACAGAAAGGCTGTATACTCACAGAGTGTCCCATCACTAGAGAGAGATAGACAGAAAGGCTGTATACTCAGTGTTCCATCACTAGAGAGACAGAAAGGCTGTATACTCACAGAGTGTCCCATCACTGCGTGGGCCATCTCATGTCCCAGGATGAAGGTGAGCTGGTGAACATCTGCAACGGCCTCCAACATCCCAGTGAACATAAACACCTTTCCATTCTAGAGGAGAGAGACAGGTATCATACAAACAGTCAACTTACTGTATGGATCTGCGCCGGCCAGTTTCATCTGCATGTTTTGAACTGGACTGGGAATAAAAACAAACAAGTCTCTCTCTCACACACACACACACACACACACACACACACACACACACACCAGGGGCTGGGACTCACCGGCAGTACGAAAGCGTTGACGGTAGGGCTGTCGACCAAGTGGACTCTCCATGAAACAGAGGAGACCTCTGGGATGTCTTTGTTTCTCTGGGCCAGGTGCTCCACCACTCTCTCCACCACCTGGTGACGAGGGTCCTTCTCTGGAACCATCAGCTCAGCAAATTCCTCCATGTACTGAGTAGAACACACACAGTTAAATCAACATCCTCCATGTACTGGGTAGAACACACACACACACACACACAGTTAAATCAACATCCTCCATGTACTGGGTAGAACACACACACACAGTTAAATCAACATCCTCCATGTACTGGGTAGAACACACACACACAGTTAAATCAACATCCTCCATGTACTGGGTAGAACACACACACACAGTTAAATCAACATCCTCCATGTACTGGGTAGACACACACACACACAGTTAAATCAACATCCTCCATGTACTGGGTAGAACACACACACACAGTTAAATCAACATCCTCCATGTACTGGGTAGACACACACACACACAGTTAAATCAACATCCTCCATGTACTGGGTAGAACACACACACACAGTTAAATCACATCCCTCCATGTACAGAACACACACACACAGTTAAATCAACATCCTCCATGTACTGGGTAGAACACACACACACAGTTAAATCAACATCCTCCATGTACTGGGTAGAACACACACACACAGTTAAACACATCTCCATGTACTGGGTAGAGACAGAAACACACACACACAGTTAAATCAACATCCTCCATGTACTGGGTAGAACACACACACACACAGTTAAATCAACATCCTCCATGTACTGGGTAGAACACACACACACACAGTTAAATCAACATCCTCCATGTACTGGGTAGAACACACACACACAGTTAAATCAACATCCTCCATGTACTGGGTAGAACACACACACACAGTTAAATCAACATCCTCCATGTACTGGGTAGAACACACACACACACACAGTTAAATCAACATCCTCCATGTACTGGGTAGAACACACACACACAGTTAAATCAACATCCTCCATGTACTGGGTAGAACACACACACACAGTTAAATCAACATCCTCCATGTACTGGGTAGAACACACACACACACAGTTAAATCAACATCCTCCATGTACTGGGTAGAACACACACACACACACACACAGTTAAATCAACATCCTCCATGTACTGGGTAGAACCACACACACACAGTTAAATCAACATCCTCCATGTACTGGGTAGACACACACACACACACACACACACAGTTAAATCAACATCCTCCATGTACTGGGTAGAACACACACACACAGTTAAATCAACATCCTCCATGTACTGGGTAGAACACACACACACACACACACACACACACACAGTTAAATCAACATCCTCCATGTACTGGGTAGAACACACACACACACAGTTAAATCAACATCCTCCATGTACTGGGTAGAACACACACACACAGTTAAATCAACATCCTCCATGTACTGGGTAGAACACACACACACAGTTAAATCAACATCCTCCATGTACTGGGTAGAACACACACACACACACACACACACACACAGTTAAATCAACATCCTCCATGTACTGGGTAGAACACACACACACAGTTAAATCAACATCCTCCATGTACTGGGTAGAACACACACACACAGTTAAATCAACATCCTCCATGTACTGGGTAGAACACACAACACACACACACAGTTAAATCAACATCCTCCATGTACTGGGTAGAACACACACACACACACACACACACACACAGTTAAATCAACATCCTCCATATACTGGGTAGACACAACACACACACACACAGTTAAATCAACATCCTCCATGTACTGGGTATTAACACACACACACACACAGTTAAATCAACATCCTCCATGTACTGGGTAGAACACACACACACAGTTAAATCAACATCCTCCATGTACTGGGTAGAACAACACACACACACAGTTAAATCAACATCCTCCATATACTGGGTAGAACACACACACACACACACACAGTTAAATCAACATCCTCCATGTACTGGGTAGAACACACACACACAGTTAAATCAACATCCTCCATGTACTGGGTAGAACACACACACACAGTTAAATCAACATCCTCCATGTACTGGAACAGAAAACACACACACACACACACACACACACACACAGTTAAATCAATATCCTCCATGTACTGGGTAGAACACACACACACACACACACACAGTTAAATCAACATCCTCCATGTACTGGGTAGAACACATTTTTCAAGACAACACACACACACACACACAGTTAAATCAACATCCTCCATGTACTGGGTAGAACACACACACACAGTTAAATCAACATCCTCCATGTACTGGGTAGAACACACACACACACACACACAGTTAAATCAATATCCTCCATGTACTGGGTAGACACACACACACACACACAGTTAAATCAACATCCTCCATGTACTGGGTAGTACACACACACACACACACACAGTTAAATCAACATCCTCCATGTACTGGGTAGAACACACACACACACACACAGTTAAATCAACATCCTCCATGTACTGGTAGACACACACACACACACACACACACACACACACACACACACACACACACACACACAGTTAAATCAACATCCTCCATGTACTGGGTAGAACACACACACACAGTTAAATCAACATCCTCCATGTACTGGGTAGAACACACACACACAGTTAAATCAACATCCTCTATGCACTGAGGACACAAACAAGAGTCAGTTACTGAACTACTATTATATTCTCATTAAGCAATAAGGCCCGGGGGGGGTGTGGTATATGGCCAACGGCTGTTCCTCCTGCACGACGCAATGCGGAGTGCCTGGATACAGGCCTTAGCCGTATTGCTATTATAAACTGGTTACCAATGTAATTAGAACAGTATATACGGTCTGATACACCACGGCTTTCAGCCAATCAGCATTCAGGGCTCGAAACACCAGGTTTATAATATATCATATATGAAATCATAATTTCCTAAAAACAGGTTCATCTGAATGGTTGAAAATGATGATCTTATTAGATTGAATATGGCCCACAAGGTTAACAGCATCTCTCCTCACCCCCTCTGTCCACAGTACTGCAGGCATTGTTAGCAGAAAACAGGATTCCCCCATTATAGTAAATGGAATACATTTTTCAAGACAATTATGATACCAATAATTGCTTCTAAGACACCAGATATATGTCCTTGAACCACACACAGAAGAAGTTAAGGATAATGTGTTGCTAATGGTTGCCTGCAGTAACCCAGTCAGCCTTCAACTTGAGTTACTCAATGAGAGAGGGCAGTACTGGGCTAGCCTGAAACATCACTTCCTGGAGTAGCTCAAACCGTGCATGTTACGTCTCCATGAGACCTTATCTTAACAGACTTCATTTGTCTTCAACGCGCTATTGAGTCTTCACAAAGGAATGAATGGTGTCAAGTGATGGATGGCCATTGATATATACAGTTATTGGTCTCACCCCATCTCCTGTCACTGTAGCCAGCTCCATGTAGTTCTCTCTACTGAACACTAGGAGGCGTGTGCGTCCCGTGATGGGCGATTCGTCCAGATGAGTCAGGAAGAAACTTGCCATGATCACCATAGCAACCATACCCCCGGCCACCAGCTGCCAACGGCGACGCCAGACCTTCTGACGCACGAGCTGCTGCTTATTGGGCGGGAGGGCCAACCACCACTTCCTGATACTCCTAGAGGAGAGGGGAGACCAAAGACACCATGTAGCACTACTAGCGACAGACACACCAAAAACACAATGTAGCACTACTAGAGACACACACACCAAAAACACAATGTAGCACTACTAGAGACAGACACACCAAAAACACCATGTAGCACTACTAGAGACAGAGACACCAAAAACACCATGTAGCACGACTAGAGACAGAGACACCATGTAGCACTACTAGAGACAGAGACACCATGTAGCACTACAAGAGACAGAGACACCATGTAGCACTACTAGAGACAGAGACACCATGTAACACTACTAGACAGAGACACCAAAACCACCATGTAGCACGACTAGAGACAGAGACACCATGTAACACTACTAGGGACAGAGACACCAAAACCACCATGTAGCACTACTAGAGACAGAGACACCATGTAACACTACTAGAGACAGAGACACCATGTAACACTACTAGAGACAGAGACACCATGTAACACTACTAGAGACAGAGACACCATGTAACACTACTAGAGACAGAGACACCATGTAACACTACTAGAGACAGAGACACCATGTAACACTACTAGAGACAGAGACACCATGTAACACTACTAGAGACAGAGACACCATGTAACACTACTAGAGACAGACACACCATGTAACACTACTAGAGACAGAGACACCATGTAACACTACTAGAGACAGAGACACCAAAACCACCATGTAGCACGATTAGAGACAGACACACCAAAAACACAATGTAGCACTACTAGAGACAGACACACCAAAAACACAATGTAGCACTAGAGACAGACACACCAAAAACACAATGTAGCACTACTAGAGACAGACACACCAAAAACACCATGTAGCACTACTAGAGACAGACACACCAAAAACACCATGTAGCACTACTAGAGACAGACACACCAAAAACACAATGTAGCACTACTAGAGAAAGAGACACCAAAAACACAATGTAGCACTACCAGAGAAAGAGACACCAAAAACACCATGTAGCACTACTAGAGACAGCGACACCAAAACCACCATGTAGCACTACTAGAGACAGAGACACCATGTAACACTACTAGGGACAGAGACACCAAAACCACCATGTAGCACGATTAGAGACAGACACACCAAAAACACAATGTAGCACTACTAGAGAAAGAGACACCAAAACCACCATGTAGCACTACTAGAGACAGAGACACCATGTAACACTACTAGAGACAGAGACACCATGTAACACTACTAGAGACAGAGACACCATGTAACACTACTAGAGACAGAGACACCATGTAACACTACTAGAGACAGAGACACCATGTAACACTACTAGAGACAGAGACACCATGTAACACTACTAGAGACAGACACACCATGTAACACTACTAGAGACAGAGACACCATGTAACACTACTAGAGACAGAGACACCAAAACCACCATGTAGCACGATTAGAGACAGACACACCAAAAACACAATGTAGCACTACTAGAGACAGACACACCAAAAACACAATGTAGCACTACTAGAGACAGACACACCAACAACACAATGTAGCACTACTAGAGACAGACACACCAAAAACACCATGTAGCACTACTAGAGACAGACACACCAAAAACACCATGTAGCACTACTAGAGACAGACACACCAAAAACACAATGTAGCACTACTAGAGAAAGAGACACCAAAAACACAATGTAGCACTACCAGAGAAAGAGACACCAAAAACACCATGTAGCACTACTAGAGACAGCGACACCAAAAACACCATGTAGCACGACTAGAGACAGAGACACCATGTAGCACTACTAGAGACAGAGACACCATGTAGCACTACAAGAGACAGAGACACCATGTAGCACTACAAGAGACAGAGACACCATGGAACACTACTAGACAGACACCAAAACCACCATGTAGCACTACTAGAGACAGAGACACCATGTAACACTACTAGAGACAGAGACACCAAAACCACCATGTAACACTACTAGAGAGAGACACCATGTAGCACTACTAGAGAGAGAGAGACACACAATGTAGCACTACTAGAGACAGAGACACCATGTAGCACTACTAGAGACAGAGACACCATGTAACACTACTAGAGACAGAGACACCATGTAACACTACTAGAGACAGAGACACCATGTAACACTACTAGAGACAGAGACACCATGTAACACTACTAGAGACAGAGACACCATGTAACACTACTAGAGACAGAGACACCATGTAACACTACTAGAGACAGAGACACCATGTAACACTACTAGAGACAGAGACACCATGTAACACTACTAGAGACAGAGACACCAAAACCACCATGTAACACTACTAGAGACAGAGACACCATGTAGCACTACTAGAGACAGAGACACCATGTAGCACTACTAGAGACAGAGACACCATGTAGCACTACTAGAGACAGAGACACCATGTAGCACTACTAGAGACAGAGACACCATGTAGCACTACTAGAGACAGAGACACAAAAACCACCATGTAGCACCACTAGAGACAGGGACACCATGTAGCACTACTAGAGACGAGGACATAATGTAGCACTACTAGAGACGGAGACACCATGTAGCACTACTAAAGACACCATGTAGCACTACTAGACACCATGTAGCACTACTAGAGACACCATGTAGCACTACTAGAGACACCATGTATCACTACTAGAGACACCATGTATCACTACTAGAGACACCATGTATCACTACTAGAGACAGCGACACCACCATGTATCACTACTAGAGACAGACACCACAATGTAGCACTACTAGAGACAGAGATACCATGAAGCACTACTAGAGACAGAGACACCATGAAGCACTACGAGACAGAGACACCATGAAGCACTACTAGAGACAGAGACACCATGAAGCACTACTAGAGACAGAGACACCATGTAGCACTACTAGAGACAGAGACACCAAAACCACCATGTATCACTACTAGAGACAGAGACACCACCATGTAGCACTACTAGAGACAGAGACACCAAAAACACCATGTAGCACTACTAGAGACAGAGACACCAAAAACACCATGTAGCACTACTAGAGACAGAGACACCAAAAACACCATGTAGCACTACTAGAGACAGAGACACCATGTAGCACTACTAGAGACAGACACACCAAAAACACCATGTAGCACTACTAGAGACAGAGACACCAAAAACACCATGTAGCACTACTAGAGACAGAGACACCATGTAGCACTACTAGAGACAGAGACACCATGTAGCACTACTAGAGACAGAGACACCATGAAGCACTACTAGAGACAGAGACACCATGTAGCACTACTAGAGACAGAGACAGAGACACCACCATGTAGCACTACTAGAGACAGAGACACCAAAACCACCATGTAGCACTACTAGAGACAGAGACACCAAAACCACCATGAAGCACTACTAGAGACAGACACCATGTAGCACTACTAGAGACAGACACCATGTAGCACTACTAGAGACAGAGACACCATGTAGCACTACTAGAGACAGAGACACCATGTAGCACTACTAGAGACAGAGACACCATGAAGCACTACTAGAGACAGAGACACCATGAAGCACTACTAGAGACAGAGACACCATGTAGCACTACTAGAGACAGAGACACCATGTAGCACTACTAGAGACAGAGACACCAAAACACCATGTATCACTACTAGAGACAGAGACACCACCATGTAGCACTACTAGAGACAGAGACACCATGTAGCACTACTAGAGACAGAGACACCATGTAGCACTACTAGAGACAGAGACACCATGTAGCACTACTAGAGACAGACACACCAAAAACACCATGTAGCACTACTAGAGACAGAGACACCAAAAACAC
The DNA here is from genome assembly GCF_018296145.1 of Oncorhynchus tshawytscha. NCBI lineage: Eukaryota > Metazoa > Chordata > Actinopteri > Salmoniformes > Salmonidae > Oncorhynchus > Oncorhynchus tshawytscha. The sequence continues at coordinate 27,938,930 of NC_056429.1, read as the reverse complement.
CATGTAGCACTACTAGAGACAGAGACACCAAAAACACCATGTAGCAGCAACGTCTATCTTACCATCATAAACCGTATCAATGTACTGTGCATTCGGAAAGTATTCAGACCCCTTCACCTTTTCCACATTTTGTTACATTATAGCATGATTCTAAAATGCATCAACTACATTTTTCCCTCATCAATCTTCACACAATACCCCATAATGACAAAGCGAAAAAAGTGGTTTAGACATTTTTGCAAACCTAAAAATAGAAAACAGATACCTTATTTACATAAGTATTCAGATACTTTGTTATGAGACTCTAAATTGAGCTCAGGTGCATCCTGTTTCCATTAATCTTGAGATGTTTCTACAACTTGATTGCAGTCCACCTGTGGTAAATTCAATTGATTGGACATGATTTGGATTGGCACACACCTGTCAATATAATGTCCCACAGTTGTGGTTATCAGAGCAAAAACAAAGCCATGGAGGTTGAAGGACTTGCCTGTAGAGCTCCAAGACAGGATTGCGTCAAGGCACAGATCTGGGAAAGTGTACCAAAAAATGTCTGCAGCATTGAAGGTCTCCAAGAACACAGTGCTTCCATCAATCTGAAATGGAAGAAGTTTGGAACCAGCAAGAATCTTCGTAGAGCTGGCCCCCCTGCCAAACTGAACAATCGGGGGAGAAGGGCCTTGACCAAGAACCCGATGGTCACTCTGACATAGCTCCAGAGTTCCTCTATGGAGATGGTTGTCCTTCTAGAAGGTTCTCCCATCTCTGGAGCACTCCACCAATCAGGCCTTTATGGTAGAATGGCCAGACAGAAGCCACTCAGCAAAAGGCACATGACAGCCTGCTTAGAGATTGCCAAAAGGCACCTAAAGGACTCTCATACCATGAGAAACAAGATTCTCTGGTCTGATGAAACCAAAATGTAACTCTTTGGCCTGAATGCCAAGCATCACGTCTGGAGGAAACCAGGCACCGCATGGTGGTGGCAGCATCATGCTGTGGGGATGTTTTTCAGCGGCAGGGACTGGGAGACTAGTCAGGATCGAGGGAAAGATTAACGGAGTAAAGCACAGAGAGACCTGCTCCAGAGCACTCAGGACCTCAGACTGGGGCGAAGGTTCACCTTCCAACAGAGCAACAACCCTAAGCACCAGTCAAGACAACATAGGAGTGGCTTCAGGACAAGTCTCTGAATTTCCTTGAGTGGCACAACCAGAGCCCGGACTTGAAACCGATCAAACATTTCTGGTGAGACCAGAAGATAGCTGTGCACCAACACTCCCCATCCAACCTGTCAGAGTTTGAGAGGATCTGCAGAGAAGAACGGGAGAAACTCCCCAAATACAGGTGTGTCAAGCTTGTAGCGTCAGACACAAGGCTGTAATCACTGCCAAAGGTGCTTCAACAAAGTACTTACTTAGTAAAGGGTCTGAATACTTATGTAAATGTGATACATTTTTATTTTTATACATTTGCACAAATGTCAAAACCTTTTTGGGATTCGTCATTATGGGGTGTTATGTGTAGATTGATGAGGGAAAAAAACTTTCATCCATTTTAGAATAAGGCTGTGATGTAATAAAATGTAGAAAAAGTGAAGGGGTCTGAATACTTTGAATGCACTGTAGATGGACTGAGACGACACTCGGACGTGTATCTTACCTGCCCAGTATAATAGCCACTATCTTCTGCAGGGGTTTGAGTACCAGCCATATGAGAGGCGCAGGCAGGGCGCGGTGAGGAGCAGAGGTATGGAAGTTCTGTCCATGCTTAGACAGCCATATAACAGGGAGACAGTGGACAGCAGGGTCAGGTCTAAGTGTCCCCACTGGGAAAAGTACTGTTCTTACATTCTCAGATGAGAAAAGTTGTCTCTGAGATGAAGATGGCCTCAGTTGAAGTTGACAAACAGAGTTTGTGGTTTCGGGCTGCCGTAGAATCCCACATGTGTTGGTTGAGTAGAGTTCTGTTGAAGGTAATGTACTCCTGGTTGTTGATTGTCTCTGTCGGCAATGGGAGGTTTGAAAGCTTCTAGACAGGTAGGCGGGTAGGCAACGACGTTGGTTCCTCATGAGACGGGCACACAACAACTCCATGGTTCCTGAATGAGAAGATACCACTTCCTGAAACGCCCAGGTGACAGCCTATGGAAGAACAGTCCTTGACTATGGAAGCCCATTCCCACCACCCCAAAAGATTTAAATGTAAAAGCGATGTTCCTGCTGTAGTCGGAGACTGCATTCACAGTAAACTCGGAAACGCTTGAGCTTTACTAATTGAACAGAGCCCTAAAACGTCCATACTAATGTAATTAATTGTTGTTGTTTAAAAAAAAAACTGAGCTGAAATCCCTCTGTATTTCCAGGCTAGGGGGGTAGTGGCTCGGGAGGTTAACTTTGGCATGTTGAAGAATTTTTGATTAAAGTTTGGTATGTGTGTTTGGCTGACTTTTGAGAAGCCTTCTCCCACATCAATAAAACTTAAATGCATAACACGTGTGTAGAAAAGGCTGGATGTTATTTTACACTTATATGTTTATTTTCAGGCAAAGGTCTACCCAAGCCCCCACCAAAATATGCCCGAAGCACCAGAAAACTTGTGCCACTGCTACCAAGAAGCAAAAGGCTAAAACACAGCACAAGCCACCATGTAATGACAGTGAGGACGGCCCTTCACAACATAAGCAAACCCCTTATTCTCATTCTTGAACAATTGGGAAAGGTATTTTATCTGTACCAAGAATTGCCATGATGTATTTTACTGCAGAGAATCTTGAGCCCTCATGCTCTGAGGACAGGTCAAGTCTGTCTCTTCAGATGAGATCCCCCTCACCAAAGCGCTGCAAAGGCTCAGGTCCTTTTCCTATGCCGGAAGCAAGTATGACAACTATTTTTTATGATATTGAAATTAGGCTGTAATATTTGGAAGTAAAAAAATAAATAAACGACTTTAACAATACATTTTTGTTGTTGTGACCTTTTAGATTAGTGACCTTTTTAACGGACAGTCGACGAGTCCGGTTAAGGAATTCGACTTCAACCTGAAAGAAATGGAAGAATTACTAAAAATGGAAGAGCAGCTAATGGAGAATGATTTCTGAAAATACATGGTGAGAAATTAAATGTTCCATTGGTATGAATTGAATGACATTATATTGCAATGCAGTACTAAATGGAAAATTCCAGTACATGTGGAATGCATTAGTGTCTTTTTGTTAAATGAGATATCTCAGATCTCAAAGCTGGGGGGGGAGACATCCCGGACCAGGTGAAGAGAGCAATGCACTGATAAACTATTACCATATTTGTTTCACTTCTTTAAATTAGGTCATGGTGTGTTGCTTGTAAGGTACATAGTTTGTGTTCTATACAGAACCCTGACAAACAAGCCTCATGTCAACGATGAATATGAAAGGAAACAAGGGGAGGAGTGCCTTTGAGGACTCTACCCTTTGCAGCATCATTATATGTACAGTGGAGGCCAAATCATGACATTGGAATGCTTTCTCTAGCTAATATTTGTTTCCCCAATTTACATCAAGTGTGAGTCTTGGCGAATCAAAGGCTACAGAGGCAGAAATACTAAAGGCGATGTCAACCTGCCTGAAATATGCACCTGACCACAAGGGGGGCAGTGAAGGGCATGAAATAGTTCTTAAGAAGATAAAAGCATCGAAGCCTGTTACAACAGTGCCTTTTTTAAGCTTTTATTTATACATCTATTTTGTGGTGGAATACATTTATTTAAACCGTTCTTGACTTTCGCAACACACGTTTTTACATGGACAACGGTTTACACAATGCTGTTCCAAATTACAGCTCTAATTGCGTTACACAGAATGACAATAGCCAACAGTAGTATAGACCCTATGTCTGGAAGATACAATTGTACTCATGGTGCAAAGTGTATTATACATCAGTGCTTTTCAAGAGTGTGCAACATCAAAAAGGTATTAGTTGATACCGTTTGTTTCCCTTTTCTTAGCTCAGGCTCTTATCCTTATTTAATGTAAAGAAGCCTACGTCACAAAACGGCTAATACTTCAACACAATTCATGGATTGGCGATAATCCCTGTTGAATTCGTGGTGTGTTTTGGCCAAATCCAATCACAATGTGGTCTCAATCTCACGCCAATGTCGAAATTTATTTGATTATTAGAGGAGTATAGTTTTCAAACTCGATAGTACCGAAATGAAAAAAATAACTGTTGGCTTGAGTGGGTGAATAAAAGTTGAAATCTCATTGATCAACGTCTGATCAGACTGAAGCACAGATGAACTGTGCAAAGGTAGACGGATCTTGTGGCAAATCAGTCTAAACGAAGCTAATTTGTTGTCCATCTTTTCAATGTTTATGTGGCAACATTTCAATTAAACCAAATCAAAAGTGCTGGGACAATACTGACCTCTGCAACATAACGATACATGGACATTGGCACATAATGCTACAAAAAAACAAAACGAACAATCCTATTATGATGTTGCTTAACATTTTGCGATAGTCAACCATTTTTGAACATGATTCAACATTTTTATATAGTATATCAAACTTTTGACTCACGCGTCTCAATGGTATACATTTTTAGATCGTACGTCAACATTTTGATTTGAGAATCTCGAAATTGATAGCATCGACAAAAACAATTGTGGCGGGAATGGGCTTCCATAAGTGACATATCGAGTTCAACTGACATTTGTTTGCAATTGCCAGTAGTTTCACGGAGATTACCACCTTTTAACTGTGGGTTTATTAATATCTAGTAATGTGGGTAACAGATTCAATGTCATGTCATTGCAGTCTTGCCTAACGTCGTTACTTAGCTAACTGATCTGAAGCAATGCACCGATAAAGGTAGCACGTGTAAACACATTAAAGTTGCCTTTGTATGGTCGACACTCTCTTAAAACACCCGAGTTCGTCTTGGAGACTCCAGTTTGAGAAATACATTCGGATTTACCTTTATTCATTTACTTTGACGGTCCTCTGCAAGTCAAACGCATAGGAACTGTCTTGTGCGTCTAAAATAATAGTCCCCCCTGCAACTGCATGCTCTAAGACAATGTTCCGAGAATGACTGTCTCCTCAAAAATGACATTCTCCAGACAGCGTCATGTTTCAAACTGAAATTACATGCACATTTTAATAACGACAGTGATACAGCATACTATTTTCTGTTTTTCAAAATGTGCAAACCCAAACATTTAAATGTTTGACTTTCAACCCTTTTATTTGAAAGGTGGATTGGTATAACCTACAATACATATGCTATGAAAAATAACATTTAAAATGTGATATTGCTACATCACTTGTTCGAGCAACGGTTTTGTTCATTCAATACAGCATAAAGCCATATAAAACAGTAGGCACACTTGATTTAGCTAACCCTGTGCAACCACAGGCTGGCAGTTTTCCCTTTTGAAAAAAAAACTCCACATAGTGCAGCAGTTGAGATTACCCTTATTCATGACTCCTATTCCATTTTATTACATTGAGCCATTGGATGTCCCCTTTAGCCTTGTGAGGCAAATTCCCCAACGCTGTCCAAATGCTGCCTAAACGCAAATACGCCTCACACGGAATAATGTTGAGCAAATATTTAGAACTTTCATATGAACGAGACAGAACTTGGAGGCTGTGCTTCAGTCAGTGAAACTTTGCTAAACTGCGTTCAGTAACCGTATCTTTCGTATTTTATGGATTCTGTCTCGCTGTTACTGAAAGTTGAGTTCCAAATGTTTCCAAAACCGTATTGCAAGGAATATTAACATTTCTAAATGTTAAAACAGATAGTCAGGAATGTAGTTCACATGGAGCCAGCTGTACTCCATACCATCAGCTGAGAACCCAAGATGGGGACTGGATGTAAGCCCCCTTGTGTTCTCGAGAGCTGCAGTCAAGCTAAATCAAGTATGCCTACTAATAAACCTAAAACACTAAGAACTGGATGCATAAAGAAAGCTATTAGATTCAGAATAGATAATCATGACCAGTTAACAACACAGAACCAAACCGTATTGGATGTGAGATCTCTTCTTTAGCTTGGTGTGAGTTAATAGTTTTGATATTAGGCGTTTCTAAATTATCAGTTGGAGAGACTGATTCATTCTCCCAGTTTTCCTGTGTTCCTGTGTCTCCTGTTAAGCTGACATTGATTGGCTGAGCGAAGGGGAAGGCATGGGCGTTGATTGGCTCTGGGGAGCCAGAGGTTCCACTCTCATCCTGGTCTCTGGGTTGCTGGGAAACAAAGTGAGACTGGAAGAGAGCATGGATCTGGGAAAGGAAGGGACCTCCCTCCTCTGGCAGGGGCTCCAGATATCTCCCTAAAGATGCCATCATCTAAAGAGAGATACAGAGGGTGAGACAGGAAGGAGAGAGTAGGTGAGACAGGGGTTGAGAGATAGAAGTGAGGCAGGGGTGGTGAGAGCAAGATGAGAAAAGACAGACAGCAGAGAGGAGGGGTTAGACAATAGAGAATGATAGAGGACTCTTCTTTGTATTTTTCCCACTATGGCGACTGAGTTAGTAAACAAACTGAAAGGGTGTATACTGCCACCTAGAGTGCGGTTTGAAGACAACCGGTATAAAGACCAGGTTGGCAATTTAATGCCACCTGCATTTATGGAATGTTTGTTCACGAGTATAATTAATGGGCTGATCCCTCCCGATGAACCGGATGGAATTATGTGATCCTTCCTTAACCCATTTAAAGTCCCACTCAGTTAACTACTTCTAAAATGGTGAAAGTCCTCAATGGCACTACCCATGCTAAAACTGGCTTTTGCGCACTAGAGTCCTCTATCTCTATAGGTGAGACAGCGATATGAGCCAGGGAGGCAGTGTGATCTACCTTCTCTAGACAGGTCAGATGAGAGTCCCTGCGGAACAGCCTGTCCATCTGGACACTGCCGTGGGCATGTTTATATTTGCAGATGATCCACTCTGCCCTCCTCATCAGCTGGCCCCAGTCAGGCTGCTGCTGGGAACACTGGTAGTCAAATCTGTAGGGCAGCTCTGAGAAAGAAAGAAAGAGAAAGCGAGAGAGAATGAATATGCCAGGTTGATAATGGGTTGTAAAAGGGGTAATGTTAAGAGGTGTGTGTGTCGTACTCTGTGGTCCTGTAGGTCCTTGGTCCTCTCTGACCATCAGGCAGGTGGTCTGGGAACGTGGGGAGGGGTTAGCGGGGTCAAACGGACTCACGATCATCCCAATAAAGGGGGCTCCGCCTCGAGAGAAATAACTCTTGAGAGAGAGGAGTGGCAGAGTCAGAACACACATGCACACACACACAGTCACATGCACACACACAGCTATATGTACCTGGAACTGGTCCTGTGTGTGTATATCCCGTAGAGAGGGGTTAGGGTGGAAGGTGGGATGAGAGTGGTACCATCCCACTACAGCCGAGCCCAGGCTAGACAGCATCTCACAGGCCTGAGTCTGAGACAACGGGTCCATCTCACACTGCAGACCTGTACTCACACTGTTACAAGGCTCTGCTGCAAAGATCTAGGACAAAGACACACACGGATACAGAGAGACACACGCGGGATATACTAGTGTTATCAGTATTTCCTTTATCATCATCACCACCACCACGGTGGTGGCATCACCTTCAGGACTTTGTCCTCCTCGCTGTAAGCTCCTCCCAGTAGGCCGATAACCTCTCCCATCGACACATGAGCATGCTGGGTAAAAATACAAACAAAAAAAGACACTGAGCCCTAAGACCTAAGCCTTGGTAAAGAACCCACACTGATATCTCGCTCTGTGTGTCCATGTGTAAACACAGTTGCTATATTAGATAAGATAGTACTCTATTACACAGTTCTTTATGAAGAGAGTACTTTATTAAATATATGTGTAGATGTATGTACTTACCATGTCCATGACGAGGAGAGCCTCAGCACACACTATCACCTGGAAGGGCTCTGGTCTGTCCTCTCCAAACACACGGCACGGAATCAACTGGAACGGATCCAACAACCTGATGATGGAGAGAGAGAGACTTTAACACGGCATCTACAATACACATTTATAAGGAACCACAGTATTTCATAGTATACATCACCCACTCACCTTCTGTGCCTGGAGACTTTACAGGGTTTAGATTGCCGTCTCATCTCCTCTCTCCTCAGGGCTAGCTCTTCTGCACTCAGGTGCTCGTATGTCTGTCCCTCCAGGTCTTTAGCGTCACGCCAGTTCCCCCACACGTCCCTCACACGACGCTTCCTGGTTCGCTACGACACACAACCAATCAACAACCCATTAACAGCATGTCATACACATCTCACATACACCTGATGAAGAGCCATCATGAACCTGACATAGAACTGTAATATAAATACAACAGTAGTGTATAGGGACCTTTAATAAAACAAATAAATGACATATAAACCTAAGCCTGACAAATACCTAACATAGCTAAGTGTTGCCGTTTGGCCCAGCTAGAGTGATCTGATGGACAGTAGGGGGTCAGAGGTTAGAGGTCATGGGTTGTCTCACCATGCTCTGTAGTCTCTGTGCCAGTTGGTATTCCAGAGCGTCTCTGCTGTCTCTGGGTTTGGACCGATCCACCATCCTGGGACGGTTATACACCGCCTGGTCTGGATGGAGGGTGAAGACAGAACAGACGGGTCAGACCAAAAAATATCATAAAAATTTGCATAAGTAAGAGGAACAGAGAGAGAGACTGAGAAAAAGAAAGAGACTATCAATGACACACCGGAAAGTGAGTCCTAGTTACCACAGTTGAAGTTGATGGCTCCTATCAACTCCAGGTAGGTGTGTATTCTGCCGATACAGTTGACATCTCCACAGTTCTTCAGACCAGGACGCACTGACGTCTTGTTCAAGTACCTGGGCTTACTCTTCAACCTGAGACAAACACACAAAAAGCATGTTGAAAATTAAACCTTGATGTCTCTGATTGGTTGTGTGTGTGTGTGTGTACCATTGGTCCAGGATGTAGTTCCTGATCCTCAGATATCTTCCTGGGGTTTTGGATGGTCGTCCCTCAAAGAATTCTGGGATAGCTTGTTTCTCCTCCTCTGTGATGGTTGCCGGGTCCAGCTCCACTTCCTGCTCGGGGTATTTAAGCTCCTCCTCTTCCTCTTCAGACTCCTCCCCCTCCCCTGTCTCTGTCCACCTAGACCCCCCTGTTTCCTCTCCAGACTCTACTGGGTCCCTCTGGGGCTCAGCAGTGCCCCCCTCACACTGTCCACTGGGTGCCTGCACTGCTAGGCAGGGGGAGGGGGTTGTGAGGGAGGATGGAGGGCTACAGTTAGGCTGCTCCTGATCAGTCTCTCCCAGGCTGGGGAGTGTCTGGTTGGATAGGTCCTGGTGGGTCTCTCCTTGGTTGTCCAGCTCCTCTGGGGCTCCAGGCTCACATGTCTCAGTATGAACTCCTGCCTGAAGGTCCTCTCCCTTTCCCTCAATCCTTCTGTTTTCTCCTATCACTCCAACCCCTCCTCCACTCCCTCCCTCATCGCTGAGGTCATCAGTGATGTCCACCTCTTCCTCCTCTTCGTCACCCAGTCTCTCTATCCGGACAACGTTGGTCAGAGCTGACAGATGGCTGGGGACAGACAGGCCAGAGGTGGAGAATGCTGAGCTTGTCTCTGGGACATGGCCTAACACCACCGGAGCTGTAGGAGGCGCCACAGCAGTAGTATTGCCCTCTGATTTCACCTGCAGGCAGAGAGGAGGGGGAGACAAATGGTGAGAGGACAGAGATTGGAGGGTCTCTCTAATATATCCTGGTTGGCTGAGCTGGGAGAGGTGTAGACTAGAGGACAGTATTACCTTGTGTTTGAAGTACTGTCTGGCGTAGCTCTTAACCTGGAAAACGGTCCGGCTGCCTACCAGCTTGGAGATCTTAGTCCATCTACGGCCAAACTGAGCCTGCGGGTTCAGGGCATATAGAAAGTAGGGAGTCATTTAAGATCAATGAGACAGGAGAGGAAAGGAGAGGAAAGGAGAGGGTCATACCAGTCCCGTCTCAAACAGCACCTTCTCCTGCTGAGACCAGCGAGTGGCTGTCGAGGAGCCTGAAGCTGAGGACTTGGCTGGAGACCTAGGGACAACATGGCAGTCACAGTATCACGTCAGAGGGGAAATAACACAATACGCCCAGAAGAGTTCACACACACAAGGAAACCTGACTAACCTCTTCAATTTGGGTTTAGGGTTAGGTGGAGCGTTGGACCACACACTCTCAGGCATCTCTTTCCCTGTCAGATAATACCTAGAGAAGTGCTTAAGGACTAGAACACATCATGTATCAAGACAGACAAACAAACATTCCAATCTGACCCGGGGTGTGTCTACGGTCCATGAGAAGGATACTGCTCCTCCATCAACATGTTCTCGATCACTTCTCTGTTCTCTGCACTGATGGAGTGATCCAGCTCCCACGGCTATTGGGGAGAGAAAGAGTCAACACACACACACACACACACACACAGACCAATACACAGAGTACCCACTTAAATTCCATTGCATTATATTTCTTTGGGAGCAACACTTCTTACTAGGACGCCAGTATTGGTCTTCCATGCTGACTGCATGTACTGGTTCTGGAGTAGCGCTGCTCTGTCACCGAAGTCCCTGAAATAGGAATTATAGTTATTAGCTATGTATGACTATGACAAATGTCATAACAAGGAGAACATAGAAAAGCAGGAACATCTAAATGTTAGCTAGGGGATAGGTTAGTCTCTATTATATATGAACGGAGGATAAAAGTCAGAAAAGCAGGAATTCCTGATTAATCTGGAGAAAAATCATCTGCTGCAGCAAAGACAGTGGAGTGGACGTTGGGTCATGAACGTTGGGTTTCGCGTGGACTGCGAGTCGATAATCACGTCATATGCAGGAACTCCCCTCGACCACGAAACAAACATTCTTTCCCATTGACCCCAATTGTAAGAGACAACTTCCTCGTATTTTTTTTGTTATACTGAAATAACAAAACATGACAAAAGTCTATGTGTTGTTCAATGTACATGTAACATTAACAAGGTAAAACAAATCCCGATCTATGGTTCACAATTCTCCCACGTAGGGAAATTGAGACTGCGAGATGAGCCCTGTGGTTAGAGTGGGAAATTGTGGGGACCCGGTGTCCAAGTAAGGTACACATTTCCTCACACGTAAGACATTTAAATAACGACTGCTTCTAATTTTTTTAATCCCTTTGAAAACGGTCTGTGGCATCGATATGAGTCAAACATTTATTATAGTGTCAAAATGTACAAAAAAAGTTCAATTAGATCATTTGTCAGTCAGTCTCATCTAAAACAGAGTTTGGAACCTCAGTGCGTCACAACGAGTAAATGAAGGTTGGTTTTGAATTAATCATGCCCCCCCCCATGTGCCAAGCTCCACGTGCAAATCGCCTCTCCGCTTCCCTTCATTAAGGGAGTTCTATTACGCTGGCCCGGGTTGAACCGGGCAATGGCACATGTTGTGAATGAGCCTAGTCAATATGACCTGATGACTCCTCCAGTCCCCAGACAGAACTCTGGTAACACGGAGACAAGAACAAGAAAATGCGGAAGGACAGGAAGAGGCCTCAACCACAAGCAAGCAAGACCCAGTCAAAGGCAGAGAGGAAATGACGGCTGCGGGTAGACTGTATGCAGATGATCCTCTGCCGGAGGTTTGTATAATATGGCGAGACCCCCGCCAAACCTCGTCCCTGGGATGGAGTTGGTAGAGTTGCTTGATTGCACGTGGGCCACGTGGGACACCACGGATTGTCATCACCTACAAAGGAACCAATGTGTTACCTAACTCTAGCTGTGTTCAAATACTCACACTAACCATACTATTTGTGACTTAAATTGAGTATACATTATGTCTATTGGTCATAGTGTGGATATAGTTAGTATGCCAAAAGTTCCCGGATATCGTACTACATTCGAAAAAATACGAAGTATACAAGCAGTGGACCTTCTATTGACCCTGTTGACTCATCAGTAGGAAAGATTTGTTTCTCTTTTGGTCCATTCAACAACAGAGCGATACGATCCTTGTTTCAGCAGGATGTTGTATCTATACCTTATGTCATGCCTTATTGGAATGGATTTATTGATAATATCTGTTGGAAAAAAGTTTGGATGTTGCCACACACATACCTACTTGTTAACAAAATTAAGGAAGTTTCCTTTAAAATTATTCATAAATATCATCCTAACAACCACTATATGAAGAAGTTTAAGGAACAAATCAACTCAAATTGCTCCTTTTGTAATGACCACCCAGAAACAGTGTTGCATCTAGTTTGGCATTGTATGCATCTAAGAAAACTGTGGCAAGACATCAGTAGGTTTATAATTGAACACATTTATGAAGATTTTACACTATTGTGGAGAGATGTACTGTTTGGATTCTTTACATACAATAGAAATAAGCTGAAACATTTTTATGTAATTAATTTCATTATTCTTTTGGCCAAATTTCATATACACAAATGTACATTTACAAACAGAAAATCACATTTTCGTACCCTACAAAAAGAATTTGAACTGTATTTTAAGACTGTCTACTAACAAAAAAAGCTGTTAGAATTGTAAGTATATGCATGTCCCTTAAGGTCCTTGTGTAATTGTAATGTGATATTGTACCACCTAGCTCGATTGTCCATTGTTTGTAATCTATGTATGCTTGTGTTCCCGCATGTGCTTTATGTATTGATTTGTTGTTAATAAAAAAAATATATATTTATATATATTTTTTTAAATACAAGCAATGGACACAATTTCCGTGCTTTTAGGGCCCATAATCCAATTCTTCAGAAAATGGGCATGGCGTCACATTTTCAGATTTGAAGAAAATGGTGGAAAATATGCAGCCGAAGTCCAACGCGAGTGGATACAAATTTAACAAATTATGACACGTGAAGAAAATGTTAAGCAATGTAATAAAGTAATGACTTTTTAAATAAGTTACCTTACACGTTGTTGGCTGACAATTTGTTAGCTACGCTATCCTTACGAACCACATAGCATATCATTACAGCAGCATGTACTGGTATGTTAGCTAGCTACCTAACGTTATGCTATCTAACTAACTACCCAACATTTATTGACTTGATCATTCTTAGCTTAGCTGTATAGTCGGTGTGCGTTCTCAAATGGACATTCAAGTGCTTTTGTACATTCACTCTGGCTATCTAGTCCGATTTCAGAGCACTCTCATCTGAGGCTACCAGAGAGCAGAATAACTGATGAATTTACGAGCGCCGGTGTATGGCCGGTGTCGGTAAACGACAAAAGGCGTAATTAAATTGTTGCCAGCAGCACAGTTACAGTCACCAACACTCTGGATAACATGAAAACAGTCTAACCAGCTCTGCTAGGGTGAGTAAAATGGTCAGAGTGAGATGTTCTCCCATTTGTGTCTGGAAGTAGCTAGCAAGCTAGCCAACGGTCAGAATCGTCTACTCCTTGGCCCGAGCTCCCAGTGTGTGCTCTGAGCGCGAAATGCTCTGAATTTTCAAATGCCCAGAGCGCACTCTGGCACTCCAAATTGAATTTAAGAACACACCCGAAATCATAAAATGTCTAGCTAGTAATTTGTTACGCTAACAAGCAGTTGCATAGCAACAGCATCAACTTCCGGTAGACAGGCGAAGCACTAGTACGCTCAACTGAAGGGATACCGTTTGTTAACAGTATACTAAAATGAACTAATAGTATTTAGTATATACTTATTAAGTATGTAGTATACAGTATGTTAGTATGGGTATTTGAACACAGCTCCTGGGGAGTGCTCTTGTCAAATTAAACAGTAATCTGCGCCACTTGGTCATGTTGTCAATAAGGCAGCTAGGTGAATCGTCTTTTCCATAAAATAAAAAATGGTAGAATTTTCAAACTAGCTTTCATTGGGAAGACAGTGTTTTTATGAAAAGCAATTACTTTTTGAGCCGACTTAGCCGTTGGCCAGAGGGCACCTGGCTCACACCCGGGAGGCAGCCCAGTTCGAAAACGATTGCAATCACTTTTTACCCAGTTTAAACTCCTCCCGCCGTGGTAATCTGGCCCAGATGAACAAATCCCCTCATTGAATGGCGCTCCATTGTTTCATCGCCTTCAATGTGTTTAAAGGTTCATGACCGTGTTAAGACTGAAAAGCCCTATACGGATTGACCAACTATGGTTTGCATGCCCTGCCGAAGGACCCTTATCATGTGGAATAGGTGGTTGGAGTTTGTTGGTCCCCAGTGGTGGGGAGTATACCGGTAGCTAGGTCATAGACGGCTGGTTATGTATACCTTGATAATACTTATCCCTAACTAGCCAGCTAATGTAAGCCTACCTCAATAGAAATCTCATTTGGCTAGGAAACATTTCAAAAGGCTAATAGTTAGTTGGGGAAATCTTTTGTCATGATTGTGATGTCGCTAAATTGACTTTATATGCAGTATAACTTTAGCCAGCTAACAAAGATGGCAGGGACAATGTTATGAATTTTGCTAGTAACAGTAAAGTTAATGGCAACATTGCCATCTCACTAAAGTAAATTTGACATCATCATAATATGGTAAAGTTGTTTCCAAGTAATTATTTGCCTACTTTATCAATGTTATCATATTTCCATGCTACTAAAATAGTGCAATTTAGACTAAACAATCAGATTATCCTCTGGAGGTGCAACCCATATCTAGAGCACAAATGTTTGATGCAGCTATGGTGGTAGTAGTTCATTCATGTCTACAACAGTGTACTAACTAGCAGCAACAAACTCAAACCAACCCAGGGCCATAGCAAAACATGTCACAGTTGGTTGTAACGGCGTCACCGGCCGTGTAACGGCGTCACCGGCCTGAATCTAATCCAATCTAGCGCCAGTCAGTCTACATCTGTGAAGCATAGAATTATCTTCCAAACCAGATTACATTATTTCTCGAGCTATGTTTATCATTTAGGGAAGATGACAATCGTTGACCCAGTTCTTCCTGTTAGACAAAGTGCACAGTTGGGTGCCGGATTGATCCCCTGGTCACGAACGGACTGCCGGGATCTACCAAAAGGAGCGAAGGTGGGTATCAAAACATGTCCAGCAATGTGATAGCAATAGTTTAACGACCTCCAAAAATCATTTAATTCACTGTTCACTTGCTATTTTCACAGCTTGTCAGACAAGACCTCAGAATAAGTGTCATGCGTGAACAAGTACCTGTTGTTGCCAGTCTCCCTCGACAGATGGCTTCATCAACAACAACAGGTAATGTGTGTTATGTGAAAAGTAGGCCAATTCCTCAGACAAGCAGATACAACTAGCAGAGTCATTTGTGTTGTGAAGGGCATTAGCAAAAAGTATTGTCCTTTCTTTAGAACAAAATACAATTTACCACTTGGCTGTCTATTATATCAACCTGTCACAGGCCCTCTTAGTCAACACCATATGATAACAATTGCCTGTTGCAGTTGTTTGAGAGATGTCCCGTTTGCAAACATGCAGCATAGAGAAGACCAGCAAGGGGTCCCTCATCAGCATCATGCAGACATGCCCTCGCTGTGAGCGTTCCTATGAATGGAAGTCAGCCACACGTTGGGCAAGTATCCGGCCAGCAACATTCACCTGTCAGCGGCAACAGCTTTCACAGGCTCATCATTTGTACAAATACAGAAGGTGACACACTTCATTACTTTGATACATTTGATAACACAATAGTAAATGTAATTTATGTAAACTGACATTATTTGTTGCTTATTTTGTACTTCTTAGACGCATATAATGTCCAGGGCATACATAGCCTGGTGGAACCAGCCTGATCGTTGTGCTCACGATTCCAGTTCACTTCATGTGCCAACTGAATCTCAGTTCATGTAGTAAGTAGTACGAGCAACACAAATGAGGAACAAATGAGTCAATTGGCACATGCACATTCACGCTGAGTTGATCAACACAACTGGTGGTTGTATTGGATACGTTTTTATTGAAATAATGAATTTCAGCAACCTGCGGAAGGGCCGCAGTTGTACAGGACAAAGCGTTTTCAGAATTGACCATTTTTTACAAGAATCGACTGATGGTAAAAATTTTGTTACTAGCAAATCCTGCGACCAGGAGTTGAGTGTTCCTCATCTAACTGCCTGTAGCTATTGAAGTCAACCTGCAGGTTAGTTTGTTGCAATTGGAAGAAAGGGCAAGGTTCTGAAAGATGGGTGTGTCTTTGTGGTGGCAAGGACACCCCCCCAAGCCAACTCACATTTGGATTCTGTCATGGCCGCCAGCATTTCTTGAGGAGCAAGCCCAAAAATGAGGCCAAATCAGCAGGTGCAGTTCCCCTTTAATTTGTTTAGTATAACTCCGCTA
The DNA here is from genome assembly GCF_018296145.1 of Oncorhynchus tshawytscha. NCBI lineage: Eukaryota > Metazoa > Chordata > Actinopteri > Salmoniformes > Salmonidae > Oncorhynchus > Oncorhynchus tshawytscha. The sequence goes on along the minus strand of NC_056429.1, from coordinate 27,922,602 downwards.
CTACTTGTAGCTGTACAGTCTGTTTGTTTGTGTTGTTGGTCTTGGCTAGCTTAATTGTAACAATTCTTAATTGTTTAAGGTTAATATCTACCTAGCACCCCCAGGGCTACCAACACCGTCATGAAAAGGGGCACGAGGGAAGCCCTACAATATTACCACAGAACAATGATTCATATTTCACTGGATGTAAATGTGAAACATCAGGTTGGCGCTTCCACTTACTACCAAATATGGGGATGAGAGGAGGTCCAGTGGCCGACAGTGGGAGAAGATCGAGCTAGAGGGATTTGGCTAATTTTCTAATCGGTTAAACATTTGATCTCCATATGGTTTTCTGTTTCCAAAGCTAGAATCTGTAACCGACAGAGTGAACTCCACGTTTCTAGAATTTACCCTTTGCCAAAGTTTTAAAAATTAGGAGTTCAAGGGCTGCTTATTGAGTTATTGCACAAGCGCACATCAGAGTAGGGGTTCCCTAATGGAAATATGCAAATAAATGCTAGAACGCGCCAATAGGATCTCACTAGCTCGTGCTTGGCTCACTTCAACTGATTAATTTGTTTCAAATTGGAAACGACAGGCTCTGGTCAATCTTGGGGTAGTTTTAACAATCTTTGATATTACGTCTTTTTTTGTAAGAAGTGGGAACTCAGGAGCAGGCAATGTTGAAAAGTAATCTTTAGACATGTATTTTTCTTAAATGTAGGTATGTAATTGACTAAAACAAGCAGACAATTGTATTTGATTTTTGTTGTTGCTGTGAACCAATGGTGTAAACATGGGTTGTGCGTATGGAACATCTTTTATTTGATCTCAAATACATGGGACGTACATAGCGTTTATTTTTGTTCAGTATAGCTCGAATAACCGTCTTAACAACCCTGTTGTCGAAATCAGCTAGCTAACGTTAGCTAGCTAAGTCTACCGTGCTAGCCATGGCTATCGAGTTTCCAATTGGTTATTTAATGGCTCTGATTCTTTGAATCGCCCAAATATCTAAACTGCATATTAATTCATTTTAGCCCACCAAACACAAACGCTCTTACCCTAAATCAGGATCACATTCGTCTCCTTCGATATCAACGACATCCAGCTCGTCCGCCATGTTGGCTAGCCAAATTTCAAACAAGGGGCAAGAGCGTACTCACACAATACCGACATGATTCCTCGACAGCGACACTAAGTGGTGGTCACTTTTAAACAATATTTTGCTTTCGTCATTTCTTCATTACTACTGATATAAATGAAAGATTGTAGAACAAGTGCTGGATCTGTATAAAGTTTATTTCTGACCAACCTACCAACCATTTGAAGTCAAAGGAAACAACGTGACATGTTCAGAAAAGTAGGATTGTTTCATTTACATCTACAGAACATTATTCTGATAAATATCCCAGAATATTTTCTCCTCTCTTTGTTCCATCAGATTAGTAAAATAAAACACTTTATCCTAAACAACTTGTCTGTAGGGTAAGAGTTGAGTCTGTTCTTCAAAATATAATATTGTCTTGTTCAGAAAGGAACAAAAGGTTGGAACAGAACAGTGAAATTCTGTGGGTTTTAAACACTTAATTTCACTTATTAAAATCACCCAATGTGATGCTTGTTTGAGCATCAGCTAAAATACTAATGACAGACCATGGTGGGCAGAGAGGCAGTGGCAATACAACCATTACAATGGGCGAGTTAATTTGGCATGACCCGGTGTAGGTGGACTAATGAAATGGTCTAAAATGCGTAAACTCTGCCCATCCAGGGCACCATGCTATGCAAAACTAACTCGCCCAATGGTTTGAGTAGCTGTAAATGAGGGAGCTCATAATAGCACATTGCAAGACCCCTCAAACATCACAATTTTATGTTATTCTTTCATTGTCAAAGAGAGTGGATACTAAATCACTGTAATATTTCATATTTCAAAGCAGGGATAGGTTGAAAGCTGGGTGAGTGGCGCAGCGGTCTAAGGCACTGCATCTCAGTGTAAGAGACTTCACTATAGTACCTGGTTTGAATCCAGGCTGTATCACATCCAGACGTGATTGGGAGTCCCACAATTGGCCCAGCATTGTCTGGATTTGGCCGGAGTAGGCAGTCATTGTAAATAAGAATGTTCTTAACTGACTTGCCTAGAAAAATAAAGGTTCAATTTAAAAAATATATATTTTTAAAAGACAGTCCTAAAGGTGAGATTGTGAGCAGTTCACTGTCCAGCCACAAGATGGCGGTGTGGTGTTACTCAACACAGCAGCACAGTGAGTATTTATAGGAACATTTCTGTAATATAGGGAGCATTCAGACAACTTGTTTGGCTGCTCCAAAATCTTGGCACATATCAGTGTATCAACCACAAGTGTGTACATTTGTAGCTCTGTCATGTACACTATTGGACAACCTACAAAATAAAGCCAAATAAGTCAATTAGTGGATCTCCCAACCACTCCCCACCTCATTCAGTCCCAAGCAACCCTTCTCCAAGAAACCTTCCATGCCCCAATGAGGTGCAGGGTGTGGTTGTTAGAAATAGAATGTGGTCACTAGAGAAAAAGAGGGGCATAGCGGACTCCACATCTCATCAGTCTGTAGGACTGAAACCAGACTCGCCTGTCGGCACTAAGTCTGACATTAGACCATCAGGACATGAGTTATAGGTGGAAGTCAGGAGGAGGGGGTGGAAGAGTACAGCAGTGATTTAGAGGGTTACGGAATAAACTATTCCCTTTCCCCTACTCTACTCACCAAGCAGTCAAAAGGCCAGCCACAGAAAGGAGGGCTGGCACTGGCAGGCAACAGATGTTTCTATGAAGAAATGTGTTAGTGTGTGGGTAAGAGATTGTGTGAGTGTATCTGAGAGTGTGAAAGTGTGTGTGTGCGTGCACATGCTGTCCACTCCAGCCACGGTTTGGAAGGCAAAAGTTTTGGTAGTATGGCACAGACTGCTAAATCAAAATCTCTACAGGTATATCAACAACCTACTCCAGTAAAAGGCTTGGCAACATGACTTACAGATCATATACTGGGAGACATTGAAAGATGTGACACGGACAGGGCAGTCTCACCTCAGTGTCTGGAAGACAAAGTTGAGAGGTAACATTACCATATCAATGGTAAACACTTGTTCGTTACGCTCGCTTTTAAAAGCCAATGACTGAAGGTCTGGCTGGTGTCTCACCCTCCACTGATTTTTAGATAGACAAGAGCAGATACGAATACTGTCCCTCGGCAGCTAGACAGAGCAGATACGAATACTGTCCCTCGGCAGCTAGACAGAGCAGATACGAATAATGTCCCTCGGCAGCTAGACAGAGCAGATACGAATAATGTCCCTCGGCAGCTAGACAGAGCAGATACGAATAATGTCCCTCGGCAGCTAGACAGAGCAGATACGAATAATGTCCCTCGGCAGCTAGACAGAGCAGATACGAATAATGTCCCTCGGCAGCTAGACAGAGCAGATGAAGAGACTGGATGGGTAGGTCATTTGTGTCTAAGGATGTGTGATGTATGTGAGTGCATGTTGTACATAAAAACCAATGAGTTACGGTTGCATCTTCACCACCAGTCCCCACTCCCTATTGGCTGGCTGATCAAGACAGAGCTGCCGGTCCCTCCCCGACCCCTCCCAGTGGGCGGGTTGTTACGTGCGTGTGTGTCTCTTGTCGTCGAACAGCGAGCGGATGAGGTAGACCTGCACCCCTGTCACCAGCACCATCACCAGCATGTTGGTCATGGACCACATGTTGACCCGGTTGTAGTTGGACTCTTGTATGTTGCGGTCGCGGGCCTCGAAGGCTTTGAGCAGCGTCTGTATCTGAAGGCTCTTCCCCAGCCGGGCTTTAACACTGTTGATGGTGTCCTGGAGAGCAGAGGGACAAAGAGGTTGGTAATGGTTTGGGTTATTCTGATAGTCATAGAAGCATCTTGGAACTAGAATCCAACAATACAGAGTAGGCCAGACTTCAGGAGCATAGAGATTATGTATGTTGACTGACACAGTAATATTCCCTACTGGGGAGGTCCCTGGAGACTAGGTAACAGGATGGGGGAAGGGGTGGGTGCATGTTAACAAACCCGCCATGTTGGTGAGTCCTCAAAGGACAAACACCACTTCCTCCACAGCTGTACTTTACACTTCCTGTCCCTGACCAACTGACGCCTGTGTCCTGATACACGGGGTGGGGTCTGGTACAAAGATAAATCCATTCTGCTTTCAGGTGATTGTGTGGTTATTGTTGTGACATTGATGCCTGTGGTGCTCGGTCTCTCTGACCTTGTGCCGTTGTATTGGCAGTGTGTGTGCTGTGTCAAAGTGACACCACCTGTGTGGTTGTGTGCTCTGTGCGCTGACATGTTGTAATGCCAGCAATCTCTACTTCAGAAAGGACAGACAAAACACCAATGTCAACAGACGGCAGGCCTCAGACGAGATGGCAGGCCTCAGACGAGATGGCAGGCCTCAGACGAGATGGCAGGCCTCAGACGAGATGGCTTCTGCCTGCCTTTTCACACAAAATACACGAGGACCGGGACAATACCAGTATCAGCAAAAATGAAAACCTGAAGAAGACTAAACTCTTTGGTCATTTAAAAACCTGCTGTATGTAAAATAGTGTGCTATGGGTTGGAAAATGAATAAATGTGACTCTGGATGACAACATGTTTGTTTCCAACATTAGGGCTGTTTTTCAAAATAAATTAAATCTGCTTGGTGCTTTGTTTCCTTGCCACGATACTAACGTCCCGGCCCAACAATACACCACTCTACCATTACTAATCTAATTTACACAGGGATTCTTTTTTGATTATCCAGTATCACATTCAATAAACTAAAGACGCGTGAATTCTGTGAAATGTTGTGTGAGAAATCACACCCCCTCGCATGACATGCTACAGATGTCTGACACATGTCCTGTTGCATATCAAAGCAATGCATGCTTACTAACCATGTCTTCTAGGAGAGTGTCCGAAATGGCGCCCGATCCACTATATAGTGACCTACTGTTGATCAAGGCCCATAGGGTATATAGCCCATAGGTGCCTTGGTGTAGTATAAATGCGGCCCCTCACCATGATGTCCTCCAGCTTCATGTCCAACATGTCAGTCCCATGGATGTACTCCTTCCAGTCCTCTGGCTCCTCCCCTTCCTGTTCCATGTTGTCCATGATCAGCTCGAAGAAAATGATCTTTTCCGATACTGCCGAGAAGGAGTTGTCAAAACAAAACATGTAGTCTCCGTCCTCCGTCTCTACACTAAAGGAAACACACACCGGGAGAGTGTAAGAGAGAGAGCGTGTGTGTCCTCCATGTGAGTGTGTATTACACACTTGCGTGGTGGTGTTCGTGTCTCTTACGTGTGTACTCCGTCTGACTTGCGGTGGTCGCTGTACAGAACGTGTCCAGTAGGAGAGGACAGGCTGAAGTCAACGTCCAGACCTGCTCCGTCCAACACCTGAGGACACACAGATGGGTGAGAGGAGAGACATGTCAGAGAGCTGCTGCTGAAAGATTTCAGAATAAGCAGATGGCTTCACAATGTGTGAAGTCCATACAAGACATGAGTAAAGAAACCAGTTCCTTCCTGGTGTCGGTTTCTCTACAGTTTCATCATTAGTTCAGGGAAATTCCACGGTAAGAGTGATGTGGCGACTCAGATTTTTCGCCAGAGTTAAACCTTATCTATCTATGCACAAGGACTAGTTATAACAATTTCCACTTAACGTTTTACAAAGACACATTTACTGGAACAGTGCAGGTGCTAAGTTTGGTAACAGAATGACGGAACAAACGGCACAAACAGTCATTCTGTTACCAAACTGCATCTGCATTGTTCTTCAAGTAAATATGGTTTTGTAGCATTTTCTGTGGAAATTGTTAAACTTCTTGATGCACCCAAAAATGGTGGCGGGATCATTTTTGTCAACCACTGCTGAATTGCAGAGTGCCAAATTCAAATTAAATTACTAAAAATATTTAATTTTCATGAAATCACAAGTGCAATATAGCAAAACACAGTTTATCTTATTGTTAATCCACCTGGCGTGTCAGATTTCTATAAAGCTTTTCGGCGAAAGCATACCAAGCATTTATGTAAGCACATCTCTCTCAGTAGACAAAATATTACAAACAGCTAGCAGCCAAGTAGATTAGTCACGAAAGTCAGAAAAGCAATAAATCGCTTACCTTTGATCTTCGGATGTTTGCACTCACGAGACTCCCAGTTACACAAATGTTCCTTTTGTTCCATAAAGATAATTTTTTATATCCAAAATACCTCCATTTGGTTGGCGCGTTATGTTCAGAAATCCACAGGCTCGAGCGGTCACAACATCGCAGATAAATTCCAAATAGTATCCGTAATGTTCGTAGAAACAGTTCAAACTTTTTTATAATCAACCCTCAGGTTGTTTTTACAATATATAATCGATAATATATCAACCGGGAATGTAGCTTTTTCAATAGTAGAGAGAGAAAAAAAATGGCCGTACCAAGCTGTTGCGCATACAAAACGCTGCTGGCACCCAGCCATACAATGTAATCTTTCTCGCTCATTTTTCAAAATAAAAGCCTGAAGCTATGTCTAAAGACTGTTCACACCATGGGGAAGCCATAGGAAAAGGAATCTGGTTGATATCCCTTTAAATGGAGCGAAGGCAGGCTATGGAACATGGAGCTTTCAAAATAGAAGCCACTTCCTGGTTTGCTTTTCCTCAGGTTTTTGCCTGCATTATCAGTTCTGTTATACTCATAGACAATATTTTGACAGTTTTGGAAACTTTGGTGTTTTCTATCCTAATTGGACAATTATATGCATATTCTAGATTCTGAGCCTGAGAAATAGGCAGTTTAATTTGGGTACATTTTTCATCCAAACATCAAAATACTGCCCCCTACACTCAAGAGGTTTTAACTAGTCATTGTGCATAGAAATGTGTGGTTTGTTTAACTTTAATCAACATTTTTAAGTGACAGTCTCAGCATCACTCTTACCATGGCAATAACCTTCAGCATTTCCACATCTCTGTCTGCTCTGTTTAGGGGCAAAGAATGTCAAGGTTTCCAAACTGAATTACAAAATGTCTAGTTATTAGTATTTCAAAAACACAGACATTCAACAGAGGCCATGAAGAACTTAGTTTGTGGAGCTGCTCAGTTCTAAGGACATTCTCAACATTTTGTTTTCACTCCAAGGGCAGGGGTGGGGTTCCAGCATGCCACAGAGATAGCTTGTCTGTGGTGGTAGACACAACAATAGGGAACTTAGATGTCGGCTACAGTGATGGTATGACAATCCCTCAATGTCATTAATGTTAAGATAAAGGCCTATTTCAAAGAAAATAAGAGGTTACCAAAGTTCTATGTTGAGATATGTTATGTCACACTCCACAGTGTCCTTTCCCACATGGACAAACACCCATGTGTTACAATGGCGCCGGAGGAGATGGCTGCCGTTTTACAGTCTCCTAATCAATTGTGCTATTGTGTGTGTTTTCTTGTTATTTATAACTTATTTTGTACATAATGTTAATGCCACCGTCTCTTATGACCGAAAAGAGCTTCTAGGTAATCGGACAGTGATTTACTAATCCTCGTACTGGAAGAAGATTTTATCATCTTTAATGAGTCAGATGCAAAGGATTTACTTCAGACAACTGACAAGGCCCACATCCCTGTCATTCGCAGGAGAAAGATGGAGATACCAGGGACGTAGGTTGGGGTGCCTTGTAAGGATCCAACGGCGAGTGGGTAATCTGCCTTTAACGTCAGTCCTATTAGCCAACGTACAATCATTGGACAACAAAATAGACTAATTACGATCATATATCCTACCAACGGGACATTAAAAACTGTAATATCGTATGTTTCAAGTCGTGGCTGAACAATGATATGAATAACATATCATAACTTAACATATAACATACCTCCACCGGTATATTTGTAAACAACAGCTGGTGCAAGAAATCTAATAGTGAGGAAATCTCTAGGTTTAGCTCGCCTGAGGTAGAGTGTCTCATGATAAGCTGTAGACCACACTATCTACCAAGAGAGTATCTATATTCTTTGTAGCGGTCTATTTACCCCAAACCGATGCTGGGACTAAAACCTCACTCAATGAGCTGTATTCCGCCATAAGCAAACAGGAAAAAGCTCATCCAGAGGCAGCGCTCCTAGGGACCGGGGACTTTAATGCAGGGAAACGTATTTGTTTTACCTCATTTCTAACAGCATGTTAAATGTGCAACCAGAGGAAAAAGAACTCTGGACCACCTATACTCCACACACAGAGATGCATGCAAAGCTCCCCCATCAGTTGTTCCGGACGACTGTGTGATCACACTCTCTGTAGCCGATGTGAGTAAAAGGCCACAGGGCCAGACTGATTACCAGGACATGTACTCTGAGCTTGTGCTGACCAACCAGCAAGTGTCTTCACTGGCATTTTCAATCTCTTCCTGTCCGAGTCTGTAATACCAACATGTTTCAAGCAGACCACCATGGCCCCTGAGCCCAAGAACACTAAGGTAACCTGCCTAAATGACTAACGACCCGTTGGACTCACACCTGTAGCCATTAAGTGCTTTGAAAGGCTGGTCATGGATCACATAAACACCATAATCCCAGAAACCCTAGACCCACTTCAATTGCATACCTCCCCAACAGATCCACAGATGATGCAATCTCTATTGCACTCCACACTACCCTTTCCCACCTGGACAAAAGGAATACCTATTTGAGAATGCTATTCGTTGACTACAGCTCAGCGTTTAACACCACAGTGCCCACAAAGCTCATCACTCAGCTAAGGACCCTGGGACTAAACACCTCCCTCTGCAACTGGATCCTGGACTTCCTGACGGGCCGCCCCCAGGTGGTAAGGGTAGGTAACAACACACTGTTAAGGGAATTTTTTATCAATGATGACTAATTATGTATACATTTCAATCAGGACTGACTAGTCCAAATGCTATTATGTACTGTACATATGATTTTTCTCTCTTGCTCCCATTCCCAATTGTATATAATATAGTCAGGAGTTTAGTAACAATGACGGTCTGTTCCTTAGTTCATTCATTTGTACAGTCCGTCCCTGCCATCTGGAGATTATCTCCAGACGGTCTAGAATGCTGATTTACAGTGACTGACCTTGGCTTTAGGAGAGGAGGGAATGCTCGAGAACTATAGGGCCTCTCTATCGGTGTCATGAAGAGATAGAACATTTAGAAAACGCTAACGTCATTTTCAGTTTATAACCTGTGGTAAAATGTGTATGTACCCAGTACTCTCGAATTAAACGCTGCTACTTGACTTTTAAGACTGGTCTCAATCTATTTCATGCATAAATGATAAACTTACAACTTATCACGAAATAGAGAGAGTGTGAATTTGGTTTTGGCTACAAAACATATAGGAATTTAGAATTCCTCTAACACACACCCACCACACTGATCTTCAACACGGGGGCCCCTCAGGGGTACGTGCTTAGTCCTCTCCTGTACTCCCTGTTCACCCATAACTGAGTGGCCACGCACGACACAAACACCATCATTAAGTTTGCTGATGACAACAGAGGTGGGCCTGAGTGGTAGTGCTAAGTCTAGGTCTAAAAGGCTCGTTAACCACTTCTACCCCAAAGCCATAAGACTGCTGAACAATTAATCAAATGGCCACCCGGACTATTTGCATTGCCCACCCTTGTTTTACACTCCTGCTACTCCCCATTTATTATCTATGCATAGTCACTTTACCCCTACCTATATGAACAAATTACCTCAACTAACCTGTACCCCCACACATTGACTCTGTACTGGTACCCCCTGTATATAGCCTCATTGTTATTTTGTGATACTTTTACATTTTTATTTATTTTTTACTTTAGTTTATTTAGTCAATATTTTCTTAACCAACAATGAAAATAATTAAGGGGTTGTAAGTAAGCATTTCACAGTAATACACCTGTTGTATTCAGCGCATGTGACATAACATTTTAATTTATTTGATGTCATTCAGGGCCACTACTTAATTTGAAAACATTGTAAACACATCAGCAGAGCACCATTAAGGCAACGAAAGAGGAGTTACAGGGACCGATAATGTAATATCATTATTCTTCGAAAAGAGCATTAGGCCTATAGCTAGGTCTGGTAAAAAGATACCGACCCTACCGTTATGCTTGTTGTTTACACTGAGCTGCACTGAGGTCGGAATGCAATCATGGTTACGTTAAGACCCCTGGAGCCGGGATATGGGTCAGAAAACAAACATCAATGCAGCGATTGGATATGCCACTTTCCTCAATTGTACCTATGGCCACACTTATACAACAAGTTTGAAATACTGCTAGTTTTCCTGGAAAACTGACCTTTTTGTCCTCATGCTAACTAGCGGTAGCCACCGTAGCCATTTTGGAATGGCTGCATCAGCTGTGCAATTCCATAATGGCTACTGTGGCTCAGGAAGTTTTAAATATTTGGCATGGGCCCTCAGAGCCACAAAGATATACAGCTGCACCATTGAGAACATCTTAACTTGATGCATACCACTTGGTATGGCAAGTGCTTGGCATCCGACCGCAAGGAGCTACAGAGGGTAGTGCATATGGCCAGGTACATCACTGGGACCTAGCTCCTTGCCAACTAGGACCTCTATACCAGGCGGTGCTAGAGAAAGGCCCTAAAAATTGTCAAAGACTCCAGCCACCCAAGTCAGATTGTTCTCTCTAACGCATGGCACCGATGCACCAAGTCTGGAACTAACATGACCCTAAACAGCATCTACCCCAAGCCATGAAACTGCAAATAACTTTTTGATTCAGCACATATTCTGCTGCTGCTACTGTTTATCTGCCAGTTTTATTCCTAGTGATATGGACATATTAGAGGTCACCCGATTATGATTTTTCAACGCCAATACCGATTATTGGAGGACCAAAAAAGCCGATACCGATTAATCAGACTTTAAAAATAAAAACAATTACATTTGTAATAATGACAATTACAACAATACTGAATGAACACTTATTTTAACTTAATATAATACATCAATAAAAATAATTTAGCTTCAAATATATAATGAACATGTTCAATTTGGTTTAAATAATGCAAAAAAAGTGTTGGAGAAGAAAGTAATATGTGCCAATGTGCCATGTAAAAAAGCTAACGTTTAAGTTCCTTGCTCAGAACATGAGAACATATGAAAGTTGGTGGTTCCTTTTAACATGAGACTTCAGTATTCCAAGGTAAGAGGTTTTAGGTTGTAGTTAGGCCTGTAAATACTATATTATCTCTCTCTATACCATTTGTATTTCATATACCTTTGACTAATGGATTTTCTTGTAGGCACTATAGTATTGCCAGTGTAACAGTATAGCTTCCGTCCCTCTCCTCGCCCCAACCTGGGCTCGAACCAGGAACACATCGACAACAGCCACAATCGAAGCAGCGTTACCCATCGCTCCACAAAAGCCGCGGCCCTTGCGGCGCAAGGGGAATAACTACTCAAACTAAAAGCGAGTGACGTTTGAAATGGTATTAGCGCACACCCAGCTAACTAGCTAGCCATTTCACATTGGTTACACCAGCCATTAGGCTGATAGGCTTGAAGTCATAAACAGCGCTGTGCTTGCAAAGAGCTGCTGGCAAAACGCACGAAAGTGCTGTTTGAATTAATGATTGTGGGCCTGCTGCTGCTCATTCAGACTGCTCTATCAAATCAGACATAATTATAACATAATAACACACAGAAATACGAGCCTTTGGTCATTAATATGGTCGAATCCGGAAACTATCATTTCGAAAACAAAACGTTTATTATTTCAGTGAAATACGGAACCGTTCTGTATTTTATCTAACTGGTGGCATCCCTAAGTCTAAATATTATTGTTACATTGCACAACCTTCAATGTTATGTCCCAATTACGTAAAATTCTGGCAAATTAGTTCGCAATGAGCCAGGCAGCCCAAACGGTTGCATATACCCTGACTCTGCGTGCAATGAACGCGAGAGAAATGACACAATTTCACCTGGTTAACATTGCCTGCTAAACTGGATTAGTAGTTATAACTAGTGATTATGATTGATTTTTTTACAAGGTAAGTTTAATGCTAGCTAGCAATTTACCTTGGCTTCTACTGCATTCATGTAACAGGCAGGCTCCTCGTGAAGTGCCTCGTGGTTGCAAGATTGGATCCCCTGAGCTGACAAGGTGAAAATCTGTTGTTCTGCCCCTGAACAAGGCAGTTAATCCACCGTTCCTAGGCCATCATAGAAAATAAGAATGTGTTCTTAACTGACATGCCTAGTTAAATCAAAGTATATTTTTAAAAAAAATCATAATTGGAAATCGGCGCCCACAAATACCGATTTCCGATTGTTATGAAAACTTGAAATCGGCCATTCCGATTAATTGGTCGACCTCTAGTACATATGTACCTCGTACATATAACCAAGGAGTGGGTATAATTTGTGGAATGTTCCAACAGGAATCTGTTCCAAAAACTTCATAAAGTACTAGGTTGCCAACAAACAATGCATACAAAGTAGCAATTCACCTAGCTAACTAGCTGGGGAATAGGCATCAACTCACCACGTAGCTTATTCTTAATGTTTGTCCAAAGGTTACCAGAGTGAGGACAGACATTTTTCGGAATTAACATTGTGAGTGAAAAACTTAATGAAATAGCCCAATCCCTACCCGGTACCTTATTCTGCCGCTATACAACTTTGTATGCAATGTTTGTTGGCAACCTTGTTATTTACGAAGCTTTTGGAACAGATTCCTGTTGGAAAGTTGCACAAATTATACCCGCCCATTGTTGGGAAGGACCCGTAAGTAACGTAAACTCACCCCATTCCGTACAAATGTGCACAACCGCAACATTCAAACGAGGCTACAAAGAAAACTAATGGGACTGTAGCGACTGCGTTGACATCAAAAACTGACCCTCCGTTACATCTTGACATGTCGTGTCGTAAAGTACAGCACGCATAAAGCAATTATTTCTGTGTTACAATCTCTATCCACCAGGTGTAGCACTTCTATCATCCTTTAACCTGTTGCGACTCTAGGGGCAGTATTTTCATTTTTGGAAAAAAAACGTTCCCGTTTTAAACAGGATATTTTGTCAGGACAAGATGCTAGAATATGCATATAATTGACAGCTTTGGATAGAAAACACCAACGTTTCCAAAACTGTAAAGATATTGTCTGTGAGTATAACAGAACTGATGTTGCAGGTGGAAAGCCTGAGAAAAATCCAATCCGGAAGTGCCCCATATTTTGAAAGCGCTGCGTGCCAATGAGTCCCCATTGAGCTGTGAATGTGCTATGAACCAGCTTACGCTTTCTACGTATTCCCCAAAGGTGTCTACAGCATTGTGACGTAGTTTTACGCATTGATTTTGAAGAATACCTGTAGGGGGCTGCATTGCGCAAGTAGTCACATGATGTTCCAGGAGAAAATCTCACGTAAAGTACAGAGGTAGCCATTATTCCAATCGCTTCTGAGAAACCAATTGTCCCGGTGGATATATTATCGAATAGATATTTGAAAAACACCTTGAGGATTGATTCTAAACAAAGTTTGCCATGTTTCTGTCGATATTATGGAGCTAATTTGGAATATTTTCGGCGTTGTCGTGACCGCAATTTCCGGTCGATTTCTCAGCCAAACGTGAAGAACAAGCGGGAGCTATTTCGCCTACAAAAATAATATTTTGGGAAAAAATGAACTTTGGCTATCTACCTGGGAGTCTCATGAGTGAAAACATCTGAAGTTCATCAAAGGTAAACGATTTAATTTGCTAGCAAGGCATAATGCTATGCTAGGCTATCAATAAACTTACACAAATGCTTGTCTAGCTTTGGCTGTAGAGCATATTTTGAAAATCTGAGATGACAGGGTGATTAACAAAAGGCTAAGCTGTGTTCCAATATATTTCACTTGTGATTTTCATGAATAGGTATATTTTCTAGGAAGATTTATGTCCGTTATGCTAATTAGTGTCAGATGATGACAACGGTCCCGTTCACGGGATGGGGTGTCACTAGAGGTTAAAAACAAGAAATGGACAGTGACGGGGGTAAGGTGGGATACCTAGTCATTTTTTTTCATCATCATTGCATGGGATCATCATTCTCAAAGCCGCTGTTTAAGATCACTTTAGCACCGCCCTAAAAACCTGATTCAAATTCGACACAAACCTTCAAATAGGTTTAATCACATTATATAAACTCTTTAGTGTTTTATTTACATTTTAGATGCTAAGGTGATAAGTTGGACAGATCGAGTGAAAAAAAGAAATTTTCCCACACATCTCTCCTTCTCACTATCACGCATTAGTTTCGCTTCCCCACCCGCCATTTTTAAAAAGACCAGACGGGGCTGCCTGCTTGAATTATGCAGAAACGGGCAGCGTTTAGGTCATGTAATTGATTCTGTTGAAAAGGGGAGGAATTGTACTTTACAATGGTATTGACATTACAGTTGATCTTGAAGTATTACGTTTTTGGGGCGCTAAAATAAGGGCAATTATACGGACCAAGGCGATGTTCGAGTTTACGTTATGCATTTCACTTCTAGTCTTCACCTGTATACGAAGCATGTGACGATTACAATTTGATATTATTAGTAGACTGTCTACAAAGCTGCCCTCGCGAGTTCTAGCAAATGTATCTGCTCATGTACACGTTTTTGGTTCACACTTTCAACCGATAATAACCCCTCGAACCTGATATTCTATCTCCAGCGATGCGTCCTTCTTCATGGTCTGGAAGAAGCACTCCTTCCGTCCGGAAGGGAGTGTAAATGTGAAGTCGCTGTCCATGCTCTGGGAGAACGCGGCCACCATGAACATCTCAGATACCAGCACCGAGAACAGGCACAATAACCCCCGGACCACGTCCATGGTCTCCTGCTGCCTTCACCACACACGGAACAAGCGGGAAATAACTATCGATTTTGACTCCGTAAAGAGACGAGTGCTAGCTAATGCTCGTCAACTTCTCCTCACATCTGTTCTGTTGGACAGCTCACCGTACGAGATAGCAATCGCAATGTGAGGACCTTGCCTTAAGAATGGACATACGTTTCTCTCAAATAGTTGGAATGTAATTGTATCTGATACAATTTAATGTATTTAATGGTGCTAAAATATATTTGGGACACATTCTAGTGTATTATGGGCCATTTTAACAACAACAAATAAGTTCATTACAGGCAGTTCTCAGGAGGGCGCTTTTCTCCGTTGCATGTTGGGTAATGTAGTGTGTGCGTGTTTAAGAACAACTGACGGCATCCAGAGAGGAAGAGGAGAAGCGAGAGGGATAACTGGGCACAAAATCTGTTCTCCAGCAGGGGACGTTTTTTTTTTTTCTCTCACCACGCGAGGAGTTTTTAACTGCACTGCTAATCTTATGCCTAGCCTTAAATTAAGATAAAAGAGCAAATGCTTGTTTTCATGAATTTGTATTATATAGACAATGTTGATTAGTGGAAACAGTTGTGCCTGTTCACACGTGTGTCTGCCCGCTCATTGGCAATAATGGTCCCACCTGTTATTGCCTCTTCCCTAATGCTTTCCATTTTTTAAAGACATTCGAGTATCTGTTCAATATAATGGATAGTCTGTGCATCCAACGCTGCTCCAAAAGCGCAATCATCTTTACAACATCAGTACAGTCGCATCCCCTTGAAATCAACATTGGATATACCGGCCGTGTCACATCCGGACGTGATTGGGAGTCCCATATGGCGGCGCACAATTGGCCCAGCGTCGTATGGGTTTGGCTGGAGTAGGCCGTCATTGTAAATAAGAATTTGTTCTCAACTGACTTTCCTTGTTAAACAAAGGTTACATTAAAATATATATATATATATTTCCTTGTTGTATACAGATATATTAGTATATGGCAAGGACGGATATAAAACTGTACAAGTCTGCCCATGTGTGAATAATGAACAGTTTGTATAACTTTGGGCGTAGAGAAGACATTATAGAATGATAAAATACATTTAACTATACAGGCACTTGTTTGTTGAACAACAATATCAATGTCAAATAGACATGGGTGTTGGTATTTTTCAATTGATGATGATGATGAGAGAAGAAGACTGCAATCTGATCAAGGATCTCTTGGTTTTAAAATTGTAATAGTGAACTGCACACCAGGCTTGCTAAAAATAAGGAAACTATTAAATATGTAGGGTCATGTCATGACATGAAAAATGTCAACTCAACTAGCTACTAGGCATTTTCTTGTGTAGTCTATGCCATCCCATATATGTTGCCCTTAGTTTTTGGAAGTTACTCTGCGATGTAATGCAAACCACCATTCATTACTCATCCTATTGCAAAACTATGTAATCCAAAAGTTGCACAATCAGATGTAAATATTTCAGGGTTTTATATTTTATTTTCTTATGGAGGAGACGCGTTCCATGTTCCAGCTCCGCTCAAGCAGAGGAAATGGGCGGAACCGTGCCTTAGCACGTCACTACTTCTCTGTCGCTGCCTGATGCTATTGGCCGAGTGGAGGGGAGAACCACAGCAGCGCTTAGCGAAGGCGAGTAGCACAGCAACAGAAGCCAACTAGCGCAGAAAAGAGTCGGCGAAGGGTTGACTGAATGAAAAATCAACTGGCTAGCTACATCGAGTGTAGTTTTAGGAAAGTGTCACCCTCCCCCTAAATATTTATTATATTTTATAAGCAACAAACATTACAGTTTGATAATAGTTCATATTCGTGTTTACTGTATAGCCACGAGAGGTTAGTACAATCCTAAAAGAGCGAGGATGTTGGTCCCAGCGGGAAGATAATGAAGCGGTTGCGCGTTTTGTTGGCGTGCCTCATCCTCTGGTGGTAAGACCTATCTTCATTCTTTTCATTGTGTGCTGGAAAAGTTAGCTTGATATTGTCATGTTACGCCGAATAAATTACACCTTACTCGAAAGCAGCATTGGAAAGCGGATATTCTGACCATGTCTGTTCGTGGTGTGAGATGAAATCGATTCTTCCATCCTCCCATATGTAAAAAATGAAGTTAGCCAGCCCAGACTAGCTGGGTCATTCCTAGTATACGACGGTGCCTTGTATGCCCCGAGAAAATATTATTCAGTGTAAGATGTGTATTCCAAAGGGCTTTAAATATAAATGTAGGCGTCATTTCACCACAAAAGATATGGATCTTTAAAGGGAATTTTAGTGGATGTAGGCATTTCTACCAAGTCCCAGGGTGCTAAACCATTAACCGAAATGTCAGTTTTTAAACAACTAACGTTAGCAAAATGACCAACGTCGGTTAAATTATTTGAATTCTATTTCGTTTTCTTTTTGTGAGCGTAATGCACAAATTGCGCAGTTCAGCTAGAGCAGGCCTTCCCAAACTTTTTTGGCCCACTTCCCCATTTTGATATAACAAAAATGTTTGCAACCCCATCATGTAAAAAAAGGTGATGTAATCAACGGCCAATGTTTACTTTTTAATTTGGGTCTATGATAGTTTTACAAATCAGGCTGACCGTACTTTTGAAAGTTTTTTTTCATATTGCTGAGCGATTAGTGGGGAGGGTTTCAGTTCGGTTTAGGTTCGATTATTGAAATAGCGTTTTGGATTTTGGTTCCGATGCTTGGTTGAATGCTATAGCAACACAGAATAAATCGATTAATACATGTCCCATGATGGTAGTGACTTGCCATTACTAATTATTAACCATATTTTATTCACTTTAAATCAAATATTTGTGTTGTGTATTTTACATTTGTTTTATTTGATGACTTAAAAAAAACGTAAATCTAAGTCATCACTATTTTGTAGTACTTCAAAGTAAATAAGGCATACTGCGGAGTCAAACACTTTTGTCGTGTATTTTCAGGTAGAGAACTCAAGAAGCAACAGCTGCTCTCTATATGCCCTCATGATCATGCAGTCTTGTCTCCCCCATGGCGCAGGACATGTATATGCGCAATGGATTATGGTCATTTTAGTTAATTACCTCGTTTTATGAGCTAAACTGGTGAATATTTGCCTATTAAAAACTACAACTCCCTACTACATCGCGCAGCTCACAGAAAAAAACTGAACAACATAGAATTCAAATAATTGAACCGACCTCTGTCAATTAGTTGTTTAAAAAATGAAAAATAACCGGCATTTCGGGTTCAATCTGAAGGAAGTATGGTTTGAAGTGGCTGAAATCAGAAAAGTATTGGGTGTTCAGATGATCTTCAGGCGATACTTTTGTATGGTCTTCTGTGTAGAAACAAACTTCATCACTAGCAAGGTTTCCATTCAATTGGTGACAGATGTTCATGCTAAGTATCCTAAAATCCGCATAAAGAAATATATGCATTTTCCCACCAGTGATGTGTTTCCACCAAACAGACTTGTTGCTGATAAAAAAATCACTGCGTGACGACGTATTGCACACAATGTACTTTT
This sequence comes from Oncorhynchus tshawytscha, assembly GCF_018296145.1. Taxonomy (NCBI): domain Eukaryota; kingdom Metazoa; phylum Chordata; class Actinopteri; order Salmoniformes; family Salmonidae; genus Oncorhynchus; species Oncorhynchus tshawytscha. Next base: position 27,904,170 of record NC_056429.1, on the reverse strand, counting down.
TTGAAAGTTCAATGTGTTTCCGTGGCATTTCCAACTCTACCGATAGTTTTGTCAGAAACTGTTGCGATAAATAGCAAATGTGCATACTCTGATCTTGGCACTTGTGCTCTAGCCAACAGCTCGCAGATACATTGCGGGTAGGGTAAGCTAGTCTACATTATAAGATTATTATGGGTAATAATATTTTTATTTGTCAAACAGTAGTAAAGCATTGATCATCATGTCACCAGAATTAGACCCTCTCTTTATGGAAAGGAGCATCAAGATCACCGTGCACTTTCACCACCCTGTGAAGTTCATCAAATTATTTCATCAGTAGCCTAATAAACTGCATGCTTCTCGAGTCGTAGTGCGAGGACCACACAACATATCACGCCTGACTACAAGTTTACTTCGATGTGATGGCGTTTCCACCACCGTTTCTCGCATAATTAATTTTACAGACACAAATTTCCCACCATGTTGAACGAACATGATCTGTCGGCATATATAAATTGTAATGAAACTTCCTGTTTCCATCACAGCTGTCTTGTTTTTTTTGTTATATGGTAGTACATTACTCGCATAAAAACTGGATGGAAACGTGATTACTAATGATAGTGCTTGTGTGCATTGTAGAGGGAAACAGATCACACCTGCGTGTTCCTGAGAGTCCTATCTTTCAACGATGGGGTTATAATATTTTGTAGCTTACACCATCCAAAACAGAGCCACATTTGTAGGAAGAAAATGACCTGTTCTGTTTATTACAACCACATCTAGTGTCTACCGGCGGTTACTGACGACCACAGTTGTATTTTTTCCCCCGTTTCTCTCGCAACCCCATTTTCAAATTGGCGACCGCACTTGGGGTCGCAACCCCTAGTTTGGAAGACACTGCTCTAAAGATACCGCACCGCATAAGCAGTAGCCCAATAGAGATGAGATGATGATTTGGAATGGGGTATTCAACCCTTTAGTTATGGCAAGCCTAAATAAGTTGGTCCAGGAGTAAAAAATGACATAATGCATGGACTCACGCTGTGTGCAATAATATTGTTTAACATGATTTTTGAATGACTACCTCATCTCTGTATCACACACACAATTATCTGTAAGGTGCCTCATACAAGCAGTACATTTCAACCACAAAGACCAAGGAGGCTTTCCAATGCCTCACAAAGAGGTCACTTATTGGTAGATAAGTAGACATTGAATATCCCTTTGAGCATGGTAAAGTTATTAATTACAAGTGTTTACTCCTGAACTTATTTAGACTTGCCATAACAAAGTGGTTGAATATGTGTTGACTGAAGACATATCAGCTTTTCATTTTTTAAATTAATTTTTATATTAATTTTAAAATATTTTTTAAATGAACATAATTCCACTTTGACATTATGGTGTAGGCCAGTGACAAAATATCTCATTTGAATCCATTTTAAATTCAGGCTGTAACACAACACTTTCAAAAAGTCAAGGGGTGTGAATAATTTCTGAAGGCACTGTACCTAGCTGTATTAGAGGGTGGACAAGAATATAATATTTTTCATGAGGGCTATTGATGCAGCAATTATAGCTGTAAAACCTGCTAGCCAGCTAGATAAAAGTATATTAAACAGTTAACTAGCTGGTCAACTTTTTATCCAGCTGATTGTCTTTTCTGCTTAGTCTTGCAGCATGGATGCGTAAGCTAACAGTGACAGGTGGTGGATTATCACAGGTCGTGCATTGATTAAGCCACGAGAGCCACTGACGCAGGAAACAATACCCAGGTCTGGTGACAAGTATGGCCAGTAGCATGACAGCATTCTAGCGTCAGACACCTACACAGCATAAGAAGTGTACTTTAAATAGTCTAGCTACACTACAGTAACGTACAAGCCAACGACTAGAGTAGCCTACTAAGTCTTTTCACTTGACCTTGGCTAGTAGTTCCTTCTCTCTCAACCAAGCTTTGTCTTGTGTTGCCAGGACAACTACTTTAAAAAAAATAGATGTGTCAAAGTAGAAACCACAGCACTGCTCTTTTCCCTCACCAAACTGCTAATCAAAAAAGACCAAGTCAGTCTCTATTGTACTCTTGCTCTGTCCTGATCACTGATAAAGGTTGTGTTTTCTGTATGTCTTCTGAGAATCTATACTTTTAATTGTCTAGTGGTTAATGGTTTACAGACCCTATAGAAGGGTGTTAATGATTTTCTATGGTAAATATGGGCTCTTTAGGCAAGCTGCCATATGTGACTGCAATATGCCTCCTATCAGTAAACATTGTTGATTTAAGATCTAGTGCTGTGAGCTTGATTGCATGTAGTTAAATAAATGTCTTTATTGTTCTCAAACATGCTTCTGAACTGTACATACAGATGGACTAGGTCGATCTGTATGTTTGATTATGGAGTTAAAAGGCTTTCACATTTCTGCTCTTGTGTAAAAGTGAGGGAAGTTGTAACGTATGCCCCCCGCGAGGTTAGGCTATAAGAAACAGACAGTGAAGTAGGGCTGGGCGATATGACCAAAATCTCATATCCCGATATAGGTAATTTCATATCCCGATAACGATACATATACCGATATAGCACATTTTCTTATTACGTTTTGAATTATACTCAACAAATAAAATGTTCTTACTCATATTTGATTATTTCTCTTATTTAGAACCTTTGTGCAAATTTTCAATTAAGCATGTAACAAAATATGAATGTATAAAACCTAAAAAGGTAAATAGAAAACACTTCAACTATAGTTGCAAACAAAATAAATAGGCCTAAAATGTGACTGGGTCTAAAATATCCAAACCGAATTTATAATACTCTTTAATAGTAGAACTGATTTGAATTGTAGCAGCAAACAAATTAATACAGGTCTAACAAATATTGGTATGTAAAATACCAAATGTAAACATGGAACACTTTCAAGTTTAAATTATAGCAGCAAAATAAGGCACACAAATAAATATATAAAAAGTAAACAAAATACTCCTTCAAGTTTGGATTATAACATATCAAAACAACCAAAGTGCTGCAAACAATGCTTCAAAATGTTTGCCTTATGTTTCAGAATCTCAGGGAGTTAGTTTTACTGGTTGAGAGCCAGGGATACAAGCTGGTCAACTCTTTCTTTCTGGTTTAAGTGATGACCTCTGACATGTTACAATGTTCCCACTTGTACCGAACACCCGCTCTGATGGGGCACTTGTGGCAGGGATGCACAAGCATTTCTTTGCTAGCTTGGCCACTTGTGGGGAAATGTGCCTCATGCTGACTCCACCATTCCACTGGGTTTGCCTCTGGACCAGCCTCCAGTTGGAGATATAGGTTGAGCTCCTTTTCAATGGACTCTCCGCTTGACTGAGGGGCTGTTTAGCTTTGCATTGCTGCTTTTTCAAAGGTGCTGCTCAAACTCTTCTTTTGCTTCTTAGCAGGAAGCTCTAGCAGCTGCAGCTGATGGAAGAGGGGCTGCCTCTGCTGACACTGCCTGTTTAGCCAACATGCTCTCCAATTTAACTAGTTTAGAATGCCCTCTTTGATGGTCGTGATGAGCGGAGTGTCGTCATCCTGAGGCTTGAGTACCTGGTTGTTGATGGAGGACCGGTTTCAAGTAGCAAACACTTGTGTACTGCTCCCCAGACAAGACATCTGTAAACTCCATAAGGACTCCATGCCTTGTTTATGGACTCCAGAAAGTCCCAAGTCCGACCAAGTTGGGACCAGATGTTGCGTTTTCTTGTCGGCATGGAGGACCTGTGAGCGAGCTTTCTCCTGCTCCAAGACCCTTTCAATAATTTGTTGCATAGAGCCCCACCTGGTAGGGCTTTCTGTGATCAGCTCATGAGCAGGCAAGCCCAGTTCAGCTGGAGCCTTGGCCAGTTCACATCTTCTCTTCCATGAATTAGCGAAGGCACTCACCAACTTCTTGTAGACTCCAACTGGTCTTTGCACTCTGGGTAGTTTCACACTTCGCTCTGTGTAAATAAAGGAGAAGATGCATGTTATTTTACAGGACAGGAAACGCATTCATTGCATTGTGTGTGGATGTGTTTAAATGTGCATTATTACTGTATTGTTGAGCCTTGTAAAAGGATAATTTCTGTTACTTTGTGACAGACAGGTTATCAGTATCATCATTCCCTTAACTGGATTTACTTTGACTACACCCCCATATTCAGCCAAGCTTTTAACATGCTTGCACGTCACATAACAAACATAGCACCTTCAAGACATTTAAAATACAACGTGAGGTGGCCTACTAAAAAGGTTTATTTTTACTGAAATATATTTTTACATTGGTGGGGCTTTCTGTTTTAGACACTCACCAATGACTAGATGAAGACAGTGGCCAAAAGACTGAACGTATCGAGTCATTCAGCTGAAGTGCAAGGATGTTGTTTGTGACGTTAGCCGTTGTGCCACAGACTGTGATCCTCGCTCAGTCCCCACAACTCAAGAGCTTCCCTGAGACCTCTGGCTATTATTTCTCCCGTGTGGTCATCTGGGAAATAGCCTGTCTGTAAACACCAACTGCAGTGTGTCCAGTCTTGGATGAAGTGTATTGTCAGGCTCGTATAGGGCTGTGTATTTTACATATCTGTTGCTGTATCGTAGTACATTACCTTGTGGATTTCCTCCTCTGCTTTGGCCCGACACTCTTGATATATAAACGAGGCAACTTACCTTGATCGAAGTGTTTTCGCCTTCGCATTTTGTGCCTTGGGTCTTGTGTTAGCACCAACTCAGTTTCTCTACTGTGTAAATTGGGGCCATGTCTTTGCAGATCTAAGTTGTAACGGTAGCTGTTACCTCCTTCCATTTTCGGGATTCTTTGCCATATGGTGTGCCGCGGGCAAAAGCCTCTTGCAACGTCTTGAGTCGGGGGTTTGTTTTGAGCACTCGACTACTTTTTTGGGTCTCATCCGCAGACTCTCTTCGTACTGTTTCACATGATTCTTGCTAGTTTCACATGATTTCACATGTGAAGTTTCACATGATTCTTGCATAGTATACTATGCAAAACGAGTTAACTTTGAGCACCTCCATCTCCTCTACGTGCCGTGTGGAAGGAAATTTGCAACACAAACAAACATGGAGGAGAGTGAACGTGGCAGAGCACGGAGACATGGTTTGGGTATGAAAAGACTGACACAGACAGAACCGTCCTCTGCAAAATATGCCGCTAACCTGGACATCCCATGAGACATCCATGTCTTCATCACTGGAAAAGATAAACCATTGAGTTTGATATAATTTAAAAGCTTGTCAAACCATTTAATCATTTCTTGGATATATATTTTTTTAATAGAGATTGGCTGTTTTGATTTTTATTTAGTCAATTATGTGAACTTTTTAATATTTGCATATGTTATAGCTTAGACCCTATTTTACTTCATGAGGTTTTAGTTTTTTCCTGCCGTCGGTTGAGATACAATATGCTCTTGAATACAGGGTGGGTGTCACTTCAGTCATAGAATGGACCTATCCCTTCAGACCACAGTAATTTAGCTGGTACACTATTGGAATATGCCACAAAAATGGCCGTCGGACCACCCACCCTCAAATGTAAACTTAATTGGTCATGTCTATTTTAGTATCTATATTTCTAAGATTACAGTAGGTTTCTCATGGACAACTGACAGTATAATTTAAAACAACAGATTTTCCCATTCAAGTCAACGTTCTCTGATGTGTGGACCTCCAACCATCTTTGTGGTACCATTTTGAAAGTCAATGTCCATTTATTTCCATTTTAGTACATTTATCGACCAAAGCATGACACCCACCCTGTATTCAAGAGCATGGTGCCTCAACCGATTGTTCAAATCAAAAGGGGTGCTGTCAAAAAGTGATAATTCAAATGGATTAACCCTTTTGTTATTTCAGTTTGGACATTACAGCCCACTCTAGTGCTAGAAAGCTGACTTTATGGTGTACTGTCTCAGAAGAGGATATATATTTCCATCTCTACTGGTCTCCATGCCAACTGAATTCCAGTACACATTTCGAAGAAGAATATGGAATCATTTGTATGAAATCATCTTCCAGTCCTCTGTCCAATTTATTAGTGTTGTCTTGACTTTTCAAGCATCAGCTGATGAGCTTCAGGCCCTTGAGTTTTTAGTGCTGCTGTTTTATTCATCATGACATGGTTGACATAGTTTGTTCATAAATAAATCCCAGATGTCTGCTGATGTTGAGTCTTCAGCCAAGCCTGATGACTTCAGAGAACTCTTGCTAATGTAAAATATTGATGATACATAAATGGAATTTAAGTTCTGTACCACTAGTTGGGTTACTAAATCAAATTTAGTAATGGACTAATTGGTCAGTTACGCAACTGTTTGATCTGTTTGATCCTGACTTTCAACTAGACCTAACTCGTGTTTTGAGCTTGTGGTCTGTGACCAAAATTTTGACTTGGCTGTGTGATGCCCATTTTTAATTGGTCGCTAGGGTGCCAGTGATTTTTATTTATTTATTATTTAAAAAAACAAAAAAATAAAAAAAAAACTTTTAGCTGGTCATCTCAGCATTGTTGTGGACTTCAAACATCCAATTACTGTACTTTTATTTTATGAGTGAAACCTAGGAAATGGAATTTACCAAAAGATCCAACTTACTTTCTAGGACCCTACAACTGCAGAGTGATTGTTCAAAATCACTTACAATAACACCCTTTTTAAGATTGTGCGAAGGTTTCATTTTTGCTCTTCATACAATCAGTGTAAATATGATATTGTCGATTTTAACGTGTAATTTGTGTATGGAGGGTAGATCATTATAGGCTACTTGTAATAAAAGCTAACATTTAAATAATGCACGCTTTCCCGGGCCAGTAGCTTTGTTTACCTGAATGTCAAGCCCTGCATGGGCATGCTCATTTAAAAGATGGCTAGTCATTATTAATCTGTCTCTGTATGGAATCGAGGTACATTATGGGACCCAGGTCAGCTCATTATTGCTGCTCAGCGTCTCAAAATTTGTGTGACCAAATCATGTGCTGGTGCTATCAACTGAAAAATTTGGTAGCACCTAGGGTTGCACATTTTGGGGATTATTCAGAAGTGGAAACTTTCTGAGGGAATTAACAGGAATATATGCAAATTAATATTAATACCATTTAAATATAGATGTTTTTTTGCATTGGATATATTTAACTTAAACATTTTACCGTATCATAAGTAGGCATAATTGCAAGTGATTAAATTCTCCCAATAGAAAAAAAAACAATATAGTTACGAATTGAACTTTTTAATTAAATGAGTTGACTCTTCACATGGGATGATTTCACTGAACAACAAAATTAAGGGAATATTGAATGATCCCCCAATGATCCATCGCATCTCCCAAAAATGTTTTCAACATACATCTGTAAAACGATAGTCTAGAAACTAAAGCTTTGGTTGTCTTACTCACAGGCGTCCATGTCTTCTCCCTGGACCTCCTCAATGTCCACCTCTTGAACATCAGACTCTGAGGTCTCATCTTCACTGCCATTTTCCAAACCTGTTGAGGATGGCTCGTTGTCAGGCTCAAAAAGCCTCAAATTTGCCTGTATGGCCACCAATTTTTCAACCCTTGTATTGGTCAGCCTGTTAAGTGCTTTGGTGTGTGTGTTCCCAAACAAGGACCAGTTGCCCTATGAGGCAGCTTATTTTGGAGGATTATGGAGGCAACAGGTGAAAGAGCCTCCGATCCACAAAGTCTCTTCCACCAGGTGGCTGTTGAGATAAGTTGGCACGACTGCCATATTGCATTTTCATCAAAAAGCCCTTGCTTGGAAGTATACTTCGCTAGCCTGGCTAGAACCTTGCCCTCATCCAGGCCAAGGTGGCGAGACATGGTAGTGATGGCACCATAGGCCTTGTTGGCACCATAGGCCTTGTTGATCTCTGCACCAGACAGGATGCTCTTGCAAGGATACTTGGGGTCTAAGTACGCGTATGGGCTTCAGGCAGGAGTCTTCATGCTTTTTGATGCATTTCTGAACTGCAGTTTCCTCTGCTTGGAGCAACAGTGAAGTGGGCAGGGCAATGCGCATTTCTTCTCTTACATCTGCTAGCAGAGTCTGAACATCAGACAGGATGGCATTGTCTCCCTCAAACTGTGCAATGGCTACTGCTATAGGTTTCAGGCTGCTTACCACTCTCTCCCAAAATACATCATCCAGGAGGATCCTCTTGATGGGGCTGTCCATATCGGCAGACTGATGTGGCCATTTCTTGGAGAGACTCCCTCCCCTCCAGGAGACTGTCAAACGGGTGTTGCTGGGCAGCTTCAATGTGGTGCTCTTATTCTTCTCACTTTGCTTGGTGAGGTAGATTGCTGCTGTAACTTGATGACCCTTCACATACCGAACCATTTCCTTGGCTCTCTTGTAGTGTGTATCCATTGTTTTCAGTACCATGATATCCGTTAGGAGCAGATTCAATGCATGAGCAGCATAGGCAATTGGTGCGATGTGAGGGTAGGACTCCTCCACTTTAACCCAGCAGCCTTCATGTTCGCAGCATTGTCTGTCACCAGTGCAATTACCTTCTGTAGTCCAAGGTCATTGATGACTGCCTTCAGATTATCTGCATTGTAGAGACCGGTGTGTCTGTTGTCCCTTGTGTCTGTGCTCTTGTAGAATACTGGTTGAGGGGTGAAGATAATTTAGTTAACTGTTCCTTGCCCACGAACATTCAAGCACCCATTAGAGATGATTGCAATGCATAGCCTGTTTTCTCTGATTTGCTTGACCTTCACTTGGACTCTGTTGAACTCTGCATCCAGCAAATGAGTAGATAAAGCATGTCTGATTGGAGGGGTGTATGCTGGGTGAAGAACATACACCATTTCTGAATGTTCTGAATTTTCCAATACACATTACCTGTGAGCAACAGAGGTGAACCAGTTGCATACACCGCTCGAGCAAGACATTCATCAGCATTTTTCTGACTACGTTCCTCCATTGTGTCAAACAAACTTATGATTCCAGGAGGACCATGAGCTGTTGCTATCGACAAGGTGTCTGATTCATCATTTTCACCTCAAATAGAATTAGAGGGACTTTTGTCAGAGGTTGCTTGTTGTGAGCGCTGAGGGAACTTTATGCACTTGGCCAGATGATTCTGCATCTTTGTTGCATTCTTAACATGTGATTTGGCACAGTATTTGCAAATGTACACAGCTTTTATTTCCACATTAGCTGCAGTGAAATGTCTCCACACATCAGATGGTGCCCGTGGCATTTTCCTGTAGATTTTGCTGTTGAAAAACCCCCAAATACAATTACATGTACAGATAAAGTTAAGCAATTAGATTAAACGACTCCTTTTGTAAGGTAAATGTTTTTAAATGAAACATGTATGGAAACAGGTGAATTAACACTCATCAGTTAGCAGACTCAAGCAAGCTAAAACCCTCATGGTGGCAAAAACTAACTAGCAGAAATGAAGAAGTTAGAAATGATTTAAACACCCTTTGTTGTAGGCTACTATTTACTATTTAACAAACAAAGTATGTATGTCATACAATATATTCACCCCACCCAGTATTGTAGTCAAAACATACCAGAAAGTATGTAGTCCTTGGCTCAGTCAGTCTAGTAGTGTGGGCTCAATAGCATCTCATTAGTGTGCAAGATCTTGAGAATCAGCTGTACATGTGATGGAACAGTGCACTGTACATGCTGAGGGTTGCAATTCCATTGAATTGGGCATAGTTTAATCAAAATATGCCACAAGACCTAGAATTGCCTTGTGTATCCCACAAAAAAGGTTCACTTTTATAAGCTAACTTTTTTTGACTAGTTTAAGCAAAATTCCCACAATTCCCGGCCTTAACTTCCCATATCCCATGGAAATTTACCGGAAGGTTTCCGACCCTTTGCAACCCTAGTAGAACCAGTGGAGAAAGTTAGTCGAGAGACCTGGGTCTATTTTGGTACACAGCCCAGGTTTCTCACATTACAGTGCATTTGAGACTACCAAGTGTCCCAATCCTGTTCTGGAAAAATATGGAATATATTTGCATTTTTTATGGATTTGAATAATCTTTCCAGGTGAGTTTCTGATGTAAATATAGGCTTCCTGTTCACTGTACTCTCATCTCTCTCTCTCCTACAGTAGGCCATATCCCCAATACACATCCTGACTCACTTGCCCTCATGATTCTGAATTCCTTCATGTGCGTGAATGAAGGTGTGTTTTTAGCAAAGCCTGGGGAGTTTAGAGTATTAGTGTGCATCTGTGAAATACCGTCCTGCTTTCTGCATGTCAGTGTTTGCAAGATAGCGTAGTTTAAGCCAGGGAACACATCAGCCTGTTCAATTAGTTTCCTTCTATCACCTCACATAACTGATTATCTGATATTAGATATGTGTTCTGTTTACGTGGTTGTGTTTTTAGCTTTGCGCTTCTCCTATAGTCTAATTATCACACCATCCATTTTCCTCCACCCCCATGCCTCTCAGAGCCCCAGCACATGTAAACCATTAAACTTGTTAACCAGAGAGCTGAGACTCTCACACAAACAAGCTGACACTGAGAAAAGGCTGTAAGCGCGAGAAGATATGTTATTGTTTAGCTCCACTCTGTTCCTGCCCTATCTAATCTGTACTGGAGGAGCAGGCCTTTTGCCAGTGTCTAGAGGGAAGGTAAAGGGTTGTGTTTCCCGTGCGGCAAGGCAGGCCCTGTGGTGGCTGGCCTCCCTGCCTGAACACCGAGAGACCAAGGGAGAGAGAAACACAAAGGTGGGAGTAACATGGCGAGGAGGACAGACCGTTTTCTGCAGACCAGCTCTCTGCAGACCAGCTCTCTGCTAGAGAATAGGAGGGCATTAAGGGAAACTTTACTACGATAGTTAGGTCATTGACTTAGATTCACCCTTATGTGTATTGTGGTCCCTGTATGTATTGCACACACGTGAATAAGTGTTTGTTGTTTGAGTGTCTCTTACTGAGACATCTACTTGGGTTCCCATTTTTGGTGGGTGCCTGCTTTCCCTTTCACCCAGCAGACCTAATTACACACACATGCCTGCTCACTTGATTGCTAATGCAAACCCTTACGCACGCAGCTTTTGGCTTCTCACCTCTCTGCGCCAACTCTCAAACGTTTGGCATGAATAGGACTGGCATGGCAGATAGGGCAAGAATCCGATGGCAACAGACCGTTTCTGTGGTAGCAGGATGTTGTAAATGTTAGCGTTCCCGTCCGATTCATAGCGGTAGCATTTGCCAGCCAAGAGTACTTAGTAGAGTTCGACCGATTAATCGGAATGGCCGATTAATTACGGCTGATTTCAAGTTTTCATAACAATCGGAAATCGGTATTTTTGGACACCAATTTGGGCGATTTAAATTTATTTAAATTTTTTATTATTATGAATTTATTTATTTATCTTTATTTTCCGGGGGGGAAAATGCATTTTATTTTTTAAACAACCTTTATTTAACTAGGCAAGTCAGTTAAGAACACATTCTTATTTTCAATGATGGCCTAGGAACGGTGGGTTAACTGCCTTGTCCAGGGGCAGAACGACAGATTTTTACCTTGTCAGCTCGAGGATTCAATCTTGCAAACTTTCAGTTACTAGTACAACGCTCTAACCACCTGCCTCTCATTGCACTCCACGAGGATCCTGCCTGTTACGCAAATGCAGTAAGAAGCTGAGAAGTTTAATGCTAGCTAGCAACTTATCTTATAAAAAACAATCAATCATAATCACTTGTTAACTACACATGGTTGATGATATTACTAGTTTATCTAGCGTGTCCTGCATTGCATATAATCGATGCGGTGCACATTCGCGAAAATGGACTGTCGTTGCTCCAATGTGTACCTAACCATAAACATCAATGCCTTTCTTAAAATCAATACACAAGTATATATTTTTAAACCTGCATATTTAGTTAATATTGCCTGCTAACATGAATTTCTTTGTCACTTCTCTTGCAACAGAGTCAGGGTATATGCAGCAGTTTGGGCCACCTGGCTCGTTGCGAACTGTGTAAAGACTTTCTTCCTAACAAAGACAGCCAACTTCGTCAAACGGGGGATGATTTAACAAAAGCACATTTGCGAAAAAAGGACAATCGTTACACGACTGTACCTAACCATATAAACATCAATGTCTTTCTTAAAATCAATACACAGAAGTATATTTTTTTTTAAACCTGCATATTTAGCTAAAAGAAATCCAGGTTAGCAGGCAATATTAACCAGGTGAAATTGTGTCACTCCTCTTGCGTTCATTGCATGCAGAGTCAGGGTATATGCAACAGTTTGGGCCGCCTGGCTCGTTGCGAACTAATTTGCTAGAATCTTACGTAATTATGATATAACATTGAAGGGTGTGCAATGTAACAGGAATATTTAGACTTACGGATGCCACCCGTTAGATAAAATACGGAACGGTTCTGTATTTCACTGAAAGAATAAATGTTTTGTTGTCGAGATGATAGTTTCCGGATTTGACCATATTAATGACCTACGGCTCATATTTCTGTGTGTTCTGTTATAATTAAGTATTATTTAATAGAGCAGTCTGACTGAGCGATGGTAGGCAGCAGCAGGCTCGTAAGCATTCATTCAAACAGCACTTTCGTGCATTTTGCCAGCAGCTCTTCGCAATGCTTCAAGCATTGCGCAGTTTATGACTTCAAGCCTATCAACTCCCGAGATTAGGCTTGTGTAACCGATGTGGCTAGCTAGTTAGTGTTTCAAACGTCATTCGCTCTGAGACTTGGAGTAGTTGTTCCCCTTGCTCTGCATGGGTAATGCTGCTTCGAGGGTGGCTGTTGTCGATGTGTTCCTGGTTCGAGCCCAGGGAGGAGCAAGGAGAGGGACGGAAGCTATACTCTTACACTGGCAATACTATAGTGCCTATAAGAACATCAAATAGTCAAAGGTATATGAAATACAAATTGTATAGAGAGAGAGTCCTATAATTTCTATAACTACAACCTAAAACTTCTTACCTGGGAATATTGAAGACCCATGTTAAAAGGAACCGCCAGCTTTCATATGTTCTCATATTCTGAGCAAGGAACTTAAAACGTTAGCTTTCTTACATGGCACATATTGCACTTTTACTTTCTTCTCCAACACTTTTGGTTTTGCATTATTTAAACCAAATTGAACATGTTTCATTATTTATTTGAGGCTAAATTGATTTTATTGATGTATTATATTAAGTTAAAATAAGTGTTCATTCAGTTTTGTTGTAATTGTCATTATTACAAATAAATAAATAAAAATTGCCCTTTTTTTTTTTTAAATCGGTATCGGCTTTTTTGTTCGGTATCGGCTTTTTTGTTCGGTATCGGCTTTGAAAAATCATTATCGGTCGACCACTAGTACTTAGCACCTCTGAAACAGAGTGCCCAGCAGAAATTTGCAAACCAATTCTACATATAGAAACATCCAAAAATGGCGCCAGTCAGATGCCCATTGGCTGGTGGTGCCATTAACAAACCGCGCCTAACTAACGGCAGACTGTAATTCAGTGCAATATGCTTTCTACCTCCAGTGATTATGTGTTGGAGCTACTTGTGGGTGTTTTACTGACTTTGCATTGTTACACACACACACACACACACACCATAACTAGCTTTTCTCAGAGGGGTGTACATGTTCCACTGGGTTCCCAGTCAACAGCAGGGTTGTATACATTAGCCCAGACCATTAATGTCAACAGCTAAAGCGCACACGGCTGCTCATGGAAACATCAGCCTTCAGCCTGCTATAAGGACAGATTATAGGCTTATTCTCTCTATTATGTAAGCCATTTGGAATTGAACTTAGTTCACTTTATGTGCGGGCATGGGTTTATATGACACGCGTGTCATCCTAGTTCTCAGTGAAGATGGTGTGTGACAGATTCCTCTTCTATAATCAAGATACCGCTCTGTCGTCTTGGCTTATTTAGTTGTTTCATGGTCTTTCACTTTAGATTCCTATCCATTGTGATTATCTCATTTGGGGGGACTATGCAGGTGTGACATACAATTTAAGCACTTTGTTTTGTGAAACATGAACTGTGTGTGTGTGTGTGGGGGGGGGAAGAAGAGAGAATCTCGTTCTTATCTCCCTGTTATAATCTCTTTCAGATTATTATGTAGGTTAAGTAAGGCTATTATCGCTCATTAGATAATGACCAGTTATCACACCAGGGTTCCAGAGAGTGTAGGCCTAACCCAGGGTTTAACACGGAGGATCCTCCAGCTCCAGGTTGGAACATGGGGTTGTCCTGTTCCAGTTGGAACCCCCATTGTGGATTTCTGCACTGGCCAGTGTACCACGCACACATAACTGAACCAAACTGCTGGATGAAACCTAGAATGACCCTTCAGTCAAAGTGTAGAATAGTTAGTATGGCCCCACTCCTGTTGAGATGTTGACAGTATTCGCATGGAATAGAGAGTTAGTAAGACCACACCAGTATATCCCAGGCCAGCTCACCCAACCAGTTTATTTTCTAAGCTATAGGCTGAGCTGTTCTGTATGGCTGTTTACATCCTCGCGGCCTCCTCCTATATCAGGTTTACCCTCTGTTCTATTCTGTCACAACCCCAGCCATATCATATTTATATGGTGAAGGAGGGGTGGGGGGGTCACTCAATACTTCAATCAATAGTTATTTAACAAACAAGTACACAGGTTTGGCAAATATACAGTTTAGATAGGGCCTATTACTTGTAACACAGATATAAGCATTAAGGTTAGGCCTATGCTGTAGCCTATTGCAGTAGAGATTCCATGCGTTACCCAACATGGTTTCTAGAGAACAACAGAGCAGATCCAGGCTCAAAACAACTATTTACTGCTCAAGTGCCTATAGGGCTTCTTCCTCATACGCATGACATACACACACGCGCGCAACTGTATGTATAAGCAAGCAGCGTGTGGGTAGAGGGCTTCAGTAAAATGAATCTGCTTGTATGTGTGTCCACATTGTAAAGACAGTGCATGTTTGGCAGGCAGCCCTGTTTTAATGTGAGATGCTCCTCATATGCAGACCCCTAACAGGTCTGGACAGACAGTTGTCATCAGCTGGTAGGCTTTCAGACCAATACACAGGAAACTGTTGGGGACACTGGGAACCAGAATGGCCTTCATTGACTACTCAGTTCTTATAGCCACGGGGAAGGGGGAAGGCTACGGACCTCCAGCCCACACCTAGCTGGGGTGGTAGAAGAATCCTTGCTTTAGGAATCCATTAGCTCACCAGATTTGATTTAACCTTTATTTTGACATGGAGTCAATGCTGAGACCCAAGGTCTCTTTAAAATAAATATATATATATATTTTTTTACAGATGTGCCCTGTTTAGCACAACAATACACATCAAAATACAATTCACATTAAAATACGCAATACATGACAAGAAAAGTACAATAATAAAAACTTCTACATTCTTCAGTAAAAAGGTCCCTTAACAGCCATCTGAAATGCCCTAGAAGCACCGATTCCTCAAAAACACACAAGTAAAAAAACAACTTAAAGCAGTAGATATCAAAGGGCTCTCCAGAGTTACCCCATCTGGTCTCAGGGATGGCTATCTCGTACGTCAATAAGTTAACAATGAAGTAAGGTACTGCTTAAGTTTTATGCTGGAGGGCTTTAGAAACAAAAATAGTGCAATGCATCAATCTACAAGACTTCAAAGAGGGCCAGCTTACTTTTTCATACAAAATGCAGTGATTTGTACTGAACCTATCGCTGTGATAAACTGCGTCCAATGGCTTCAATACAGTGGCGGCTGCGTTCATATAGTCTAACCGGTGTGAATGTCGACTGAATGATTTGTTGTCTGCTATTAAATAAGCCCATTTTAATTCAGAATTTCTTAACTCGTCAAAATTCTTTTTGAAAGACAGCTCTTGGTCAATTTAGATGCCCAGATATTTATAAACAGGGACATGATCAATGACATCATCCAATGTACATATGTAACCGACCAGCTCGATTCGGTCTTATATAGTAAAATTTGAAATTGTGTTTTTTACATCGGATAAAGTAGAGACTCAGAGCTAGAAAATGGTATATCATACACTGCAGGTGAGGAACAATGGGAAAGTAAATCTGCTTTTTAAGTTGATAAATTTGTAATCTAACTTTTGAGAAAATGGCCCTTGAATGTTTTGGTAAACCTACTGGAGAGCTCCTCTTTGTCTACACCCATGCAGCATCGTTCACACCCGCTGAAGCCTCAACCATCTCTTTAAGGACTCGCATGTAAATTCATGTACTTAACAACCTAAGATTTTAAAGACTAATGGCTGGTTTATCTATTGCAGTGCCAGAGTGCGTTCAGAGCGTTCATAAACTCAGAGCGTACACTGGACGCTCTGGTCAAGGAATAGGGGTGATCCGAGCATTCTGAACCTAACAGCAGTCAAGCACCAAGCTAACTGTCTAACGTTGGCTAGCTTACTAGCTACTTTGACACAAATGAGAGAACAGCATTCTGGCATTCTTTTGCAGTTTTACTTTAGTGTGTTATTGTGAACAGGATGCATGTTTTGGATGTTTTTGTATTCTGTACAGGCTTCCTTTTCATTCTGTCAATTAAGGTTAGTATTGTGGAGTAACTACAATGTTATTGATCTAGCTTCAGTTATGTCCTACCACACTACTTTGATTCCCCTAAGGGGTGTGAATACTTTCTGAAGGCACTATGCCTTTCCAAAAAAAACGATAACGATTTTTAACATTAGCGGTCTAAGGCACTGCATCTCGGTGCAAGAGGCGTCACTACAGTCCCTGGTTCAAATCCAGGCTGTATCACATCTGGCCGTGATTGGGAGTCCCAAAGGGGGGCGCGCAATTGGCCCAGCATTGTCCGGGTTTGGCCCAGGTAGGCCGTCATTGTAAATAAGAACTTGTTCTTAAAACCTCTTAAGC
The DNA here is from genome assembly GCF_018296145.1 of Oncorhynchus tshawytscha. Taxonomy (NCBI): domain Eukaryota; kingdom Metazoa; phylum Chordata; class Actinopteri; order Salmoniformes; family Salmonidae; genus Oncorhynchus; species Oncorhynchus tshawytscha. Next base: position 27,887,306 of record NC_056429.1, on the reverse strand, counting down.
CAACCCCCTACTTTTTCGAACATTCTGTTAAAAATCGCGCAACATTTTGGCGTCCTGCTACTCATGCCAGGAATATAGTATATGCATATGATTAGTATGTGTGTATAGAAAACACTCTAACGTTTCTAAAACTGGTTAAATCACGGCTGTGACTATAACAGAATGTCTGTTTCATCGAAAAGCGCAGGAAAATCTGATCACTGGAAATGGAAAAAAATATCCATGCGCCACTTCAACCCATTGTTAAAGGTGAACCGTATTAAATGAGGCCGAGGTTGCAGTACCTACAGCTTCCACAGGATGTATAGAGTCTTCTCATTTGATTCTGATTTGATTCTTGGTAGATCCGACCAAAGGGAACCGATTCCCTCCGACCACCAACTTGATGCATTGGCTCGGTGTTTTTCCGGACATTTTTTCCAGACGACCAGCTATCGAATTTACATTGCCTCCTGATGATTTTTATAGCTTATTAACGTGTAGTAATACCTAAAGTTGCATTAGAAAGGTATTTCGAAGTGTTTTGTGAAAGTTTATCGTCGACTTTTTAACTTTAAAAAAATGACGTTACGTTATGAAACGCTATTTTTTTCCGTTTATCACACAGTCTTCATAGATCGATATCTAGGCTATATATGGACCGATTTAATCGAAAAAAGACCCAGTATTGATTATGGGACATCAAGGAGTGCCAACAAAGAAGATGGTCAAAGGTAATGAATGTTTTATATTTTATTGTGCGGTTTGTGTAGCGCCGACTATGCTAATTCTTTTGTTTACATCCCCTACGGGTCTTTTGGGGTGTTACATGCTATCAGATAATAGCTTCTCATGCTTTCGCCGAAAAGCATTTTAAAAATCTGACTTGGTGCCTGGATTCACAACGAGTGTAGCTTTAATTCAATACCAAGCATGTGTATTTTAATGAACGTTTGCGTTTTAACTAATACTATTAGCGTTTAGCGTAGCGCATTTGCATTTCCAGAGCTCTAGTTGGGACGTCTGCGTCTCAAGTAGGATCAAGAGGTTAACTGACTTTCCTAGTTAAATGAAGGTTACACTACACTGACCAGAAAGTTATTTTGTTGGCATTTACGTATTTCCCCTTTACCAGTAAAACAATCAAAGCCTATTTATTTCACTTGCTGTGTGGTTTCGTTGTTCAGTCTTTTCTTTCTCAACCAGGATTTCATCATACATGTGAAGTTTCAGCTCGGTCTGTCCGTGGCCTCTCTCTAACTCGGTGCGCACTGTCACTGTGTCTGTTTCCATCTTGTCCAGCTGTGTATGTAACATTTCTCGTAAACCCTGTTTCTTGTCTGCATCGAGCGTGGTGACGACACTGTAAAGAGGCTCGGAGAATGCCACCGAATCGCATGTTCACAGCCTTAAATACTTCTGAAAGTTTTAACTGCCGACACAGACCGTGGGGTTTTGTTGAGCAGGCGTTTTAATGCTATCACGTCTGCTGCAGACACAGACCGTGGGGTTTTGTTGAGCAGGCGTTTTAATGCTATCACGTCTGCTGCCGACACAGACCGTGGGGTTTTGTTGAGCAGGCGTTTTAATGCTATCACGTCTGCTGCCGACACAGACCGTGGGGTTTTGTTGAGCAGGCGTTTTAATGCTATCACGTCTGCTGCAGACACAGTTGATTAACTTATTTCTCCAGTCAGTTGTTGGGATGGCGCTGGGAGTGTTCATGTTTCAAACATGTTCTCAAATGCCACTGAAATGGCAGCAGCGGTATGAGAACCAGCATATTCTTGAGCATGCAATACGGCTTTCCTCAGTACAAAATCCTCGTCGACCCACTGTGCTGTCAGACTCGGCATGCTCATGGGGCTGATATCGCTGGTCCAAATGTCAGTCGTGAAGCTTATAGCAGTGGCAAGGATGTGTTTCAACAATACTGTGTAACTCCAGTAGAGCAATATCTGAAAATTGGTGCCTACTTGGTAGTGTGTACCGGTGCTCGGCCAGCCGGGAAAAGCCAACTTCATCCACGACAGAGAACGGTTGATTTTCAAGGGCAATGATATCCATTATCTTGGCGTTAATGGATTTCCCCTTTTTGAGTTGTCTCGCTGAAATTTTCTTACTCTTTCAAATGACTGCTCGACTTGAACTTGTTGGAAGTGTGCACTTGGTATTTTTCTGCTTTTGTTCTGTGTAGCGCTGTATTTTTTTTCATGGCGTCATCAACCTACGTTTATATAAACTCATATAAACTCCTGCTGTCTCTAGAGAGTTGAAAACAGCAGGTCTGGGACAGGTAGCACATCCGGTGAACCGATCAGGGTTCCATAGCTGCAGGCAGAACAGCTGAAACTGGAGCAGCAGCACGGCCAGGTGTACTGGGGACAGCAAGGAGTCATCAGGCCAGGTGGTCCTGAGGCATGGTCCTATGGTTCAGGTCCTCCAAAAAAGAGAATTAGATAGAGCATACTTAAATTCAGAGGACACCGGATAAGATTTAACAGCCTGACCCTAGCCCCCCCGACACATAAACTACTGCAGCATAAATACTGGAGGCTGAGACGGGAGGGGTCGGGAGACACTGTGGCCCCACCCGACGATACCCCCGGACAGGGCCAAACAGGGAGAATGTAATGTCTGGTGAGGACCAGCCTATTGCGGACAGTCTGAGACTGATGGAAGGTTTGTGCATTCCTGGTGTAACTCGGGCAGTTGTTGTTGCCATCCTGTACCTATCCCGCAGGTGTGATGTTCAGATGTACCGATCCAGTGCAGGTGTTGTTACACGTGGTCTGCCACTGTGAGGAAGATCAGCTGTCCGTCCTGTCTCCCTGTAGCGCTGTCTTAGGCGTCTCACAGTACGGACATTGCAATTTATTGCCCTGGCCACATCTGTGGTCCTCATGCCTCCTTGCAGCATGCTTAAGGCACGTTCATACAGATGAGCAGGGACCCTGGGCATCTTTCGTTTGGTGTTTTTCAGTCAGTAGAAAGGCCTCTTTTAGTGTCCTAAGTTTTCATAATTGTGACCTTAATTGCCTGCCGTCTGTAAGCTGTTAGTGTCTTTACGACCCTTCCATAGGTGCATGTTCATTGTTTATGGCTCATTGAACAAGCATGGAAAACAGTGTTTAAACCCTTTACAATGAAGATCTGTGAAGTTATTTGGATTTTTACGAATTCTCTCTTCTTTTTTTGCTGAGTTTAGGTATGTAGTTTAGGTATGCACCTCTGCTTTGACACCGGTTTTACACATCGGCATTAAACTAGACATTGGGCTGATGTCAATTTTAGCTAATATCGGTCGATTCCGATATGCTCACATTATTATTATTATTATTATTTTGTTTTTTTTATTATATTGAGCATCCGTAGTCACCAGTTTACCTGGGTGGGGGTCCCTGGGCAAGAAAAGTTTGAGGGCACAATGTGCTTCTGAAGAAGCTCTAATTTAGAATGTGTATATAGCTCAATCGGTGCTCCTGGCGCTCCTAAATTATAATTTTTTTCAAGTTTGGGAGCACCAGTGCTACCAATGACTTTTTTAAAATGTAGAGCCCTGCATGGGGGCCATATTGGATAGGCACATTGCCAACATTGAACTTGGTATTAAACATGGGATAATCCGCCACAGAGCCCGAAGAACATCTTGTCCATGATGACATTTAACTAAAGAACTGCAGATTTCTAAATGAGGCTCTGTCATGAACAGTCATCAATGGTCTGACACACACTGCGGCAGAAAGACTTGTGACTCATATTAGACTGGAGAGAACACACACATGTCTGTGTGCAGGTAATATCCTGAAACCATTGTTCTGAATTTGCATCATCAAATGCACATGCTTGAGCCAGATCTGCCCAACTCTATTTATTTAAAAAAAAATCAGTCTACCAGTAGTCTTAACAGTGCTGCAGAGAGAGCATAAAATCCTGCTTTATATCCTAATCTCTTTTGTTATTCTCATTAGGTAAGGCCGCTTGTGTAAAGTCATATTTCCCTGTTGCTGAAATACTATTTCCGTGTTTGGAGTAAATAGAATTGAGACTTGGAATGTACTGTTTTTGTAGCTCAGTGGTTAAGAGCGTTGTGCCAGTAACTGAAAGGCCGCTGGTTTGAATCCCCTTGCTGACTAGGTAAAAGTCTGTCTGTGCCCTTGAGCAAGGCACTTAACCCTAATTGCTCCTGTAAGTTGCTCTGGGGTTTCTGTTAAATTACTAAAATGTCATTGGGGCCTGGTTTAAAGGGAATTTCTGTTCAGTAGTTGCTGCTACTGAGCATTTTAGTTGCTGCTGCTGAGCATTTGAGTTGCTGCTGAGAAGGCATTAATCCTTCATATACAGCATGCTTCCTTCTCTTCCTTTGTGACCTCATCCCTCTTTTCTTCCTGATGGAAGTTACAGCAGAACGCTTCTATCTGTTGCCATGTAGTTAGTTATGAATTGCAATGTTAATCAGAACTCATTGTCCTATTTGTTCTCAAGCCCTTTGTAAGTGACCCTGCTTGTTTGTTTACGTGATGTGGTGGTTTGGACAATTCAGTTTCGCTACAGTTAACTGAAACCACTATATCCTTATTGCTCAGGAGGATATTAATCATGAATTTGAGTGCTGGTTCCAACAAGCCTCTGTTCTGGGAATAGCTTGTTAGTTCATGCAAATGAGTCATGATAAAGAATAAAATAAAACCTGCTGGAACCAGATGATTGCTAGTGAGTCAGTATATGCGACTCTATAATTCAATCAACTCTGATCACTTGTTTTTTGTCATTCCATCCACTGACTGTTATTACCAGAAAGTGTGTTACTGTGTACCAGAGCTATAGAGGCTGGCAGACCTCAGAGCTTTATGGTTTACCCAGGGAGACTGAGATGTGACTGTGTGTGTCTGTCAGGTATTGTTTTTTTTCATCCAAACTTCAAAACATCAAATGAATTCAAGAATAATTAAATATACATTAATGTTATCCAATATAGCTGGCAGTTGATTGTGCTAAATTAGCCTTCTACCCTTTGTTTACTTAAGGATCAACACTATAAGGCTGGTAAAGTCAATAGTGTCACAATGCTTTAAAATGTGAACAGCATCTGGAGACAAATGAAAATAGAATGTTACAGAGCCTTAGGAGAGCATGGAGATCCATGTCATCAGTAGGCCTATCGTATGGTATTTATACACTATTTTGAGGTGAACCGCCGCTTATCAAGAGCTGAGAAATAACCTACAATACTGGACCACGGCTGCTAAATAGACTTGAAAAAAACTAGCTTCAAAGTCCTAGTCTAGCGACAAGAGTAACAACATTTTCACTTTCTCGCACAGCCACTTGAAGTCAGAAAATGGCCTCGCCTTCTTGCCAATGGCATGTACAGTTCTAAACAGTATCTTCGTGCTGGTCTGCTCTGACATTGCCAGTAGCACCTTTACAGAGGGTGTCGAGGGGAGGCTACAATTTGCCTACGTGTCTGTCTGTGGGATCAATGTGACACTTGCTGTGTTCATAGTCATGATTGTTCTCCAGCTTCAACGTTTTATTTCCAATGAAAAATGAGTTGTTTCTACTTTTATTTGTGGCGTACTGGCAACACACAGATGCACTCATCACCACAGCCTAAGCATCATACTGTAGCCAGCCTCTTGTAACTCCTTTATCTCCAAACCTCCGTTTCTCTCAACTTCCTTTTTCATTTGATTCGTCCTCCCTCGAGGTCGGTGGGTTTTCATTTCAAAGGTTGGCTTACTCCAGGTAAATGTTGCCACATAACAGCTATTTAATGAATGGCAGCTAGCAGCAGACCCGTGGCAAGTGAGTGTTGTCGAGTAGCTGATGTCCCGTACAGTAAAAAGTGCTGTGAAACTAGGAGCACTAGAGACTGTCTGTGGCTGGCAAACATGAGTCATTTCCTCCGAGCCATCATGCCAGATATTTTATTACATGACTGTTTTGGTACAAGCAAATCAAAATATAATATATATTTGAGATTCTTCGAAGTAGCCACTCTTTTCCTTGATGACATCATTGCATACTCTTGACATTCTCTCAACCAGCTTCATGAGGTAGTCACCTGGAATAAATTTCAATTAACAGGTGTGCCTTGTTAAAAGTTAATTTGTGGTATTCCTTTCCTTCTTAATGCATTTCAGCCAATCAGTTGTTGTGACAAGGTAGGGGTGGTATACAGAAGATAGCCCTGTTTGGTAAAAGACCGTATTATGGCAAGAACAGCTCAAATAAGCAAAGAGAAATGACAGTCCATCATTACTTTAAGGCATGGGTCAGTCAATCCAGAAACTTTCAAGCACTTTGAAAGTTTCTTCAAGTGCAGTCGCAAAAACCATCAAGCGCTATGATGAAACTGGCTCTCATGAGGACCGCCACAGGAAAGGAAGACCCAGAGTTACCTCTGCCGCAGAGGATAAGTTCATTAGAGTTATCAGACTCAGAAATGACAGCCCAAATAAATGCTTCAGAGTTGAAGTAAGACACATCTCAACATCAACTGTTCAGAGGAGACTGTGTGAATCAGGCCTTCATGGTCGAATTGCTGCAAAGAAGCCACTACTAAAGGACATCACTAATAGGAGAGACTTGCTTGGGCCAAGAAACATGATGAATGGACATTAGACTGATGGAAACCTGTCCTTTTGGTCTGATGAGTCTAAATGTGAGATTTTTGGTTCCAACCGCTGTGTCTTTGTGAGATGCCGAGTAGGTGAATGGATGATCTCCGCATGTGTGGTTCCCACCATGAAGCATGGAGGAGGTGGTGTGAGGGTGCTTTGCTGGTGACACTCTGATTTTTATTTAGATTTCAAGGCACACTAAACCAGAATGGCTACCACAGCCATCTGCAACAATATGGTTTGCGCTTAGTGGGGCTCATTTGTTTTTCAAAAGGACAATGACCTAACATACCTCGAGGCTGTGTAAGGAATATTTGACCAAGAAGCATAGTGGTGGAGTGCTGTATCAGATGACCTGGCCTCCAGAATCACCCAACCTGGTTTGGGATAAGTTGGACCCCAGAGTGAAGGAAAAGCAGCCCAACATGTGCTCAGCAGATGTGGGAACTCCTTCAAGACTGTTGGAAAAGCGTTCCAGGTGACTACCTCGTGAAGCTCGTTGAGAGAATGCAAAGCTGTCAAGGCAAAGGGTGGCTACTTTGAAGAATCTCAAATATAAAATATATTTTGATGTAACACTTTTCGTTACTACGTTATTCCATATGTGTTATTTCATTATTTTGATATCTTCACTAATATTCTACAATGTAGAAAAGAGTAAAAATCAAAACCTTTTGAATGTTTTTGACTGGTACTGTATGTGCTCTGGTGAAAAGAGGGCGTGTGGGTCAATAGCACATGGAAGTTTTGAGGGATTGATTTTTTAAATTGAACCTTTATTTAACTAGACTTTCTACCAGCGACCGCCGCCTTTCCTCATCTTTTTCTCTCTGTATAAACTCTGAGCTGTTTTCTCTCCTATCCTGCTGCACTCCTCTCAGCACTTAGACTGTTTACCACAGCTAAACTAGCCACTCTCTCATCTGTGAGTCTTTCCCGGTGTGCATGCGTGTCTGATATCCGAGTGGGCTGTGTGTAGGAGGGAGATCTCCACCGGCAGTGCAGTATCAATGTTCTTTCTGTACATTGTGCACTTTTATCTAATGTTTAGAGGTAATACACACACACACACACAATCATCTCATCCTGCTTCCTTATCGCTTCTAAAGATATCTGTATATTTTTATGGTACATGTTAGTTGATCTACAAATATCTTTAGTCACCCACCCTTCCCTGAAGCTGTTGAAGCACATTAACGACACAGCTATAGGCCTGTCTATTGATCTATCGAAGAGATTATACACAAGTCTTTCTCTCGCTCTCTCTTTTACCTGGTCAGCTCGGGGGTCAGCTCAATCCAGCAACCTTTCGGTTACTGGCCCAATTCTCTAACGACTAGGTTACCTGGCGCCCCAAGGCTACCTGCTGCCCCAGTAGAAGGTGAACTGTTCTGTAGTAGAAGATGTAGGCTGTGTTATAGTACAGGTAAATATTGTAGCATGGTAAACAATATAGACCTCGCTCTCTGTATAAGGGATCTGAGTGTTTTATGAGTTATTGTTCCCCTACTGTGCCCGCTGTCGCGTACACACACTGAGGATTTTCCTATCAGCTCTCATTAGATCACATGACTGCATCGGTCCGTCTGACTCCGAGCGAGACAGCACTCCGGAGCGACGTTCCCGATGCTGCATTCCCATGGCCTTTGATCCCTGTCTGGCACCGCTGCGCCGCTTTCCACTGTGCCGCTTTCCACTGTCACATTCACCTAGTGTGTATGTATATTTGAGGTGAGCACAGTGCGGATGCGCGTGATGTAGCTTAATTGGCTTGCAAAGTTGGCAATGTGCCTGACAAGTTGTCTGAGTGAGAACGCATTGTATAAGCACTTTGTGACAACTGCTAATGTAAAAAGTAAATTAGATTGTTCTTTACGGCAACAACTTTGGCAAGAGAAGAATCAGGGAGAGGAGAGAGAAGGGTTGTACCAATCAATTCTTTAGAGGATAGGTGACCATGACAGTAAGGACTTGAGCCATGACAAATGGGTTAACAACCACCGGGTGAACCCTCCTACCTGAGTAAACTGACTATGTCCTAGATACTTTCCCAATCCCTTCAAATATGGCCCAGTCTCTCATCCCTAATTCATTGATTGGAAGAGTTATTTTCTGCCACTATGGTGTTTACAATACGGAGCTGATAAGAGCAGTTGATATTGATAAGAGTTTGCCAACCACAGGTTTGTTTCCACTCATGTTGGTACCCACGACAGCAGGCCATGAGAGTTGCACGCTTACGTACTGTGTGCCTGTGTCACAGCAGCTGCTAATGGCAGAGGCTGACAGAGGTATGGACGTCTTCTTGCACATTCAAGGCTGTTCTTGTTTGTTTCTTTTTGTTTTTGTCTGTCAAATAAAATATAATTTTATTTGTCACATGCGCTGAATACAAGTGTGGACTTTACCGTGAAATGCTTACTTACGAGCACTTTCCCAACAATGCAATTAAAAAGGAAAATTAACAAATATATAAAAATACAAAAAATTGTAACACAAAATAATACCGAGCCTATATACAAGGACTACCGGTACCGAGTCAGTGTACTGGGGTACGAGGTAGTTGAGGTGATAGATTGAGGTAATATGTACAGTACACACTGCCTGGTATAGATGTCCTTGATGACGGGCAGCTTGGCCCCAGTGATGTACTGGGCTGTACGCACTACTTTCTGTAGTGCCTTGCGGTTGGAGGCCGAGCATTTGCCATACCAGGCGGTGATGCAGCCAGTCAGGATGCTCTCAATGGTGCAGCTGTAGAACATTTTGAGGCTGAGGTCCCATGCCAAATCTTTTCAGTCTCCTGAGAGGGAATGGGTTTTGCCGTGCCCTCTTGGACTGTGTTGGTGTGTTTGGACCATGATCGGTCCTTAGTGACGTGGACACCTGAGGAACTTAAAGCTCTTGACCATTTCCACTACAGCCCCGATTATGGGAATGGGGGTGTGCTCGGCCCTCTGTTTCCAGTAGTCCATGATCAGCTCCTTTTGTCTTGCTGACGTTGATGGAGAGGTTGTTGTCCTGACACCACATTGCCTCTGACCACCTCCCTGTAGGCGGTCTCGTCATCTAAATCAAATCAAATCAAATTTTATTTGTCACATACACATGGTTAGCAGATATTAATGCGAGTGTAGCGAAATGCTTGTGCTTCTAGTTCCGACAATGCAGTAATAACGAACAAGTAATCTAACTAACAATTCCCAAAAAAAACTACTGTCTTATACACAGTGTAAGGGGATAAAGAATATGTACATAAGGATATATGAATGAGTGATGGTACAGAGCAGCATAGGCAAGATACAGTAGATGATATCGAGTACAGTATATACATATGAGATGAGTATGTAAACCAAGTGGCATAGTTAAAGTGGCTAGTGATACATGTATTACATAAGGATGCAGTCGATGATATAGAGTACAGTATCTACGTATGCATATGAGATGAATAATGTAGGGTAAGTAACATTATATAAGGTAGCATTGTTTAAAGTGGCTAGTGATATATTTACATCATTTCCCATCAATTCCCATGATTAAAGTGGCTGGAGTAGAGTCAGTGTCATTGACAGTGTGTTGGCAGTAGCCACTCAATGTTAGTGGTGGCTGTTTAACAGTCTGATGGCCTTGAGATAGAAGCTGTTTTTCAGTCTCTCGGTCCCAGCTTTGATGCACCTGTACTGACCTCGCCTTCTGGATGACAGCGGGGTGAACAGGCAGCGGCTCGGGTGGTTGATGTCCTTGATGATCTTTATGGCCTTCCTGTAGCATCGGGTGGTGTAGGTGTCCTGGAGGGCAGGTAGTTTGCCCCGGTGATGCGTTGTGCAGACCTCACTACCCTCTGGAGAGCCTTACGGTTGAGGGCGGTGCAGTTGCCATACCAGGCAGTGATACAGCCCGCCAGGATGCTCTCGATTGTGCATCTGTAGAAGTTTGTGAGTGCTTTTGGTGACAAGCCGAATTTCTTCAGCCTCCTGAGGTTGAAGAGGCGCTGCTGCGCCTTCCTCACGATGCTGTCTGTGTGAGTGGACCAATTCAGTTTGTCTGTGATGTGTATGCCGAGGAACTTAAAACTTGCTACCCTCTCCACTACTGTCCCATCGATGTGGATGGGGGGGGGTGTTCCCTCTGCTGTTTCCTGACGTCCACAATCATCTCCTTAGTTTTGTTGACGTTGAGTGTGAGGTTATTTTCCTGACACCACACTCCGAGGGCCCTCACCTCCTCCCTGTAGGCCTGATCTGTGATCAGGCCTACCGCCGTTGTCTCATCAGCAACCTTAATGATGGTGTTGGATGGTGTGTGTGTGTGTGGCCACACAGTCGTGGGTGAATGGGGGGACCTGTGTTGAGGGTCAGCAGGCGGATGTGTTGCCTCCCTTCCCCACCTGGGGGTGGTACGTCAGAAAGTACAGTTGAAGAGGGATATGTTTAATCCCAGGGTCCTTACTTTAGTGATGAGTTTAGAGGGCACAATGCTGTTGAACGCTGTGCTTTAGTCAATGAACAGCATTCTCACGTAGGTGTTCCTTTAGTCCTGATGGAAAAGGCCAGTGTGGGGTGCAATAGAGATTGGGTCATCTGTGGATATGTTGGGGCGGTATGCGAATTGGAGTGGGTCCAGGGTGTCTGGAATTATTTATTCATTTAACCTTTATTTTAACCCAGGAAAACATATTGAGACCTAGGTCTCTTTTCCAAATATACCCTGTGTATACAACATAAATATACACATTATACCCAAACATACAGTATACAATTATAAATATTCAAAAACTAAAATATAGTCATGGGAAGCACAAATAAAACAAATCACCCAGAAAAAGTTACATTCCTGCACAAATAAGTCTCCAATAAATACTTTAAATTGCCCAAACGGCACCAGAACTTAAAGATGAAATGTATTTTGTTGCAACAATACGGTGCATTACAACTAAAAGCAGATTTACCTCGCTCAATGCAGACCCTAGGAACCTCGTGTTAACCAGTCCTGTGAACAGGTTAGACAGCTTACGTGTCTATACTTCAACAGCATATTTTGTTAAAATGGAAGTTTATGAAGTAGGGCCTTGTAAACAAAAAAGGGAGTAATGTAGAGATGTACGGGTCTTTAGCGAAGTCCAGCCAACCTTTTGATACAGGATGCAGTAATGAGTATCAAAACTGTTACTTGTAACAAAACAAAGGTCACTATGGTAGATGGCATATACAGGTTTAAGAGTAGTAGCAGCTGCACTTTGATAAATAATATCACCATAATCAAGAACAGATAAGGTTGACTGAATAGTCTGCTTGCTACTGTTTAGAGAAAGGCACAATCTGTTTCTGTAGAAAAAGACAATGGTGTTGATATGAGCCATGACCAGCTTTTCAAAGGATTTCATGGCTACAGATGTGAGTGCTATGGGGCGCTAGTTTTATTTAGACAGGTTACCTTGGCTTTTTTGGGCACAGGGACTATGGTGGTCTGCTTGACACGTGAGTATTACAGACTGGGTGAGGGAGAGGTTGAAAATGTCAGCGAAGACACTTGCTAGCTGGTCAGCGCATGCTCTGAGTATGCATTCTGGTAATCCGCCTGGCCCTGTGGCCTTGTGAATGTTAACCTGTTTAAACGTCTTACTCACATCAGCTACGGAGAGAGTGATCACACAGTTGTCCGGAACAGCTGGTGCTCTCATGCATGGTTTAGTGTTGCTGGCCTTGACGCGAGCATAGGCATTTTGCTTGTGTCATTGGGCATCTCCCTTTTGTAATCGGTGACAGTTTGCAAGCCCTGCCACATCCAACAAGCATCGGAGCCGGTGTAGTAGGATTCGATCTTGGTCCTGTGTTGACACTTTGCCTGTTTGATGGTAGCGGGATTTCATTTAAGTGTCCGGATTTGTGTTCTGCTCTTTGAAAGCAGCAACTCTAGCTTTTAGCTCAGTGCGGATTTTTGCTTGTAATCCATGGCTTCTGGTTAGGATATGTATGTACGGTCACTGTGGGACTACTTTGTCAATGCACTTATTAATGAAGCCATTTACTGCACCTGGTTGAGTATTTTCTTGTTAGCTTTTGGCCCTATTTAGCTCGTTGAGTGTGGTCTTAGTGCCAGCATCAGTTTGTGGTGGTAAATAGACAGCTATGAGAAATATAGATGAAAACTCTCTTGATAAATAGCGTGGTCTACAGGTTATCATGAGGCATTCTAAGTCAGACGAGCAGAACCTCAAGACTTCCTTAATATTAGAGATCAAGCATCAACTGTTGTTGACCAAAAGAGACCCCCCCCCTCCCCTCAGTTACCGGACGGAGCTGTTTTGTCCTGCCGATGTATAGAAAAAACAGCTAGATTTATATTTTTCATGGGTTTGTTTAGCCACGACTCAGTGAAACATATTTCAGTTCTTCAGATCACGTTGAAAGGATAGTCTCGAACGGAGCTCATCCAGTTTGTTTACCAGTGATTCCACGTTCACCAAGAGAACGGAGGGTAATGGCAACTTATCCACTCGCCGTCGCAGTCTTGTTTGATATCCCGCACGCCAACCCCTATAGCGCCTCCTCCCCCGAGTGACGGGGATTTGGGCCTGGTCTTCGATTAGCATTATGTCCTGGTCTGGGATTAGTCATTTCTGGTTTGATGTCCAGAAGCTCTTTTCTGTACATGAAACAATTGCCAAAACATGATGTATTAACAAAGTTAGAATCGGCGCAAAAAACACACAAAATAGCACAATTGGCCAGGAGCCCGTAAAATGGCGGCCGTCCCCTCCGGCGTCATTATGTCTGTCACTCCAATGGGTTTAGTAGCCTAAGTGCTGTTAGCATGGTACTGTAGTGTTGGCATGGGCCAGTTCCTGACAGAGGAGCTCTGAGTAATACAGAAGGCTATACAGTCAAGTTTATTGTTGTTGTGTCTGAATGTACCAGGTAGAAGATTCCTTTAGCCACAGATCTAGGAACAGCCTATTCTACCCAATCCTAAACATTAAAGAGCTGTTCTGGGAGAGACTGGCCCTGTGATATCTCGCACTGTCACTCAACATATACAACTTTCTGGAGATAGTTATGGCTAAGAACAAAATAACTGTTGTTAGTTGGTGACTTTAGGTGTGTGTGTGGGACAACGTATTTTAGTAATAGGCTACAACATGCAGTAGGTTAGTTGTGGATCTGTGCTATACGGTCTGTTTGCAATGTAAATTTATTGTGAGTCAAATAAGTATTGTTTGAGCTTCACTCTGTTGCAGTGTGGTTTTGCAAGTCAATAACAAAGATGGTTTGGTGTGGGATCTCTCCCTCACTCAGCCTACACACACCTCCTTTCCCTGGTCCTGATGCTGAAGCGTTTACTGCATTACAGCCCGCTGTGGGCCAGGATATTGAGGGGTGTGCTCGGTGTTCTGCTCTCTGACTGAAGCGTATCTGCCTAATGCACTGTGGTAGCATACTGCTCTGCTGCAAGGGCTTAAACCTAACCCCCTCTGTGTGACATCATGAGTCACGACCTGGAACTGCTCACTAACACACCACACACACACCAGAGCAGCTCTTGTTAAAACTAGTCGTAGGCTGGATTTGTACCACAGTAGCAGAGTTGAATCACTGATAGAACACGGTGATCAAGTAGATTGGTGGATCAGCTACAGTGTGTGCTCTTGCAATACAGAACACGGTAGTGATCCCCTGTGGCTCAGTTGGTAGAGCTTGGCACTTGCCATGTGCAGTACTCATTTCTGCCACTACAGCTTGTAGATGATGTTTCAGACCCGCTAGCTGTTGCAGAACCTAGCAGTGTCTGTATCTACAGCCAGAACAGTGAAAATCCACGATGTCCCATATTCTGGTGATGCCCTCCTCCTCTAGCTCCAGCTGCCCTCCAAGTGATGCTCCAGTGAAGGAGATTATGTGGGATCAGCGGGCTTTGCAACTGCTATCCTGTGTTATTTATATCAAATCACTCTGGTAAAAACACACATACAGAACCACACAGTATATGCACCCAACAATATATATACACACACACACACAGTGCTTGGTCTGTTAAGAGCTCTGCCCCCCTTGTGCTCAGCCGGAATCTTTTTGTCTGCTTGGCTGTGGCTCTGCCCTACTTTTAACAGCCCTGCTGGCATACTGCCTGGCCTGCACTCACTGTGGCCTGCACACCGGTCTCTCTCTACTTCTCTCTCTCTTTACCTCTCTCTCTTTACCTCTGTGTAGCTTTCTGTCTACCTCTCGATTACTAAAACTTTATCCTTTCTGTTTCTACCACTAATTCTCTCTCCTGTTGGTCTTCCACTGTTGCTGGCTCAGTATATGTGCTATATGGATTGTTAGAGTTTGGTTTTGATCTTTAATACGTACCTGAGGTCAGGAAGAAACAGCTGGACTCATGACCTTTTGAACGTCTCAGTCTAGTCTCTGTCCAAGTGTCCATGCATTTGGTGTCTCTAGGCATTGGAGACTTAGCAGTGATGGAGGGAAGATCCTTTGTCATCTAGGTTTGGTGTCCAATGAGGGAGAAAGTGGGAGAAGATGGTTTGTTAATAGGTATTCCACCAACATGCATTGTAGTGGGGTTCTCTACTGTCTCTACTTTGATGCTCCTCTCAGCACCACTCCCTCCTGCCTACCTCGTACCACCCACTGAACCCAGAGAGTCCACCATCTCTAATCTGAGATCCAACTGCCGGCATCACAAGACTCCTCTCCAACCTCAGGGCCACACGCACATTGTTCTATTAACAGAACCATTTCAAATGGCATCAGCCTTCAGACCTCGGGCTAATAACTGTGCTATTCAGTATGAATGCTGTTCTTGTATGACTTCCAATTTTATTAACTGTCTTTCTCTAATATGGTATTCAGATAAATGGTAGCTAACAATGGCAGAACTAGATGTCTAAAATGTACAAAAACGATTTGTAGCAACGGTGCGCCCAACTTTAAAAAGTTAGCACAACATTACATTTATGAGCACCAGAGTTTTTATTTTTAGTGTATGAGATGTTGCCTAAATTAATTATAGATACTTCTGAAGCACACGTGCCCTAGAAACAAGTGTGTAACCCTTTAAATATGTTTATTTATTATAAAAAGCTAAAATGTTGATACAAATAACTGTCATTGGAATATAATGACAGTCATTTGTGGAAAATGTCAGTTTCTACATGATGTAAAAGCACTATTTCCTTATTGATATCATAGACATTAAAACCAGTAGGTAGTGATAGTGCTGACGTCATCCACATATTCCCATGGAAAACTCCCGATGGTGCAGGAAGCCGGAAGTATTTGAAGCGCGCCAAAACATTGCTAAGGATGATGGTGTTAGTGGCTGTAACTAGCAACGGATCATGGTGAAAGTGGCTGTAAGAGTTTTTGACACGGCTAGGTTGCTACGTAGTAGCCGACCAGCAGAGCTTGGGACTTCATGCTCCAGACCCAACACTGGGGGCCTGATTGAGATGCATTACATTGAACATCGTACACGTACTCTTTTTAAGAACGTCATGTTTGACATGATGACATGCAGGAGATCTGCCATTCATTCATTGCTATGATCATTGATCTCCTGAAGAAGCTGTCCCTTTTCCTCTCATTCCCTGCCCCCAGAATGTTTGGATATAGCCTACTGTTAAATTTACCACTTTGTTGGCTAGCTATCTAATGAGGTAACGCACATCACTGAACAAGGTGTTAAACTAGTGGTTTATGGCCCGTGAATAGTTTTAGAACAGCCCGCAACATGGTTTAACAATGATAAATGCGACCTTCCCAATCCGCAACATAAAGAAAAACCATTTGAGAGCATATGCGATCAGAATGGTTGTGCTTTAGAGCCCTGGATGTCAAGTGCTCTGGAGGCTGAATGGTTCTGCTGCTGCTGTTCTGGTTCTTCTGTTAGCTAAAAACCAATTAGCCATTTAAAACTCCTACAGCAGCATCATAACCCAACCCATTACAGGCCAAAAAGTGTTACCATCCACCCAGCGACCTCAGTCCGTCAGTCTCCATGATGTACTTCATCCACAACGTGAAATAACAGCAACACTCTTTTCTGCCAACTGCCTCACTGCCAGCTAGTGGATGATCTATTCTCCCTCCTCTCCTTCCCTGTTATATTGGCTTCTCTCCACCTTCTCCACCTACCTGCTAACTGGTGAATCCCTGTTCTCTCGCTCTCGCTCACTCGCTCTCTCTCGCACACTCTCTCTGACGACTATATCAAATGAGAATAGGGGTGGTTGTATCAGTAGTAATGAGGTTAGCTGTGAGTAGAAAGGTGTGGTCCTGACATGCTATAGTTAGCTGTGGGTCATTTTAACACTCTTAATTAAGAGCTATCAGATGAAGGTGTTTAGTGTGCAGCTAGTTAGGCAACGCAGGACCTGCACCGAGCTACATTAGGCTACTGGGACTGCCTTGCATCACCGCCAGTAGCACCTGAGTTAGTTACTGGCTACCAGAGATCTGTCTTTGGGTTTGGACAGCTGTACTTATGTGAGGTTTGTTTCTGTGTGTATAGACAGACCAAAGGAGGGAGGAAAGTCAGTGCAGTGGTCGTATACCTTCATCACATGCTGGCAGGTTTATCATTCAATTCAGAACTGGGAATAAAGGTCTCGTCAGTATTCATAAAGGAAACATTGAGCCCAGACAAAATGTGGTGCTGGTGTTGGGTGGGAAAGTCTGGGTAAGGAGAGGTCAAATAAGCCAGGGATTGTTATCTTAACGCAGGACGATGTAGCCCTCCATTCAGCCTCCCTCCACAGCCTCCCTCCACATCCTATCTCTATTGTTATGGTGGACACAGGCTTTGGTGTCGCTGTGTTTTCAGTGCAGTCTGTTGGCTAGGTCCTGAACTACTGTCTCTCCCTTTGGCCCTTTTGTGTGGCTCTAAACCTAACAGGAAATGTCAGGGGATTTGGCTGGCCATAGCCTTAACTGGTGTTTTGTGTGTGTATTAGGCAGACGGAAAGAGGGAGAGCGAACGGGAGAATATTTGTTAGCCAGACATGCTCCGTGCATCGAGGCGAGCGGATCAGATTATCTGCAGTGAGTCACAGGCAGTGAGTCTGCTCAACCATGATGCCAAACCCTCTGAACGATGTGTCTGTCTTTTGTCCCAATGTGACACTAGGGGCCCGGAGTTTATCAGGGTCCAATCCCAAATCAACTCTTATAGCATCTCAATAGTCTAAAGTAGCTTCCTGTTCCAGCTCCTCTCCTTCATCTGCACTGAACTGGAAGAACTGCACCGGTTCCTAGTGGGAGCTGGTCACCATATTACCTGCCCTGTAGTCTTAGATCAGTTCTGCAGTAGTTCCAGACCCCGCTGTGTGTGTTCTCTCCACAATAAGCTCTCTGCCTGTATGAGATGTGGTAAGGTTTACATCTGCCTGTTGTGAAGAGTAGAAAACGCATGGAGAGGGGGAAGAAAAGAGATGGCGGAAGTAGGCTAGAAGAAGCGCTGAGTCAGTGTAATGCTTGAGGCTCTTCCCTCTTTACTGACATTGATGGACTACAGGAACAGACATCTCTTTTCTCCTCTCGCTGCCCCTCTCTGGGCTCTTCTCTCATTCCTCTCCCATCTCTGGTCTGTCACTTTCCCTGCTCAGGGGTGTAGTTTCCCCTAGATATAGGATCATGTTTCCCTCCCCAATCCTAAATGTAACCATTAGTGGGGGAAAATGCGAAACTGACCCTAGATCAGCATCTAGGGGCAACTCTTTCCCTGCCTGTTCCCCCCCTCCTCCACTCATTATATAACTAACAGAACTAGGTCACATACATTCCTCCCCAAAGCTGCTCCTTCAAGCAAAGGTTATTTCCCTTTCTTTCTCTAAGAGTAGGAATGTGCACCGACACTCGGCTCTTTTTTCATGTGTCAACACTCGGCTCTCTTTACAAGTAGTGTTACAGAAGGGGACAGGGAGGGCAGTTTCTAACTGGGTTATAACTTCCTACTTTGTATTCACAGAAGTGTTTCTCACTCCTGTAGCATGCAAAATATAGTTACTTTACTACTAGTTCTACTGTGCGTTGAGGAGTTTTGAAGTAATGGATGGATGGGGGTGGGGGTGCAGTGTGGACAGACAGGTGTCCCCACAACCAGACTAGAAGCTGGTAATCCCTGTTTTTATGCACACCTGGCCTCCTCCGTAGTCAGTCAGCCTCTCTGTCAGACTGAACTGTTTTCAACACTATCATTCACACATTGTGTAGTGAAGAGCCTTGCCCACACTAGTGTCGTTTGCTGTTTTGGAGGATCAGGCTCTAGTCTAGGAGCTAGTACAACACCCACCCCTACACAGAAACCCAGTGGTAAACAGAGCTGTCAATCATCTCTGTGGTTCCTGTCCAGGAGTTCCTCAGACATGTTGTGACAGACACTCTTGCCTTCACCTCTATCTTTACCGTGGCAGAAGTCTGTTTAGTCACGAGGTGTACCCTGAACTATAGGCCTATGTAGCTAAGTGTAGAAGTCTATTCGCTGTATGGCTAAAGGCTACGTCAGGGTATATGGCAGAGCCTACAGTTCAATGGGTTTGTAAGGTGACCTTCTACCCACTACTAGCCCCCTCATGGTGATGTTACCTCGTGTGGTATTTCACTAGTCCAAATCAACCCCCGATTGGCTAGGTGGAATGTGTGCCACTTATTACTCATACTTCTCAGATCCTCTCGGGCGATTCCACGGCAGCGGGAGCGGAAAATAGTTTTGGTATCTCAGGTTGTTCTAGCAATTCTCACATCGAAACTTCATTGTGAGGAAGAATGTTTTTAATTATTTTTACATTTTGTATCACAAACCATTTTCTAGAAAATCATGATGAAAGTGGCTGTTATGGGCCCTTTTTAGACCTATACATGCCTCCTGTACGACCCTATGATCTGAACCGCACATGATATAGATCACATCTTTTGATTTGGTACGTTTTGAGACACAAAAATCATTTATCGGTTTTCATGATGTAACTGAAATTGTGAAAATACATTATGTTTTGCCTACTTATAGGCCTGTCAACTTACAGTATACCCCCACCCCCTGGTCGCACATCTACCTTTCTCTCTCGTGTATGTGACATTTGGATGTATACATTGTTCAAAGCCATGGCTGCGTCCACCGCAGGGTTCATATTTTGGTCTGGATCGGTGTAGGCTGCCTCTCACATTACCCACATCGCATCTCTCTACCGATGGATGATCGATCTGGGGAGGGCTGGGTGTATGCAGGTACAAGATGTCGCCGCTATATGAATTGCAACCCCAGCGGGGCTGGAGGCTTGGATGATGAGATGCCTGCATTGTGTTCTGTATCAATGATGCGTTCATCAGTCTAGGTCAGGATAAATAGTGAAATTACAGACTTATGTTCTACATACTGATATTATATGCTGTGTGGGTTTGAGTGAAACCCTATAGACTTGCCAGTTGACAGGGTGTTAACGTGTGTGTGTGTGTGTGTGTGTATGTGTGTGTGTCCAGCTCTGACCTGACATTGATGTTTGAGTGGTCAAGCAGAAGCTCTCAGGTTTCAGAGCAGGTTTTGCAGCGTCCAGTTGTTGTTTAGATCTATACTGGTCCTCAAACAGGCCGGGAGAAAGTATTCATTATGTAACAAACATTCAAATGTTAAATACTGATTTTTAAAAAGTGAACATATTCAGGCAGCCCCATATCCATTGGTCCCTACACACACAAACCGCCGGGGACCCTTCCTCGTCTCCCACACATCACCTCAGCCTTTACCCCTCACTGGGCCCATAGGTCAAGTCCACTGGTGCGTAGTAACAACAATGATGAACCTGGCTTGTAAACACAGGATACTTGTGAAACGTGAGATCATGTTCATATGTTGAGCCACAGGTACCGCAGTCGTAATGTGCGTTTCTGACTGCGTCTCGCTCTCGCTCTGTGTGTGTGTTCCAGGTACCCCAGTCATAATGTGTGTTGTTCAGAGCACAGCTCGTCAGCTCCAGGTGTGTCTAGTGGTGAAAGCAGCCTCCCAGAGCATCATCATGAGCAGCACCACAGGACTGACCACAAGGTGAGATGGCTGTAAGACTTACCATTAGTTGTTATTGTGCAATAGACTTTTCCCCCAGACCCCACTATGCTCCACTATTCCTCACGCAGTGTTTCTCTTCACAGCATTAGCCACTTTAAGACTAATCACTAGTGTTTTAGCCCATATCCACACAGCTCAGAACTGGCAATCTGAGGGAGACGGGGGAGGAGGGCTGCTGTGTTAACCCAAATGTAGTCCTCCGTGGCCGTGAGCTGGTCTACTGTGAGCTGGTCTACTGTGTGTGTGTGTCCATAGCAATCAGACATACTGTCAGTCCATTTATAGAACAGTCTCTTGTTCTGTCTCTCAGTATAACAAAGTAACTTACTGTTTCTCAACCCGAGATGCTGATTCCCGTGTTTCTGGTGTTCCTCAGACTCTTTATCATTCCAGTGGCGTGCCTGAGGCCTGGGCCTTCAGTGAAGTCCTACACAGTCCCAGCCGAATTAATCCACCTCTTATTACCATCATTATGATGCCATGGCTCTAGACACTATACATTTAGACAGAAACGCAGTATAACCAGGTGTTGCGTCACCTTGAAATTGACATTTTTATTCAGAGAATTGCAGGGGAAGAGTACAATACCTTTTCATTGTGCAGCTTCGTTGCCCTGCGCGCTTGTTCGTTGAGCTGTAGATCCACTCGGGTGCCCCCAAAAGTTTTCAAAAGCACCATTGCTTGTAAGTGCCCAGCCATACTTTGGTGTCTCGTTGCTGCCTTGGTTAGACAACTCAAGTTTGCAAAGCCAGTGTGGCTCCAAACACCAAATCGATCACTTGCAAATAATAGGCATTCCCAGCAGTACAGTTTGCAGTGCTTCTCGGAGCCTGTGAGCCATTGATAGCGCTCGTAGTTGGAACTTTGAAAGTGGCGAACGAACCCCTTTCCCGCCTGTGACAGGCTTTGTAGCGTCGGGCGACCTCTCCTTACAATGTCTAACTTTTCTTGAAAAGTTTGTCTTTAGAATGGCGTTATAATTATATCCTCGACCAAATCGATATCTTCTCCTTCTGCCATTGTGGGTTGAAAAAACAGCTTAGTAGTACGCAAATTAATTTGTTTATCAATTTCAGTTTCCTAGTTCTGAGACCTGCCCATATAGGACCTGCCTCTCAATATTGGTAATCCAATCAAAAGACGTGCACGCACTACGCCTGCTAGCTGGCTCCTGTGTAACACTGGAGCCAGCCAGCAGGCGTACAATAGCCAACTCTAAAGCTGATTGGTTGACACTAAATTTTAATTTCCGTTCACTTTAAGCTACAAGCGCCCGCACTGTTGATTCTGAAGGCCTGAGGGCAGATTTTTAGACCCCTGGCAACACATGATGGCTGAATATGATTGGATAAAAGATCTAACATAAAGACCAGCCCTCCAAATATCAACCTGGGGCTGGAAGCAGTGCAACCAAGAGGAAAGCTATGAAATGAAGAGTACAACTCTTACTCTGGGGAATAATTTAATACATATTTGTGGGAAAATATATTTAAAAAAATATATATATATTCTGATGATGTTTAGGCCAGCAGAGAAGGCCTTGCTGGCCCTGACGGCCCACCACTGTATCATTCTCTGTCATGTCTTATGGAGTGTTGGGTTGTAGTTTGAAGTACTTGCTACGCCAGACGTTAATAGTTACATGCATGAGGAATGTATATGGTGGGCTGAATGGCGGTTTGATAAAAAGTATAGACCTAGAAAGTTACTAAGTAAGGGAGAAGGCAATCACTTGGTTGCGGCCACTGATAGGGTTGGTTAGCTGTGGATTAGCGTGCGCCAAGGTCTGGTCAGAGGAAGGTGAAGGAACAGTTTATCACTTAACTTCCTGCCTAGCGACAAAGATGTAGTGTTTAGAGGTGCAAGGAGGACACTGCCTAAAGGAGGGTATAAATACTTGTGCTGGTCTTTGTCATTTTCAGCTGTTTGACCCAGTGGGTGAATAAACTTGGTTTGAGCTCTTCATAGTCGTCCATGAGTTTTACTGTTTATATAGAACCCAACAGGTGTAACAGGCTAGTCTACATTCTGTGGACCTCAAACATCCAATTCCGTGCGTGGGTGCACACATGTGTTCTAACGGTGTGTGTGACTTCCCTAGGAGGAGTCGTCGTCGAGGACACACACACACACCTACGACGTGGAACTGGAGACAAAGAGGGCTACACTAGAGGAGCCCAACACACCGAACACTGAACAGGTAACAGAGACACACACACACACACACACACACACACACACACACACACGCACACACACGTGCAATGAGAATTGAATAGGTGTGTGTTTTCCAGACTGTGAATCAGAAGGAGCCTGTGGTGGTCTGGTCTGCCCCAGAACCACACCTGGATCCAGAACCCCCTGCTGCTGCTGCTGAGCCTCACACACACATCCACACAGACCCAGAGCCCGATACACAACCCACTTCCCTCCAGAACCAGGCTCCCTCATCCCCCTCCATCCCACCGCTCAGCGATGACCCAACCCAGGGACCGGCCTCCACAGACCACACAGGCCCAGTCAAGACCCCCAGTGATGCACCGGCAGAACCCAGCCCAGCCCCCTCTACAGAAGACCCCCAACACACACCTACCTCTTACATCCCTGCTCCAGCCCCATCCAGGTAAGATGAGAACTGTGTATTGTACGCATGATGTGTATGAGACATTATGTCTGTTTATACAGCAGAATTATGTGTCCAAGACCATTTTTGTCCTTGGGCTCAATAAAGTATTTATTGTAAGAGGCGTCGTTCAGTCTACCACTGTGATAGATCCAGTTATCTAACTGGTCTTCCCTTTCAGCTGCATTCGTTGTTTTTTTTGTTTTACATTTTTACTTCACATTTTTCGTATGTTGCTATTTTTCTTATTGACTTGACTTTTTTTCCCCGCCTCAATCTTGGGGGCCCCCGCTGCCCCTTTCTATACACCGTTTACGGCTGTAAACCTGCAGTTAACTTTGTACTGGTTCCTTCGTCAATAAACCTATCTGAACCTGGACTAAAACTTGGACTGGACTTGGTGGGAATAAGTGGAAATGTTGGTTGTCTGCTAAACTGGACCTCTGGACAGATGGGGATTGCCAGACCTGATCAGATCAGGTGTCATTGGATCCTTGGATGGTTCTGCCACGGGGTTTACTGGCTAGCGCTCTTTGTCGGACCTACTCAAAATGGCTGCCGAGATGTGGACACTTGCCTTTTACAATGAACATTTGACTCACCACAGCCTGGACTGGAGGAGGCTTACCATTCCGAAGACACCTGCCCTCCAACCTTATCCCCTTTTCTCTCTCTCCCCCATCCCTCTCTTTCTCCTTCTCTCTTCCCCACCCCATCTGTCCTTTATCTCCCTCTTCCTCCCTCCTAGGGGCTCTTCCATAAATGGCATGTCCTTTCTTTCCCTCAGTTCAATAGAGGTTGCCAGATCTCATCCCGCGGTAGAGGATTCCCCTGTAGAAGTTGCCAGTGCTGAAGCCGATCCCTCTTTAGAGGTTGCCAGTGCTGGATCTAATTCCTCTCTAGAGGGCAATGTTTTCGCTGATTTCTCTGGCTCTCAGTGTGGGATGATTCCCCACTACCTGGCAACCCAAACCCCTCCTTTTGGCAGCCCGCCCACGAGGTGAGTACAGAGTTTGAATTGAACCAATCAGAAAGCAGAAACAGGTAAACAACCATGCAGGTAACCAATCGGATGCCAGACACTCCTCTCCGCTAAACTCAAACAACGACCGGTGGCCTTCTTTATTAATCTTTTATTTTGTTTTCTTTTTTTGCTTCTTTTCTGCTGTGATGTTCATTACGGACAAACACACTGATGGCATGGAACATGAATGGAAGGAATGTTATTGAAAGATAATATTTTGTTTGCGTGCATCCAGACTGTGCATTAAATGTTGTTTTTCTCCCTTCATCCCCTCCCTCTCCGTCTTTCTCTCTCCCTCTCCTCTTTCCATAGTAGTGGTGATGATGACTCTGTAGAGAGCCAGTCAGAACAGGGTCACAGTCAGGATGCTCCAGGTTCTGATGCTGATGTCCAGGTGTCTCTCAGCCCAGAAGACCCAGACCAGGGCCTACCAGAGCTGGACCAGGGGGGAAACACATCCCACAGGCACCAATACACAGACCAAGACCAGCAGGTGAGAGGGAGTCCCACAACCCTAGTCCCCACGCAGGTAATGTTATAGAGAATTGACTGTTATTTCTGCCACTGACTGTAAGTGTAATGAGGAGTATAGAGGTTTGCGTGTGAACATTGAGGACTGGGGCTACACATGGCTTGGCTGCCAGTCCTCTGAGTTGTTTCATTAATGTTTAATTCAATTAATGAACCCTCTGCCTTTCTCTTACAGTAGGGAGGGAGGGGGGGGGGATGTGAGAGAGAGAGAATGAGGGAAGCTATGTCCAAGCCAGTATTGGTGCAGAGCTGGTCTGTTTTCCAACCGGATTGGCTGCAGACAGACACAGCTCAACTGGATTGGCTTTGTGTGTAAGAGGCTTTGTTGACTGTTCTGGGGTGTTTATAAAGGAATAATGTATATCAATTACAGCTCACTGTGTGTAACATGTCTGTGTAACATGTGTGTCTCTATACCTGACAAGGCAGTGGATGCCAGTGGTAAGGAGACTGACCCCTCAGTGCCCAGTAAGGAAGACATCCCAACATTCGACGAGTGGAAGAAACAAGTCATGGAAGTGGAGAAGGAGAAGAGTAAGAAACACACACCGGGACATGTTTCCCTCATTAACATCGTATTCAGGAGAAGCTCAGTGACCGTGAAGAAGGGATGCTGTTTCTATACAGTAATTTGTCAGACAAATGAGTGCAGAGGCCTTGCATGGAAGTCTCTGTCCTCCTTTCCAAGTCCCTCCTCCCCTTCCCTATCTCGCTTCCCTCCATCTTCCTCCTTCCCTCTCTCTGTTTCTCTCCCTTGCCTTTCGTTCTTGCATCTCTTCCCTCTCTCCCTTCTCTCTCTGACTGAGGGAATTATGGGTATTGCAGCGTGTGTGTTGCGTAATCTCTCACTCTCTCCGTCCTCTTAGGCAGCACTCTTTTTCCACCATCACTAATGGCCCAGTCTACAGGAGCAGAAGGACACAGAGACACACACAGACATCCATGAGTTACACTCTCACACTTACACTCTCAAACTCAACACACGCCTTAGCACGCCACGTGCACTCACACACACACGCTCCCAGATTACACGCATGGGCACCCACACACTGTTAGGTCATAGACAGCATGGCAGAGTGAGTTAACCCATTGTTTTATTAGCCACTGAGCTAGAAACTGGACCTTGTGTAGATCTCCTGTCCTCAGCCTCACCATCAGACAGACAGATGGGGAAACATTTCCCTAGCCCAGAAACCCATCCAAACAACCTTCACATTCTTGGACAGAGAGGGTGACGATGGCACATGATCCAAGATGAGTTCTGAATAGTATAATTAGTGGTTTCATCTGGAGTTTTCCTCATAAACACAAGAAAACACTGACTGAACTGTCATGTTTAAGTTATTGATATTTGAAAAGGGTGTATTTGGTCAAATATTAATGAATGCCTCCGTTCCAGACGTCAGTCTCAAAGGGCCCCTGTGTACACAACCTGCTCTGTCCCGCGTTAATGCTAACTTGTGTGTGTGCGCGGGTCGTGGAGTGTGTGCATACCTGTGCATGTAACATGCCTGCATCCTTTTTTTATTTTCTGGAAAAAAAACCTAGGCATTTTAAGGTACTGCTGTACGGTAGTACTGTATGGTGTACAACACACCGTCTCAGCCTGGCCTGCACACTGATAACCAATAGCAACTATAGAGTACAGGAATCTGACTAGGCTACTGATATAGCGACTAGATTATAGGAGTCAGACTAGGCTACTGATTAAACGACTATAGATTATAGGAATCAGACTAGGCTACTGATTAAACAACCATAGATTATAGGAATCAGACTAGGCTACTGATTAAACAACCATAGATTATAGGAATCAGACTAGGCTACTGATTAAACAACCATAGATTATAGGAATCAGACTAGGCTACTGATTAAACAACTATAGATTATAGGAATCAGACTAGGCTACTGATTAAACAACCATAGATTATAGGAATCAGACTAGGCTACTGATTAAACAACCATAGATTATAGGAATCAGACTAGGCTACTGATTAAACAACCATAGATTATAGGAATCAGACTAGGCTACATATTAAACAACCATAGATTATAGGAATCAGACTAGGCTACTGATACATTATGTCTGACAGGTACTGTATGTTCTCTACATGAATGATTGTGTTCTCTACATTAAGATGACCCCGTTTTCCCGGGACTCCCAGGAAAACAGTGGCAATTGCTACTGAGTGGACCATCTTCGCTAAAGAAATAAAATGAATGAGTTCCCTTAAGTGTGCTCACATAAACATCCACCTCCTAACCCCCCTTTCTCTCACTTCCAGCTCTCTCCCTCCATACCTCCTCCAGCGGCATCCCCCCTGTGAAGAAGGTGCAGAAGAACTTCAAAAACAACTATGCTTCTGTGGAGTGTGGCGCTAAGATGCTGTCAGCTAATACAGAGGCTAAGGTAACACACTCGCACGCACACACAACTTTGAAGTCTTGTGTTTGGAGGACAGGAACAGTCATTCCATTGACTCATATTTGCCATGTCATGCTCTCTCTCGTCCCCCGGTTCCAGAGTACCTCAGCTATCCTCATGGAGAATATGGACCTGTACATGCTGAACCCCTGCAGCAACAAGATTTGGTGAGACACACGCACACACCAACATTCTAATTTTCCGAACAGTTGTCTGCCCTCTCCTTTCTTTTTTGATTCCCCCCCCCCCGGTCCTGTCTGCTCTCTGAAGCTGCAGGGTGACAACGTGACTCAGTGCACTGCTGTTTTCCCCAGAAGCATGCACATACACTAGTCCCCTTGTCAGCTCAGCACGTGTGACCCCAACTGCCAACAGTCTGCCCAGGCAGATATCAAGGGGAGATGAGGATATTTGACAGAGCTGAAAGTTCTCACATTAATTTGCCTCTTCTAACTCTCTCTCTCCCCCACCTTCTCTCTCTCTGCCTCTCTCTAGGTTTGTAATAGAGCTGTGTGAGCCCATCCAGGTGAAACAGTTGGACATCGCTAACTTTGAACTCTTCTCCTCCACGCCAAAAGACTTCCTGGTCTCGATCAGTGACAGGTATGCACACACCCTGAAAAATGTGAAAGTCCCATTTCGGTTGAATGCATTGTTGTGCAACTGACTAGGTAGCCCCTTCCCTTTCTGGTTTTCCTCAGGACACGCCCCCCTTTGACCGCCCCTCTCCCTCCCTCTCGCTCTCAGGTACCCCACCAACAAGTGGGTGAAGTTGGGAACGTTCCACGCCCGTGATGAGCGCACAGTCCAGAGCTTCCCATTGGACGAACAGCTCTATGCCAAATATGTCAAGGTACACGCCGACATTTATACACACACATACACTTTATGTTCTTCTAACATTTTTTTCCATTCAAAATCCTATTTTCCCTAATCCTTACCATAACCCTAACACATAACCGTAATCCCTAATCCTTACCATAACCCTAACACATAACCGTAATCCCTAATCCTTACCATAACCCTAACACATAACCGTAATCCCTAATCCTTACCATAACCCTAACACATAACCGTAATCCCTAATCCTTACCATAACCCTAACACAACTGTAATCCCTAATCCTTGCCATAACCCTAACACATAACCGTAATCCCTAATCCTTGCCATAACCCTAACACATAACCGTAATCCCTAATCCCTACCATAACCCTAACACATAACCGTAATCCCTAATCCTTACCATAAAACACATAACCGTAATCCCTAATCCTTACCATAACCCTAACACATAACCGTAATCCCTAATCCTTACCATAACCCTAACACATAACCGTAATCCCTAATCCTTACCATAACCCTAACACATAACCGTAATCCCTAATCCTTACCATAACCCTAACACATAACCGTAATCCCTAATCCTTACCATAACCCTAACACATAACCGTAATCCCTAATCCTTACCATAACCCTAACACATAACCGTAATCCCTACCATAACCTTAACACATAACCGTAATCCCTAATCCCTCCCATAACCTTAACACATAACCCTAATCCCTAATCCTTACCAAAACACATAACCCTAATCCTTACCATAACCCTAACACATAACCGTAATCCCTAATCCTTACCATAACCCTAATCCCTAATCCTTACCAAAACACATAACCCTAATCCTTACCATAACCCTAACACATAACCGTAATCCCTAATCCTTACCATAACCCTAACCTTAACACATATCCCTAAACCTAATCCTTACCATAACCGTAATCCCTAAACCTAATCCTTACCATAACCCTAACACATATCCCTAAACCTAATCCTTACCATAACCCTAACCTTAACATGTAAACCTAATCCTTACCATAACCCTAACACATATCCCTAAACCTAATCCTTACCATAACCGTAATCCCTAAACCTAATCATAACCCTAACGTTAACATGTAACCCTAAACCTAATCCTTACCATAACCCTAACACATATCCCTAAACCTAATCCTTACCATAACCGTAACCCTAAACCTAATCCTTACCATAACCCTAACACATATCCCTAAACCTAATCCTTACCATAACCGTAATCCCTAAACCTAATCCTTACCATAACCCTAACCTTAACCCCTAAACCTAATCGTTACCTTGACCCTAAACCTAATCCTTACTATAACCCTAACCCCTAAACCTAATCCTTACTATAACCCTAACATGTAAACCTAATCCTCACCGTAACCCTAACCTTATTCCCTTGTAATGCTACCTAACCTTAACACGTAACCCTAACCCCTAAACCTAATCCTTACCATAACCCTAACCTTAACATGTAACCCTAAACCTAATCCTTACCTTAACATGTAACCCTAAACCTAACCACTAACCCCTTACTCTAACTGTAATTCTAACCCGAATTGTAACCCTACCCTTAAACCAAAGCCCTAAGCTTAAACAGCCTTTGTCCTCATGGGGATGTGGGAATTTCTTGTTTTACTATCCTTGTGGGGACTTGGGGGATTTTAGTTCCCCACAAGGATAGAAGAACCAACCAACACACACCATTTGTATTCTATGTTCTATGCCCAGGGGCATTCCTGGGTATACCTCACACAACATGCTTCTGTGCGTGTGTGACTGTGTATATTCTGAGGATGTGTTTCAGCTTCCTTTTCGACTTCTATGTGTAATAAATTGAGTAGAAATAGTATGGGGAAGTATTTACTGTATTCTATTTACCCCCCCTCACAATCTTCTCTTATCTCTAACGCATTAAGTGTTATTGCATTTTCATAGTTTTTCTGTAAAGTTTAAAGTAACAATATTTTTCGTGCGGGTGCATTTTTTTGTAATGTTTGGTTAATTGTATGGGTTTTTTAAAATATGCCACTGTTTTGTGATTTCACATAGTACTGTGTGACAAGGTCTTAGGGTTATCGATGTCTTAATTTCAATAGGAACTGAAGCTGTTATCAACCTGATGTCTGTCTAGGTTGTCTGTCTACCTCTTCCCTACTCCTCTAAAGTTACTGCTATGGATACTTATAATACCTTATTCCTTTGTAATGCTATGTGCACCTTGTATTGCTTTGTATACCTTACCTTGCCCTTGCCTTGTAGTCTCTTGTAGAGCAAGCGTTTAGTCTGTGAATATTGTGTGCTGTGTTGTCCCAAAAATAAAATGCTGAAGAAAAATGACCAGATGCTTGACTTGCTAGTGGCATGAATCAGCCTTTTTACAGATTTCTCACTTTTTTTCTCTCTCCTCTTCCTCTTGCATCAGATGTTCATCAAGTACATAAAGGTTGGCATTCTTCTCTTTTAGAGGTTGTAATGCACTATGATGCGTTATAGTGTACCATAACAATGGGGAGCTTTGGTGGCAGTGTACAGATGGTGTAATGCATGACCAAGACACATTTTAAAACTAACAATAGAGCTTGGCAAATTCCACATCACCTTTTAGATTTGATTTAGCTTAGACGTGTTGGATGACTTGAATGATTTAGCTTAGACGTATTGGATGACTAGGTTTACACTAAACAAAAATATAAACGCAACATGTAAAGTGTTGGTATCATGAGCTGAAATCAAAGGTCCCAGAAATGTTCCAGATGCTTAAAAAGCTTATTTCTCTCATTCTCTGTACATATTTGTTTACATCCCTATTGGTAAGCATTTCTCCTTTGCAAAGATAATCTATCCACTTGACAGGTGTGGCATGTCAAGAATCTGATTAAATAGCATGATCATTACACAGGTACACCTTGTGCCGGTGACAATAAAAGGCCACTCTAAAATGTGCAGTTTTTGTCACACAACACAGATGTCTCAAGTTGAGAGAGTGTGTCGGCATGCTGACTGCAGTAATGTCCACCAGAGCTGTTGCCGGATAATTGAAAGTTAATTTCTCTACCATAAGCCTCCTCCAACGCAGTTTTAGAGAATTTGGCAGTACGTACAACCGGTCACAGAACTGCAGACCACGTGTATGTCATGTGGGCGAGCGGTTTGCTGATGTCAACATTGTTAGCACAGTGCCCCATGGTGGCGGTGGGGTTATGACATACTGTAAACTACAGACAACGAACACAATTGCGTTTTGTCTATGGTAATTTGAATGCATAGAAATACCTTGACAAGATCCTGAGACCCATTGTTTTTGTAAGGTATCTTTGACCAATAGATGCGTATCAGTATTCCCAGTCATGTCAAATCCAATTGAAATAAATTCAGTCAATTGAATTTATTTAAATTGACTGATTTCCTCATATGAACTGTAATCTTTGAAATTGTTGCATGTTGCGTCTATATTTTGGTTTACTATAGCTCAGACATACTGGATGACTAGAATGATTTAGCTTAGATGTACTGGATGACTAGAATGTAAGTGGGGATGGTTTGGGTGGTTTAATTACCCCGGTGTGAGTGTGTTCGATGTTGTTTAACCCTTTCGTCACCCCTCGACTGCAGGTGGAGCTCATCTCCCACTTCGGATCAGAACACTTCTGCCCCCTCAGCCTCATCAGGTAAGAGATACAGTTAAAGTCTGAAGTTTACATACACCTTAGCCAAATACATTTAAACTCAGTTTTTCACAATTCCGGACATTTAATCTGAGTAAAGGTTCCCTGTCTTCGGTCAGTTAGGATCACCACTTTATTTTAAGAATGTGAAATGTCAGAATAATATTATAGAATTATTTATTTCAGATTGTATTTCTTTCATCACATTCCCAGTGGGTCAGAAGTTTACATATACTCAATTAGTATTTGGTAGTATTGCCTTTAAATTGTTTAACTTGGTTCAAAAGTTTTGGGTAGCCTTCCACAAGCTTCCCACAATAAGTTGGGTGAATTTTGGCCCATTCCTCCTGACAGAGCTGGTGTAACTGAATCAGATTTGTAGGCATCCTTGCTCGCACACGCTTTTTCAGTTCTGCCCACAAATTTTCTGTAGGATTGAGGTCAGGGATATGGGATGGCCACTCCAATACCTTGACTTTGTTGTGCTTAAGCCATTTTGCCGCTACTTTGGAAGAATGCTTCGTGTCATTGTCCATTTGGAAGACCCATTTGTGACCAAGCTTTAACTTCCTGACTGATGTCTTGAGATGTTGTTTCAATATATCCACATACTTTTCCATCCTCATGATGTCATCTATTTTGTGAAGTGCACCAGTCCCTTCTGTAGCATAGCACCCCCACAACATGATGCTGCCACCCCCGTGCTTCACGGTTGGGATGGTGTTCTTCGGCTTGCAAGCCTTCCCCTTTCTACTCCAAACATAACGATGGTCATTATGGCCAAACAGTTCTATTTTTGTTTCATCAGACCAGAGGACATTCTTCCAAACAGTATGATCTTTGTCCCCATGTGCAGTTGCAAACCGTAGTCTGGCTTTTTTATGGCGGTTTTGGAGCAGTGGCTTCTTCCTTGCTGAGCGGCCTTTCAGGTTATGTTGATATAGGACTCATTTTACTGTGGATATAGATATGTTTGTACCTGTTTCCTCCAGCATCTTCACAAGGTCCTTTGCTGTTGTTCTGGGATTGATTTGCACTTTTTGCACAAAAGTACGTTCATCTCTAGGAGACAGAATGTGTCTCCTTCCTGAGCGGTATGACGGCTGCGTGGTCCCATGGTGTTTATACTTGTGTACTATTGTTTGTACAGATGAACTTGGTACCTTCAGGCGTTTGGAAATTGCTCCCAAGGATGAACCAGACTTGTGGAGGTCTACAATTTTTTTTCTGAGGTCTTTGCTGATTACTTTTGATTTTCCCATGATGTCAAGCAAAGAGGCACTGAGTTTGAAGGTAGGCCTTGAAATACATCCACAGGTACACCTCCAATTGACTCAAATTATGTCAATTAGCCTATCAGAAGCTTCTATAGCCATGACATAATTTTCTGGAATTTTCCAAGCTGTTTAAAGGCGCAGTCAACTTAGTGTATGTAATCTTCTGACCCACTGGAATTGTGATACAGTGAAATAATCTGTCTGTAAACAGTTGTTGGAAAAATTACTTGTCATGCACAAAGTAGCTGTCCTAACCGACTTGCCAAAACTATAGTTTGTTAACAAGAAATTTGTGAAGTGGCTGAAAACAAGCAAGTTTTCATGACTCCGACCTAAGCGTATGTAAACCTCCGACTTCAACTGTATAGAGAGAGAGAGAGGGGGAGGGAGACCAGGAGATAGTCTGTCATTACATTTTTTTAACAGCCAGACTTGAATAGAAGAGAAATAACAGTAATGTTTTCCTCCGGTGCTATATAATATTGTGGTGTTTAGCAAAAGGCTATGTAACACAGGAGGTTGGTGGCTCCTTAATTGGGGAGGACGGGCTCGTGGTAATGGCTGGTGCAGAAAAGGTGGAATGGTGTAAAATACATCAGCAGCCTCCTGTGCTATATAATGAACACAGCAGGGAAAATGTAAATAGTCTGGGTCAATGTAAATGGTCTGGGTGGCCGTTTGATTAATTGTTCAGCAGTCTTATAGCTTGGGGTTAGAGGCTGTTAAGGAGCCTTTTGGACCTAGACTTGGCGCTCCGGTACCGCTTGCCGTGCGGTAGCAGAGAGAACAGTCTGACTAGGGTGGCTGGAGTCTGACCATTTTTTGGGGCCTTCCTCTGACATGCCTTGTATATATGTCCTGGATGGCAGGATGCTTGGCCCCAGTGATGTATTGGGCTGTACGCACTACCCTCTGTATTACCTTAGTCAGATGCAAGCAGTTGTGGTGATGCAACTTGTCAGAATGCTCTCAATAGTGCAGCTGTAGATCTATTGGGGATCTGGAGACCCATGCCAAATATTTTCCATCTCCTGAGGGGCAAAAGTTGTTGTCATGCTCTCTTCACGACTGTCTTGGTGTGTTTGAACCATGATAGTTTGTTGGTGATGTGGACACCAAGAAACTCTCGACACGCTCCACTACAGCCCCGTCGATGTTAATGGGGGCCTGTTCGGCCCTCCTTTTCCTGTAGTCCACGATCATCTCCTTTGTCTTGCTGCCTTCAATAGTGTTAGCTCCTAGTGGCCCCTAGTGTGCAGTGAAATCAATCAGTTATTTCAGAGAACACGGTGAGTAGATATACTGCGAGCTGAGCAGCTTTCTAGTAATGGTCTCTGTGCTCTATAGGATTTCCAGGAAATATGTGTCTCTCTGCCATGTTGGCTCTCTGCCTCTTTTTCGATCCCGCGCTGTCTCTGACTTGGCAGCATGCTCTTGTCCATGTCTATCTGTAAGTTAAGGAGCCCAGTGTAGGAGGTTAGATGGCTGTATTACGGTAAGTCTTCCATACTCTGCTCTATATGGAGACATTCCTTCCTTAAAGCTGTGTAGAGGAGCTGTAGCTCAGCCAGAACCCAACAGAGACCCTCCTCAGATCACCCTCTCCCCTCTCTCTCTACCAGAACCCAACAGAGACCCTGAGCTCTCAACCCACAGCCTGCCTCCCTCTTACAGAGAATATGAGGTGTGCAGGTCACTGTAAACAATGGCAGAGGAGAAGGCCGGATGTTAAAGACCCTGCAGTTGCAGTACAACAACCTTGTATAGTACAACCATTTCAACTTGGTACAGTAGCCCTTTGTCCTCTGCTGAGTTGGATGTACTAAGTTCCTCCTTACCCTCCTATCACCCACACTCCCTGCCATTCCCTACAGGGGCTGAGGCCAGGTTAGTGGACAGGTAAGGAGTAATCATTAACAAAACATTTGGGTGAGTTTAACAGGGGGTTGACTGTCAGGGGGCTGTAAAAAATACTACTACTACAGATTTACCACCTCCTTCCACTCACTACCTTCCCCCTATGTTCGCCCTGCATCGTGCCCTCAAGGAGTGGAGACCAGGACAGGAGCTGTTAAAAGAAAACACCTTTTATTTTTTGTATTTTTTTTTTTTAACTTGGCCAACGTTCACATCCACATAAATGCTGCTACTCTTTGTAGATAAACGAAATAACTACATGTTAAGGTTTACATGATCTCAGTCGGTAAGGTTAGTGAGGTGAGATGTATAGATTAATGTACAAAAACAACACTATAGGGAACATCATGTCATCTCAACATGTCAACTCACATGTCCATGTTCGTCTAATCATAATTCCTCTCTTTTCAGCTGTATATGATACATTTAACCGTGTGTGTGTGTGTGTCATATAACCATGTGTGTGTTTTATAGGGTGTTTGGTACCAGTATGGTGGAGGAATACGAAGAGATCGCAGATTCCCAGTACCCCTCAGAGAGGCTGGAATACCTTGATGAGGATTATGGTAAGAAGGTACACCGTGCGTGGGATTCTTGGTCAGATTGTTATTATAAAAGATCATGTTTTCTCCACCTTGAAATAATCTGGTTCTTTTATCTACAGACTACCCACCTGGCTACCTCCACTCTGAGGACAAGGGTTCTAAAAATCTGCTGGGTTCTGCCACAAGTATGTACACACACACACACCGCATCATGTTGTTCTGAGCATAGTTTCACACGGCACAGGACAGCGTAAACATGGCTAACTTGATATCGAACTGGCTCAGCATCGGTTCTCTACTGTATCTAATCACATCAGAGAATTGATCTCCAGACCTGGGTCTAAAACAGGCTCTGTATTTCTTGGAGAATGGAGAGACAAGAAGCTGCTTTCCTGGAAAACATCAAGTCCTGAATGTTTCTTCAGTTTCTGTATTCCCACACGACGGCACATTGGCAAACAGAGAGCTGTGGCTGGGATACGGGTTAGGACTACTGATTTGTACATAACTCCGTTACACACACTGGAGCCCCTGTGTCTCCCTGGCAGGGCACTGAGGCTGCAATCTGATTGGCTAAGAGACCCCCCCAATAGTCATACACACAACTGGTTCAGTATTTAGAAAATAGACTGACCCATTTCTACACAACCCCCCCACACCAGTGTTTGAAAACAAGCAGAGGCTGACAAGGTCCTCTAGCCAGCCAGGCAGAGATGAGTTGGTTGGGTAAGGGTATGTGGAGTCGGTTAGGGGATTGCATGCTGTGGTAGGTGAATACCAAGAACTGTGGTTTTACAGATTCCTGTGGGGCCTTCAACTACTTTACTACCAGTGAAGAAGGTTATTCACGATTCCGTGTGTGTGTGTTCTACGTACAGATGCCATTCTCAACATGGTCAACAACATAGCAGCCAACGTTCTGGGAGGCAAGCCTGAGGATGGAGGAGCACAGCTGGAACGTATGGATCCTCCTCATTCCTCTCTTCTGTTTGCTCCTCCCCTTCTCTCTCTTCTCTCATTTCCTTCACCCCCTTCTATTCATTGCTAAGAATGTGTGTTGTTTGAGGTAGAGGTCGACCGATTTAATCGTAATAGCTGATTATTTAGGGCTGATTTCAAGTTTTCATAACAATCGGTAATCTGCATTTTTTTTGACACCGATTGTGGCCGATTACATTGCACTCAACGATGAGACTGTTATGCGAGTGCAGCAAGGAGCCAAAGTAAGGTGCTAGCTAGCATTAAACATATCTTATAAAAAACAATCAATCTTAACATAATCACTAGTTTACTACACACGGTTGATGATATTACTAGTTTATCTAGCTTTTCCTACGTTGCATATAATCGATGCGGTGCCTGTTAATTTCTCATCGAATCACAGCCTATTTCATAAACGGGTGTTGATTTAACAAGCGTATTTGCGAAACAAGCACTGTCGTTGCACTAATGTGTACCTAACCGTTAAACATCAATGCCTTTCTTTAAAATCAATACACAGGTATATATTTTTAAACCTGCATATTTAGTGAATATTGCCTGCTAACATGAATTTCTTATAACTAGGGAAATTGTCACTTCTCTTGCGTTCCGTGCAAGCAGTCAGGGTATATGCAGCAGTTTGGGCCACCTGGCTCGTTGCGAACTGTGTGAAGACCATTTAAGACCGTAATTAATTTGCCAGAATTGTACATAATGATGACATAACATTGAAGGTTGTCCAATGTAACAGCAATATTTATACTTAGGGATGCCACCCGTTAGATAAAATACGTAACGTTTTGTTTTCGAAATGCTACTTTCTGGATTTGACCATATTAATGACCTAAGGTCCTAGTGTGGGTTCGCTACTTTGACAGCTCTCATTACTCTTAACACTTGCAATATTAGCTACTAATGTTACTACAGCGAACACCTTAGTTAAAGTTAGTTAGCTCGCTGAATTATCTGGTTGGTAGTGCCGTTGAGCATTCAACGGGTAACGAACCTAGCCATCTTATTAATATGTGTGTGTTATAATTAAGGCTATGATTTGATAGAGCAGTCTGACTGAGCGGTGGTAGGCAGCAGCAGGCTCGGAAGCATTCATTCAAACAGCACTTTTGTGCGTTTGCCAGCAGCTCTTCGCTGTGCTTCAAGCATTGAGGTGTTTATGACTTCAAGCCTATCAACTCCCGAGATTAGGCTGGTGTAACCGATGTGAAATGGCTAGCTAGTTAGCGGGGTGCGCGCTAATAGCGTTTCAATCGGTGACATCACTCGCTCTGAGGCCTTGAAGTAGTTGTTCCCCTTGCTCTGCAAGGGCCGGGAGCGATGGGTAACGATGCTTCGAGGGTGGCTGTTGTCGATGTGTTCCTGGTTCCAGCCCAGGTAGGGGTGAGGAGAGGGACGGAAGCTATACTGTTACACTGGCAATACTAAAGTGCCTATAAGAACATCCAATAGTCAAAGGTATATCAAATACAAATGGTATAGAGAGAAATAGTCCTATAATTCCTATAATAACTACAACCTAAAACTTCTTACCTGGGAATATTGAAGACTCCTGTTAAAAGGAACCACCAGCTTTCATATGTTCTCATGTTCTGAGCAAGGAACTTAAAAGTTAGCTTTCTTACATGGCACATATTGCACTTTTACTTTCTTCTCTAACACTTTGTTTTTGCATTATTTAAACCAAATTTAACATGTTTAATGGCTAAATTGATTTTATTTATGTTTTAAGTTCAAATAAAAATGTTAATTCAGTATTGTTGTAATTGTCATTATTACAAATAAATAAATACATTTTTAAAAATCGGCTGATTAATCAGTATTGGCTTTTTTGATCCTCCAATAATCGGTATCGGCGTTGAAAAATCATAATCGGTCGACCTCTACTTTGAGGAAATGCTATGTGTTAATGTAATGAACTTATACTGCGTTAACGGCCTCGCAGCGAGAGGCATGAGGTTTGCGTATGTATGGAGGAAGGTTTATCTTGTGCTAACTAAAGCACTGAGCTGTCCAGGGGAATGTCCCAGTGTGAACATTAGAGGTATTCTGTACATAATAAAGGTCTTAATTCAACCAGCATAATTTGTTGAGGCTCAGCACTTAGCCTGCCCCTCTTTCCCTCACAGAATACAAGCTCTGGAATTCAACTATGTTTAAGAAGAACCGATCTAGCCTTCACACACACACACACACAACAAGCCCTGTTATCCTACCCAACTTTGTTCTCGTTTAGTAACCACACAGCCAGCGGCAACGTTCAAACAGAACCAACTGGCTTGTCCACAGTGTTAATGACGCGCAGAGCATTTTATATCCGTGTCAAGTCATTTAAAATATGCATATCTCCTCCTTTACAGCAGTGCTGCATTTAGGTATTTGTTTAATTTGAACTTTTCCATTTTATGATGATGATCGGGACCTGTTAGTGGTAGTTTTGTCATAACTGCAATGTGATTTTAGGGATTTTTTCTAAATGTCATAGATCCCAATTTAGTTTAAACATCACACCCCTACCACACACACACACACTTACTTCCATATGGGTTGTTTGAGTTAAGATCACACACACATACCACAGTCGACGATTAACAGAATGTTCCAAATGACATCACACCTCAGAGCAAACACAAACAGTAGATCCAGTTTTTGTTCCGCTTTCTTCCCAGCAAGTCTTGCTACTCTCGTCATTCTTTCTCTTGCCCAACCCATTTTCCCTATTATATAAGTTTGTGCCCTCTCCTTCCCCCTTCCATCTCTCCTTCCCTTCCTGTTGGACAGTTCAGTCTAAGCCCAACTTCACCCATCTTGTTTAGATTAGGCGGTTCTGAAACTGTCATATGGTTCCGGTTTGGTGTGTGTGTCTGCAAGTGTGTGCGTCTTTGCGTTATCTGCCTGCTTGCCTGCCTGAGGCTCCAGATGTTGATTTGACTGGTGCCAGGATGTTTTCAGAGGAACAATGGAGCAGTGTTTTATAAGGCAGCAGCTGGGGAGCTGTTTCTATTAGGACTGGGGGGGTCTATGACGCAGAACCAAATACCTCTGGTCCCCATCTTACCCTCAGATACTGCTGGAGTCTAAATACTATTCTAACACGGATTTACCCCCTGGTCCCAATGGCACACACACTCACACATCCTCACAAACCGTTACACAGCCTTCACTATGGGCTGCATTCAGGGCAGCTGAAGTGACCAACTATGGGCTGTTTGTTAAACCCTTTTCCAACCCACAGGGTCACTGAGGTTTGAGAGCAGTCCTAACTGGACCAGCCTGGCTGTTTCTGTTTTTGCCAAATCTCTTGCGGTCGTTACCCCAAACATAGATGTTTGGTGGTTTGTCTCTGTTCCCCATTTTAACCCACTGAACTGGGCAACAACATAGTTGGCTAGAGCAGCACCAGACTGGCATCAGACTATAGCTGGTCTGGGGTTAGAGAACTGAACCTTGTCATGACTAGTGATAGTTATCCTATGAAAGGAAGTTAATGTAGTAGTTGACATACATGTTCTATGTAATTGTGGTAGTTGATGACTGTATCTAAAGACTGCTGTGTGTCTGGGTATCTCTTCCAGCCAACGCATCATCAGAAGCCCAGAACCAAACCGAGGGGAATAAGGAGGTGCTGCTCACACCAACCCCTACCATCACCACACCTCCTCCAGCGTGAGTCACTCACTCACTCACTCTCACTCACCTTGCACTACGAGTCTCTAACTTCCTCCTTTCTCTCAGAGTGGAGCCAGACCACCATGCTCCTCAGGAGGACCCCGATGTCGCCCTCTCCTCCCCGGACTCCCCCCTACCCTCCCCGGAGGATGGACAGATCGTGACTCTGGTGGTGGAGGAAGAGGAGCCCCCACAGTCCACTGTGACTCTTATGGAGGAAGAGGGGGATGATGATGAGGAGAGAGAGGAACAGTGGATGAGGGAGAGCCAGCTGTACTGTCCTCTCTCCTCCATGTCTTCCCTCTCTTCTGTCTCGTGTGTGGCCACACTGCCGGAGCTGCTACGGCGCTGGTGTGACGCTTGCCTCACCAGAGAGAGACAGCGCGGTCTCCGCAAGAGGCAGCAAGACACGTACACACACACCCCCATAGACACTCCCTTACCCACACACATCACCATACAGGACCCTGTCCCCGCCGCCACACACACCCAGGAAGCCCCAACACACACAGAGCCGGTCCCTGATCCTGAGACGGCTCCCCGGGCCCAAAACGAGGCTTTATCTCCTACAGACTCACACAATTACACGGACACACACCCCGTAGACAACATCATTGTTCTGGAGCCTAGCCGGACCTCTACCCTGCCCCCCCACAGCTTCTCTCACACCCCCCTCTCCAAACCCACCCCTACCCAGGACGAAGCTCCCCGGCCCCTCAGCCAAGATGACCCTGTCCCTCCTCCAGCCCTGCAGGGAGCCCCTGTCCCAGAGACCCAGCAGGCCAGCACCCCCAACCCTTCCCCCAGTCCCACTACCCCCTCCACCTCCCAACTTCTGAGACAGCTTCTCTGGACCTCCCTCCACTCTCCCTGAAGGAGGAGCCAGTCCAGCCCCTCCCCACTGCCTCCAGACCTGCAGACATCCCCCCTCCCACCGAACTCCCTGTGCCCCTCCAGCCCGACACACACGCAGAGCCACACACACCCAGGGCTGGGGTAGAAAGTGGAGACCTCAAGGGCCAAGGGGAGCAGGGCGGTGACTCCTCTCCCCAGCCAGCAGAGCACCCACTTAGGGAAGAGTCCACGGAGGACCTGCTACTTAGCGTCCCGGTTATTGCTAACGGACATTTACACCGGACAGCTACGGACTTCTACGCTGAGCTGCAGAGCACAGGGGAGTATATTGGAGGGAATGGAGGCATGAACGGAGGAGTGAACGTGCACGGCTCCAGTCAAAAGGAGAGTGTGTTCATGAGGTTGAACAACAGGATCAAAGCCCTGGAGATGAACATGTCCCTCAGCAGCAGATATCTGGAGGAACTCAGCCAGAGGTGAGTTTTGTGTGTGTGTGTGTGAGAGTGTTTGTCTTTTTAAACCTTATAGACACGTAGTAGCTTCCTCCATATGACTTGTCCTGTTCAGGCTCTGATTAGCTTGTTGTGTGTTCTAGGTATCGTAAGCAGATGGAGGAGATGCAGAGGGCCTTCAACAAGACCATCATCAAGCTACAGAACACCTCCCGCATCGCTGGAGAACAGGTCCATTACAAACGGTTGCTTCTTGGTTTGGGTTGCAGGACGGTTGTTGTGGGATGGATGTGATTTGTTCAGTGATGGTTAACATGTGGTTTATCGTAGGTCAGTGTATCCCAACTCCGGTCCTCCAGTACCCCCAACAGCACACATTGTTGTGGTAGCCCCGGACAAAAACACCAGAATTGACTTGTCGAGGACTTGATGATTAGCTGAGAAGTAGAATCAGGTGTGCTTGTCTGCGGCCACGACAAAAACATGCTGTTGAGGGTACTGGAGGACAGTCGTTGAGAGACACTGGTATAGGTTGTATGGTTGGGGTTGTCTTTTGTGGTGTAGGTTGGTTGTCTCAGGGTTTTATTAACGTTGCATCTTGGTTGTGTGATCCCTCAGGACCAGAGACAGACCGAGTCAATTCAGATGTTACAGGGCCAGCTGGAGAATGTCACCAAGCTGATGATCAACCTCACCATGACTGTCTCACAGTTACAGAAAGAGGTACACAGTAATACTACCTACATTTATTGAGTGTCAGATAAAATGTTGGCCTAATTTTTATCATCTTGCAAAATGTCATAATCAGATCTGATACGTTTTTGTGTTTCCTCAGATTATATGTTTATATGTGTTTGTGTTTTCTAGGTGTCAGACCGACAGAGTTACCTGGTGGTGTCTCTAGTCCTGTGTCTCTGTCTGGGCCTGGTGTTCTGCCTGCACTGCTGCCGGAGCACCAACACACAAACCACCACACACACCGCAGTCAACCACTACCCCAGCCCCAAGAGGTAAACACACACCAACACACACCACAGCCAACCACTACCCCAGCCCCAAGAGGTAAACACACACCAACACACACACCACAGCCAACCACTACCCCAGCCCCAAGAGGTAAACACACACCAACACACACACCACAGCCAACCACTACCCCAGCCCCAAGAGGTAAACACACACCAACACACATACCACAGCCAACCACTACCCCAGCCCCAAGAGGTAAAACACACACACCACAGCCAACCACTACCCCAGCCCCAAGAGGTAAACACACACCAACACACATACCACAGTCAACCACTACCCCAGCCCCAAGAGGTAAACACACACACACCACAGCCAACCACACCCCAGCCCCAAGAGGTAAACGTGCACACAGTCAACCACTACCCCAGCCCCAAGAGGTAAACGCGCACACCGCAGTCAACCACTACCCCAGCCCCAAGAGGTAAACGCGCACACTGCAGTCAACCACTACCCCAGCCCCAAGAGGTAAACACACACACTGCAGCCAACCACTACCCCAGCCCCAAGAGGTAAACACACACACTGCAGCCAACCACTACCCCAGCCCCAAGAGGTTAACACACACCAACACACACCGCAGTCAACCACTACCCCGGCCCCAAGAGGTAATCACACACCAACACACATACCGCAGTCAACCACTACCCCGGCCCCAAGAGGTAAACACACACCAACACACATACCACAGCCAACCCACGGCCCCAAGAGGTAAACACACACCAACACACATACCACAGCCAACCACTACCCCAGCCCCAAGAGGTAAACACACACCAACACACATACCACAGCCAACCACACCCCAGCCCCAAGAGGTAAACACACACCAACACACATACCACAGCCAACCACTACCCCGGCCCCAAGAGGTAAACACACACCAACACACATACCACAGCCAACCACTACCCCAGCCCCAAGAGGTAAACACACACCAACACACATACCGCAGTCAACCACTACCCCAGCCCCAAGAGGTAAACACACACCAACACACATACCACAGTCAACCACTACCCCGGCCCCAAGAGGTAAACACACACCAACACACATACCACAGCCAACCACTACCCCAGCCCCAAGAGGTAAACACACACCAACACACATACCACAGCCAACCACTACCCCGGCCCCAAGAGGTAAACACACACACCTTTTTTGTCTGATCTCCCCATTATTTATTAGAGTATTGTTGGTGCTTTCTGGGTCTAATATAATGTTTTCTCTTAGCCCAGTTAATGTTTTATTTTATACAACGGTGGGTTTAATCCTTAATGCTGATTTGGTTAAAACTGTTCCAGCTGGTTGCCACCAGTTATGATGTTGGAATGTCTATTTACTGTTCCATCTCGATGCGCAATCCACTATTTCATCAGCCCAGCCGGGCAATTTAGAAACGGGATGTCCACCATTAAAAAGCAGCTAGACATGATCTCCCCTTTCTTTTAAACTAGCAGTTGGTTAGTTAACAACCGAAATGCATATAAGACTTCCTGTCTTGTTTCAATATTGAAACTATCTCCACTGTCTTATTGAGGATTGTGTCAGGACGAGGAGATATTTTCTTAGTCAGTGGAAATCAGGACTCCGCATAGTTGTTATGGATATATCCAAATAAATGTTGATAGAAAAACAGGTCAAAACGAAATGAAAGTGATTGTGTTAGCTGTGTTGTTAACTAGCTCCTCTGTGTCTTGATGAAAGAGCACATTTTTCTATGCCAGGCGAAATCGCGCATCATTACCTCTGTTATGGATGCATCCAAATAAATGTCACTTGAAAACGGCTAAAACAAATGCGAATGCAGCTACTTTTCTGTAAGTTAGCCGTAGTTGACTAGCTAGCAAGCATGGCAGCACAACATTTCAAACGAACGACTGGGTCACTTCCATAGATTTAGAACAGTGCTATCCTATTGTGTGTTTTAGGTGTTTCTCCTCCTATGAGGATAT
This sequence comes from Oncorhynchus tshawytscha, assembly GCF_018296145.1. Lineage (NCBI taxonomy): Eukaryota > Metazoa > Chordata > Actinopteri > Salmoniformes > Salmonidae > Oncorhynchus > Oncorhynchus tshawytscha. The sequence goes on along the minus strand of NC_056429.1, from coordinate 27,842,819 downwards.
GAGTCTGAAGCGGAGGATATCGTGTCCTCTCGTACGCTCCAAGTCCTTCACCTTTCCTACTTCAGAAGGTAAGTGTGTACACACACACACTTAGTCACTCTACAAACACTCAGTCACATGGCCTCTCTCTTACACACACACATCCTTTTCCTCTAAGCTTCCTGTCTTCTACGTCGCTGCTCTGTCCATCCTGTTGCTGCTCAGGAGCTATGACTAAAAAGACTAGACACGACAGTCTTCAGAAAGCCTTCCATGCCAGCGCCATCATACACCACATTACTGCTACAGTCTCAGAGCAACAACTGTGCATGACCATGTGCTCTGCCCATGCATGGTCTCTCTCTGGACTGCCGGGCTGGCTGGCTGTACCATGCTGGTGAGGTGCTGTAAGGGTACTGTAGGGTACTGGAGCCACAGACACTCCAGTGGGATGGCCTGGGCACACCCCTCTCCTGAAGGAATAAAGACCTTCAGACAGACAGACAGGAAACATAGTACTCCCACTATTTCTCTCTCCTCGCTCTCTCGCTCTCATATATATATATATATATATATATATATATATATATATACTTTTTTTTCTCATGTCTGTGCTGTCCTTGGGCCAGAGCACTTGTCATTGCCATCTGTGTGTCCATACAGATGCTGAACTGAATGAGAGTATACAGTACCAATCAAAGGTTTGACACACCTACTCATTCCAGGTTTTTCTTTATTTTGACTATTTTCTACATTGTAGAATAATAGTGAATACATCTAAACTATGAAATAAAACATATGGAATCATGTAGTAACCAAAAAAGTGTGAAGAATCTAAAATACATTTTGATTTGTTTAAAAGTAGTCACCCTGTGGCTTGATGACAACTTTCCATTCTCTCAACAACCTTCATGGGGAACGCTTTTCCAACCGAAGGAGTTCCCACATATATTGAGCACTTGTTGGCTGCTTTTCCTTCACTCTGTAGTCCAACTCATCCAAAAACCATTCAATTGGGTTGAGGTTGGATGATTGTGGAGGCCAGGTCATCTGATGCAGCACTCCATCACTCTCCTTCTTGGTCAAATAGCCCTTACACAGCCTGGAGGTGTGTTGGGTCATTGTCCTGTTGAAAAACCAGATGGCATGGCGTATTGTTGCAGAATGCTGTGGTAGCCATGCCAGTTAAGTGTGCCTTGAATTCTGAATAAATCACTGACAGTGTTACCTGCAAAGCACCATCACAGCATCTCCTCCATGCTTCACAGTGGGAACCACACATGCAGAGATCCTCTGTTCACTTACTCAGCATCTCACAAAGACACTGCGGTTGAAACCAAAAGTCTCCCGTTTGGACTCATCAGCGCAAAGGACAGATTTCCACCGTTCTAATGTCCATTGCTCGTGTTTCTTGGCCCAAGCAAGTCTATGGACTCTTGGACTATGTGAAGCATTTATTTGGGCTGCAATTTCTGAGGCTGGTAACTCTAATGAACTTATCGTCTGCAGCAGAGATAACTCTGGGTCTTCCTTTCCTGTGGCGGTTCTCATGAGACAGTTATCATAGTGCTTGATGGTTAAAAAAAAACAATGTAACCTTTTATTTAACTAGGCAAGTCAGTTAAGAACAAATTCTTAATTGCAATAACGGCCTACCGGGGAACAGTGGGTTAACTGCCTTGTTCAGGGGCAGAACGATAGATTTTTACCTTGTCAGCTCGGGGATTCGATCCAGCAACCTTTCGGTTACTGTTCCAACACTCTAACTCTAGGCTACCTGCCACCCCGGTTCTTATGACTGCACTTGAAGAAACTTTCAAAGTTCTGGAAATGTTCCGTGAAGACTTACCTTCATGTCTTAAAATAATGGACTGTCGTTTCCGTTTGCTTATTTGAGCTGTTCTTGCCATAATATGGACTTGGTCTTTTACCAAATAGGGCCATCTTCTGTATACCATCCCTACCTTGTCACAACACAACTGATTGGTTCAAACGCATTAAGGAGGAAAGAAATTCCACAAATGAACTTTTAGCAAGACACACCTTTTAGCAAGACACATTCCAGGTCACTACCTCATGAGGCTGGTTGAGAGAATGCCATGTGTGCAAATCTGTCATCAAGGCAAAGAGTGGCTACTTTGAAGAATCTAAAATATAAAAATATTTTGATTTGTTAAACACTTTTGCTTACTAAATCAAATGTTATTAGTCACATTCACCGAATACAACTGGTATTGACCTTACAGTGAAATGCTTACTTATGAGCCCCTAAACAACAATGCAGTTTAAAAAAAAATACAGGTAAGAGGTAAGAGGTAAAAGTAACAAGTAATTAAAGAGCAGCAGTGAAATAACAATAGCGAGACTATATACAGGGGGGTACTGATACTGAGTCGATGTGTGGGGGCACCGGTTATTTGAGGTAGTATGTAGGTAGAGTTATTAAAGGGCCTATGCATAGATGACAACAGAGTAGCAGCAGTGGTAAAGAGGGGTCTGGGTAGCCCTTTTGATTAGCTGTTCAGGAGTCTTATGGCTTGGGGGTAGAAGCTGTTTAAAAGCCTCTTGGACCTAGACTTGGCGCTCCGGTACCGCTTGCCGTGCGGTAGCAGAGAGAAGTGTCTATGACTAGGGTTGCTGGAGTCTATGACAATTTTTAGGCCTTCCTCTGACACGCCTGGTATACAGGTCCAGGATGGCAGGAAGCTTGGCCCCAGTGATGTACTGGGCTGTACGCACTACCCTCTGTAGTACCTTGCGGTCGGAGGCCGAGCAGTTGCCATACCAGGCAGTGACGCAACCAGTCAGGATGCTCTCTGGTGCAGCTGTAGAACCTTTTGAGGATCTGAGGACCCATGCCAAATCTTTTCAGTCTCCTGAGGGAGAATAGGTTTTGTCTTGGTGTGCTTGCGTGTACTACATGATTCCATATGTGTTATTTCATAGTTTTGATGTCTTCACTATTATTCTACAATATAGAAAATAGTCAAAATAAAGAAAAACCCTGGAATGAGTGGGTGTGTCCATACTTTTGACTGGTACTGTACATAGAACACAATGCTTTAGCCTGGCTGCTTCTGTTAGACCACTGCAAGTAGTAGCATCAACTAGAGAGAACTGCTTTGTAGGCTAACTACTAGCTATAACCTCTTCAGTGTAGCTATAACCTTTATTCTGGGATATAGTATATCAAGGTTGTGTAACATTACTTTAATAGTAATCAGTAGTACTACTTGCAATGTGGTGTCATGCTGCTTGTGTCATGCGTGTTCCTGTATGCCATCCCATCATTAACATGGCCCTGTTCTCTCCCTGTTCAGTAGGCCCCGACGACCTATACATTGTTGAACCTTTAAGGTTCTCACCAGAGAAAAAGGTACAGTGTCCCCTGCTCTCCTCTCCGTCTGCTACTGCTGTTGTATGGTGGCCCCCGCGGCCATCTTGTTTGCTTATGGTCTCAGTGGAGTAAGGTGAATTTGCCCCCAGACCAGGGTTTCCCAAATTTGGTCCTCGGGACCACAATGTGTGCACGTTTTGTTTTTTGCCCTTTACAGCTGATTCAAATGATCATCAAGCTTTGAATCAGCTGTGTAGTGTTAGGGCAAGAACCAAAACGTTCCGGAGGACCAAGTTTGGGAAACGCTGCCCTAGACTCTGATCTAAGGTTAGTTTAGCGTTCTCCCATCCTAATGGTTAAGGTTAGGGTCTGGGGAGAGTTAAGCTGATCCTAGATCTGTGATTACAGGCCGTTTCTGTGGATTTGGTCGAGTTAACCATTTCTTTGCTGACAATGGAGCTGGACTGTTAGGGGGTGATGTAGGAGCATGCACAGGGCAGGATTGGGCAGTGGTTTAAACGTTGTAACCCACCAATAGCTGACAACCTGTTTTTATCCACAACCCAGACTTAAGCTGTATAACATGGCTTTGCTCAGGTTTGGTCAGCACCCTATCCTTTTTAATGCCATTCTCCCCACTGTCCCTGCCTTCCCCTGCCTTGTGCTGTCCTGTTTGTCTCGCACAGTACTGGATCAAAATATTTAGACACAATCTTTGAGAGCTTGGTGTCTGTGTAGTTTGGTTGTAACTGTGCCGTGTGTCTGGTATAGAGGTGGTTAACATGACTTGCCCTGTACTCTTTATTTATCGATCTCTCCATCCCTCCCTCCCTCTCTCTCTCTCCAGAAGAAACGATGTAAACTGAAGGCAGCATTATCAGCTCCCTCTTCCCCAGGGGCTGACGGGACACTCGAATGCAACGGCATCCCCCACTCTGTGATTCCCCCACCACCACCAATTTTAGAAGACATCTCCTGTAAGGAGCTCCACGTCCCCTCAGAGAGCAGCAGCGTCAGCTCTTCCACCCACTCTGAGGAGTCCTACATCAGCCGTGGCCCGCCACTCTCCTCCACCCCGTGCATGTTTAACGGCCATGCTGCCATCCCCGTCCCGCTCTGCCTCCCCTCCCTCCCTCCCTCTAAGAAGAGGTCAGCGAAGCGTCAAAGGTCTCGTCAAGTGGAGCTGCAGTTATCCTCCAGACAGACAGGGGGGGCTATGAACTCTCTGCCCAGCCTGCAGCAGCTGATCAAGGGAAACAAGAAGATCAGCGTGGGGACTATTGGCCCCACGGCCGTCACAGGACATGTCTAATCACAAACGCACACTTCAGACTGACTCAGACACACACACACACACGCACCCTGGTAGCAGACTTGGTTAGGGAGGTGTGAAGGGGTGTGGTCTCGCCCCAAAATGGCCACATCTCTGAACCACTTCTCCCATGAGCACCCTGGCCTACAGTGTAACTCGGAAACCATGACATTAGTTGCCCATCAACAGCCACCCTCCCCACCAATCAGAGACCATTTAACGGTCATGTGCCTTTACTGTCCATTCGAAAGCTTTCACCAATGGAAAAAAATAATAAATTCAAAGTATTGTTATTTTTCTTTTCAGAGAGCAAAACTGTAATGCTTTGGAGTGTTATAAGAAAACAGACATTGAAACATGTGACTTGTTTCTACTGGACAAGCACATTGCTCCATAAGACCTAGGCGTCAGGAGCTTGTACTGCAGCCCTGTACCCAGAGAGGAGAAGGGCTGGCTGGGTAGAGCTCCTACCGGAGCCCCCTGCCTCTCCTGGGGCCTGTGAAAGTAGAGTATGAAGCTGTAAGGATGAAATGTGTCGCAATGAGAGAACTGTGCAGCAGGACTTGTTACTTCTCTAACCCATCCCTCCCTCCTTTCTCCTGTCCTCTATTTCCACATTCTGTTCATTCTCTGTAGTGTTCAGAGCTAGCGAACACTACTGCAGTTGTTGTTCATATGGGACTGGGGTATTAACCCTTCACACCACAGCAGGCCCTCTGTCTCGCCCTCTCAGGCAGTCTAACCTAACACAACCAGCAGAGCTGAATGAAGATACACTGTGTGTGTGTGTTCATGTCTCTATGTCTCTGTGTCTCTAGCAGCTAGCCATGTTTATCCAGCTGTGATACTAAGGAAGAAGCTCTAACTATTGAACTAGTTTACATAGCAGCTTGTCTCTCCAGTAAGACCTCTGAAAGTTGTATGGGCTGGGCCCAAAATACACACACACACACACACACACACACACACATTAACAAACACACACAAAAGGGATCTTGTACTGTTAGAATACGGAAAATTAGGATGAAGTATATTCCATTTTAAAGATCACATCTAACTGGTATACTTGGTCCATTCTATTGTGTTCTACAGACCCCCACAAACATTTTAAGTCATCAATTGGGCTTTATGTACCTATTATTTATGGAGATATGGCCATGTAACTCCTGTCCAATATGGCTCCATGGGGCTGGTTGGTGGCCATTTTGGAAATGCTGCCAGGGTGGTAATACAAAACATCTGTGATGGCATTATAGCTAAAAAATATATTTAAAAAACACACTTCTTGGGACTTGTTCTAGCTGTGTGTGAAATGTGGTGTTCTTATCACAAAATCAACAATTCCCCTCAAATTTGAGGCTTAGCTGCTGGACTTTTTATAGGCTGGTTGTTTTTGCACATTGTGGCAGGTAGTCTCTGCAGCCAGAACCCAGTCAGTCAGTTGGGTTGTGTTTTTATATTGAGCTGTTTATGAGCCATGCTGCGAACTGAGTGTTGTGTGATATTCTAGTTGTTGGGAACAGTTCAGTCTGAAGATGTCACAGCTTTGTGAGTAGAAGTTGCCTTTAGTTACTAATCTAAGATCAGATTTCCCTCCCCCAATTCCTCATGTTCACCATTTGAATCAACAATGCAATACTGATCTTAGAACAGTGTCTAGGGTTAACTTCACTTTGAGAGCTGATCCCCTGAGGTCCTATTGAGGACTCTGTGAGGTCAGTTTTATTTATCTATTTATGTCCTGGCCTCACAGCAAACCCCACATACTGTAGCCCAGGGGCACACACACGGTACAGACAATAATAATGGTTTCAATTAAAACACATATACACACAAAGGTACAGGTACATCAGAGGAGGCTGGTGGGAGGAGCTATAGGAAGACTGGCTCGTTGTAATGGCAAAAAAACAAACATATTTGATTTAACTAGGCAAGTCAGTTAAGAACAAATTCTTATTTTCAATTATGCTCTAGGAACAGTGGGGTAACTGCCTTGTTTAGGGGCAGAACAACAGATTTTTACCTTGTCAGCTCGGGGATTCCATCTTTCAACCTTTCGGTTACTAGTACAACGCTCACTAGGCTACCTACTGCCCAAGTTAGCCTGGTGGGTCAAATAATGTCTCCTACCACCATTAAATGGAATTAATGGAACGGTAGCAAACACAAAGAAACCACATTTGACTCATTCCATTTATTAAATTCCAGCCATTACAAAGAGCCCATAGCTCCTCCCACCAGCCTCTGACGTACATACATACCATGGTACTGTTGCATACTGTGTGATTTTTCCACTGGCTGCCCGACACACTATTTAACACATTGGCTCAGATGTTCACTTCTTTTGTGACCAATATTTGTTTTTACAAAGATCTAGAGACAACAAGGTGTCCACCTTTTTAATTTCTGTGGTTTTGAGTCACCTCCACTGTCTCTCTCTCTCACACACACACACACAAACCTCTCTTAACTAGACCTCTATCAGGGTACGGAGGGCTGTAACCATATCAGCCCCAGTAATAACTGTTGCTGGATTGTACAAGACAGAATAATATTCCATATGAACCAGCCACACCTCACAAATCAGAGGGTGTGGATCTGCTTCCGTAGTTGTTCAGAGTACTTTGGGAAGATGCCGTTAAAAGAGAAGAAATGTTTGAAGTCATTGGTTCTGTGTCTGTGCAAGGATGTGATTGGCATGGCAAAGGGGAAAATGTGAAAAATCCCATCTCTGTGTACTATATATCTGTGTAGTTGGCCTGTGTATAGTGTGGGTGTGATCTGATGGCCTCTGAGTTGGGTTGGTTGTTGACTAACTGAGAAAGAGACACTGGAATACCACAAACCAAATAAACACTACACACTCCCTCTATAGTTTACTGCAACAGACCAGCCTCCCAGGTCCCCTACTCTACCCTATCTACACCCTGACCTCTAACCCCTACACAGGTCAGGGTTCAGACACTGTGGCAAGAGTTCTTTTAATTGAACCACTTCTCTTCCCTTTACCATGAATGGCTCCTTAAACTGGCCACCTCTACTTTCCTTACTAGCTGTCATTCATTCATTTTGTTGTTCATTACTGTACATTCACCCCACCTCATAGGCAGGTAGTGGTTTTCAGAGGATGAATTTAATAAAGGGAATGTTGGGAAAGGGTTTGGTATGCAAAACTTTATCTGAAGAAGTGTTCCATACCCAGCTAATCATGACCCTCTTTGTTTTGCTTCCTTTTTTGAACGTGTATGATATTATACTTGTGTGTATGCATGCATGCAAGGAAGTGTTTCACTGTGAGTGTTTGTTTCACTGTGAGAGTGTTTTCTCTTGACATGCATGTGAGAGAGACTCTGCAAAGCCCTAATTTAACAGTGACTGGAGGTCCTTGGTGACCCCTGGGGCTCAGTGTGCACTGTTATTATTACTACCTTCATGCCTTTTTGTTTTTCTGCACTAAACCCCGTCTCAAGTGGTTTCTGTCCATGCCTCCTTTTTTTCCCTCTTTTCTCTCACTGTGAGTACTCTGAGGAAGAGCTGCATAGTATTGTGCAACAGGAGCGTGAGTGTAACTACAAAGATGTAGTGCCATTAGAAACTGTGAATTTCTAAATAAAACCTTTTGTCTTTCACTTGACTGTTTTGGAGTCTGCATTTGTTCATGTGACTGCTCCTAGGTAAAGGTTGCATAGATCTAGGATCAGAGCCTTATTTCTTCTCTACAGACTCCTGCTGTATCGCATCACTTCGCCATCTTCTGGTGAAACAGTGATCAGCACACGCACTACAAAACATGAACTGTTAACAGCTAGGAAATAATTGATCAAATCCTGCTTTTACAAATACATAAGGCCTATTGGTGTGTAAATTAAACAATCCTACTTGTTCGACCCACATGTCTTTTGGATTTGGGCCAAAAATAACCTTCAGGAGGAGCTGACTGTTGTATTCTGGAGGGGCTCAGAGGTTGTATCCCTCTGCACTGTTCCACCATCAGACTGGAGACATTTGCTATACACAGAGGATGCAACCTCAGAGGGGTTGCATGGGGATGGGAGCAGAGAACAAGATGGATGGATGAATGAGGGACAGATGGGATGAGAGGGGAAAAAGAGGAAATGGTTCAGAAAGGGACTGGGAAGAAAATACATGGGAAATTCCACAGTAATGGAGTGATAGACAGATTTTTCACATTAAAATGCATGGGAAACAAAAACAACTGATTTCAAAGTTAAAAATTTAAAAAACTGCACAAGGAATACATTTAAACATTTCCACTGATGCAAAATTTGGTAACAATGATGGTTTAGACTGTTTGTGCCATCAGTCTGTTACCAAACTTTGCATCTGCACTGTTCAAGTAAATGTGTTTTGGTAAAATGTCAGTGGAAATTGTTCAAAGGAGTCCTTGTGCATAGAGTATTGTGAATTAAAGTTGATTGGCCACACTTTAAAAGGCTGTAAAATGAGCAGCAACGGACATCCTTTTTACTGTGAGACAATGTACAGAAAAATGTATGGTGCAATAAATCATAGGTGTACACACAAAAAACATTGTCCATTCAGGCTTTAAAAAATGTATAAATCAGATTTCATAGGAATACGCTTATTTTTATGATAACTAGTATATATCTAATATTGCACATTGTCCGTAATTTTCTCCCTTATGTTTCATTCATACGGCCCAGTAGATCACTGGGGCCAAGCTTCCTGCCATCCAGGACCTCTATACCAGGCGGTGTCAGAGGAAGGACCTCAAAATTGTCAAAGACTCCAGCCACCCTAGTCATAGACTGTTCTCTCTGCTACCGCACGGCAAGCGGTACCGGAGCGCCAAGTCCAGGTCCAAGAGGCTTCTGAACAGCTTCTACCCCCAATCCATAAGACTCCTGAACATCCAATCAAATGGCTACCCAGACTATTTGCATTGCCCCCTTTTACGCTGCTGCTACTCTCTCTTATCTATGCATAGTCACTTGAATAGCTCTAACTACATGTACATATTACCTCAATTAACTCGACACTGGTGCCGCCGCACATTGACTCTGTACCTGTAACCCCGTATATAGCCCCGCTATTATCTTCTACTGCTCTTTAATTATTTGTTTTTCTTATCTCTTACTTTTAGGTATTTTCTTCAAACTGCATTGTTGGTTAAGGGCTTGTACGTAAGCATTTCAATGTAAGGTCTACCACACCTGTTGTATTCGGTGATTTACAAAGTATACAGGACGGAACTCTTATTCTGAAGGATTCCAAAAAATCCGTAACCCGGAAGTACTTCGTGTTCTTGCCTGCTTCAGAGCTGTCCATTTTAGTCCCTTGCAGGTAAAATCAGAACATCTCTTACCGAAATAAGTAGTTTTAACGAAAATGTAACAGGGTTTGTGGTATATTTTCAGGATGGTTCTGTTGAATGACAACTAGTAGCAATAATATCAGAGTTTAGCAGGCTACGTTAGCCGCTTTAGCTGGTAAGCTAACAACCATAATCCGCTTTCAAGACAAGCCTGGCAGTGCTTGTCATAAATTATTTGATAATGTTTTGTTCTGAAACGTTGGCACCAATTTCTCTACCCATGTCTATAATTAGTTTGTTTTGACAGATGAAAGACACTATGTAATGGGTATCATAGTTGGCTTGTACGACATTGCGGGCGACTGCCGACTGACTGATCTACAAATCACCTTCCATAAATAACTCATTATTTGTAGATCAGTCAGTCACGATTTACCCCATGATACATTACCAGTTTTCATCCTGTCGAACACACCCCTTCAAATGACTGGATTTGGCTATTTCAGCTACACCCGTTTCTGGCAGGTGTATAAAATCGAGCACAAAGCCATGCAATCTCCATATACAAACATTGGCAGTAGAATGGCCTTACATAAGAGCTCAGTGACGTTCAACTTGGCACCGTCATAGGATGCCACCTTTCCAACAAAAAAATGTTTGTTTAAAATTGCCCCTGAAATCAACATCATCACAGTAACTGTAACTGTTCGTCGTGAGCTTCATGAAATAGGTTTCCGTGGCCGAGCTGCCGCACACAAGCCTAAGCTCGCCATGCGCAATGCCAAGAGTCGGCTTGAGTGGTGTAAAGCTCGCCGCCATTGGACTCTGGAGCAGTGGAAACGCATTCTCTGGAGCGATCACACTTCATCATCTGACTGATGAATCTGTCGTTTGGCAGATGCCAGGAGAATGCTACCTGCCCCAATACATAGTGCCAACTGTAAAGTTTGGTGGAGGAGGAATAATGGTCTGGGTCTGTTTTTCATGGTTTGGGCAAGGCCCTTTTGTTCCAGTGAAGGCAAATCTTAATGCTACAGCATACAATAACATTCTGGACAATTCTGTGCTTCTAACTTTGTGGCAACAGTTTGGGGAAGGCCCGTTCCTGTTTCAGCATGACAATGCCCCCGTGCACAACGCGAGGTCCATACAGAAAAGGTTTGTCGAGATCGGTGTGGAAGAACTTGCCTGGTCTGCACAGAGCCCTGACCTCAACCCCATCGAACACCTTTGGGATGAATTGTAACGCCGACTGCGAGCCAGTCCTAATTGCCCAACATCAGTTCCCAACCTCACTAATGCTCTTGTGGCTGGATGGAAGCAAGTCCCCATAGCAATGTTCCAACTACTAGTGGAAAGCCTTCCCAGAAGAGTGGATGCTGTTATGGCAGCAAAGGGAGGACCAACTCCATATTAATGCCCATCAATTTGGAATGAGATTTGCGTCAAGCTATGTGATCTATGTGTTTCATAATTTGCCTATGGTTTTGGTGTTTGTGTCCAGTTGATGGGGGCAGACAGTGGGTCAGGGGCAGCCCCAGGCCCAGCAGTGCCCTGGAGGAAAGTTCTATGGGAGCGTCAACCCTTCCCTGATAACTATGTGGACCGCCGCTTCCTGGAGGAGCTCAGGAGGAACGAGGGCCTCCGCCAGTATCGCTACTGGGCCGTGGTGCAGGAGGCAGGACTGGTGGCTCAGCAGATCTCCTGTGTGGCTCTTTTCCTCACTCTCTGGTTGTACATGGAGCAGGTAAGAGACCTTAGGGTGAAGCTCAAATGACACCATATTCTCCACAGTGCAGTAATGTTTTGACCAGGGCAATATTGTGTTACTCACATAGCTAGGGCTCTAGTCAAAAGTTGTGCACTTTATTGGGGAATACATTGTCATTCAGTTTTAAACACAGTTTTAAACAGTTCTATAAAGTCTAACCCCTCTCTTCTCCCTCCAGGGCCTGCTCTCCCCTTCTACGCTGCTGTGGACCGGCCTGCTCTGTGCCCTTCTGGGCTATGGACTCTACCAAGCACTGGCTCCGCGGGGAGATTCAGACAACCACCACCGTACACGTTGGTCTGACCTGCAGAGTGCCTCTATCTTCCTCTCCTTCACTTTTGGGTTCTCTCCTGTCCTCAGGACTTTAACAGAGTCAGTTTGTACAGACACGGTGTACGCCATGACAGCCCTGATGCTGCTGGCCCACCTGGTGGCCTTCCCCTACGCCCAACCTTCTCCCCCTGGGAGCCTCTCTCTCAACGCTGCCCTGTTCGCCTCTGTCTGCCTGGCCTCGCGCCTCCCCGGGGACCTGCACACCTCCGGTGGCCTGGACTCTTCCTCCTCTCCCTCCTCCCTTCATACCTTCACCATGCTCTGCTGGGCCCTGTTAGTGTTTGCCCTATGGCCTTGCCTGCTGCAGCGGCTGAGAGATTGTGCCCCGTGGGTGTTTGGGTGTGTGTGTGTGCTGGTGGGTGTGTGTGGGGTGGGGGGCTGGGTTCTCTGTGGCCTGGGGGGGCTGTGCTGTTGGCTGCACTGTTGGGGACTGTGACCCTGCTGTGTCCTTTGCTGTTGATCCGACTGCAGAGTGACAAAGATAACATCCAGGGACCCTGGGATGAAGCCGAGATACGAGAGGATCTAACACACTTTCTACATTGATGGATAAAGGAGGCAGAGGATTGGGGGGACAAGCCACACACACCGTTATCCACTGAGGACGGTATGGGTATGTCCCTTACCAGTACCAGACTGGTAGGACGAGTGGCAACCTTGAAAACACTTTATAGAAAGCTGTTGCTCCTATTTTAACAGAACAATAGGGTTTCTCAGCAGGGAACTGAAGCGCTTTGCTGCCTACTGTAGACGCTTTGCTCAGACTCCACCACTTTTATACAACTTCTAAACGTGTGTCTAGTAACCAAGGGCTCTGAGGCATGGTAGATTGTGACCATGTTGAATGAAATAGGAAGTATTCAACGTGTAATGATTTTAACCTTTGTTGTACGGTCAGGTGTTAAATGCAGTTTTGGAAAAATAAAGTTATTTTGTTTATGATCGTATTAGCTATATTTATTCCTGTTATTGGTAAGTGGAAATGATTTAATTAAACCCATTCAGCTTCACAAGTGGGGAAACTTTCAAGTCATGCATGCATAAACTCAACAACAAAAAAAGTAGACCTGTTGCTGTTTATTTCCCAACTCCAGTCCTCCAGTACCCCAAAAAGCACATATTTTTGTTGTAGGTCCAGACAAACTCGCCTGATTCAACTCCTTCACGGCTTGATGATTAGTTGAATCAGATGTGCTTGTCCACGGCTACAACAAAAATGTGTACTGTTGGGGGGTACTGGAGGCTGGCGTTGGGAAACACGAGCTACATGTATGCAGTACCGTACTAAATCCACTTGATGTCAGCATCCCCTTTCAGGGGCCTGACGTGGTTGGTACTGCGGTCGGTCTTGTGGCTCCATGGTGAGTTTTGTATTTGTATTTATTTGTATTTAGTATGGATCCCCATTAGCTGCTGCCAGAGCAGCATCTACTCATCTTGGGGTCCAGCAACATTAAGGCAATTTCTATTATTATTTTTTTAAACATTACAATACATTCACAGATTTCACAACACACTGTGCCCTCAGGCCCCTATTCCACCACTACCTCATATCTACAGTACTAAATCCATGTGTATGTATAGTGTGTGTATATGCATGTGACTGTGCCTATGTTTGTGTTGCTTCACAGTCCAGTGCTGTTCCATAAGGAATTTCTTTAATCTGTTTTTTAAATCTAATTTTACTGGTTGAGTCAGTTACTTGATGTGGAATAGAGTTCCATGTAGTCATGGCTCTATGTAGTACTGTGTGTACTGTAGGACCTGCCTTGTTGATAGTGTTGTTAAAAAGGCAGCGCATTGCTTTATTATAGACAGACTTCTCCCCATCTTAGCTTCTACTGCATCAATGTTTTGACCATGACAGTTTATAATCTAGGGTTACTCAAAGCAGTTTAGTCAGAGTGTCTACTTGCTCAATTTCCACATTATTTATTACAATATTTAGTTGGGGTTTAGGGTTTAGTGAGTGTTTTGTTCCTAATACAATGCTTTTAGTTTTAGAGATATTTAGAGCTAACTTATTCCTTGCCACCCGCTCTGAAACTAACTGCAGCTCTTTGAGTGTTGCAGTCATTTTAGCCAATGTAGTAGCTGATGTGTATAGTGTTGAGTCATCTGCATACATAGACATTCTGGCTTTGCTCAAAGTCAGTGGCATGTCGTTAGTAACAATTGAAAAAAGCTTGGGGCCTAAACAGCTACCCTGGGGAATTCCTGATTCTAACTGGATTTTATTTGAGAAGCTTCCATTAAAGAACACCCTCTGTGTTCTGTTAGACAAGTAACTCTTTATCCACATTATAGCAGGGGGTGTAAAGCCATAACACATATGTTTTTCCATCGGCAGACTATGATCAACAATGTCAAAAGCTGCACGTATTGTATTACCTCATACACTATATTAGGCCCAGCCTTTGGAATGTTGGTTTTCCTAAATATGGCTATTATATTGTGATCACTACATCCTATGGATTTGGATACTGCTTTAAAGCAAAGCATTTTACACATTATCCAGATACTGACTGTTAGCACTTGATTCTTGACTGAGTTCAGCTGAGTGGATTGTCTCTTTCTCCCCCTAGGCACTTCCCTAGTCTACCTCTATTTCCTCAGGCAATTTCAAATCAGATTGTCACATGTGCCGAATACAACAGGTGTAGACCTTATAGTGAAATGCTTACTTACAAGCCTTTAATCAACAATGAAGTTAACACTTATTTTTCTTAAGTTAAAAATAACAAATAGTTAAAGAGCAGCAGTAAAATAACAGTCGCGAGGCTATATACAGAGGGTACCAGTTAGTTGAGGTAATTGAGGTATTATGTACAGTTGAAGTCAGAAGTTTACATACACCTTAGTCAAATACATTTAAACTTAGTTTTTCACAATTCCTGGCATTTAATCAGAGTACAAATTCCCTGTCTTAGGTCAGTTAGGATCACCACTTTATTTTAAGAATGAATGTGAAATGTCAGTTTAATAGTAGAGATAATAATTTATTTTCAGCTCAATTAGTATTTGGTAGCATTACCTTTTATATTGTTTAACTTGGGTCAAATGTTTCAGGTAGCCTTCCACAAGCTTCCCACAATAAATTGGGTGAATTTTGGCCCATTCCTCCTGACAGAGCTGGTGTAAATGAGTCAGGTTTGTAGGCCTCCTTGCTCGCACACGCTTTTTCAGTTCTGCCCACAAATTTTCGATGGGCTTGCGTCAGGGCTTTGTGATGGCCACTCCAATACCTTGACTTCGTTGTCCTTAAGCCATTTTGCCACAACTTTGGAAGTATGCTTTAGGTCAAATGGGAAGACCCACTTACGACCAAGCTTTAACTTCCTGACTGATGTCTTGAGATGTTGCATCAATATATCCACATAATTTCCCTTCAGCTGTCTGGATTTGGGTGAAGGAGAAGCGGGGGGGCTTGGGTCCGTTGCTGCGGGGGGTGAAGAGCTGTTGGCCGGGTTAGGGGTAGCCAGGTGGAAAGCATGGCCAGCTGTAGAGAAATGCTTATTGAAATTCTCAATTATTGTGGATTTATCGGTGGTGACAGTGTTTCCTAGTCTCAGTGCAGTGGGCAGCTGGGAGGAGGTGCTCTTATTCTCTTTACAGTGTCCCAAAACTTTTTGGAATTAGTGCTGCAGGATGCAAATTTCTGTTTAAAAAAGCTAGCCTTTGCTTTCCTAACTGACTGTGTATGTTGGTTCCTGACTTCCATGAAAAGTTACATATCGCGGGGACTATTTCGATGCCAGTGCAGTACGCCACAGGATGTTTTTGTGCTTGTCAAGGGCAGTCACGTCTGGAGTGAACCAAGGGCTATATCTGTTCTTAGTTCTACATTTTTTGAAAGGGGCATGCTTATTTAAGATGGTGAGGAAAGCACTTTCAAAGAACAACCAGGCATCCTCTAATGACGGAATGAGGTCAATATCCTTCCAGGATACCCGGGCTCAGTCGATTAGAAAGGTCTGCTCGCAGAAGTGTTTTAGAGAGCGTTTGACAGTGATGAGGGGTGGTCGTTTGACCGCGGACCCATAACGGACGCAGGAAATGAGATCCTGGTTAAAAACAGCAGAGGTGAATTTAGAGAGCAAGTTGGTCAGGATGATATCTTATGAGGGTCCCCATGTTTACGGATTTGTTGTTGTACCTGGTAGGTTCCTTGATCATTTGTGTGAGATTGAGGGCATCTAGCTTAGATTGTAGGACGGCCGGGGTGTTAAGCATATCCCAATTTAGGTCACCTAGCAGTACAAACTCTGACAATAGATGGGGGCAATTCATTCACATATGGTGTCCAGGGGGGAATCTAGAAAATCACATTGTAGGATTTTTAATGAATTCATTTGCAAATTATGGTGCAAAATAAGTATTTGGTCACCTACAAACAAGCAAGATTTCTGGCTCTCACAGACCTGTAACTTCTTCTTTAAGAGGCTCCTCTGTCCTCCACTCGTTAACTGTATTAATGGCACCTGTTTGAACTTGTTATCAGTATAAAAGACACCTGTCCACAACCTCAAACAGTCACACTCCAAACTCCACTATGGCCAAGACCAAAGAGCTGTCCAAGGACACCAGAAACAAAATTGTAGACCTGCACCAGGCTGGGAAGACTGAATCTGCAATAGGTAAGCAGCTTGGTTTGAAGAAATCAACGGTGGGAGCAATTATTAGGAAATGGAAGACATACAAGACCACTGATAATCTCCCTCGATCTGGGGTTCCAAGTAAGATCTCACCCCGTGGGGTCAAAATGATCACAAGAACGGTGAGCAAAAATCCCAGAACCACGCGGGGGGACCTAGTGAATGACCTACAGAGAGCTGGGACCAAAGTAACAAAGCCTACCATCAGTAACACACTACACCGCCAGGGACTCAAATCCTGCAGTGCCAGATGTGTCCCCCTGCTTAAGCCAGTACATGTCCAGGCCCATCTGAAGTTTGCTAGAGAGCATTTGGATGATCCAGAAGAAGATTGGGAGAATGTCATATGGTCAGATGAAACCAAAATATAACTTTTTGGTAAAAACTCAACTCGTCGTGTTTGGAGGACAAAGAATGCTGAGTTGCATCCAAAGAACACCATACCTACTGTGAAGCATGGGGGTGGAAACATCATGCTTTGGGGCTGTTTTTCTGCAAAGGGACCAGGACGATTGATCCGTGTAAAGGAAAGAATGAATGGGGCCATGTATCGTGAGATTTTGAGTGAAAACCTCCTTCCATCAGCAAGGGCATTGAAGATGAAACGTGGCTGGGTCTTTCAGCATGACAATGATCCCAAACACACCACCCGGGCAACGAAGGAGTGGCTTCATAAGAAGCATTTCAAGGTCGTGGAGTGGCCTAGCCAGTCTCCAGGTCTCAACCCCATAGAAAATCTTTGGAGGGAGTTGAAAGTCCGTGTTGCCCAGCAACAGCCCCAAAACATCACTGCTCTAGAGGAGATCTGCATGGAGGAATGGGCCAAAATACCAGCAACAGTGTGTGAAAATCTTGTGAAGACTTACAGAAAACGTTTGACCTCTGTCATTGCCAACAAAGGGTATATAACTTTTGCTATTTGTTAAATACTTATTTTCCACCATAATTTGCAAATAAATTCATTAAAAATCCTACAGTGTGATTTTCTGGATTTATTTTCTCATTTTGTCTGTCATAGTTGAAGTGTACCTATGATGAAAATTACAGGTCTCTCTCATCTTTTTAAGTGGGAGAAATTGCACAATTGGTGGCTGACTAAATACTTTTTTCCCCAACTGTATTTCTTGAGAGATGGATATTTAAAAGTAGAAACTCGAACTGTTTGGGCATAGACCTGGATAGTATGACAGAACTTTACAGTAGATTGCAATTCCACCCCCTTTAGCAGTTCTATCTTGATGGCAAATGTTGTAATTCGGGGATGGACATTTCAGAATTTTTGGTGGGTTGGGGGAGTTGAGAGGGAAGGAGACAGATGGAGAGAAGGTAAGGAGACTGCTCTGTATAAGCAATAAGACACGTAGGGTTGTGGTATATGGCCAGTATACCATGACTAAGGGCTATTCTTAAGCACGTCGCATTGCGGAGTGCCTGGATACAGCCCTTAGCCGTGGCATATTGGCCATATACCACAAACCCCCAAAGTGTCTGACTGCTATTATAAACTGGTTACCAACGTAGTTAGAGCGGTAAAAAATAAATGTTTTGTCATACCCATGGTGTACAGTCTGATATACCACGGCTATCAGCCAATCGGCATTTAGGGCTCGAACCACACCGTGTTAAATACAGATTAGACAGCACATTGACAAGCTCTGTGTAAAAGTCTCAGGCAAAATGGTAACTGGATATTTGAGTTTGAAATGGCCCTTCACCTGAATGGATTGGGTTGAAATTATCAATATTGCCAGCAGCATACCACCCTGCATACCACTGCTGGCTTGCTTCTGAAGCTAAGCAGGGTTGGTCCTGGATGGGAGACCAGATGCTGCTGGAAGTGGTGTTGGAGGGCCAGTAGGAGGCACTCTTTCCTCTGGTCTAAAAATATCCCAATGCCCCAGGGGAGTGATTGGGGACACTGCCCTGTGTAGGTTGCTGTCTTTCGGAAGGGATGTTAAACGGGTGTCCTGACTCTCTGAGGTCATTAAAGATCCCATGGCACTTATCGTAAGAGTAGGGGTGTTAACCCCGGTGTCCTGGCTAAATTCCCAATCTGGCCCTCAAACCATCACAGTCACCTAATAATCCCCAGTTTTGGCTCATTCATCCCCCTCCTCTCCACTGTAACTATTCCCCAGGTCGTTGCTGCAAATGAGAATGTGTTCTCAGTCAACTAACCTGGTAAAATAACAGATTTAAAAAATGGTGATTGCTCCACATTTCCCTCTGATAGACTAAAAGGAATTATCACCACATTGATTACACCTACCCAATCATTTCAGATCTATGAAAGTGTCTGGAATGTTGGGAATAAAAGTGCTTTGGGGATAGGTCTACGAATTGGGAAATTAGTTGAAATAATCCATCTGATTGATAGGACAACTCCATCGTACAGCCTATAAGAGGCAGGGTTGTGTTGAGGGGAGGGGGGTCATTGCGATGGTTTCATGGGGACAGCCGGGGGTTGCCTCCTGAAGGGGGACAGAGAGGAGAAACCATTAATACAGGACACACACACAATGATGTATTTTAAAGTATTACAGTACTATAAATGATTTACAAAATACACCGTAGATCTCCTAAAGCATAGTGTGCACTCTGGAGGAAAATCCAGTTGAGAAATAGTGAGCATTCCTGCTAATACTGACCAGGAAAGATCCCTGTAGAGACAAAGGAATCTTGTGGTGTGTGTGTGCTGGCAGAGTGTTCCTGTGATGTGAAATAAGAGAAAGGGGCTTGTGCTTTTCCTGGGATAGAGGTAGAGAAAAAGAGAGGGTGAGTTATGGAGGGAGAGTTAGGTAGGGGCTTGAAAAGGAAAGAGGGATGATGGGTGAGGCCCAAAATAATGGTTGGAGAGGAAATTAGGGGGGAGAAAAAAAATGTACAGCCCAAAAGCAGGGGAGGAATGAGTGGAGGAAGAGAAGTGGAAGAGCGGGAGTAAGATATTACATTAGGAAACATGGAAAGCAGTCAAACAATCCATGCCAGGAGAAAGGGAGGTTGAGATGGAGAGAGAGAGAGAGAGAGAGGTGAGAAATAGAAAGGGTCTGTATACTGGGGTTGATAGGAAATAAATGAAAAACACATTTTCCAACAGACCCCCACCCCAGCTCAAATAACCTCTCTCTCTGCAGCCCAATGTTTAGCTGTGTGTGTGTGCGTGCCTGTGTGCATGCTTGAAGTACCGCAGCATTAAAGAATTTCATCAAATAGCAAATAAATCAAGTTGAACTTCAATAATAATAAGGTGGGTGCTTATATTTGTCTTAATTCACATACAAGTTGAAGTCGGAAGTTCACATACACCTTAGCCAAATACATTTAAACTCAGTTTTTCACAATTCCTGACATTTAATCCTAGTAAAAATTCCCTGTTTTAGGTTAGTTAGGATCACCACTTTGAGAATTGAAATGTCAGAATAATAGGAGAGAGAATGATTCATTTCAGCTTTTATTTATTTTATCACATTCCCAATGGGTCAGAAGTTTACATACACTCAATTAGTATTTGGTAGCATTGCCTTTAAATTGTTTAACTTGGGTCAAATGTTTCGGGTTGCCTTCCACAAGCTTCCCACAATAAGTTGGGTGAATTTTGGCCCATTCCTCCTGACAGAGCTGGTGTAACTGAGTCAGGTTTATAGGCCTCCTTGCTCGCACACGCTTTTTCAGGTCTGCCCACAGATTTTCTATAGGATTGAGGTCAGGGTTTTGTGATTGCCACTCCAATACCGTGACTTTGTTGTCCTTGAGCCATTTTTTTCTTTTTAAAAAATGTTACCCCCTTTTTTCTCCCCAATTTCGTGGTATCCAATTGTTAGTAGCTACTATCTTGTCTCATCGCTACAACTCCCGTACGGGCTCGGGAGAGACGAAGGTTGAAAGTCATGCGTCTTCCGATACACAACCCAACCAAGTCGCACTGCTTCTTAACACAGCGCGCATCCAACCCGGAAGCCAGCCACACCAATGTGCCGGAGGAAACACCGTGCACCTGGCAACCCTGGTTAGCACGCACTGCACCCGGCCCGCCACAGGAGTCGCTGGTGCACGATGAGACAAGGATATCCCTACCGGCCAAACCCTCCCTAACCCGGACGACACTAGGCCAATTGTGCGTCGCCCCACAGACCTCCCGGTTGCGGCCGGTTATGTCAGAGCCTGGACGCGAACCCAGAGTCTCTGGTGTCCTTAAGCCATTTTGCCACAACTTTGGAAGTATGCTTGGGGTCATTGTCCATTTGGAAGACCAATTTGCAACCAAGCTTTAACTTCCTGACTGATGTCTTGAGATGTTGCTTCAATATATCCACATAATTTCCCTTCCTCATGATGCCATCTATTTTGTGAGGGGCACCAGTCACTCCTGCAGCAAAGCACCCCCACAACATGATGATGCCACCCCTGTGCTTCACGGTTGGGATGGTGTTCTTTGGCTTGCAAGCCTCCCCCTTTTTCCTCCAAACAACGATGGTCATTATGGCCAAACAGTTCTATTTTTGTTTTATCAGACCAGAGGACGTTTCTCCAAAAAGTAGGATCTTTGTCCCCATGTGCAGTTGCAAACCGGTCTGGCTTTTTTATGGCGGTTTTGGAGCAGTGGCTTCTTCCTTGCTGAATGACCTTTCAGGTCGATATAGGACTCGTTTTACTGTGGATATAGATATGTTTGTACCTGTTTCCTCCAGCATCTTCACAAGGTCCTTTGCTGTTGTTCTGAGATTGATTTGCACTTTTCGCACCAAAGTACGTTCATCTCTAGGAGACAGAACGCATCTCCTTCCTGAGCTGTATGACGGCTGCGTGGTCCCATGGTGTTTATACTTGCATACTATTGTTTTTACAGATGAACGTGGTACCTTCAGGCATTTGGAAATTGCTCCCAATGAGGAACCAGACTTCTGGAGGTCTACAATTTTTTTCTGAGGTCTTGGCTGATTTCTTTTGATTTTCCCATGTCAAGCAAAGAGGCACTGCGCTTGAAGGTAGGCCTTGAAATACATACACAGGTACATCTTCAATTGACTCAAATGATGTCAATTAGCCTATCAGAAACTTCTAAAGCCATGACATAATTTTCTGGAATTTTCCACGCTGTTTAAAGGCACAGTCAACTTAGTGTATGTAAACATCTGACCCACTGGAATTGTGATACAGTGAATTATATGTGAAATAATCTGTCTGTAAACAATTGTTGGAAAAATTACTTGTGTCATGCACAAAGTAGATGTCCTAACCGACTTGCCAAAACTATAGTTTGTTAACAAGAAATTTGTGGAGTGGTTGAAAAATGAGGTTTAATGACTCCAACCTAAGTATATGTAAACTTCTGACTTCAACTGTATGTACTGTAAGTGTGTATTAATACGCATGTGGGAATTGGAAATGTGTCTTTTTGCATATCCCCGAGACAACTCAGAGAGTGGGGTCACGGTCTGCCATTGTCAACAGCATCCCTGGAGCAATTAGGGTTAAGTGCTCTTCTCAAGGGAACGATTTTTCACCTTGTCAGCTCGGGGTTTAGAACTAGTGACCTTTAGGTTACCGGCCCAACACTCTAACCTCTAGGCTACCTGCTTCCCCGAACATCGCCGTCATGGTTACCTGGGTACATTGGGGGGCAATCTGATAAGTCCGCCTGGTGGAGACTGGTTGGTATCAGCGTTGTTGCTGGTTGGTCCATAAGGATGAGGTGCAGCACGGAGGAGACTAGTAGTGTCATGGAGGTGGGGCCTCTGGTGGAGGGTGGGGGCTCTGGGAGCAGAGGCTATATGCTTAGGAGCTTGAGCTGTAGGACTGTGAGACCTGAGGGAAGGTGGTTAGCATTATGATATGTGTGCACCCATGTGTGTGTTTGTGTGTTACCTGCGGCTGGTCGCAGGGGCTCCATGCAGCCAGAAGGAGTCAACAGGAGGAGGTAGAGGAATGGACACTTCTCTGTTAGAGAGTAGAGCTGCACCAGGTCATTACTGATGTACTCCTTTACCTATGGAGAGAGGAGAGAGAGATGATATATTCCTTCACCAACAGAGAGTTATGAGGGGAGACTGCCGGACAGACACAGACGTACGTTGTTGACCATGAGGTGCATGGCGGTCTTGGGCACGAGGTCTCTAATGGCTTTGTAAACGATGTTCATGTAGGAGTCCACCAGGTTCCCGGATGGTCTCTACTTGACGCTCCAACTGAGGGTCCATAGAGAAACTATCACTAGAACCATAACTCTCCTTATCAACCTGGCACAGGCGAGAGAGTGAGGGAGGGAGGGAAAGAGGGAGAGGCAGAGTTATAGAGAGGTCATGAGCAGATGAGCTGCATTTTTACAAAAAGATAGATTTAGGGTTGTATAAAATTGGATACTACCCCCCACAACATAACCTTCACTCCAAATCAAAACGCCAAACCTACAACCTTATCTTGGACAAATGACCTAGAAGGATTCTGGAAGGATTTATATCACCAAGGATTCTTACTGCCAAGGACTATCCAGCAAACTTTCTGACAAACCAGCAACCAGCAAAAGAAGCACAAAAGAAACCCGAAAATATCATCCAACCTGGAACTGAGTATGTAATGTTCAGTCGGAAGCTACTTCGAAATCCTAGAATGAAAAGAACATTACAATAATCTCTAGATGTTTCACTTTATAAAGACTGAATGCTAAGTTAAAAGGCTACCAATCTTGAAGAACAGACCCGGCTGCAACATTAATAACCACTGAAGTGTGAAGTAAGAGGTGTGAAGCCCCTGAGCCAAACGATGGCAGCAGAGTTCCTCCCCCACCCAAATGCAGAAGCATCTTTGACCCCTTGCTCCATGGCTTCCCTCTGTGCAGAGGTCACCACAGTACAGTACCCCTTGGACATAAAAAAATGACAAGCCACAGAAAGAGTACAAAGAGAAGCTCCTCATGGACAATCCAGACACAATTTTTGTTGACTGCTACAAAAATCAGAATGTAAGCAACTTAATCTTCAACACAGACCATCCCTGGGCATGGCACAGAGCTATGAGAGCACACTATCCCTCTTAAGAGAGAGGGTATTGGCGGCGGGCGGAAAATCACAACATATCTTAAAACGAGGACCCTGAGAAAGGCCCCCTCTGTCAACCTGTACAAGAATGGAACAGTGGTGGTGCAGGGCAACTTCATACATTTCCAGAAAGGACTTCCACAAAATCAAAACAAGAGCACGGCAGGAGAAGCTTTCTCTTGGTGACGAATCCCCCACCCGCCACCCGCCAAATCGACAGTCACGAGTCATGAAGGCAGTCAAATTTCACCAGCTCTGATGCTGCTGATGGTCATTAGTAGCCTACCAAACTTGCTAACTACCTGGTACTCAGCACTCTATTGTCTGGCTATTGTCTCTATTGTCACTCTGACATCAATGCAAATGTGATCGAAAATCGAATCCAATTTTATTGGTCACATACACATGTTTAGCAGATTGCGGGTGCAGTGAAATGCTTGTGTTTCTAGGTACAACAGTGAAGTAATATCTAACAATTTCACAACAATGCACACACATCTAAGGAATGGAATTAAGAATATATAAATATTTGGACGAGCAATGTCAGAGTGGCATAGACTAAGATACAGTAGAATAGAATACAGTATATACACTGCTCAAAAAAATAAAGGGAACACTTAAAAAACACAATGTAACTCCAAGTCAATCACACTTCTGTGAAATTAAACTGTCCACTTAGGAAGCAACACTGATTGACAATAAATGTCACATGTTGTTGTGCAAATGGAATAGACAACAGGTGGAAATTATAGGCAATTAGCAAGACACCCCCAATAAAGGAGTGGTTCTGCAGGTGGAGTCCACAGACCACTTCTCAGTTCCTATGCTTCCTGGCTGATGTTTTGGTCACTTTTGAATGCTGGCGGTGCTTTCACTCTAGTGGTAGCATGAGACGGAGTCTACAACCCACACAAGTGGCTCAGGTAGTGCAGCTCATCCAGGATGGCACATCAATGCGTGCTGTGGCAAGAAGGTTTGGTGTGTCTGTCAGCATAGTGTCCAGAGCATGGAGGCGCTACCAGGAGACAGGCCAGTATACCAGGAGACGTGGAGGAGGCCGTAGGAGGGCAACAACCCAGCAGCAGGACCGCTACCTCCGCCTTTGTGCAAGGAGGAGCACTGCCAGAGCCCTGCAAAATGACCTCCAGCAGGCCACAAATGTGCATGTGTCTGCTCAAAAGGTCAGAAACAGACTCCATGAGGGTGGTATGAGGGCCCACCCTCATGGGCTTACAGCCCAACACCGTGCAGGACGTTTGGCATTTGCCAGAGAACACCAAGATTGGCAAATTCGCCACTGGAGCCCTGTGCTCTTCACAGATGAAACCAGGTTCACACTGAGCACGTGACAGACGTGACAGAGTCTGGAGACGCCGTGGAGAACGTTCTGCTGCCTGCAACATCCTCCAGCATGACCGGTTTGGCGGTGGGTCAGTCATGGTGTGGGGTGGCATTTCTTTGGAGGGCCGCACAGCCCTCCATGTGCTCGCCAGAGGTAGCCTGACTGCCATTAGGTACCGAGATGAGATCCTCATACCCCTTGTGAGACCATATGCTGGTGCTGTTGGCCCTGGGTTCCTCCTAATGCAAGACAATGCTAGACCTCATGTGGCTGGAGTGTGTCAGCAGTTCCTGCAAGAGGAAGGCATTGATGCTATGGACTGGCCAGCCCGTTCCCCAGACCTGAATCCAATTGAGCACATCTGGGACATCATTTCTCGCTCCATCCACCAACACCACGTTGCACCACAGACTGTCCAGGAGTTGGCGGATGCTTTAGTCCAGGTCTGGGAGGAGATCCCTCAGGAGACCATCTGCCAACTCATCAGGAGCATGCCCAGCGTTGTAGGGAGGTCATACAGGCACATGGAGGCTACACACACTACTGAGCCTCATTTTGACTTGTTTTAAGGACATTACATTACAAGTTGGATCAACCTGTAGTGTGGTTTTCCACTTTAATTTTGAGTGGGACTCCAAATCCAGACCTCCATGGGTTGATAAATTTGATTTCCATTGATAACTTTTGTGTGATATTGTTGTCAGCACATTCAACTATGTAAAGAAAAAAGTATTTAATACGAATATTTATTTCATTCAGATCTAGGATGTGTTATTTTAGTGTTCCCTTTATTTTTTTGAGCAGTGAACATATGAGATGAGCAATGCAAAATTGCAGCAGCATCTAATGTGCTAGTGATGACTATTTAACAGTCTGACGGCCTTGAGATAGAAGCTGTTTTTCAGTATCTCGGTCCCAGCTTTGATGCATCTGTACTGACCTCACTTTCTGGGGTTGAAGAGGTGCCGTTGCACCTTCTTCACCACACTGTTTGTGTGGGTGGACCATTTCAGCTTGTCAGTGATCTGTACTCCGAGGAACTTTCCACCTTCTCCACTGCAGTCCCATCGATATGGATAGGGGGGTGCTTCCTCTGCTGTTTCCTGAAGTCCACGATCAGCTCCTTTGTTTTGTTGACGTTGATGAGAGGTTATTTCTGGCACCACACTCCCAGAGCCCTCACCTCATCCCTGTAGGTTGTCTCGTCATTGTTGGTAATCCGGCCTACTACTGTTGTGTCGTCTGCAAACTTGATGATTGAGTTGGAGGCGTGTGTGGCCATACAGTCATGGATGAACAGGGAGTGCAGGAGGGGGCTGAGCATGCACCCTTGTGGGGCCCCAGTGTTGAGGATCATCAAAGTGGAGGTGTTGTTTCCTACCTTCACCACCTGGGGGCGGCCTGTCAGGAAGAAAAGGACCCAGTTGCAAGGGTGGGGTTCAGACCCAGGGCCTTGAGCTTAATGATGAGCTTGGTGGGTACTATGGTGTTGAATGCTGAGCTATAGTCAATGAACAGCATTCTTATAAAGGTATTCCTCTTGTCCAGATGGGATATGGCAGTGTAATGGCGATTGCATCGTCTGTGGATCTATTGTGGTGATATGATCCTTGACTAGTCTCTCAAAGCACTTCATGAAGTGAGTGAGTGCTATGGGGTGTTAGTCATTTAGTTCAGTTACCTTTGCTTTCTTGGGTACAGGAACAATGGTGGCCATCTTGAAGCATGTGGGGACAGCAGACTGGGATAGGGAGAGATTGAATATGTCCATAAACACTCCAGCCAGCTGGTCTGCGCATGCTCTGAGGACACGGCTAGGCATGCCGTCTGGGCTGGCAGCCTTGCGAGGGTTAACACGCTTAAATGTCTTACTCACGTCGGCCATGGAGAACGAGAGCCCACAGTCCTTGGTAGCGGGCCGCGTCGATGGCACTGGGTTATCTTCAAAAAGGGCGGAAACAAGATGTCGGTGTCCACGATGTGGCTGGTTTTCCTTTTGTAGTCTGTGATTGTTTGTAGACCCTGCCACATTCGTCTCATGTCTGAGCCGTTGTGACTTCACTTTGTCTCTATACTGACGTTTTGCCTGTTTGATTGCCTTACGGAGTGAAAAACTACACTGTTTGTGTTCGGCCAAATTCCCAGTCACCTTGCCATCATTAAATGCAGTGGTTCGAGCTTTCAGTTTTGCACGAATGCTGCCATCTATCCTCGATTTCTGGTTAGGGTAGGTGATAATAGTCACAGTGGGCACAACATCTCCTATTCACTTCCTGATAAACTCAATCACCATATCAGTGTATTCGTCAATGTTATTCTCGGAGGCTACCCGGAAAATATCCCAGTCCGCGTGATCAAAACAAGGGTAGATTCTGATTGGTCAGACCAGCGGTGAATAGTCCTTAGCACGGGTACTTCCTGTTTTGAGTTTCTGCCTATATGAAGGGAGGAGCAAAATGGAGTCGTGATCAGATTTGCCAAAAGGAGGGCCTTAAAGGCATCCCAGAAGTTGGAGCAGCAGTGATCGAGTGTTTTAGCAGCGCAAGTACTACAGTCAATGTGTTGACAGAACTTCGGTAGCGTTTTCCTCAAATTTGCTTTGTTAAAATCCCCAGCTACAATAAATGGGGTCTCAGGATATGTGGTTTCCAGTTTGCATAGGGTCCAGTGAAGTTCTTTGAGGACCATTGTGGTATCGGCTTGAGGGGGAATATACATGGCCGTGACTATAACCAAAGATAATTCTCTTTGGAGGTAATACGGTGAGGTATTCTAGGTTGGGTGAACAAAAGGACTTGAGTGTTATCACAATCACACCATGAGTAGTTAATCATGAACCATACACCCCCCCCCTTCTTCTTCCCGGAGAGATATTTATTCTGTGAAATATAGTATGTTACAATCCCTGATGTCTTTCTGGAAGGAAATCCTCACCCTGAGCTCATCAATTTTATTATCCAGAGACTGAACATTAGAGAGTAATATACTCGGAAGCGGTGGGTGGTGTACGCACCTTCTGAGTCGGACTAGAAGTCCACTCTGAGTAACTCTTCTCCGCCGGCGGTATTTTGGATCAGCCTCTGGAATTAGTTCAATTGCCCTAGGGGGTACGAACAAAGGATCCAATTCGGGAAAGTCGTATTCCTGGTATTAATGCTGGTGAGTTACCGCCACTCTGATATCCAAAAGTTCTTCCCGGCTGTATGTAATAACACAAAACAAATTCTGATAATATAAGAAATCACACAGAAAAAAAACAAAATACTGCAAAGTTGCCTAGGGGCAAGAAGCACGGCTGCCCTATCTATCGTGCCTTTAAACTGCTTGCTGTTTAATGGTGCCGATACACTTAATGAGAGCCCATGAGCGCAACATTTCTATAGTCTATGCAATTATGTGAGAAAACAGAGTGATGGCCTATAATAAAAAGAGGAGGATCCCATCAGCTTTCTATAGGTTAGGCCTACTATATGTATTTCTCATCTTTCCTAATATTAAGCACATTGCTTCTCTTTACAACAGGAGTATAGCCTACCTGGCTAGTATTAAAATGAACCATGGGAAAAGCTATTTAAGTGCATAGATGACATGTATTTGTTCCCCTGCCCCGAGACAGGTGCATAATAATGGTCCATTCTAAATCAAAACAAATTTCACACGTGACCGACTGGCTCGATTCGGTCTTATGTGGCAAAATTTGAAATTGTGTTTTTTACATTTGCAAAATTAGAAAATGGTATACCATACACTATAGTTGAGGAACATTGGGAAAGTAATTATGCTTTGAAAGATGATGAACTTGAAAATGTCCCTTGAATGTTTTCGGGATCCTAATGGAGAGCTCTTCTTTGTCTACACCCATTCAGCATCGTTCAGACCCTCTAAATCCTTAAAGAGATGTGTGGCGTTAAGGATTCACATGTGAGGCCATGTACAAAACAACCAAAGCTTTCAAAAGGCTGGTTTATACTACGGGTGGGTTCGTAAATTTAATCTGGAGAGCCAGAGTGTGCCCGTTCATAAACTCAGAGCATTGTCAGATTGTCCGTACGTAAATTCTGTGTTTCGCTCTCTGAGCGCTCAGAGTTCACACTGGACGCTCTGGCCGAGCAGTAGAGTTGATTCAAGGACCTAACGACAGCACCCAAGCTAATTGGCTAGCTTGCTAGCTTCTTCCAGACACAAATGAGAGAACAGCTCACTCTGACGATTTTACCCGCCCTAGTAGAGATGGTTAGGCTGTTTTGATGTTATCCAGAGCATTGCTGACTGCAACTGTGTTGCTGGCAACATTTTAATTACGCTTCTTTGCCAACGTTTACTGACACCGAACATATTCAACGGGCGTTGAGCTTACGTATATTCATCAGTTATTCTGCGTTCTGGCACACTCAGACGAGAGTGCTCTGAAATCACAGTAGATAGCCAGAGCAAATTTACCAGCTACGTCTATCGACAGTTGTGAACATTCTATTGAAATGGTTAATTGAATAGTAGTGGAGTATTTTGTTTAGACATGTAGCTAGCTAACTAGCTAAACAATATATGTGGGGATTTTCCAGTACACGTGTTATGCATCTCAGAATAGTAAGCAGAATCAATATATGGTTAACCATGAAACGTGTGAGCAGAATGTAAGCAGAATAAACACAGTCCTAGCCATTCTGGGTCATGCCTGGTCTTGTGAAGGCCATTGGACAGGCACATTGGTTAATCCGTTATAGGGACCATTAGACATGCACCTGTATAAGGAAGGTATGTTAGTATTAATTAAGTACTATTAGACATGCACCTGTATTAGGAACATATGTATGTATTATTGTTTGCATTGGTACTATGGTGACACCACCAATATAATCTAAAATGAGCATAAATAAGTCAGAAGTGGGCGTAAACAAGTCAGAAGTGAGACTGAAAGATAAT
Organism: Oncorhynchus tshawytscha; assembly: GCF_018296145.1. Classification (NCBI taxonomy): domain Eukaryota; kingdom Metazoa; phylum Chordata; class Actinopteri; order Salmoniformes; family Salmonidae; genus Oncorhynchus; species Oncorhynchus tshawytscha. The sequence continues at coordinate 27,812,837 of NC_056429.1, read as the reverse complement.
GCTGGCGAAAGGCTAAAGGGTATTAATAATTTACATAAAGAGGAGTGACTATGTATGTTATGTAAGGGTAAAATTGTATAAAAGGAGAGTGCTGAGACTGGAAAGATAAGTTAGTCCATGGGCCAGCTTGGCTTGTTACTTTGTAATAAAGTATATTTGAATTCTCAAGTTCTGGTATCTGAGAAATATTATTGGGCCAATATTTCTACAACATGAACCATAATCCCAGCTAACCAACCAGGTTCAATGTTAGCTAGCTAACATCAAGCTATAACTAGCAATGCAAATGGCTCTGAGATACAAATAATACAATTACACAGATGACACACTAGCGTGTCAGCCAGCTCGCTAGCTAACAGTACACTAACTTGAAATAAAATATAGTTAGTACACTAACTTTCAAACAAAATTAGAAATGGGTAATATCTTAGCTAGACTATCTTACCAGTATACAGTGGAAGTTGTAAGATTGCATACACCTAGGTTGGAGTCATTAAAACACATTTTTCAACCACTCCCCAAATTTCTTTTTAACAAACTATACTTTTTGCAAGTCGGTTAGGACATCTACTTTGTGCCTGACAATTGTTTACAGACAGATTATTTCACTTATAATTCACTGTATCACAATTCCAGTGGGTCAGAAGTTTACATACACTAAGTTGACTGTGCCTTTAAACAGCTTGGAAAATTTGAGTCAATTGGAGGTGTACCTGTGTGTGTATGTATTTCAAGGCCTACCTCCAAACTCAGTGCCTCTTTGCTTGACATCATGGGAAAATCAAAAGAAATCAGCCAAGACCTCAGAAAAAAATTGTAGACCTCCACAAGTCTGGTTCATCATTGGGAGCAATTTCCAAACACCTGAAGGCACCACATTCATCTGTACAAACAATAGTACGCAAGTATAAACACCATGGGACCACGCAGCCGTGTGGTGCAAAAAAAACTAAAAAGTGCAAATCGATCCCAGAACAACAGCAAAGGACCTTGTGAAGATGCTGGAGGAAACAGGTACAAAAGTATCTATATCCACAGTAAAACAAGTCCTATATTGACAAAACCTGAAAGGCCTCTCAGCAAGGAAGAAGCCACTGCTCCAAAACAGCCATAAAAAACAGACTATGGTTTGCAACTGCACATGGAGACATGTCCTCTGGTCTGATGAAACGAAAATAGAACTGTTTGGCCATAATGACCATCGTTATGTTTGGAGGAAAAAGGGGGAGGCTTGCAAGCCGAAGGACACCATCCCAACCGTGAAGCACAGGGGTGGCAGCATCATGTTGTTGGGGTGCTTTGCTGCAGGAGGGACTGGTGCAATTCACAAAATAGATGTCATCATGAGGATATATTGAAGCAACATCTCAAGACATCAGTCAGGAAGTTAAAGCTTGGTTGCAAATGGGTCTTCCAAATGGACAATGACCCCAAGCATACTTCCAAAGTTGTGGCAAAATGGCTTAAGGACAACAAAGTTAAGGTATTGGAGTGGCCATCACAAAGCCCTGACCTCAATCCTATAGAAACATTTGGGCCGAACTGAAAAAGTGTGTGCGAGCATGGAGGCCTACAAGCCTGACTCAGTTACACCAGCTCTGTCAGGAGGAATGGGCCAAAATGTACCCAACTTATTGTGGAAAGCTTGTGGGAGGCTACCTGAAATGTTTGACCCAAGTTTTAATCAATTTAAAGGCAATATTACCAAATACTAAATTTGTGTAAGTAAACGTCTGACCCACTGGAAATGTGATGAAAGAAATAAAAGCTGAAATGAATCGTTCTCTCTACTATTATTCTGACATTTCACATTCTTCAAATAAAGTGGTGATCCTAACTAACCTAAGACTGGGAATTTTTACTAGGATTAAAGGACTTGAGTTTAAATGTATTTGGCTAAGGTGTATGTAAACTTCCGACTTCAACTGAACATATCAAATACAAATCTTAGAATCAACTATGAAAGATTACCAGAACCTACTGGATTCTCCAATTACATTGAATGAACTACAGGACAAAATACAAATCCTCCAACCCAAAAAAGCCTGTGGTGTTGATGTATCCTAAATTAAATTATAAATATACAAACCACACATTCCAATTGCCTATACTTAAATTTAACATCATTCTCGTCTCCACTTTATTGGATTGGGGTGACTCCTTGGTTCCACATTTTGGGGAAGATGCCAGAGTTGAAGATGATCACCGCAATCCACAAAAGTGGAGACAAATTTGACCCCAATAACTACTGTGGGATATGCGTCAACGGCAACCTTTGGAAAATCCTCTGCATTATCATTAACAGCAGACTTGTACATTTCCTCAGTGAAAACAATGTACCGGACAAATGTAAATAGTATTTTTACCAAACTACCGTATGACAGACCACGTATTCAACCTGCACACCCTAATTGACAAACAAACCAGAACAAAGGCAAAGTCTTCTCATGCTTTATTGATTTGAAAAGGTTTTTTACTCAATTTGGCATGAGGGTCTGCTATACAAATGGATGGAAAGCAGTGTTGGGGGAATTTTATGTATTTATTTTACCTTTATTTTAACTAGGCAAGTCAGTTAAGAACAAATTCTTACTTTCAATGACGGCCTAGGAACAGTGGGTTAACTGCCTGTTCAGGGGCAGAACGACAGATTTGTACCTTGTCAGCTCGGGGATATGAACTTGCAACATATGACAATATAAAATCCATGTACACAAACAACAAACAACTTTCCACAGGGCCATGGGGTGAGACATGGATGTAGCTTGTGCCCCACCCTCCTCAATATATATATATCACAGAATTGGCGAGGGCACTAGAACAGTCTGCAGCACCCGGCCTCACTCTACTAGAATCTGAAGTCAAATGTCTACGGGTTTGTTGGTGCTCCTGTTCCCAACCAAGGAGGGCCTACAGCAACACCTAGATCTTCTGCACAGATTATGTCAGACGTGGACCATGACAGTACATCTCAGTAAGACAAAAATAATGGTGTTCCAAAAAAAGTGTGGTTGCCAGGACCACAAATACAATTCCTGAGCACACAAAAACTATAGGTACCTAAACATTAGGGCCACAGGTAACTTCAACAAAGCTGTGAACGATCTGAGAGAAGGGAAGAAGTGCCTTCTACACCATGAAAAGGAACATAAAATTCAACATACCAATTAGGATCTGGCTAAAAATACTTCAGTTATAATCAGTTATAGAATCCGTTATAAAACCCATTGGCCTTTGTGGTTGTGAGGTCTGGGGTCCGCTCACCAACCAATAATGTTCCTAATGTTTTGTGTACATGCACAAACTGTTCCGAACTGTTTCGACTGGGAAGCTGTGAGCAGCCAATGACTGAAGGCAAGGGGGGTGTAGTAGGGGGGGACGAGGAAGGAGAGAGGTGAAGGGTAGCCAGGCAGAGAATAAGGGCAGGTGTAGGTTATAGTTAGGGTCAGGGTTAGGAGGTAAGGGGTCAGGGTTAGGCTATTCACAGTTACTTTATTGGTCATGGTTTTAGGGTTAGAGGTTAGAGTCAGGGTTAGAGTTACGGGTCAGGAGTTTTGACTAAGATACTCACAGTGACTTTCTCAGGATAGACTCCGGCTCTCAGCAGAGAAGCTTTCCAGCTGTCTACCTCCTCCTGAGAGCCAAACGCCAGCTCCAGGAACCCGTAGTCCTTATACACGTTCCTACAATTACATTACATACTGTCAGCTACCTCAAACTACATCACCCAGCCAGCAGCTTCAGAAAACAACTATACCCACATCCAAGAACCTCTAGTCCTTATATACCTTCTAACAATTATAACAGATACAATCAAACAGTCATCTTCCTCTCCAGGTTTGAGGTTGCATGCCATATTCATACACACGACTACACCATAGGTCTCACACATGTTATCAGAGCTGGAACACACACCTTCACACACAATGAATAACTAAACTCACACATCCATACCCACAGAGCCTCTTTCTCTCTCTCCTCTCTCTCTCCCTCTCCTCTCTCTTCCTCTCTCTCTCCTCTCTCTCTCTCTCTCTCTCTCTCTCTCAGGGAGACGCCGCTGCGTCTGACAGAGGCAGGAATCTGGAGCGGTCTAAAACCCATCTGTTAAACACACACACACACCACACACATCTGTTAAACATTCTCTTTAATCACTCTGTGTTCCTGTCCTTTTGTTTCTCCCTCTCTCATGTTTTCTAAACTGGTATTGTTGTGTGTGTGTGTGTGTGTGTGTGTGTGTGTGTGTGTGTGTGTGTGTGTGTGTGTGTGTGTGTGTGTGTGTGTGTGCAGTATATTTGTCTGTCTGTCTGTCTCCAATCTCAAGCTGTCTTGAGTGTTCTGGATAGCAGCCTGACCACATATCTCATGAGATCTCCTCTGTCTGTAGGCTAAGTAGGGCTGGGTCTGGTTGATCCCTGGATGGGAGACCAGATGCTGCTGGAGATGGTGTTGGATGGACGGCCAGAAGGGTTAGTATTAGTTAGGAGGGCCAGTAGGAGGCTCCCCCTCTCTCTCTTAATGCTTTACAATGGCTGGATTGTAACCAGTCACTCACATCCCCCTTTTCCTCGCTCTGTTCCGCTGTGGCCCGGGATAGTGAGCTTTTCTCTCCTCTTGAGGAATTTTAGCAAGGATCCGTTTCTCCCTTTTTCCTTTCTCCCTCCCTCTTTCCCTGCTTTTAGATCAGGGACTTTCCTAATGGTTCTGATTACTGTCAGACAGGGACAACCAGAGCATTGGAATCAGGACTGTGGACACAAATCATGCACACACAAACACGCACAGAGAGAAGGGGGGACAAGGGGCGCAGTAGGACACGCTTTTGACACATTCCTGACTGATCGCTCTCCCTCTCTCCCCACTCTCACCCCATCCAGCCTTCTTTCTTTCCCTCCTTCTTGTGGCGAGTGGTTAAATAGTTTCCTAACAAGAGCTGCCTCATCTCTGGTCCAGAACTCTGGCTTTGATTAGCTGCTTAATGAGCCTGCCCTTGGTATGCTGCGGTCCACACACACACACTCACGAACCAGGTCCCACCCAGCTCAGCCATAGCATGCCCAGCCCACCCCATCCTAACCCACTCCATCACTCTGTCAGTCAGTCAGTGAGGATGTCAGAGACCAGGTGTGTGCCCCCCCCAATCTTTTTCAGATATGCCTGTCATACACTAATCTCACATAAAACCACTTCAACACACACACCTCTGTTTGGTGCTGAAGATGGAGTAGGCATGTTACTGGACATGAAGCTGCTCTTCACACCTCTGTTCGGTGCTGAAGATGGAGTAGGCATGTTACTGGACATGAAGCTGCTCTTCACACCTCTGTTCGGTGCTGAAGATGGAGTAGGCATGTTACTGGACATGAAGCTGCTCTTCACACCTCTGTTCGGTGCTGAAGATGGAGTAGGCATGTTACTGGACATGAAGCTACTCTTCACACCTCTGTTCGGTGCTGAAGTGGGAGTAGGCATGTTACTGGACATGAAGCTGCTCTTCACACCTCTGTTCGGTGCTGAAGTGGGAGTAGGCATGTTACTGGACATGAAGCTGCTCTTCACACCTCTGTTCGGTGCTGAAGTGGGAGTAGGCATGTTACTGGACATGAAGCTGCTCTTCACACCTCTGTTCGGTGCTGAAGATGGAGTAGGCATGTTACTGGACATGAAGCTGCTCTTCACACCTCTGTTCGGTGCTGAAGATGGAGTAGGCATGTTACTGGACATGAAGCTGCTCTTCACACCTCTGTTCGGTGCTGAAGATGGAGTAGGCATGTTACTGGACATGAAGCTGCTCTTCACACCTCTGTTCGGTCCTGAAGATGGAGTAGGCATGTTACTGGACATGAAGCTGCTCTTCACACCTCTGTTCGGTGCTGAAGATGGAGTAGGCATGTTACTGGACATGAAGCTACTCTTCACACCTCTGTTCGGTCCTGAAGATGGAGTAGGCATGTTACTGGACATGAAGCTGCTCTTCACACCTCTGTTCGGTGCTGAAGATGGAGTAGGCTGAAGATGGAGTAGGCATGTTACTGGACATGAAGCTGCTCTTCACACCTCTGTTCGGTCCTGAAGATGGAGTAGGCATGTTACTGGACATGAAGCTGCTCTTCACACCTCTGTTCGGTCCTGAAGATGGAGTAGGCATGTTACTGGACATGAAGCTGCTCTTCACACCTCTCAGCTTCAGGTTATCCAATGGTAACATGTACTTCTTCTCTTTCTCCTGAGGAAAGATAGAGGGATAGGGATGATGGAGGGAGAGGGGGAAGGATGAAGAAATGTAAGGAGATGTAAGAAAGGATCATTCATTGATGGGTCTACTGATCTGGTGAATACACAAACAGCATGTAGAGACAATAAAACAATGAAGAAAAGCAGTAACTGAATAGGCCTGCTCTAATATAACATGCATGGAGTCTCATTGATTTGTTAACATTCCCCTCGATGACAGAAAGTGCAGAGAAACAGAGCTAGCTAGGATAAATACATGTATTAGACTATTCTACACTACAGAGATGTGTGGGGGTGGGGGGGCATGAGTTTACTCTGTCACCACCATTACAAATTATGATCGAAAGAAAACCGTTAGAGAAAGGAAGCAAAGCGGAGAGAAAATATGGGGACAAGAATGGAGGGAGTGAAAGAATGAGAGAAAAATAGTAAAAAACAGGGAAAGAAATAGTGGTTGAGGAGAGGAAAGAGAGAGAAGGGGAGAGGGAGGGAAAGAAGCCAGCCCACATGTGAAAGTTATTACTCAAAAGTGAAGCTCTAAAACAAAACATTCCTCTCCTCACCTCCACCCTTCTCCCCCTTTTCTCTCCTCCACCCTTCTCCCCCTTTTCTCTCCTCCACCCTTCTCCCCTTTTCTCTCCTCCACCCTTCTCCCCCTTTTCTCACCTCCACCCTTCTCCCCTTTTCTCTCCTCCACCCTTCTCCCCCTTTTCTCTCCTCTACCCTTGTCCCCTTTTCTCTCCTCCACCTTGCTCTCACTTTTCTCTCCTCCACCTTGCTCTCACTTTTTTCTCTCCTCTACCCTTCTCCCCTTTTCTCTCCTCCACCTTGCTCTCACTTTTCTCTCCTCTACCCTTCTCCCCTTTTCTCTCCTCCACCTTGCTCTCACTTTTCTCTCCTCCACCTTGCTCTCACTTTTCTCTCCTCCACCCTTCTCCCCTTTTCTCTCCTCCACCTTGCTCTCACTTTTCTGTCCTCCACCCTTCTCCCCTTTTCTCTCCTCCACCTTGCTCTCACTTTTCTCTCCTCCACCTTGCTCTCACTTTTCTCTCCTCCACCTTGCTCTCACTTTTAATAATAATAATTAGGAGGGTGCTAACATTTGTCCTCTTTTTTGTTGTTGCATATCCCCTTCCCCCTGACACCCTCAGAGAGTGGGTCCACAGCCAGGGATCAGCCATCATTGATGGTCGACCCTGGAGCAATTAAGGCTAAGTGCCCTGCTCAAGGGCACATCGACAGATTTTCCACCTAGTCATCTCTGGGATTCAAACCAGCGACCTTTCGGTTACTGAGCCAACGCTCTTAAGCGCTAGGCTACCTGCCTCAGGAAACAGCTATAGTTACAGTATGGAGTGGAGAGAGGGAGGAGAGGACAGAAGGTGAGATGGAGGAGGGATGGGTATAGCCTACCCAGAAAAAGAAATGGACGGAAAGGTGCAAGTCTGTCTCACAAACACTTAGGTGTGTGTGTCTGAGTGGGTGTGTGTGTTGGTCTCTCCTGAACCCCAAAACTTTCTTCCTTCATTCCTCTTTCTCTTTTTTCCAGAGGGGCCCACTTCCTGTTAGAGAGGCAGAAACAAAACTATAGAACGAAGCTGGCACGTCGACAGACGACAACATCTGGTACTGCTTGAGAGAGAGAGAGAGAGAGAGAGAGAGAGATCTGAGAGAGAGAGAGATATCTGAGAGAGAGAGGATTCCAATGGAGAAAAGAAATAGAGGAGAGATTGAAGAGAGGGAGGACAGACGGAGGAGTGGAGGTGAGTTTTGACAGAGATGAGTGGGAGAGAGGTATCTAGAGAAAGAGGGAGAGAGAGAGAGAAGGGGAGAGAAACTGCAGACCACTCCAAAGTTGATTCCCAAGGGTCCCATCAACCCATATATGGCGCCTCAGTCCCTCCCTCTCTCCCTTTTTTCGTTATGCCTTCCCTAAGTGCACTGGCAGATCCCCAGTGCTGAAAGTGAATGTGCCACGTCGAGGCTGGATACTCCGCTCGCTCGGACGCAGCCCCTCGGAACCCCGACACACACACACAAGGACCTGACACACACTGGGCCGAGACGCGACCAGAACAAGACCCAGACCCATAGAAGAGGACAGCCAGTGTGTGTGCACATGTGTGAGTGTGACCCCTCACCCGTCACTTAGGACGAGAAAGGAGAGGAGACAATGAGAATCTTTTACCTAGTTTGTCAACCAAATTTTGGACGGGTGAAAAACGAGATAAAAGAAAGGAATGAGAGAAGAAGGAAGATAAAAACGTAGAGAGCAGAGGAGACATCTTTCTACTCCTCCTCCTTCAAAACTTTGCACAGATGAAAAAGGAAAGCGAAAGGAAGGGAGAGAAATAAAGGAGAGAGCGAGAGTCCTGTTCCGTCATCCCAGTGTTCAGACTACCTGTTCAGGGTCTTACTGGTGTACAGTAGTCTGCACATTGGTTAGACTGGGCAAGGAATTGCTTCCATCACTCTCTCTCAAACACACACACAAGCATATACACACACGCATGAGCACATTCACACTGGGGACGAGATGTATGAGTTTGTCTTTGCTGGTTTGTCTTTCACTGTCTGCTACTACGTTGTTCTTTGTGTGTTTTGAAAGCCTAGAAGCCTGCTATATTTGTCAGTGGTCAGTACGATAGTTCATTGTGTGTGTGTGTGTGTGTGTGTGTGTGTGTGTGTGTGTGTGTGTGTGTGTGTGTGTGTGTGTGTGTGTGTGTGTGTGTGTGTGTGTGTGTGTGTGTGTGTGTGTGTGTGTGTGTGTGTGTGTGTGTGTGTGGTGTGTGTGTGTGTGTGTCAGGCTGCTCATGGTGGATCACACATCAGAGCTGCTCTATCTGAAACAGCCTCTGCAGACTCATTGTGTGATATAGCAAGCAGGCCCAACACAGACACCTGTATGGTTGCTGTATGGGAGTGTGTGTGTATGGGAATGAGTGTATTGCTGTATGGGAATGTGTGTGGATAGGAATGTGTGTATTGCTGTATGGGAATGTGTGTGGATAGGAATGTGTGTATTGCTGTATGGGAATGTTTGTGGATAGTGTAGGGTGAGTGTATGGGTGTTGTATGGGAGCATGTGTGTATATAGTTAATAGGGGTGGTGTGTGTGTGTGTGTGTGTGTGTGTGTGTGTGTGTGTGTGTGTGTATAGTGTCTAGGGAGAGTATATATAGTGTCTAGGGGGAGTGTGTGTGTGTGTGTGTGTTGTATGGGAGTGTGTGTATAGTAGTGATGGGGGACAAATCCATAGTTACATATCGCAATGTATTTTTTTACAATATTATATTGATATTTTGACTCCAAATATCAATGCTTTTACTAGGTAGCGTTAGCTAACGCTATTCCGCTGTACCTGAGCCAAAACTCTGGTATTTTTTATCCTATAGCTTGTTCTCCATCTTCTTTATAAATACTGATACTTTATAATTGTTCAGCTCTTTTATTTCTGTGAGAGCAAAACTTTGTTTTCTCATGCTCTCTCTTGTCTCTCTGCAGCAGACATGGTGAGCAATATCTTTGGAACATCAGATTGCAATAAAATAGAGAATCGTGGCAATTCATATCCTATCGGCACCTAAGTATCGTGCTAATATTGAATGGTGAGGTCCCATGCAATTCCCAGCTCTAGTGTATAGGGTGAGTGTATGGGCGTAGGTCATCTGTTTTTCCTCAGGCTGCACATCGGGCCTCAGGCAGGGAGAGAGGGAGGGAGGAATGTACGTCTGGTTAGTGTTTTATATAAAGATTACACACTGTTTAGTGTGTGGAGATGAGTGTGTATCCATTATGTCTAGATGAAATGTACGGAGAGTAGAGTCTATACTTATTGTCTTGGTGTGTAGATTAGTAACCATTGTGTAGATTTAGAGAGCGTGAGCAGCAAATATGGGAGGGAGTTTGTGTGAGTGTGTACAGTTTGTGTATTTGTGTGTTTATGTGAGGAAAATAACTAAGTGTGACCATACTGTGGGGAGACATGATTGAATGAGATGGAGAAAAAGTAAGAGATCACAAGAGAGAGCGTGAGAGAGAGAGAAAGAAAGAGAGTCTAAAGTCTAGTGGTTTGGCTAGGTGATCAGTATTTGTGGAAGGGGGAGATGAGGGAGGAGATTGAGTTGTGAGTGGGAGTCTGGCGGGGAGAAGGGGGAGATGGAAGGGGGGAGAACAGGGAGGAGGGGGAGGTGTAGAAGCAGCCATGTGGGATTTCTCTGGATAGATGTTGGAAGCTAAGCGGGTGTTTGGACTAAACCTTGAGTTCTCCAGCCAGGAATGTGTACAGGCCCAGAGAGACTGCCAACCAGAGAGAGAGAGAGGGAGGGAAAGAGTGAGAGAAGGAAAGGGAAAAAGGGGGGGAATAGGAGGGATAAAGCAGGAAAAGGTAGGGAAAGAGAACGACAGAAGGAGGGAATTAGAGAAGGAAGAAAGAGAGGGAAAAGGGTGGGAGGGGAATGGGGAAAGAGAACTAGAAAACTTTGTGGAGAAAGTGGATAGAAACAGAGTAGGCTTTGCGAGAGAGAGGCTTGGCCTGGGTCTAACTCTGAGAGGAGTGTGTTTGTGGCCTACAGTGTTGTTGGGGCAGCATGGTGACATAGCTGTGATAGTAAGGATTATTTACTACAGTAGACCCCCCCCCCACTGAGACAAACACACACACAGGGGCATGGAGAGAGCACAGGGTTCCTACTGAACTAACAGTAGGGGAGGGTGGGGTAAGTTGAGTGGCTTTTTTGCATTCAGCATCACTCGGCCAAGGGAAATGTAGTATTCTTTCTAACAAAGATATCTACAAACTATATATTTCAGGATGTTTTGTATCCCTAGAGAATCAGAATTCATGTGAACATTACAGTTTTGAAAAAATAGCTTGGCAAAAAAAGTGGTCTCTTGGCACAACTTACCCCGAGGTATGGGATAAGTTGAGCCGCGGGACAGGGTAAGTTAAGCTGTCTACAAATTTCTGTACTGAATGAAATATTACCTCTACCTTTTTAAAACCATGTTTATCTTTATTTCCCAAACACAAATCAACACAATCGCTTTTTTTGTATTTGAATCATTTTAAGCATATGTTAAGATAGGCTTAACACCTAATAAACACTTTGTACTTTTTTGAAACATTTTTAACATAGGCCCTGTTGTTACCTCATGTCCCAGTGGTAATGCCTTGCACAACACCTGCGAAGAAAACTCTTCCATTTTCTCATCTTGCCATTTGCACAACTTACCTCAAGTCAAACATTGACTATATTAGCCCACACAGCGACAAGATGCACTGTTATGCTAGGTTTAAGACCTCATATTGAAGTTTATAGAGACCACAACTGGTGTATAGAAAAATCTTGATAGCATTTGGTTTAGATACAAGCATCATGAACCCTCTAACACAATAAATTCATTTGACTTGGTGAAAATCCATTTTTTTTGGACCTAACTTGCTGTGATAGCCCATCCCAACACTTTTTCCATGTGGTTTCTTCCTTCACAGCCTCCATGAAATGACGACCTCTTCCTAAATATTTGGTCAAATGATTCAATTTGTGTATGTTTTCCTAGAAACAAGGGTCGCTCAATGTATCTCTTTGGCTCAACTAACCCCACTCTCCCCTAGTCTAGAAAAAAGGTTGACATCTTTTGTCAGTCTACCCCGTTTGTTTCCATTTTGGGAAAGAAAGAGTTATGATGATTATTTCACCAGATATTATCACACTTTTCCCAGCATACCTGTAACTACACCGAGGTATAATCTGTGTAGTAAAGTCAAATATTGTAGTGGGTAATATTGTCAAAGAGAAGGCAGAGCAGAGGGGTTATGTTAACCTGGCACTAGAACCTCCTGTACCAGCTAGGATACTAGTAGCTCTCCTTTCAGTAGTGCTGTCAGAGACACCGCTGCTAGAAGAGACCATGTTACTGAGATAAGTTGGTTTCATACCCATGTCAGTGGACTGGGATTGGAGATAAGTGAATTATTAAGGAGGGGTGTGTGTATGTGTGTGTGTGTGTTGGTTTGGCTCCAGCTGTGTCAGAGTGAACTGCTCCAAATGCCTCAACTCCCAGAGGAGGAGGAGGGGGGGAACAGTGGATGGAGAGAGGGAGGGAGGTATGGTAGGGAAAAGGGGGGCTTAGTTTAAGTACTATTGGGCCAGCTCTGTACTTACATGTGTGCATTTGACACAAGTTGCAGCCCAGCCCATCCCAAGACACACTGACACACACACACACACAGTCCGTGGACATCACGAGCAAGCAGTGCTGTGCTAGGCTGAGAGAGAGTTGTGTTGTGTCTGCCTGTCTACACTTGCTGTGCAGACCTTCCTATCCTGTACAGCAGGCACAGACAGGCAGACAGATGGCAGCCGCCCCGACCAACCACATCGCACCTACAGCCTGATGGACAGCTCCCACAGCCAATCCCAGCCAGTACACCCCAGACTTCCTGCTTGATGATTATGATGAATGTAACCCTAGCTGCCCATGTCTTTTCTACTTTACCTGTATCCCACTCTACCTTCCTATCCCACTCTGCATAAGACAGTAGTATTTGAAGGTCTTTTGTACCAAACAGAAATGTGATTGTAATAAAGGAGTGTGTTGTTCTGCGGTACTCAGGTGTGTATTTTGTCCAGCCTCTACTAGTGGGCCTCAGTAGTAAAGCTTTAGCAGCTCCACTAGTCTCATCATCAGACCAGATCAGTGACACTGTGCTCACCTTATCATCCTTGAACCAGGACAGGCTCTCAGCGGTCAGGACAAACCAGTACTCCTTGGTCCCACCCTTGATGATACTGATTGATGGTAAGCCAGCCCTTACGGATGACCTGTAGAGAGGGGTCAGGGGTCAGGGGCATGGAGAGGGACTGAGGGAGGTTAAGGTGGGAGGGGTTGAAGGGATAGTTCACTCAGATTACTAAATTACATCATCTCATGGATACAAAAACAGTAGGATTTGAACCCCTAATGTCAGCTAGCTACAATCTGAGTTTGTATGTCTACTTAGCTATAGCCTAGCATTAGCATCGTTAAAGCTAAAACAATGGGAGTGGTTAGAGTCATGTTAGCGTGCTGTAAATAGAGAAGCAAACATGTGGTCTGGGTGGACTATCCCTGTAATGCTCTGCTCGGCAGGCTGGCTCTAAGCCGGGGGGTTTAGAGATCGAGAGAGGCAGGTGCAAGTTCTGTGGAGCTGGAGAAAGAGAGAGATGGTGTGATGTATCTTACATATGGGTCACAGTGTGGGAGAGAGGAGAGATACTGCATGCATAGGGATCGAGTGAGATACCGTAATGCATGCACAAAGATATCAGCTGTTGAGACAACAAGGATCAGTTAGAAAAGTGAAATGTCCTCTCACCTAGCCAGTCATTACATCACTAGTGGTAATTTCTGACAATGCCTTGAACATATTTCAATGACCAACACAAAACGACACACAAAGAGCATGATGGGGAAAAACACTGGAAATGATAAAGAAGACATGGAAGATACGGTATGGTAAAATACTAGCAATAAATACAGAAAAACAGCTGTTGAAGAACTGTGGGAGAGAGAAACTGTGAGCTCGGTGATAAGACTGGGTGAGGGAGAAACTGTGAGCTCGGTGATAAGACTGGGTGAGGGAGAAACTGTGAGCTCAGTGATAAGACTGGGTGAGGGAGAAACTGTGAGCTCGGCGATAAGACTGGGTGAGGGAGAAACTGTGAGCTCGGTGATAAGACTGGGTGAGGGAGAAACTGTGAGCTCGGTGATAAGACTGGGTGAGGGAGAAACTGTGAGCTCAGCGATAAGACTGGGTGAGGGAGAAACTGTGAGCTCGGCGATAAGACTGGGTGAGGGAGAAACTGTGAGCTCAGTGATAAGACTGGGTGAGGGAGAAACTGTGAGCTCGGTGATAAGACTGGGTGAGGGAGAAACTGTGAGCTCGGTGATAAGACTGGGTGAGGGAGAAACTGTGAGCTCGGTGATAAGACTGGGTGAGGGAGAAACTGTGAGCTCGGTGATAAGACTGGGTGAGGGAGAAACTGTGAGCTCGGTGATAAGACTGGGTGAGGGAGAAACTGTGAGCTCGGTGATAAGACTGGGTGAGGGAGAAACTGTGAGCTCAGTGATAAGACTGGGTGAGGGAGAAACTGTGAGCTCAGTGATAAGACTGGGTGAGGGAGAAACTGTGAGCTCGGTGATAAGACTGGGTGAGGGAGAAACTGTGAGCTCGGTGATAAGACTGGGTGAGGGAGAAACTGTGAGCTCAGTGATAAGACTGGGTGAGGGAGAAACTGTGAGCTCAGTGATAAGACTGGGTGAGGGAGAAACTGTGAGCTCAGTGATAAGACTGGGTGAGGGAGAAACTGTGAGCTCGGTGATAAGACTGGGTGAGGGAGAAACTGTGAGCTCAGTGATAAGACTGGGTGAGGGAGAAACTGTGAGCTCAGTGATAAGACTGGGTGAGGGAGAAACTGTGAGCTCAGTGATAAGACTGGGTGAGGGAGAAACTGTGAGCTCAGTGATAAGACTGGGTGAGGGAGAAACTGTGAGCTCAGTGATAAGACTGGGTGAGGGAGAAACTGTGAGCTCGGTGATAAGACTGGGTGAGGGAGAAACTGTGAGCTCAGTGATAAGACTGGGTGAGGGAGAAACTGTGAGCTCGGTGATAAGACTGGGTGAGGGAGAAACTGTGAGCTCGGTGATAAGACTGGGTGAGGGAGAAAAGAGGAGGACAGGAAGACAAGAAGAAAGAAAAGACTGACAGCTAAAAAGAGAGATTTGGACAGAGGATGAACGATTGAGGAGGAAGTGAGAGAAGGGGGGAATGGGGTGGCTGAAAATCGGTTATGGAGAGGTGGAGGGAGAGAAAGTGAGGAGATATGGAAGAATGAGATGGCAGAGAGAGGCGATATGACCCACATCCTGTTTCACACACTGGAGACACACCAGGGCGGTGACACATGCGCGCACACACACACACACCTTAATTTCTCCCTTGTGTAGCAGACCAGGGTCTGTGCTTGTGTTTAGTGAGTGACCAGACAGCTGGGCTTGGATCTGAGCCAAGTTTACAACTCAGCGTCATTTTGTGCTGCTTACACACACACACACGTACACACACATGCACACACACGCACACACGTACACACACACAAACACGCAAAGGGAGTAGAGTGCAGCCAAAGGGAGTAGAGGCAAAGAGTGCAGCCTATGGAAAGGTGGTAGAAAAGAGAGCCATGGGGCTGTGGGTTTAAAGAGGATGGTGAACAGGACACGACCAGGGAGAGGTACAGTGTCCTAGTAGGAGTAGTGAGGGCTTAGCCTTACAGAGACTGGACTACTCATACTATTAGACTGGAGGGAGGAGGTTACACACGCTGGAACAGGAGACAGAAGAAAGAACAGGCAGGTTAGGATGGAGCTGACACATCGTCACTGTTTCCAGGCAGTTTAACCTGCTCCTTCTACATACAGTAAACGTCCACGTCAGTTTCACCTGCTCCTTCTACATACAGTAAACGTCCACATCAGTTTCACCTGCTCCTTCTACATACAGTAAACGTCCACGTCAGTTTCACCTGCTCCTTCTACATACAGTAAACGTCCACGTCAGTTTCACCTGCTCCTTCTACATACAGTAAACGTCCACGTCAGTTTCACCTGCTCCTTCTACATACAGTAAACGTCCACGTCAGTTTCACCTGCTCCTTCTACATACAGTAAACGTCCACATCAGTTTAACCTGCTCCTTCTACATACAGTAAACGTCCACGTCAGTTTCACCTGCTCCTTCTACATACAGTAAACGTCCACGTCAGTTTCACCTGCTCCTTCTACATACAGTAAACGTCCACGTCAGTTTCACCTGCTCCTTCTACATACAGTAAACGTCCACGTCAGTTTCACCTGCTCCTTCTACATACAGTAAACTTCCACGTTAGCTGCCATTCCAGTCCAGTTGTAAACATTTGTTAAATTCTCATAACACACATTTTAGAATTAGAGAGTAAAACCCAAGCCATTCATCACCTAAGATAAGGTCACTGAGCTGTGTGAAACTCACCTGGTTTCCTGCAGCGCCCTTCTTATTGGTCTGAATACTGGGACAAACACACAAAAGCTTCTGATAGGCAAATTGATATCATTTGTCAAGGTATTGGAGTGGCCATCACAAGGCCCTGATCTCAAGCCTATAGAACATTTGTGGGCAACTGAAAAAGCTTGTGAGAGCAAGGAGGCCTACAAACCTGACTTAGTTACACCAGCTCTATCAGAAGGAATGGGCCAAAATTCACCCAACTTATTGTGGGAAGCTTGTGGAAGGCAACCCGAAACGTTTGACCCAAGTTAAACAATTTAAAGGCAATGCTACCAAATACTAATTGAGTGTATGTAAACTTCTGACCCACTGGGAATGTGATGAAAGAAATAAAAACTGAAATAAATCATTCTATCTACTATTATTCTGACATTTCACATTCTTAAAATAAAGTGGTGATCCTAACTGACCTAAGACGGTATTTTTACTCGGATTAAATGTCAGGAATTGTCAAAAACTGAGTTAAAATGTACTTGGCTAAGGTGTATGTAAACTTCCGACTTCAGCTGTATATTTAAAACCAAATACTTTTAAGACTTTTACTCAAGTAGTATTTTACTGGGTGACTTTCACTTTTACTTGTGTCATTTTCTATTAAAGTATCTTTACTTTTACTCAAGTATGACTATTGGGTACTTTTTCCACCACTGATGATGAGTTTCTGACTTACATGTACACAAGCACGCACACAGACACAGCAGTGGGTACCTTGGTGGTGCATCAGCGCACAGTGGTGATCAGCTTCTGGAGGACCATGTCCACACATTTAATACAGGGATCGTTCAGCTTGACTATCTGTCTCTTCATTATGGCCTCAAACGCCTGGTCTGGGGTAAACAAACCTGTCCTAGAGACACAAATAGAGAGAGAGGGGGAGGGATAAAGAGAGAGAGGGAGATAGCGAGAGAGAGAGGGGGACAGAGAGCAAGAGAAATGGGAGTGGTGACAGGTCAAATAGACAGAGAACCATGACTAAATAATCACATACAGGTAACCTCTCTGACACAAACTCACCTGATGCCGTGGATGTTCTTGATGACATAGCTGATCTCCCGTCGCAACTCCCTCTCATCAGATTCCATCTAAGGACACACACACACATACAATAAGAGGACACACACACACTGAGGAAAAGAGTGGAGACTCACACAGAGACTCCAAGCCTGACCGTGACCAGTTCCAAGTGGAAGCGTTCGTGGAAGATGCGGTTGATCTTGGCTCCTCCAGACAGTTCTATAGGTGTCCACCTGGTCTCCTAAGCCCTCGATATGCTTCTCAAAGTCTGCTGCAAACTGCTGCACCAGCCTGTACACACACTTAATACACACTGCTAACTTTGTTTTCTAGTGTGTGTGTGTGTGTGTGTGTGTGTGTGTGTGTGTGTGTGTGTGTGTGTGTGTGTGTGTGTGTGTGTGTGTGTGTGTGTGTGTGTGTGTGTGTGTGTGTGTGTGTGTGTGTGTGTGTGTGTGTGTGTGTGTGTGTGTGTGTGTGTGTGTGTGTGTGTGTGTGTGTGTGTGTGTGTGTGTGTGTGTGTGTGTGTGTGAACTGACAGTAGCAGGGACTTGGTCTTGCGTGCAGGGTCGTCAGCTCTGTAGTGTTTGAACTCCTTAGCCTCTTTGTCCAGTGGTAGGAGCTGGCTCTGGAGACGACTGCAGAACACTTTTAGACTGTCTCGGATGTGGTTGGTCAGTTGCTGCACACACACCCAGAAAGAAACATCTCATTTGATCTCTGGCTAGTTTCAAAATATATCCACATGGTGTGTGTGTGTGTTTTTTGTACCTGGTTGAGGACTCTCTTCAGAGGTGTGGTACCCATGCTGTCAACCATGTGTCTGTATGCAGGGTGAGACAGGAAGAACTCTTCAGAGGTACGGTACCCATGCTGTCAACCATGTGTCTGTATGCAGGGTGAGACAGGAAGAACTCTTCAGAGGTACGGTACCCATGCTGTCAACCATGTGTCTGTATGCAGGGTGAGACAGGAAGAACTCTTCAGAGGTACGGTACCCATGCTGTCAACCATGTGTCTGTATGCAGGGTGAGACAGGAAGAACTCTTCAGAGGTATGGTACCCATGCTGTCAACCATGTGTCTGTATGCAGGGTGAGACAGGAAGAACTCTTCAGAGGTATGGTACCCATGCTGTCAACCATGTGTCTGTATGCAGGGTGAGACAGGAAGAACTCTTCAGAGGTATGGTACCCATGCTGTCAACCATGTGTCTGTATGCAGGGTGAGACAGGAAGAACTCTTCAGAGGTACGGTACCCATGCTGTCAACCATGTGTCTGTATGCAGGGTGAGACAGGAAGAACTTCCTCTCTCCAGCCAGAGCTGCCTTAATGTCCTTCCTCCCATCAATGTCCTTCTGACTACGATTCACCACCCCAATGTAACCTGGAGAGGAGAGAAGAGGAGAGGAGCGGATGAGTAAAAAGGTGTGTAAGCTGTGTCTCCATGAGTTACAATCCAATACATCTCTGGAGGGCAGCATTCAGATTCAGAAGGTCCTCTGATTTCAGCAGGCCAGCAGATGTTTCATTCAGGCAGCTCAAATCTAATCTCTCTACTGTCACAGCAGCACTAACAGTAGGCTGCATGTCTAAAGCATTACCTCTGAAGGAGCAAGCATGACGGACCTGGCACAGCTTTACCCAGCCTAGACCCAGACCCGAGCACACATACACACACTATCCCAGGGCAGGCTGGCACTGATTGTAATACTGTAACACAACCCCATGAGCTCAGCATGGCAGTAGGATATCAAGCCTCCATTTCAACACTTACCTCAGCACAGCCTGGTCACTGGTGATGTTATGGGAACAGTATGGGAACATTAAGGGGATGTTATGGGAACAGTATGGGAACATTAAGGGGATGTTATGGGAACAGTATGGGGACATTAAGGGGATGTTATGGAAACAGTATGGAGACGTTATGACAACATAATGGAGATGTTATGGGAATGTTACTGTGATGTTATGGAACCATCATGGGGACGTTGTGGGGATTGTTACGAAACCAATAACTAGCCTATTGATTTTGATGCACTTGTTATGTCTAGGGGTCTTATGCAGAGCTACATGCTCTGTCAGCTGATTTGATGTGTGTATAAATGTGAGAAATAAGCATATGTGACCATGTACCCAGGAGACTTTTGGTCCAGGGCCCGCTCAGTCATGATCCCCATAATCAGCCAGTCCAAGTAGATTAGTATTCATACATTCATGAAGACAAAATAAATATTTCCAAAAAACAAACGACAGAAAGACACGCCCAACTAAAGAGGTTAACTAACACAAAGAAAGAAACAAAGGCTGGCTGAGAAGCTTCTGCCCTCCTCTCACACTGAGTCACAATCCTCTACATCGCTTGCGCCTGAGGAATTATCAAGGCTTCCTGGCAGAGCACAATCACCTGACCTGGTTGGTGCTGCCACCTGGGGATGGAGTGTGGAAGTGTAGTGTATTGTAGCCTGTATGCTTCTTACACTAACCTACCTGAACCCAGAGAGTTGGGCCAATGCGGTTTATGTCTGAACACTCCGAGTGCCACTTTCTCCTCCACAGCCGTTGCTAAGTGATAATTGGTGCTTCTGTGTTGTGCTGTTGATTTCTGCTAGTTTTTAAAACCTATGAAGGTGTCCAGTGAAAACAGAGATGCAATTTGTTGACACCACAACACAGCACAGAATTGGATACACGTTATCCCGAATGCTAATGAATAAATAGTCTGTTAAATTCGCTGCTCTGTTCGGCTTGTTTAGGGCAGGTCATTTCATAGGGAGTTGATGGAGGCTCTCTCTTACATCACCAACATTTTGAGAATAAACGTGCTAACATAGCGGCCGTTCTAAAACCTGGCCCAACTCTCTTAATAGCTGGCTCTGACCTAACTTATTCCATAACAGGGATTTTATGGGAACATTATGGGAACATTATGGGAACATTATGGGAACATTATGGGAACGTTATGGGAACATTATGGGAACGTTATGGGAACATTATGGGAACATTATGGGAACATTATGGGAACGTTATGGGAACATTATGGGAACGTTATGGGAACATTATGGGAACATTATGGGAACATTATGGGAACATTATCTCTACACACACACACACACACACACACACACACACACACACACACACACACACACACACACACACACACACACACACACACACACACACACACACACACACACACACACACACACACACACGCACGCACGCACGTACGTACGTACGTACGTAGTGGCAGTAACCTGTTCTCGAGTATGTGCTGGGCATCTGTTCCCTCGTCCATCAGATCTAACTTAGTGATCCCCCTATGGTCCGCTGGCCTGGTGGAAAACTATGACAAAGAAAGGAAGATAGTACCTCTCATCATGTAGTCAACTGATATTCCAATGTAGTGATTATTTGGACCATTTGGCAATGTTCTGGAGAGACGTTATGTCCCTGTTTTGTCTCACCTTGAAGGTCGACGTCCTTGGCCAGTTTGAGCGCCTCAGAGTTTGCCAGGCCCGTGTTAGCTGGAGTAACAGCCAGGACCAGGCAGTTGTCTTTACAGATAAACTGCATGATCATGTCTCTCTCCTGCAGGAACAAATACAATACAACTTTATTTATGAAGGAAGGATTGTAATATTATAATAAATGTTTGATGTGTCTGACCTGGTACTCTACATCAGTAGGCTGACCTCCTACAGGTACCTTGGTCATGCCAGGTAGATCTACCAGGGTCAGGTTCAACACTATCAAAGGATAGACAGACATATTTACTAAGTTTTCACTTGCTGTTTTTCATGCATTTAAGCATCTGGTTTGAGCTATAGGGTGTGTCCCCTTCTGAGGATCGTGTAAGAGTAGTACACTGTGGTGTGTGTGTTGTGTACCGTGAGGGGAATAGACTCGTAGGTTGATGGGGACAGGAGAGAACCCTTATTGGTTCCAGTCAGTCTCACGGTCTCTGCTTCGATCTCCCGACAAACCTCCTGAAAGTCTGAAAACGTCTTTCCCTTACAGTGGAGGAACTCAGCATACTCTACAGAGAGAGAGAAAGAGAGAGAGAGAGAGAGAAGGAGATAGAGAAGGAGAGAGAGAAGACGTCGTGGGTCAATGCCCATTTCCCACAGACGTTGTACCATTTCCCACAGACGTTGTACCTGCTTACAGACAGACTCTGCCCCCTGGTGGGGAGTGTCACACCTACATACAGCAGTATATTGGGATGTTCAGGTTCAAATACAATGCAGGGTCCAATGTGAACTTTTTCCTTTCACTGACCCGGTTGGCCAGAAATCTACTGTCCCAAACAGGATTTCTACTGGTGTAGTTTATAAGTGCATTAGAATCATGCAGGGCCTATAGGTTAGCATGCTGTCTCTCTATATTCATCAATTAATAGGCCACTTGGTATTTAGTGCCTAAAAAAGCTGTGTAATATCTTTTAGAATGTAAGTCATTACTATATTCTTTGGAATTGCATTTTATGTCCCAAAATAGGGCGTTGCCTCTTTAAGATAACTTCTCAACAGTAGCCAAGATGAATGTTAGGTGTCTTTTTGTAGACTATCAACAGTAGCCTATTGCAAATTTGCTACTTTGTTCACTATTGAATGTTTAGTTTTGTAAATAATTGTTCCTATAATAAATTAGCTCTGAGAGTAGATCACTCATATACTGCTCAGTAAATTGTAAATTGTGACTCGCGGGAAGCGTGATGGCCAATCATATTACTCAAATATGGAGTTTTCCACTTGTAACTCAAAAAAAAATAAAATCATGTTTAACATTTTATTTGTCACATGCGCCAAATACAACAGGTGTACACTTTACCTACGAGCTCTTTCCCAACAATTTGCAAAAAATAAATACGAAAATAGTAACACAATAAAATAACAATAACAAGACAATATACATGGAGGGGTACAAGGCAGTTGAGTTAATTGAGGTAATATGTAC
This sequence comes from Oncorhynchus tshawytscha, assembly GCF_018296145.1. Taxonomy (NCBI): domain Eukaryota; kingdom Metazoa; phylum Chordata; class Actinopteri; order Salmoniformes; family Salmonidae; genus Oncorhynchus; species Oncorhynchus tshawytscha. Next base: position 27,790,544 of record NC_056429.1, on the reverse strand, counting down.
ATGCAGGTAGGGGTAAAAGTGACTATGCAGTTATCATTGGTGGTGATTTTAATACTATAACAGAAGCAAAGGATAGGGAGGCAAGAACAGGTTTTAAATGAACTGCCGAAGGGAAAACCTAGTAAAAAGTTAAAGAAGATTTCCAATTGAAAGATTCCTTCAGAGAACTCTTACCAAACCGCTTTGGATACATGTGGGCTGACCAAAGCACTAAAAACAGATCCTTTTGGGGACAAAAAAATAAATAGAATTACCAGGGGGGAAAACTAAAAAACCTACTGGAAATTGAACAATCATTGTCTGGAAAGCAATGAACTTTGTAATGAACTGAAAGAAGAAACATTGTGAGAAGATTATGGGGCAGTTATGGGGATTTTGCTGCACTTATTATGTCTAGGGGTCTCTTTTAAACTGGTTTGTTTCCTTCCTCAAAGAAGAAAAAGAAAGACATACACACATATACAGTTGAAGTCTTAAATTTACATACACCTTAGCCAAATACATTTAAACTCAGTTTTTCACAATTCCTGACATTTAATCCAAGTAAACATTCCCTGTCTTAGGTCAGTTAGGATCACCACTTTATTTTTAAGAATGTGAAATGTCAGAATAATAGTAGAGAATTATTTATTTCAGCTTTTATTTCTTCATCACATTCCGAGTGGGTCAGAAGTTTACATACACTCAATTAGTATTTGGTAGCATTGCCTTTAAATAGTTTAACTTGGGTCAAACGTTTCGGGTAGCCTTCCACAAGCTTCCTACAATAAGTTGGGTGAATTTTGGCCCATTCCTCCTGACAGAGCTGGTGTAACGGAGTCAGGTTTGTAGGCCTCCTTGCTCGCAGACGCTTTTCCAGTTCTGTCCACATATTTTCTATAGGATTGAGGTCAGGGCTTTGTGATGGCCACTCCAATACCTTGACTTTGTTGTCCTTAAGCCATTTTGCCACAACTTTGGAAGTATGCTTGGGGTTATTGTCCATTTGGAAGACCCATTTGTGACCAAGATTTAACTTCCTGACTGATGTCTTGAGATGTTTCTTCAATATATCCACATCATTTTTCATCTCATGATGCCATCTATGTTGTGAAGTGCACCAGCCCCTCCTGCAGCAATGCACCCCAACAACATGATGCTGCCACCCCCGTGCTTCATGGTTGGGATGGTGTTCTTCGGCTTGCAAGTCTCCGCCTTTTTCCTCCAAACATAACGATGGTCATTATGGCCAAACAGTTCTATTTTTGTTTCATCAGACACGAGGACATTTCTCCAAAAAGTACAATCTTAGTTGCATACCGTAGTCTGTCTTTTTTATGGCAGTTTTGGAGCTGCGGCTTCTTCCTTGCTGAGCGGCCTTACAGGTTTTGACGATATAGGACTCATTTTACTGTGGATATAGATATTTTTGTACCAGTTTCCTCCAGCATCTTCACAAGGTCCTTTGCTGTTGTTCTGGGATTGATTTGCACTTTCCGCACCAAAGTATGTTAATCTCTAGAACGCGTCTCCTTCCGGAGGAGTATGAGGGCTGCCTGGTCCCATGGTGTTTATACTTGCATACTATTGTTTGTACAGCTGAACGTGGTACCTTAAGGCATTTGGAAATTGCTCCCAAGGATGAACTAGACTTGTGGAGGTCTACAGTTTTTTTCTGAGGTCTTGGCTGATTTCATTTGATTTTCCCATGATGTCAAGCAAAGAGGCACTGAGTTTGAAGGTGGGCCTTGAAATACATCCACAGGTACACCTCCAATTGACAGAAATGATGTCAATTAGCCTATCAGAAGCTTCTAAAGCCATGACATCATTTTCTGGAATTTACCAAGCTGCTTAAAGTCACAGTCAACTTAGTGTATGCAAACTTCTGACCCACTGGAATTGTGGGTCAGAAGTTTGTAAACATTTGTCAACAAATGTCTGTAAACATTTGTTGGAAAAATGACTTGTCATGCACAAAGTAGATGTCTTAACCGACTTGCTAAAACTATAGTTTGTTAACAAGAAATGTGTGGAGTGGTTGAAAAATGAGTTTTAATGACTCCGATCTAAGTGTATGTAAACTACTGACTTCAACTGTATGTATATATATATATATATATATATATATGTATATATATATATATATATGTATGTGTATATATATATACGCACGCACACACACACACACTTGCTCATGCATGGAATTTTCTTAATTTTTTTCTCTTTTCTACATTGTAGAATAGTAGTGAACACATTAAAACCATGGAATAACACATATTGAATCATGTAGTAACCAAAAAAGTGTTGGCATTCTCTCAACCAGCTTCACCTAGAGTGCTTTCCAAAAGCCTTGAAGAAGTTCCCACATATGCTGAGCGTTGTGTTGGCATTCTCTGTTGGCTGCTTTTCCTTCACTCTGCGATCCAACTCATAGGGGCTAGTTGGTGACTGATATGGAAGGAATTCCATTTCTTCCCCTTATGAGAGTAAGAGGTTATGAGACTGGGTGATCATCATCATCCTCCTAGCATTAAATATATATATATATATATATATATACAGTACCAGTCAAAAGTTTGGACACACTTACTCATTCAAGGGTTTTTCTTTATTTTTACTACATTGCAGAATAATAGTGAAGACATAAAAACTATTAAATAGCACATGGAAACACGTAGTAACCAAAAAAGTGTTAAACAAATCAAAATAGATTTTAGAATCTTCAAAGTCGTCACCCTTTGCCTTAATGACAGCTTTGCACACCCTTGGCATTCTCAACCAGCTCCATGAGGAATTATTTTCCAACAGACTTGAAGGAGTTTCCACATATGCTGAGCACGTGTTGGCTGCTTTTCCTTCATTCTGCGGTCTAACTGATCCCAAACCATCTCAATTGGGTTGAGGTCGGGTGATTGTGGCGGCCAGGTCATCTGATGCAGCCCTCCATCGCTCTCCTTCTTGCTCAAATAGCCCTTTACACAGCATGGAGGTGTGTTTTGGGTCATTGTCCTGTTGAAAAACAAATGATAGCCCCACTAAGCGCAAACCAGGTGGGATGGCGTATCGCTGAAGAATGCTGTGGAAGCCATGCTTTTTAAGTGTGCCTTGAATTCTAAATGAATTACCAACAGTGTCACCAAACAAAACACCCCCACACAATCACACCTCCTCCTCCATGCTTCACGATGGGAACCACACATGCAGAGATAATCTGTTCACCTACTCTGCGTCTCACAGAGGCAGATGGAACCAAAAATCTCAAATTTGGATTCATCAGACCAAAGGACAGATTTCCACCGGTCTAATGTGTTTCTTGGCCCAAGCAAGTCTCATTCTTATTGGTGTCCTTTAGTAGTGGTTTCTTTGCAGCAATTCGACCATGAAGGCCTGATTCACGCAGTCACCTCTGTACAGTTGGTGTTGAGATGTCGGTTACTTGAACTCTGTGAAGCATTTATTTGGACTGTAATCTGAGGTGCAGTTAACTCTAATGAACTTATCTTCTGCAGCAGAGGTAAGAGGCCAGTTTCATCATAGCGCTTGATGGTTTTTTGCGACGGCATTTGAAGAAACGTTAAAGGTTCTTGAAATTTTCCAGATTGACTGATCTTCATGTCTTAAAGTAATGATGGACTGTCATTTATCTTTGTTTATTTGAGCTGTTCTTGCCATAATATAGACTTGGTTTTTTACCAAATAAGGCTATCTTCTGTATACCACCCCTACTGTACCTGTATACCACCCCTACTGTCACAACACAACTAATTGGCTCAAACGCATTAAGAAGGAAAGGAAGTCCACAAATGAACTTTTAACAAGGCACACCTGTTAATTGAAATGCATTCCAGGTGACTACCTCATGAAGCTGGTTGAGAGCATGCCAATAGTGTGCAAAGCTGTCAAGGCAAAGGGTGGCTACTTTGAAGAATCTAAAATCTAAAATATATTTTGATTTGTTTAACCCTTTTTTGGTTACTACGTGATTCCATGTGTTATTTCATAGTTTTGATGTCTTCACTATTATTCTACAAAGTAGACAATAGTAAAAATAAAGAAAAACCCTTGAATGAGGTGTGTCCAAACCTTTGACTGGTACTGTATACACAGTGCATTCGGAAAGTATGCAGAACCCTTCCACTTTTCCACATTTTGTTACGTTACAGCATTATTCTTGAATGTATTACATAATTTTTACACAATACCCTATAATGACAAATCGAAAACCATTTTTAAAAATGTTTTCAAACGTATAAAAAAACAAAAAACAGAAATATCTTATTTACATAAGTATTCAGAGCCTTTGCTATGAGACTCGAAATTGAGGTCAGGTTCATCCTGTTTCCATTTATCATCCTTGAGATGTTTCTACAATTTGATTGGAGTCCACCTGTGGTAAATTCAATTGATTGGACATGATTTGGAAAGGCACACACCTGTCGATATAAGGTCCCACTGTTGACAGTGAATGTCAGAGCAAAAACCAAGCCAATAGGTTGAAAGAGTTGTCCGTAGAGCTCCGAGACAGGATTGTGTCGAGGCACCGATCTAGGGAAAGGTACCAAAACATTTCTGCAGCATTGACCTTGGTCAGGGAGGTGACCAAGAACCCGACGTTCACTTTGAAAGAGCTCCAGAGTTCCTCTGTGGCGATGGGAGAACATTCCAGATGGAACTTTCCTTTATGGTAGAGTGGTCAGACGGAAGCCACTCTTCAGTAAAAGGCACATGACAGCCTGCCTGGACTTTGCCAAAAGGCACCTAAAGTACTCTCAGACCATGAGAAAGAAGTTTCCCGGAAGATAGAACTCTTTAGCCTGAATGCCAAGCATCACATCTGGAGGAAACCTGGCACCATCACTACGTTGAAGCATGGTGGTGGCAGCATCGTGCCGTGGGGATGTTTTTCCGCAGCAGCGACTGGGAGACTAGTCAGGATTGAGGCAAAATTGAACGGAGCAAAGTACAGAGAGGTCCTTGATGAAAACCTGCTCCAGAGCGTTCAGGACCTCAGACCGTGCTGAAGGTTGACCTTCCAAGAGGACAACGACCCTAAGCACACAACCAAGACAAAGCAGGAGTGACTTCAGGACAAGTCTCTGAATGTCCTTGTGTGGCCCAGCTAGAGCCCGGACTTGAACCGGATCGAACATCTCTGGAGAGACCTGAAAATAACTGTGCAGCGACGCTCCCCATCCAACCTGACAGAACTTGAGAGGATCTACAAAGTACTGAGAAAAGGGTCTGAATACTTACGTGAATGTGATATCAGTTTTATATTTTTAATAAATATGCTTATATTTCTAAAAACCTGTTTTGATTCATCATTATGGGGTATTGTATGTAGATTGATGAGGGGGGAAAAACGATTTCATAACTTTTAGAATATATATATATATATATATATATATATATATATATATATATATATATATATAAAATGAAGTAACAATAAAGAGAGTATTTTTAAAGAGAAGTAACAAAACAAGAGATGCAAACAATTGTCTGTGCTGTATGTCATGAAAGTGAAAAGGTGGTTGGTTTTAATGCTGATCTTGTAAAAAAAAGTGAAAGTGACTAGGGAATCAGGATAGGTAATAACAGCTTATGTGAAGAGTGTGAAATAGTGTAAAAGTGTGTGGGTGTGTGGCGTCAATATGCATGTGTGTGTGTTTTCTCTGTGTGTGTCAGCGTATGTAGTATTGGTACAGTATATGTGTGTTGGAGTGTCAGTGTAGTATGTGTGAGTGTACGGTTAGAGTCCAGTGAATGTGCATAGAGTCAGTGCAAATAAAAAGATGGTCAACGCAAATAGTCAGGGTATCCATTTAATTAATATTCAGCAGTCTTATGGCTTTGGTGTAGAAGCTGTTCAGGAGTCTTTTGGTCCCAGATTTGGCACTCCGGTACAGCTTGCCGTGCGGTAGCAGAGACTTGGGTGGCTGAAGTCTTTGACAATATTTAGGGCCTTCCTCTGACACCACCTCGTATAGAGGTCCTGGGTGGCAGGGAGCCCCGCCCCAGTGATGTACTGTGTCATATGCACTACCCTCTGTATCTCCTTGCGGTCGAATGCCAAGCAGTTGCCATACCAAGCAGTGGTGCACCCAGTCAAAATGCTCTCAGTGGTGCAGCTGTAAAACTTTTTGAGGATCTGTGGGCCCATGCCACATTTTTTCAGCCTCCTGAGGGGGAAGTGGTGTTGTCGTGCCTGCTTCACGGCTGTGTTGGTGTATTTGGACAATGATACTGTAGGTCCTTAATGATGTGGACACCGAGGAACTCTCGACTCGCTCCACTACATCCCTGTCGATGTGAATGGAGGCATGCTCGGGCCTCTGTTTCCTGTAGTCCACGATCAGCTTCTTTGTCTTGCTGATGTTGAGGGAGTAGTTGTTGTCCTGGCAGTGTGACCTCCTGCCTATAGACGGTCTCATCGTTGTCGTGATCAGGCCTACCACCGTCGTGTTGTCAGTAAACTTAATGATGGTGTTGGGGTCGTGAGCGGCCATGTAATCGTGGGTGAACAGGGAGTAAAGGAGGGGACTAAGCACGCACCCCTGAGACACCCCCGTGTTGAGGGTCAGCGTGGCGGATGTGTTGTTCCCTACCCTCACCACCTGGGGGCGTCCCGTCAGGACGTCCAGGATCCAATGCAGAGGGAGGTGTTCAGTCCCAGGGTCTTGGAGGGCACTGTGGTGTTGAACGTTGAGTCGATGAACAGTATTCTCACATAGGTGTTCCTTTTGTGCAGGTGGCAATGGTTAATGTTGCGTGCAATAAAGATTGCGTTATCTGTGGATCTGTTCCTCTAGTAGCCTTGTGTTACTAGGCAGCTCATTGCTGGGTTTCCCTTTGTAATCCATGATAGTTTGCAAGCCCTGCCACATCCGACAAGCATCAGAGCCCGTGTAGTAGGATTTGATCTTAGTACTGTAAATGCCTGTTTGATAGTCTGTCGAAGGGTGTAGAGGGATTTATTATAATGTGTCCCGCTACTTGAAAGCGGCAGCTCTACCCTTAGCTCAGTGCAGATGTTGCTTGTAATCCCTGGCTTCTGGTTGGCATATGTACGTACGGTCACTGTGGGGACGATATCATCAATGAACTTATTAATGAAGCCGGTAAACTCCTCAATGCCATCAGATAATTCCCGGAACACCTTCCAGTCACTGATTGCGTAAAAAGTCCTGTAGCGCAGCATCCCCTTCATCGGATCACTTCTGTATTGAGCGCATCACTGGTACTTCCTGGTTTTGCCTATAAGTAGGAATCAGGAGGATAGAGTTATGGACAGATTTTTCCAAATGGAGGGCGAGCGAGAGCTTTGATATGTCTCTGTGTGTGGAGTAAAGTTGATTTAGAGTTTCTTCACCTCTATTTGCACAGGTGACATGCTGGTAGAAATTAGGTAAGTCGGATTTCAGTTTTCCTGCATTAAAAATAACGGTCACTAGGAGCGTCGCCTCTGGGTGAGCATTTCCTACTTTGCTTACGGCCCTATACAGCTTGTTGAGTGCGCTCTTAGTGCCAGGATCGGTTTGTGGTGGTAAGTAGACAGCTACGAAAAATATAGATGAAAACTCTCTTGGTAAATAGCATGAGGTGAGTAGACCCTCGAGACTTCCTTAATTAGAGATTGCACACCAGCTGTTGTTAACAAAGAAATATAGGATATTACAGTTCTTCAGATCACGTGAATAGGAAAGTCTCGAACGGAGCTCGTCCAGTTTATTCTCCAGTGATTGCACGTTCACCAATAGAACGGAGGGTAGAGGTGGTTAATACACTCGCCGATGTAGTCTTGTCAGGTATCCCAAATGTCAGCCTCTATAATGTCGCCTCTTCCATCTTCAAGTCTTGGGGTTTGGGCCGGTTCCAGGATGAGAAGTATGTAAATTTAAGAAGAAAGCTCATTGAAGTGGAAATCCTCATCCAAATCTAACAATGCAGTGCTGTGAACAATGCGGTGCTGACCCCGATGCGGCACCCGCAGTTTTCTCTGGCAGACTGCGACAGAGGATGTTAATGTCGAACTGGAATGCCAAATGCGCAGTTACTGGCCAGGTCGGGCCAGTGCCTGACGAGATCCACTGGCCCAACATGTTTTTACTGGCCCCAGGCAAGTGGGCCATTGTTATTGTTGGACCCTGCAATGTGTTGCTTTTAGCCTTTTTTTTGTGTGTGTGTGTGTGTGTGTGTGCGCGCGTGCGTGCGCCCCAAGCACCACTGCTCCCACTCTGGCATAAACAAGACACAATGTCAAGTCGGCAGGTGTACACAAAACAAGGCCCATAAACTGTGTGTGGTGCAATCGATTTGTTTGTGGGGCTTGCTTACACAAAGCCCGAAGCTATGTGCTGACTGTGGACCCTAAGCATAAAGACAAGACACGATTGATTAATGCGTTAAGGCACGAGTATAAGGGCACAAAACAGTTTCCAATACAATCAACAAATATTGTTTTTTATATCTTGTCATGAATATTTTTCTACAAATATTTATGCAATTCCTCCTTTACAATTGTTCATGCACTGGTGCTTTTGTTTAAGAATACGGCAAATCATTTCACCTGTGCAGCTGGCTGGTTCTATTATTATAATATTTTTGGTTTCTACTTTGTCAAAAGAATCTGTAACTGGACTTTATTATTTACTATTACTAATCGTATCTACAAAAAAGTTGATCAAATAAATCACACTAATGTTTCTATTGTAAGAGAAATAACTAGGCTTTAGGCCTGTGTTTTTCTAGGACTTTGAAGAATTATACAAAACGTATCCTTGACTCTATCTAAACAAACAACTCTTTTTTTAATTGATATATTTCCATAAATATTTCTTCATGCAATTAATCCCTTACTATAGTTTATGAACTACTTATCAAGCATGTATTTATCAAGCATGTTTGTGCACCTTGCGGGTTGAAATGCATCTGATGCATATGTTAAAGGTGACGCCCGGTACTTATATGCTGAAAGGCCAGGGGGTTCTAGTGTTAAAAGACAAGAGCGGGTATAAACACAACAGTGGAAGCTGAGACATGTCTAACAGCTCTGCTGAGGCAACTATAAAATACATCTAAATCTCAATGTCAAAACGACCCCACACTCATTTTACATTACATTTACATTTGAGTCATTTAGCAGAGGCCCTGCGACCTTTCGGTTACTGGCCCAACGCTCTTAACCGCTAGTCTTCCTTTCTCCCCCACTCAGGCTACAGTATAAACTCTACAAAGAAATAATGGGTGAAATCACTTATTTCTAGTCTTTTATTCCAAATTCAGGGTGCCACCATTTTCCTGTTGTCTTGCTTCAAAGTTTATTTTATAGTATCCTACCATTTATAATCCAGCTGTGACAACACACCTGCAGGAAGCAAGGACTGACACTCAGGGCTGGAGAAACAGCTGGATTCAGGCATCAGACATTAAGTCAGTGATTGCATCCCAAACGGCAACCTATTCCCTATTTAGTACAATACTTTTGACCAGGGCTCCTGGTTAATAAGTGACCAAGTGCTGGTCACTGTCACACAGACATCATCACTACTGTCATAAAGCCATTTCAGGTATCCATACTTCAGTATTCCATACCAACCATACTAAGAGAGCGAGAGAAAGAGAGAGTGAGAAATTGTGTCATAGTCTCCTCTCTCATATCTGCACATCTGCTCTGAAAACACTTGTTAAGCATCATGCCTATTGTCGCATAACTGAACTCATTATTGGTAGGTGACTGACTACTACAGAGAAAGCTCTGATTCACAAACACAGCTACATTGGCATAGGGTTTAGTAAACAATCCATGCCAGCCCTCACTGAATAGGAGAGGCTGTCTGTCTGCCATGTGCATTTATTTGGAGAGCTCAACTGTTGGGAGCCATGAATCATTCAATTCCATTCAATTCAAGGGGCTTCATTGGCAAGGGAAACATATGTTAACATTTCCAAAACCAGTGAAGTAGATAATATACAAAAGTGAAATAAACATTAAAAATGAACACTAAACATGAAACATTAAAATAAAGACATTACAAATGTGTATTATGTATATATACAGTGTTGTAACTATGTGCAAATGGTTAGAGTACAAAAGGGGAAATAAATAAACATAAATATGGGTTATATTTACAATTGTTTGTTCTTCACCGGTTGCCCTTTTCTTGTGGCAACAGGTCACAACTCTTGCTGCTGTGATGGCACACTGTGGTATTTCACCCAGTAGATATGGGAGTTTATCAATATCATGCTTGTTTTTTAATTCTTTGTGGATTTGTGTAATCTGAGGGAAATATGTGTCTCTAATATGGTCATACATTCGGCAGGAGGTTAGGAAGTGCAGCTAAGTTTCCACCTGATTTTTTTGCCAGTGTGCACATAGCCTGTCTTCTCTTGAGAGCCAGGTCTGCCTACGGCGGCCTTTCTCAATAGCAAGGCTATGCTCACTGAGTCTGTACATAGTCAAAGCTTTCCTTAAGTTTGGGTCAGTCACAGTGGTCAGGTATTCTGCCACTGTGTACTCTCTGTTTAGGGCCAAATAACATTTTAGTTTGCTGTTTTTTTGTTAAGTCTTACCAATGTGTCAAGTAATTATATTTTTGTTTTCTCATGATTTGGTTGGGTCTAATTGTGTTGCTGTCCTGAGGATCTGTGGGGTCTGTTTGTGTTTGTGAACAGAGCCCCAGGACCAGCTTGCTTAGGGGACTCTTCTCCAGGTTCATCTCTCTGTAGGTGATGGCTTTGTTATGGAAGGTTTGGAAATCGCTTCCTTTGAGGTGGTTGTAGAATTTAACGGCTCTTTTCTGGATTTTGATCATTAGTGGGTATCGGCCTAATTCTGCTCTGCATGCATTATTTGGTGTTTTACATTGTACATAGAGGATATTTTTGCAGAATTCTGCATGCAGTCTCTCAATTTGGTGATTGTCCCATTTTGTGAAGTCTTGGTTGGTGAGCAGACCCCAGACCTCACAGCAATAAAGGGCAAAGGGTTCTATAACTGATTCAAGTGTTTTTAGTCAGATCCTAATTGGTATGTTGAATTTTATGTTCCTTTTGATGGCATAGAATGCCCTTCTTGCCTTGTCTCTCAGATCGTTCACAGTTTTGTGGAAGTGACCTGTGGCGCTGATGTTTAGGCCAAGGTATGTATAGTTTTTTGTGTGCTCTAGGGCAACGGTGTCTAGATGGTACTTTTATTTGTGGTCCTGGCGACTGGACCTTTTTTGGAACACCAATATTTTGGTCTTTCTGAGATTTACTGTCAGGCAGAATCTGTGCAGAAGATCTCGGTGCTCCTGAATCTCTACCAAACTCAAAACAGACAGCATCTGAGTAACCGATTATTGAATAACATTATGGATGGTTTATCTGATGTGTTGTTGATCCCTATATTAGACTACTATACCTGCCAACAAAGTTCTCCAAGAATGAGCTCTTGCCTGCGCTCTGGCCGCCAACTACAGCTATATGTGACAGGTCCAGGTTGCAGCTCTGGCCCATGGTGCTGAAGGCGTCCTGCAACCTGTTCACCAAGAGGATGAGCTCCATCACCTGGTTGCCCATCGTGACGGAGCTGTCCATCCAACTTTCAACCACCTGCACACACAACACCATCCAAACACTATGGTTCGGTAAAGCTGAAAAAAGATGAAGACAGTCAAAGAGAAACATTTGAATGTTATTGGGAGTTTCAGGATTGATAGCTAACGTTAGCTGACAACAAAAAGTGCAAGGAATTTAGCTAAATTTAAAAGCTACTTCAAGTGCTGAGTGATGTTTATTAATGTTAGCCAACTGCCCAGTCCGCATGCCACTAAAACACAAATATAACGTTTGTATACCTAGCAATTATTGATATTTTTATTTGTTTTGCAAGTTGTCATTTTTGCCTTGTATTGCTGATTACTTAACCTACTGTCAAGTAGTGACTCCAGTCCAATTAGTTGGCAACTAACACTGGTCCAGTCACCGCGCACCCAAGCCGGACCCAAACGTCCGTCCAGCAAGTTACATCGTGTTTATATATAGCCTATTGTTCAAAAAGTCAGTCCCTAAAAGTCAAAGAGATAATCGTGAAGATAACATTTCCTCCGGTGGACTTCAGTTCTGGTTCGGTTCAGTTCTAAGCAACAATTCGATAACAGTTCGATTCATCTGACAGGCAGCTAACGTTAACGGGTCGTTACAGTCATAAACCCCGCCCATTTCTACAATTTATCTTCATAAAATCTGATTTTAAACCTAACCTTAACCACACTACTAACCGTATGCCTAACCCGAAATGAAGGTTAAATGTTTTTCATCCATTTGTACGATACAGCCATTTTGACTGTGGCTGTGCTATCTAGTGGAAAAATCTGCGACTGAGTTCCCAAAGGCAGTTTGCACGTCCATTCACTCCAAAGGAACAGATAGCAAATTATAATATTAGTTTGGCTTGACAGACAGAAAATATTCCCGCCTCAAGTCCAGGGTTATAAATCCCACCTTTCAATGCACCCAACTCGCAGAGATACTTTGAACATGCTGCAAGATTCATCTACTGTAAATAACACTGCTGCACTCTTCAGCAGTGAGAGAGAGTGTGTGAGGGACTGCAGTCTAAAATCAGAAGGGGTGGCATCTGTGTAACATATGAGATAGTTAAAGTCTGATAGAAAATAAAATAGTTTCAAAAGCAACTGTAATCCTGAGAAAATCACTGCAGGGTTCATCATCAATAAACACCAGAGAGAAGTTTGAGAATAAAACATTCTTTACTTGATTGATAGTGTTAGAATAAACTACATCTGTACATGTTTTTATTTTGTATACAGTAAAGTATGAGATCATGATACTTGTTCACAAGGTCTTCCCCTCTTCTCCTCATTCTCATCCTCATGCAACCTTCAGGTTCAGCACTGCAGGGTCCAGCTCCAGCCCTCCTCCACCCAGCCCCACCAGGAGCACTGACACTAGGACGTCTAGAGAGGGAAGGTGGGACAGACAGAGGTTCGAGGAGACATGACAGACAGAATACATTTAGCTGATTCATCAGACCTGAAGTGTCAGGTGACAAATTCCTGCAGGCAAATAAAAGTACATTTGAGAAAAAGTGTCAAACACAGACCGGTGTTTGGCAGGTGTGTGTGGATAGGCACGAAGTAATTGACTTGCAGACACACCTACCTTTGTTGTGGTTGGAGCCCACCCCTAGTATGGCAAGGCCAGCCACCATGACCCTGTGGTGGGCACAACAGACCAAGCCCTTATCCACCGCCAGGGTGCCACCTGGTGTCTGTGAGGGCACAGGGGGAGGGGCAGAGGGCTTTCCTTCTGCTCTTTTTCTGAGTAGAGGCTGCTGGTCAATGTAAAAAGACTATTAGCCACTGAACTCAGGCATTGAGTAATCAAAACACTCTGTGTGTGAGAGAGAGAGAGAGTGAGTGAGTGAGTGAGTGTGTGTGTGTGTGTGTGTGTGTGTGTGTGTGTGTGTGTGTGTGTGTGTGTGTGTGTGTGTGTGTGTGTGTGTGTGTGTGTGTGTGTGTGTGTGTGTGTGTGTGTGTGTGTGTGTGTGTGTGTGTGTGAGAGAGAGAGAGAGAGTGAGTGAGAGAGAACCTGTGGTTGTTGGGTCAGTGAGGCAGCTCTCTGACTGGACCAGTCCTTCATTAAACAGGAACACTAGTCTGCAGTTGAGATGACCAACCTCTCCTCTCACGTCCTCTACAGAGTACTGACCACTCAGAACACTGTTACCACGACTCACTACCTCCCTCCAACCTAGCTCACTTCCCACCGACAGGAACGGAACACATACAGGGAGAGGGACGGGGCCAGGGATGGAGAAAGGGGGAAAACGGTTGAAGGAATAAGGGGGAGACAATAGAGAAATAAATAATGATAAAATATGGAATAATCACATCTCCCATCCCCATGGGAGAGAGCTCTGTTTGGACAGACTGCATGTCCGTATACTCCTGGTCCCTATGCAACCAGTCACCTTTAGTTAGCGCTAGTTGCTAGTTGGCCACGACCCTCAGCTGAGCCATGAATGAGGCAATTATGTTCCACATAAAAATAATAAAAAAGCATTCAATTCAAATTAACACATTCCCCATGTTGTTTAATAAGATAAACCTCAGTAGCCGTTAAACATTTAATTTGGGAGGGATTTCACTTGTTACGTGTCACACCTCGAAATCAAACAAACAAATGCACTTTTTATGTAGTTAGGCACGCGTCTATTCTTTTATATTAAATTGCGCAAACTCCAAACATATCGTGGTACGTGTCGGGATCGCACTTCGCTCTAGTCTGCATGCGTGCTGGTTCAATGGAAGTAGCTATAGAGGGTCAAATTAGCCCCTACACAATTGATCCTTTTCACTCCCTCAGCTATGGGACACGTACATGGCAGACACATATTACTAACAGACAACACTCCTGGAGTGCAACTCTATGTGCAGGGCTGCTGGCTTTGGTTAAAGCCCTGTTAAAGCCGTGCTTCTACACCTGCATTGCTTGCTTTCTGGGGTTTTAGGCTGGGTTTCTGTACAGCACTTTGAGATATCAGCTGATGTAAGAAGGGCTATATATATATACATTTGATTTGATGTTATAATCCCTGTCGAACAACTCAACATCCTCACACCCCCAGCCCACTTCAGCCAGTATCCTCCCAGCTAGAACCCCCTCCTCCTGGGAGGAAATGGCAACCAGTGTCCCCTTGTCCAGTGTAGCTTGGTAGCTTCTGTCCTCATTGGGGTTCTGTATGGCATCCACCTTCTGGAAGGTCAGGTGATTCACCACCGTCTCACTGATGTCAATGTTGGTCAGATGTCTGTAGCCGACATCATACAGATGCTCACTCAGCTCAGAGTTACCACAGCCCACCACCAAGATCTGGGAGACGAGACAAGTGAGAGACAAATAGAAGAAATGTCTTGTACATGGATTTCAGGTTCAGGACGTAAAAATGGTGCCACAGATGTGTAGGGTGCCTTTGGTGTAAGCCTAGGTTGTCACCTTATCCCGAGGTTTGATGTATTTGAGCAGCATGCCACAGAGTTTGTTGTTGTCTCCATACCAGTCAAAAGCCGTCTCTCCTCTCTTCTTGAAGAAGAGTTCCCAGTACTCAGTGGAGCTGAACCCCTCGGTAGTGCGAGTTAGAAGACTCATTTTCACTAGGTAGCAAGGTGTATCCTGGTGTATCTCTGTAGGCTACTTCAACAAACTAACATGTAAGGCAACTTTCAAATAGCTTTAAACAAGCTAAGATTCAGTCACTTGCAGGATATCATAACTGTTAACTTACTAAGTTACGGATAGCAACTGTTGTATCGTCATTTTGTCCAAAATATGCCGTTCTCTAAATATAAATGGTTGCATTTTAGTTTGCCGTCTTCCCGACATGGTATGTTCACCCGGACATTATTTCCAGCTGTACACAACAACATTCCGATTGGATAGCGCTGAATAGGCGGAGTTCCTAGCCTTACCCTGATTTGCTAGGATTCTTGGCAGTGGCCTGTCATTGGCTGATGCAGTGCCGGATGTCTTTGCGGTACGGCGTGTTCTGGTCCGTTCGTGATTATCTTCCAGACATCAAGAGGCCTCAGCATGGCTATTCCAGTGGCGAGATCCGTTGTCTTCGTGACTGGAAACGCAAAGAAACTAGAAGAGGTGGGGAATGCTTCAGATCAATTATTATTCCCTGTAGAAATGGCCCGGAATGAACATTGAAACGTTCCAAAGTGAGCTGTTTATTAGAGGTTCCGGCCGACTCCTGACAGAATGGAAGTCTGACAGGGGTAAATGTGGTGGTGGCCAAGTTTTAGATTACACATGCTGAGATCAAATGTTTTGATATATAATTAATCTCATTTTAGAGGCTACGTCAATAGCTTGTACACATTAACTGTATAACATGAACTGGGTTATTGGAGTCCTGCATGTTTAACAGTATAGCACCATACCAGCAGGTGTCATCCAAGCCTTACACCAGGGATGGGCAACTTTGATGGGGGTGGGTGGCACAAAAAATCAGAACTTCTCATTTTATTTATTTTATTTAACTAGGAAAGTCAGTTAAGAACATATTCTTATTTTACAATGACGGCCTACCTCGGCCAAAACCTCCCCTAACCCGGACGGCGCTGGGTCAATTGTGCGCCGCCCTATGGGACGCCCGATCCCGGCCGGTTGTGATACAGCAGGATCGAACCAGTAGGGGCTACAGTGGATTGCGGGTCTGCCTACCCACATCCATGCCCTAGCCTTATAGAGGCCCTACGCAAAATGTTGTTGGGGAGGCCACATCCCCAACCTGCGAGCCAAACATTTACATTTCCTGCAATTGTACTCATTTCGTCATTGGGCGAAGAGAAAAATGTGCAGTTTTACAGCTAATTTCCTGCAATTGTACACATTTTGCTATAGGGTGGATATAAATGTTTGCAGTTTTTAATATGATATCAGAGTGAAAGTGACTAACAAAATCAATGATAATTGTAGTTCAACCATGATTACTTCAAGTATAAATAGCTGGACGCTAGACTAATTTACCAATCTAAAAAATGTTCACTGACATGGGCTAATTGAGCGACTGACATAAGAGAGAAACTGCTGATGCACAATCACATTTTTTTTTTATTGCACCTTGTGTATTCTACTATGCTAACTCTAAACATTAAGTTGAGACCCCAGCTGGGGGGGGCGGCGGGCCGCCAGTTGCCCGTCCCTGCCTTACACATAACACTGTAGACCAACTCACAAGTTCATGCCATCATAAAAGACTGCTGTTCTTTGTCTAACCAGGTGATTCAGATCTTGGGGGACGGGTTTCCCTACAAACTAGTATCCAAGAAGATTGACTGTGAGTTAACTTTCTCAATGGAATGACGAGATAGATGTATACCTAATCAATACATCTCTGTTAAGTCTTCATGTGGGACTAAATTACTGTCCATCTTTCTCAGTGCCTGAATACCAGGGGGAACCAGACGAGATCTCTATACAGAAGTGTAAGGAAGCAGTAAAACAGGTGTGTCATTGTGGACTGTTCTTTTCTGTGTGCTGTTGTAATGAGGTCTGGATTAGAGATATGTGTATAAATGCTCATCTGACCTGGTTTGTCTGTGTCAATTCTCTCAGGTTGATGGACCAGTCATCGTGGAGGACACCTGTCTCTGTTTCAGAGCATTGGGAGGTCTACCAGGACCCTACATGTGAGTAGGCCTCTATAACCTCTCTGTGGAGCCTGTAGTCGGATTCTCTAATGTGACAATACATTTATTGAAAATGTATCTGTTTTTTTTGTTGTGTGTGTGTAGAAAATGGTTCCTGGATAAACTTAGGCCTGAAGGTAAATCATGATTCATCTGTGAATGAATGAGTACAGTTACTTAAATGTAATGTTTGAGTGTGCAGTGGAGGCTTCTGAGGGGAGGACGGCTCATAATAATGGCTGGAATGAACCATGTGTTTGGTGTGTTTGATACCATTCCGATCCAGCTATTACCACGAGCCAGTCCTCCCCAATTAAGGTGCCACTAACCTCCTGGGTTTGAGTTTGTGTCACCGTCCCTCCCTCTATCCAGGTCTGTATAAGATGTTGGCTGGGTTTGAAGATAAGTCAGCCTGGGCTCTGTGTACCTTTGCCTTCTGTCCAGGGAAAGAGGAGCCAGTACAACTCTTCAGAGGGATAACTGAGGTCAGAATATAGTTTCAAATGTAACGTTTTTATGTAACGCGCACAGGTGCAGTAAAATGCCTTTCTTACAAGCTCCAAACCCAACAATGCAGTAATCAATACCAATGTAGCACAAAAAATAACATAAAAAATATGTACACCGCCCTACAAAGTCAAAACGCAGTAACTACGTCATTTATTTTACTGCAAAATCTGACTTAGATTTTCTGTCTAGACAGACAGCCATTTCTGATACTCCATGATATATTCTGATCAACTGGCTTGTTCTTGTGTCAGGAAAACTAAATAACACATTAATCCGATAATATACCTTGCCATTACAACAGATGAAAGATTTTTGACCAAATTTCAGCAGTCTTATTTTTATTTGATTTCACCATTATTTAACCAGGTAGGCTAGTTGAGAACAAGTTCTCATTTACAACTGCGACCTGGCCAAGATAAAGCAAAGCAGTTCGACACATACAACAACACAGTTACACATGGAATAAACAAACATACAGTCAATAATACAATAGAAAAAGTCTATATACATTGTGTGCAAATGAGGTAAGATAAGGGAGGTAAGGCAATAAATAGGCCATGGTGGTGAAGTAATTACAATATAGCAATTAAACACTGGAGTGATAGATGTGTAGAAGATGAATGTGCAAGTAGAGATACTGGGGTACAAAGGAGCAAGATACATAAATAAATACAGTATGGGGATGAGGTAGTTGGATGGGCTATGGCTAGACGCTGTTCAGGAGCCTGTTGGTGTCAGACTTTTATGCTCTGGTACTGCTTGCCATGCGGAAGCAAAGAGAACACTCTATGGCTTGGATGGCTGGAGTCTTTAACGATTTTCCAGGTCTTCCTTTCTCACTGCCTGATGGCAGGTCCTGGATGGCTGGGAACTCGGCCCCAGTGATGTACCGCAACACCCATTGTAGCACCAAGCAATCGAGGGTGGTGCTGTTGCCATACCAAGCAGTGATGCAGCCAGTCAAGATGCTCTCTATGGTGCAGCGTGCTCACCATCCCCCATTTCCTGTAGTCCACGATCAGCTCCTTGGTCTTACTGACGTTACCCAGAGCGACTGCATAGTTTTTCATAATTCTTCGTACAGGTCCCTGTGGGAATCGAACCCACAACCCTGGCATTGCAAGCACCATGCTCTACAATTGAGCTACACTAACTCTGCATGCTTGCTTTGATAAACATGTATTTTTCCCCTAACTGTTTAGGGGCACATTGTAGAGCCTAGAGGCCCCAGAGACTTTGGATGGGACCCCTGTTTCCAACCAGACGGATTTGACAAAACGTAAGCAGGACTTTTATTTTACTCGCAGGAGTCTGTGTTTACGTATCACACTTTATTACTCCTTTATTACTCTCCTACTATACCACTGGGGGGCAGTAGATGTCTATTTTATGTATTGACAACATCAGTAAGAAGAAAATGAATGAAAGTTATTATTGCCAGCTGATTTATTGTTGTGTCTCTCATTCTCTTTCTGGTCCCTGTAGATATGCTGAGCTACCTAAGCAGGTAAAGAACACAATATCCCATCGGTACCGAGCCCTGGCAGCCATGTCCGAACACTTCTCCTCTCAGGCCAACGACAATGGCATGCCAGACACCAAGAAGAAGAAACAGAATGACTAACCACTGATCTAGGGTCAGACAACCCTACCCCCATTCTTAACCTTTACCATCAGGGGGATACAAAACCTATCTGACTCTCTGTATCCGTGGTTAGGGGCAACTTCTACCTACTCTGACCAATCGCTCAACAAACAGTCAGGACTCAGCTAACCAATCAGACAGGGACAAACTTGTGCAGATTAGACAGTTCCACACTGGTCAGCAAGTTCCAACCTCATCTGCCAAAGGTTTAGACCACACTCCATCCACTGTCCTCCATTTGTCTTAAATAAGTCGTTTTTGTACCTTATTAAAAAATAAGGATTTGGTTTATTCTCTGTTCAGAGTCAAGTCGCTTGTATTAAACACTGAATCTGCTTTCCTCAAACTGATAGAGCTCATCAAATCTGGATTATGTGGGTTTTATGAACCAAAATGTGGTTCTAGTTCAAGACTTTCTGCTTTCTAAAGTGCAGTCCCCAAGCCAAGACTACAGTATTTGTGATTTGTGAGAGGCAGACTCTGTGAGTGTGTGGAGTGCCCCAAGAGGAGTGTATAATAAACCACAAATATTCTGTCTTTCTGAGTTTGATCTCCTTTAATGTAGTAACTCAATGTTTTCTCTCCTGTTTGTCACATTTCCACTCCCCTTTTCTTAGTCTTTTGCTCTTAGTCACTCTTAAAGGGAGTGCTCCTAATCTCAGCTTGTTACCTGTATAAACGACACCTGTCCACAGAAGCAATCAATCAGATTCCAAACTCTCCACCATGGCCAAGACCAAAGAGCTCTCCAAGGATGTCAGGGACAAGATTGTAGACCTACACAAGGCTGGAATCGGCTACAAGACCATCGCCAAGCAGCTTGGTGAGAAGGTGACAACAGTTGGTGTGATTATTCGCAAATGGAAGAAACACAAAAGTACTGTCAATCTCCCTCGGCCTGGGGCTCCATGCAAGATCTCACCTCGTGGAGTTGCAATGATCATGAGAACGGTGAGGAATCAGTTCAGAACTACACTGGAGGATCTTGTCAATGATCTCAAGGCAGCTGGGACCATAGTCACCAAGAAAACAATTGGTAACACACTACGCCGTGAAGGACTGAAATCCTGCAGCGCCCGCAAGGTCCCCCTGCTCAAGAAAGCACATATACATGCCCGTCTGAAGTTTGCCAATGAACATCTGAATGATTCAGAGGACAACTGGGTGAAAGTGTTGTGGTCAGATGAGACCAAAATGGAGCTCTTTGGCATCAACTCAACTCGCCGTGTTTAGAGGAGGAGGGATGCTGCCTATGACCCCAAGAACACCATCCCCACCGTCAAACATGGAGGTGGAAACATTATGCTTTGGGGGTGTTTTTCTGCTAAGGGGACAGGACAACACTGCATCAAAGGGACGATGGACTGGACCATGTACCGTCAAATCTTGGGTGAGAACCTCCTTCCCTCATCCAGGGCATTGAAAATGGGTCATGGATGGGTATTCCAGCATGACAATGACCCAAAACACACAGCCAAGGCAACAAAGGAGTGGCTCAAGAAGAAGCACATTCAGGTCCTGGAGTGGCCTAGCCAGTCTCCAGACCTTACTCCCATAGAAAATCTGTGGAGGGAGCTGAAGGTTCAAGTTGCCAAACGTTAGCCTCAAAACCTTAATGACTTGGAGAAGATCTGCAAAGAGGAGTGGGACAAAATCCCTCCTGAGATGTGTGCAAACCTGGTGGCCAACTAAAAGAAACGTCTGACCTCTGATTGCCAACAAGGGTTTTGCCACCAAGTACTAAGTCATGTTTTGCAGAGGGGTCAAATACCTATTTCCCTCATTAAAATGCAAATCAATTAATAACATTTTTGACATGCGTTTTTCTGGATTTTTTTGTTTGTTATTCTGTCTCTCACTGTTCAAATAAACCTACCATTAAAATTGTAGACTGATCATTTCTTTGTCAGTGGGTAAACGTACAAAATCAGCAGGGGATCAAATACTTTTCCCCCTCACTGTATATATATATATATATATACAGTACCAGTCAACAGTTTGGACACACTTTTTCTTTATTTTTTACTATTTTCTACATGGCAGAATAATAGTGAAGACATCAAAACTATTAAATAACACATGGAAACATGTAGTAATCAAAAAGTATTAAACAAATCAAAATATATTTTAGATTCTTCAAAGTTGCCACCCTTTGACTTGATGACAGCTTTGCACACTTTTGGCATTCTCTCAACCAGCTTCATGAGGAATGTTTTTCCAACAGTCTTGGAGGAGTTTCCACATATGCTGAGCACTTGTTGGCTGCTTTTACTTCATTCTGCAGTCTAACTCATCCCAAACCATCTCAATTGGGTTGAGGTCAGTTGATTGTGGAGGCCAGGTCATCTGATGCAGCCCTCCATCACTCTCCTTCTTGGTCAAATAGCCCTTACACAGCCTGGAGGTGTTTTGGGTCATTGTACTGTTGAAAAACAAATGATAGTCCCACTAAGCGCAAACCAGATGAGATGGTGTATCCCTGCAGAATGCTGTGGTAGCCATGCTGGTTAAGTGTGCAGACAGTGTCAGTGTCACCAGCAAATCACCATACCATCACACCTCTTCCTCCATGCATCACATGGGAACCAAACATGTGGAGATAATCCATTCACCTACTCTGCGTCTCACTAAAACACAGCGGTTGGAACCAAAAATCTCAAATTTGGACTCATGACCAAAGAATTGATTTCCACCGGTCTAATGTCCATTGCTCGTGTTTCTTGGCCCAAGCAGGTCTCTTCTTCTTATTGGTGTCCTTTAGTATTGGTTTCTTTGCAGCAATTCGACCATGAAGGCCTGATTCACGCAGATGTTGAGATGTGTTTGTTACTTGAACTCTGTGAAGCATTTATTTGGGCTGCAATCTGAGGTGCAATTAACTCTATCCTCTAACTTCTCCTCTGCAGCAGAGGTAACTCTGGGTCTTCCTTTCCTGTGGCGGTCCTCATGAGAGCCAGTTTCATTATAGCGCTTTATGGTTTTTGCGACTGCACTTAAAGACATTTTCAGATTGAAATTTTCCAGATTGACTGACCCATGTTTTAAAGTAATGATGGACTGTCTTTTCTCTTTGCTTATATGAGCTGTTCTTGCCATAATATGGACTTGGTCTCTTACCAAATAGAGCCGTCTTCTGTATACCACCCCTACCTTGTCACAACACAACTGATTGGCTCCAGAGCATTAAGAAGGAAATACATTCCACAAATTAACTTTTAGCAAGGCACACCTGTCAATTGAAATGCATTCCAGGTGACTACCTCATGAAGCTGGTTGAGAGAATGCCAAGCGTGTGCAAAGCTGTCATCAAGGCAAAGGGTGGCTACTTTGAAGAATCTCAAATATAAATACATCTGATTTGTTTAAAACGTTTTTGGTTACTACATGATTCCATGTGTTATTTCAACGTTTTCATGTGTTGTTTCATAGTTTTGATGTCTTCACTATTATTCTACAATGTATAAACCATTGAATGAGTAGGTGTCCAAACTTTTGACTGGTACTGTATATATATATATATATGCCATTTAGCAGACACTTTTATCAGTCATGTGTGCCTACTAGAAGTCATTGATTTTTACACAAAAATAAACAAGTCATTGTTATTTAGAATGGATACCTTTTATTTGACCTTTGTATGAATTTGTACATAATGTAATAGTGGTGTACAATGCACAGGTCAGAAGGAGTTTTATACACAATACAGTTTGTATGATGACCAATGGTGCAGTATGCAAGAAGTAAACTTCATCATTTATTCTTTGCCCCCTCGCCTCCCTTTCAACACTATACATCAAAACACAATAAAAGCCGATCTCTTACAACTAAACAGTAGAAAAATAATTCCTCTATTAACATGTTTGTGGACTGTGCCACAGCAAAAGCCTTCCCACTGAAACAAGATACCTGCAGGGGGTTTTATTCATAACACAATTTGCTTGAAAAAGCTTCATCTCAATCACTGCTGTGGCCAGTTTTGGTAACTACTAAACCTTTGCATCGATGGTGGTAAATAATAGCATTCTAACCACTGACTACCACACTAACTGCTCTAAAGACAAGAGAAAGTCTTTTTGAAAGGTTTTTGTTGTGAGTTCCTCTATTGGTGACCCAGCCTGATGTCGTAGGAGACCATGTGGAAGTTGTCCCAGGCGTGCAGCTTCCTTTGGGCAGGGTTATAATCCACCATGCTGTTGTAGCGGTACTTATTCCTGAAGGGTAGCGCCACCTGCTTCCCCTGGCCTGTAGCTGTGTCGAACATAAAGTTGATGGTGGTGTTAGGAGCAGTGTAGCTGGCAACCGTGTAGAGACGGCCACAGATGACGAAAGCGTTAGCCACGCTGTTCTTCCTGATGCTGGTCTCCCAGCTCCTCTTCACCGCCAGGCTGTGTGGGTCCAGCTGGGACACCACTATGGCTCCTTTAGCCTTGTTGGTGCTGTAGACGGCCCACAGGCCCTGCTCGTCCACCCCCAGATCCACATCGGTGTAGCCGCCCCAGGAGTAGGGGAACTGGCCGTGGAAGCCGGCGTGGGGCAGGTCTCGGCGGGCGGCGATGCTCTCAGACGCCAGGTCGTACCTCAGCAGGGTGCGGCTGCGGCGGCGCTGGTAGTACAGAGAGCCGCGGTACAGAGTCGCTCCTGTACTCTCCACTGGCTCCGGCAACAGCAACACCTTGTAATAAATAATGATAATACAGTCTGGTCAATGGTCAGACTTTACATTATACATCAATATGATCATCCCTTAATGGTTAAGGAGGTGGTTGGTTGGAGGTAAGGTCATTAGATCTTAGATCTATGGTTAAGGTTAGCCTCTAGGTCTATCCCATGCCAGTCAGTCCAGTCACCCACCTTTGAGGGGTAGCCTTTAGAGAGCTGGTCCATGTCCTCGTAACCAAACAGCTGTCTGACCTCTGACCCAACAGTATCGATGCGCCACACCATCTTCCCTCCGTAGGGCGCCACAGCCTCCGGATCCTGCATCCACACCCCATATTTACCAGCTATACTATCAGCCTTACGATGGGACACTGGCTCTCCTATTGATATCAACTCCCCACAGCCTGGGAGAGAGGAGGGGGGTAGGGAGAGAGAGAGCAGTTAGAGAGATGAAAAGAGAGATGGGTAGATGGGGGGGTGGGCAGTTATAGGGACAGGTCATTAGATGTCAGGGGTGATGATGCTATTTTTACTATTGAGATGCACCCTGGAAGAGAGAGAGACAGAGGAGAGAGGTGTGTGTAGAGATAATCTGTGGTAAATCCTGTTTTTGGATAGGGGTATGGAGGGAAGAGGTAACGGCTGCTGAAAGATCTGAGAGATGATCATTTCTCGTAATGGAGACAGATAGCAGGTCTACAACGATTTGGCATCTCTGCTAATTAACAGGCCCTATGAGTGTGTGTGGTACCGAGTTAGTAGAAGAGCAGCTGAGCTGAGAGTCATCAGATACAGGAAGGAATCCTCCACCACTTCAAGCCTCTCACTGAGAAAATGATCAGGCTGCTGTATATTTACCTCTTCCTAAAATACCTTTAGGATATTCACGACAGAGTGGTGGGTGTAAGGGCGGGGGATTATGTAATTATATACAGGCACAGTCATCAATGATATGAATAACTCCAGCACAAACATGAATCTCAACATGTTTATTTTGTTGACGTTTCAGTCTTTTTCTAGATGTGACAGAAACTGCAGTGGAAATGTGTAGAGGGAAACGTGTATGGTGGAGATCGTCTTATCACCATACACGTTTCCACTAAATGCCAGAGCAATAGCACGGTAAATACCAACACCAGAACATGAGGGACTGCATGTGTTTGTATATGTTAAGAGCCTGACAGAGAGAGATCCACTGAAGCTCTACTGAACATACTTATCTCTCCCTGTCAGGATCTTAACATATACAAACGCATGCAGTCCCTCGTGTTCTGGTGTTGGTATTTACCGTGCTATTGCTCTGGCATTTAGTGTTATTATTGCCTGTGTATTAATAGCAATATTTGTTTTGGGGCAGCAGGGGGGGAAGTGTTGTGTTTGTAGGGTCAGCTGTGCAGGGGTGGAGAGGGGGTAACTGTGTAATAGTATTGGGACTGTTGGGACCGCATCAGGTTAATGACCAATTTGATATATCCAGGTGTGTCTCACCTGTGCTGTCCTCAGTACTAGGAGCAGGAATCTCAGTCACCTCAGCCTTCAACTCCTGGAACCCTGCATTGTCACCATACCGCCATGCTGGGTCTGGAGGGGGGAGGAGACAGAGAGACAGAGAGACAGACAGACAGACAGACAGACAGAGTAGATGTTTTAAGACTATGATTAGAAAGATAGGCATATGCACATTTTGTGGTTTTCATTCGTTTTTCATCATTACATCTCAAACAACCACTCATTGCAAGTGATTGTAGCAAATCAACAAAGTCACGATTAAAGGAACTGTGCAACTGTAACTATGGGTGTGCAAATGAGCTGCACCTAATAGTTTGCACATGCTAATTCTGTTTTGATTACGTGATCAAGTCAACTGAATGCCAACTGAATGGACTGCCCTACAAAGGCAAAGTGCAGTAACTACCGTACGTAAAAAAAAAAATGTACTGCAAAATATCTAGACAGACGTCAATTTCTGGTACTTCATGATATATCCTAATCGACTGGCTTGTTCTTATGTCAGAAAAATATATACCACATTATAATATAACATTTTTAAAAAACCAAATTCGTAGTTACTGCACTTTGCCCACGTAGGGAAGTGTTGATGGATCATTCAAAGCGGCCCCACCCTTGTTACGGCAGTCGTACACCCTTTTGGGACTGCGACAGTCGACCGTGATTCCAGCAGCCTATATTTTACTGCCCTATAAGTATGAGGCAAGCATAAACAATGAGCATACTATTCATGTTGTATTAAGGATTCATTTTCAAAATGACAGCAACGTCGAGTTGAACATGCAATTCATCTGATGTCTATATACTAAATATTTTTTAGGAGATACAGTATATACAGTACAATCATGCTTTGGAGACAGTGTTGGGAAAGCTACTCTGAAAATATACTTTACCAATTACTTGGAAGAAGTGAAGCTACCCTTAAGAAAAACATAGTTTACTTAGCTAAAGTTACTTTGAAAAAGTAGTTCACTACATCTAAACTATATCTAAATCTGACATTTCATATACAAATTGTAGGAACAGATCACTCTTGAGTCAGCCTATTAAACACAAAAACTATGTTTCAAGTGAGAATTAGGCAGGTCGGAAGAAAATTCTTGCTTACTTCAACCATATTTTATTTTACCAAAATAATACGTGTGTAGTTCTAGTAGTTAGCTATAACGCCACACGGCAAATAAAATCAATTAACTACTACCACCAAGATTTGAATTTAGTTCAACTACCACTAAGCCACTGGTTGGAGGCAATGACGAATTTACCCCAAGACAGCTGGCATCAATGTACTGCAGCAACCCCAATTTCACCTTCCACCTCAAAATGCTCCCTGCGCTCTTGTTCATCCCACCCGCTGATGTAGAGAGATGCTATGGAGATCTGGAGAAGCTGATATTCCCCACATCCTCTGAGGAACAGGAGCTGTGCAAAGTTGTGAGCCACTTTGAGGGACATACATTGGGCACTGGAGATCACTTCGAGGAGTCTTCACCAAAAGAGCACCGTCATTTTGCCATAGGTATGTTTATTTCCGAAATGTTTAACCACTACGATGCTGTCAAGCAGCAAGACTTTGTGGAGATGAAGGATTGGCATCGGGCCTTCAGGACACTTGCTGGTCCCACAAACCCAATGGTTTTGTAGTTAATCGATGCCCTGCGACAACGACATGCTCTGACTGAACTTGAACGGTAGCAGTATCTCACTGGCAACCTACCACCACTAGAAAGTCCACTGTAGCTTGGAGAAGGTAAAGTGGCTTGTGGAGGACTACCACAATCTACCCCTAATGTATTACCTGAGACGCAATGCCTACACATTCCAGCTGAAGGTGTGATGACTGCAACACAGCAACCCTCAGGAGCAGATTGAGCACCTCCTAGTACATCTGTCCATGACACTGGACTGGACACTGCCCACTGGACAAAGACTGGTTGAATCAACGTTGTTTTCATGTCATTTCAACAAAAAAAATTCAATGTGATGACGTTGAATCAAAGAAGGAAAAGTGATTGGATTTGCAAAAAGTCATCAACGAAAGGGAATTTTGTATTTCTTTCACCCAACTTTGAACCTAAACCATTTTTTGTTGAATTCACATTAGTTGACAACTCAACCAAAACTAGATGTTGAAATTACTTCATGGCCTAACTAGTCTGCTTTTATTTTAAATCTATTTTATGGCATATTTTTGTAATTATACTAATTTTGTGGTAATACTGGGATATTTGTGAATTAATAATAATTCGGAATTATTGGTTCACTTTATACATTCTGTTGAAATTAGATTTGTACACACACATGCAAACACATACTCAGTGACACCACAGAAGCTTACCTCTCAAACTGCCAGTGTCCCCTTGTCTTCCAGCATTGGATACCAGGTGAGAGAGAACACCTGCATCTGCAAACACATCATGAATGTAGACTCACACACACTTTTTAACATCACACAATGACAGCACCAACCCTGACCATGCAGTGACCATCAAGCCCAGAGCGGCCTACATCAGCCAGCCATGGGGTCCCTGTGTGTGTGTTGGGAGCGGTGAGGGGGGTCTCTGGCAGCACTACTGACAGCAGGGAATGTAAGAGGAGAAAACAAACACTCCTGAGTGGATTCCCAGCTGCTGTGGAGTCTGCCGGACTGTTGAACACACACTCACACACAACCTTTAGTCTTGAAGCCCCTGACCTGCCTTGCTACCACAGTTAGCCATTCCTCATACCAGTTTTGTTCAACTGGAACAAGGCCAAACATTCCCCCAAGGCTCACCCATCACTCCCCTTCTCCTCTGCCCCCCCCTTCCCTTCAGCCCCTCAGAGAACCATTACAGTTGAGAGTTTCTAAACTAAACACTTCACCCGTGTTGATAAACAGCAGCAGTGACTGGGTCTATAACAGTGATGGATGCTAACATGTTAACGTGTTAACAGCCTCATAATTATGCAGTGTGTGTGTGTGTGTGTGTGTGTGTGTGTGTGTGTGTGTGTGTTAACTATAGTAAAAATACCATATTAAAGGAAAACTGTAGATTATACTGTAATAATGAATGTAGTGGTTTTGTGGATTGTAGTACACTGAAGTATTTACTGCAGTGTTTTTGCAGACTGTAGTATACTGTAATATTTACTGTAGTGTCTTTGCAGACATCACTGTCATATTTACTATAGTGTTTCTGCTTTTATTATCTTTGACATAGAAGTGGAGGCTTTCTCCTTCAGGAAACCTACTGGAGAAATACTAAAAGAGCACATTTGACAAAACCTGTAAGTAGATAAGACTGGGGTCTGAACGAATATTTCAGAGCTTGTGCTCTTTTCTAAAACTGTAGGGAACACCAATATATGGTCTATACCTGGCATGTAGGTTTCTCACTTATGGGTGGCTCTAATTGCGATATTGGGGAGGGGAAAGGATAGAGTACAATGCAAATTTAATAAAGTAGTATTTACTATAGTTAAAAAGTGTCGTGTTTTTGTGGACATTACTGTATGGTGTATTTGTTGTGGATAATAATTTAGTATTTACTATAGTATTCTATAGCAGGGTTTCCCATTTGGGTTTTGTCCTAGCACTACACAGCTGATTCAAATAACCAACTCATCATCAAGCTTTGATTATTTGAATCAGTTGTGTCGTGCTAGGGCAAAAAAATTAAACATGCACCCAGGGAGGCCCCAGGACCGAGTTTGGGAAACCCTGTTCTACAGTATACTACAACATTCTATAGTAAGTACTACACATGAGGGGAGAAGGGGTGAGTTTGGGGTAAAGTTGGGGGAGAAGGAGGAGGAGAAGTGTGAGGAGTAAAGGATGGGAGACCAGAGTCACGTTCAACAGGCGTAAACGGAAGAAAAGAGTTGTACTGCCTGAACGTGCCCAATAAGAATGGTCATTTATATTTGCTTCTGTTCATGTCTTGTATGACCTGGGTCAATGGATGCTTTCTAGGCCGAAGGGTATGGGAAGAGGAGGGTGGTGAGGAGGAGTGAGGGAGGGAGGGTGAGGGGAAAGAGTCTCGCTTCCCTGAACTACAAAACAGTTCCCAGGGGGCAAGGTTATTCATCATCTCAGGTAAACAAGTGCACACTGTTTGTGTGAGTGTCAGCGTGTGTGTTTGATGGATATAAGGGCAAATCTGGCAGAACATCATGACCACAGCAAGTCCTCACAGACTGAAACACCAAAACACTCCTACCCATGCTCCCTGAGGATGGCCCAATCAAGCCTTCTAACCCTGTGCTATTAGAGTTAATAGAGCTGAGAGGAGATAAAAGGCTCATGTTTGGCTGAATGTCTCCCTCAGTCTCAATCTCTCAGCACAGTCCACCTTCACGTTGCTGTGTAGCAGAGCTGTTGTTCTTGGATGCAGCCATACTCACCATGGGTATCTTGGCTTGGCTGTTGTTGATAGCATTTATTCTACAACAATAGTGCCTTTTCATAAGCCATTAGAAAGCTTGCGTAACAGAATCTATTTAGGGGGAGGTGAGTCAGTAACTAAACATAAGTAATCTAAACAAAAAGAAGAAGAAACTATACTATGGAACAAAGATAAATTATACAAAGAATGATAGTAAAAATCTCTGGAGTACCTTAAATGAAATTCGAGGCAGAAAAGCTAACTCAGCTCCATCCTTCATTGAGGGTGATGGCTCATTCATAACAAAACCCTTTGATATTGCCAACCTCTTCAATAACCTTTTTTGTTGACAAGATTAGACAACTTAGGCATGACATGCAAACAACAAATGCTGAGCCTTCATATTCATGTATAACGGACCAAATAATGAAAGACAAGCGCTGTAGCTTTGAATTCTGCAAAGTTAATGTGGAAGAGGCGAAGAAATTACTACTATCTATGAAAAACCACCTGTAACTGACAACATGGATGGTAAATTATTGAGGTTGGTAGCGGAATACATTGCAACTCCTATTTGCCACATCTTCAATCTAAGCCTAGAAGACGGAGTGTGCCCTCAGGCTTGAAGGGAGGCAAGTGACATTCAGCTGACCAAAAATAGCAAAGCAGCCTTTAATAGTTCCAACATCAGACCAATCAGCCTGTTACTGGTGCTTAGCAAACTTTTGGAAAAAATCTTGTTCGACCAAATACAATGTTATTTTACAGAAAACATAATAGCATCAGACTTTTAGCATGCTTATAGGGAAGGGCATTCAACATGCTCTGCACTGACACAAATGACTGATGATTGGTTGAAAGAAATTGATAATAAGATTGTCAGACATCAGTGCAGCCTTTGACATCATTGATCATAACATATCACTGAAAAACATAGGTGTTATGGATTAACATCCTCTGCCTTATCGTGGAAGGACAATTACCTATCCAATAGAACACAGAGGGTTTTCTTTAATGGAAGTTGAATGTTGAGTGTGGTGTACCGCAGGGCAGGCGGCTTGGACCATTAATGTTTTCTGTGTTTACTAATGACCTTCCACTGACCTGTGTGTCCATGTACAATGATGACTCAACAGTATACAGTATACGTCAGCTACAACAGTAAAATAAATAACGGACACCCTTAACATAGATCTCCAATCAGTTTTAGAATGGGTAACTAGCAATAGGCTGGTGCTAAATATAAAACAAAACTAAAAGTATAATTTTTAAGACTATTCACTCACTCAACCCTAAATCTCATATGGATCCATTATTGAATAATGTGGCTATTAAGCAAATTGAAGAGACTAAACTGCTGGGTGTCATGCTAGATAGCATGCTGTCATGGTCAAAACATATAGACTCAATGTGTTACTAAAATGGGAAGAGGTCTGTACATGATAAGGCTTTGCTGTGCTTTCTTGATATCCCAGTGAACCAGACAGGTCTTACAGGCTCTAGTTTTGTCGCAACTGGTCTACTGTCCAGTTGTGTGTTCAGGTGCGGCAAAGAAGGACATTGGCAAATTGCAGTTGGTCAAAAACAGAGCATCACGTATTGCACTTAGATGTACACTGAGGGCGAATGTCAATGACATGCATGTCAATCTCTCCAGGCTCAAAGTTGAGGAGAGATTGACTGCATCACTATATGTCTTTGCGCAAGGTGTTGATGTTATGAAGGTAACGGAACTGTCTGTTCAAGCAGTTGGCACTCAGTTCAGACACTCATCGGTACCACACAAGACATGCAACCAGAGGTCTCTTCACAGTCCCCAGGTCCAGAACAGAGGTAAGGAAACACGGTATTAAATAGAGCCATGACTACATGGAATTCTCTGCCACCACAGGTAACTCAAACTAGCAATAAAAACAGATTCAAAAAACAGATAAAAGAACACCTTATGGCACAACGGGGACAGAGGTTTCCAGAAACAATATGAGTGGCATCAAACCAATGTCATTGTGGAGGCACAATGTTCACATGGTTGACCATCAGAAACAACCTCATCTTGTAGATGCCTGATTCTGACTGACCAGCCCTTTCTAACCACTGTTTAACCAGGAAATCCCATTGAGTTAAACAATAAAGAGGGACATTAAAGCATGGCCTGTTTTGATGTTACCCAGTAAAGAGCCAACTGTATTTGAACTAGTCTAGTAAAACTGAGCTCTATCAGCTGAGGTCAGGAGGGGATTTATGGTGTGTTTGTTAAGTGGTTGGCTGTTAAAGCCAGGAACCCACCCGCAAAGGACCCCTTTACCAAGCCTCACCACACTCGTGTGAGCACAAACACACACGCCAATGCGCGCACACACATACACACGCACGCACACACACACACACACACACACACACACACAAACATATGGTTTAACGTTTTACTCCTCTCTTCCATTTTTCATGCGTTTCCTCCTCTCTGAATGTGATTTATTTAAAGAGACCAGCAAATTTGATAAAAGTGTGGTGGTATACAGTAGCAAGCACAGCGGCATCTAGTGTTCAAAACCGGGTACTTTCACACTAATTTATAAATAATTGGTAAATAATGCTAGCGACTTCTAATTTAGCTGAACGGGGGAGAATCACCAGATTCAAAGGGAATACATGACATAGTATGGAAAAGCAATACCCCCAACCACAGCCCCATACTACTTGTGAAACATAGAGAAAAAGAGAACTGATACTGGATACTGGTTGTTGGGGTGGGATTGGCATGGGGTGTGAGGGGTTTTTACCATTTTGTTGGGATTCCTCATGTCTTACTTATATATAGGAAGAAGTTTGGTCCAAATCAGAAATAATTTCTTAATCTAAAATGGTTGGTGTCAAAATCCTTGTTCTTGTGCTCTTTTGAGGTGGAACAATCCTCTGTACCTTTTAGCCTGCAAGTGCTAACATGAGGATCAAACCAGATGCCACAGAGCCATGCAGGGAAATAATGAACTTAATTTTTAGGTTTAGAGCGTGGGAAGGGCAGCACTGAGATAGGGGATGGGGAGTTGGGGAAGGAGGATTTACGTGGTGGTGGGCAATGTCAGCTTTACGAGACAACATACACCCCCCACCCACACAAACACCCTTGATGGTCTGAGTCAAACATCATCAAAGCCCTAAGGTAAGATGGAAATGGGACTCTAACATGTCTTGCTTGTCTTTTCTCACGCCGGCATCACGTCCCCATAAAGAAGGCTCTGGTTGTAAAATAAAAGACTAACTCTGACTGTCCCCTAGAACCTTCTCCCTCCCTCCACTCTTTCAACAGATAGCTGAGAAACCTGACACTACTTCGACCTCCTTGTGTTGCCCAAACACAGACATGCACAAGAACACACCCACCCATATCCACACAAACAGTTCTGTGGAATCCTCTATGTTACAGGAAAGCGCCTCATCATTGAGTGTGTGCATCACATTTTTACTCAGCTCTTCCAGTTAACTCAGAATCTCCTGACTCTCCTACAAAACCAAAAGACACTTGATGTACAGCAAAAACACAGTTAAGGTCGGAAGTTTCTTGATGTACAGCAAACACACAGTTAAGGTCGGAAGTTTCTTGATGTACAGCAAACACACAGTTAAGGTCGGAAGTTTACATACACCTTAGCCAAATACATTTAAACTCAGTTTTTCACAATTCCTGACATTTAATCCTAGTAAAAATTCCATGTCTTAGGTGAGGACCACCACTTTATTTTAAGAATGTGAAATATCAGAATAATATTAGAGAGAATGATTTATTTCAGCTTTTATTTCTTTCATCACATTCCCAGTGGGTCAGAAGTTTACATACACTCAATTAGTATTTGGTAGCATTGCTTTTAAATTGTTTCACTTGGGTCAAACATTTCAGATAGCCTTCCACAAGCTTCCCACAATAAGTTGGGTGACTTTTGGCCCATTCCTCCTGACAGAGCTGGTGTAACTGAGTCAGGTTTGTCGGCCTCCTTGCTCACACACACTTTTTCAGTTCTGCCCACACATTTTCTATAGGCCAGGGCTTTGTGATAGCCACTCCAATACCTTGACTTTGTTGTCCTTAAGCCATTTTGCCACAACTTTGGAAGTATGCTTGGGGTAATTGTCCATTTGGAAGACCCATTTATGACCAAGCTTTAATTTGAGATGTTGCTTCAATATATCCACATAAAATTCCATCCTCATGATGCCATCTATTTTGTGAAGTGCACCAGTCCCTCCTACAGCTAAGCACCCCCACAACATGATGCTGCCACCCCATGCTTCAAGGTAGGGATGGTGTTCTTCGGCTTGCAAGCCTCCCCCTTTTTCCTCCAAACATAACAATGGTCATTATGGCCAAACAGTTCTATTTTGTTTCATCAGACCAGAGGACTCCAAAAAGTACGAGCTTTGGTCTCATGTGCAGTCTGGCTTTTTTATGGCAGTTTTGGATCAGTGGCTTCTTCCTTGCTTTTTGGCCTTTCAGGTTATGTCGATATAGGACTCGTTTTACTGTGGATATAGATACTTTTGTACCTGTTTCCTCCTGCATCTTCACAAGGTCCTTTGCTGTTGTTCTAGGATTGATTTGCACTTTTCGCACCACTTTTCGCAAGTACTTTCATCTCTAGGAGACAGAACGCGTCTCCTTCCAGAGCGGTATGACGGCTGCCTGGTCCCATGGTGTTTATACTTATACCTACTATTGTATGTACAGATGAAAGTGGTACATTCAGGCGTTTGGAAATTGCTCCCAATGATGAACCAGACGTGTGGAGGTCTACAATTAATTTTCAGAGGTCTTTGCTGATTTCTTTTGATTTTCCTATGATGTCCAGCAAAGAGGCACTGGGTTTGAAGGTAGGCCTTGAAATACATACACATGTACACCTCCAATTGACTCAAATGAAGTCAATTAGCCTATCAGAAGCTTCTAAAGCCATGACATAATTTTCTGGAATTTTCCAAGCTGTTTAAAGGCACAGTCAACTTAGTGTATCTAAACTTCTGACCCACTGGAATTGTGATACAGTGAAATAATCTGTCTGTTAACAATTGTTAGAAAAGTTACTTGTGTCTTACACAAACTGGATGTCCTAACCGACTTGCCAAAACTATAGTTTGTTAACAAGAAATTTGTGGAGTGGTTGAAAAATGAGTTTTAATGACTCCAACCTAAGTGTATGTAAACTTCCAACTTCAACTGTATGTCTCCGAGCCAGACTGGAGAACACCTCCACATGCC
Source organism: Oncorhynchus tshawytscha (assembly GCF_018296145.1). Taxonomy (NCBI): domain Eukaryota; kingdom Metazoa; phylum Chordata; class Actinopteri; order Salmoniformes; family Salmonidae; genus Oncorhynchus; species Oncorhynchus tshawytscha. The sequence goes on along the minus strand of NC_056429.1, from coordinate 27,755,417 downwards.
AAAGTCTGTCCATAAGTGGTGTAGGTCTCAATCAGGAATCATATGAGCTTTCTCTCCCCATTAGGAGAGAAGAAAGAGGAGAGAGACAGATGTTGTTACTTACCTCCGGCAAGTCGCAGACCACTGTCCTGTAGTGGGACGCTGGGAGGCACCAGAGGGGATTGCGGGTAGCAGGGTCTGCTCTTCAGTCTCTCCGTCTCTCTCCTCATCTCCTCCACCCTCCTCTGCAGCCCCTCCACATCTCTCTCCAGATCCTCCTTCTCTCCCTGCAATAGGCTCCTGTCTCCCATGGCTTGCGTCAGAGCCTCCTGCAGACCAGCCTGGGACCCAGCCCCAAGCCCAGGACCCCTTGTCTCCCCTCCAGTCAGCCTGGCCACCAATACCTCCAGCAGGCTGAGTCTAGTCTTGAGCCCCTCAATCTCTGGTCCTCCGGAGGCTGTAGGGGGGCAGCTGGTCTCGCTGGGGCTGGGCACAGTGAAGGTGTACTGACAGTGCCCGCTACGGTCGTTCCCTCTCCAGAGAGTGGCACGGTCCTGCCCCTCACCATATTGCAGCAGACAGAACACACAAACATTAAGCAGCAGCCACATGGTGGATACAAACACAACCACACAAGTGGGCTACACACAGATGTAGACTAGACACGGTTCTTCTGGTCTCTCTCACTCTCTTTGTCTCATCAATGTCTCTCCTATTTCACTCTGTGTTTCAGCTCTTCTTTCTCTGTCGTGGTGATTGCCCCTTTATCACTTCACTTAGTTCTGGCCCAAATGTTCTCCATCTCCTTATTTCTTATTGTTATTTATCTTACTTTATTTCCCTAATGTGTTACTGCTGATTCTTGTTCTTATTCTCTGATTATTCTGTCTGTTGTCTTGCTGTCTGCCTCTCTCTCTCTCTTCTGGTCTGTTTGTTTCACAGGTCAGGGTCCTCAGGTCTCTGAGTCCCTCTCAACAGCTCAGGGATATTTATACAATCTGGGAGGAAAGAGAGAGAGGAAAGTGAGGAGAGGTGAGAGGGGGGCACGGAGGGAGGAGAGGAAAGAGAAAGAGGGGGAGGAAGAAAAGGCAGGAGAGTGTGTTTTTCTGGGATTGTCTCAACAACAAATATATTCCAGAGCCCTAGGAGTGTTTGTCTGTATTTGTGTTTACACGTGCTTGCTGATGTGTGCATGTATGCGTGTGTATGTGTGTGTGTGTGTGTGTGCATGTGCAAAGAGGGTAAGCAAGGAGAGGGTGGCTCTCAGTTTCCTTTGCCCTCATCCTTTTGAAATCTGTTGATGTTTCTATATCCAGTAACCCTCTCTGCCAGCAACCACAGGGCTGGGTTATCTGTAGCTATATGTGGTGTTTGATTCAGGGGGGTAGGGGGGCTTGGCAGGGGAGTCTCCCCAGGGAAACGAGGGGTAGGTGGGCCTTGGGGGATTGAGTTACCTCCCCCCAGAGACGGAGAGCTCCATGGGTGTCAGGGTGTTCCCTTATGGCGCAAGAAGACGATTGGTTCGTAATGAGAAATACTGATCGCTTACAGGACCCCTGACCTATGCTGTCCAGATTCCAACCCCCATTGGGAAGGGCTGGAGGTATGAGTCAATCAATAGCTGGATTAATTGTGTGTGTGCATGTATGTGCATGTGCATGAGTGTATGTGTGTGTTCACCAGCTGATTTTCCACTCAGCCACTGGGGTTTAAATCTCTAGTTTAAGATAACATGAGTCACACGCCATAAAACCACACCTGCTTTAGACCCCTTTTATCCCTCTCTCACTCATATACTCTCTCCCTCTCTCACTCATATACTCTCTCCCTCATATACTCTCTCCCTCTCTCACTCATATACTCTCTCCCTCTCTCTGTCAATCCCTCTGTCTTTCACACAACAACAACAAAAATATATATTTTTTTGTCTGTATATGTATCTATGTATATTATTTTACTGCTCTAGGGATGTAATTATTGTTTGGATAAACGTATTTACTATTGTCTTTTTTTCTCACTCTTTATGCGATGCGCAATGCAGAGAACACTGGAAGAAGAATGATAATTGAATTACCATAGTGAATTATTGTAATGTTTGTTTATGTATCAATTTTTCCCATAAGGGATGGATTGCCAATTGGCGATTTGACACGAAAATAAATTAATTGGTGGGGTATTCATTCAACAGGCACAGCCACTGCCCACCAGACAGAACTCTCTCTCCCTCCTAACTCTCACACGTTGCATAGTTTTATGATCCCTTGTTTATTTCCAGAGAGGGATGAAAGGGAAGCATGTTCCCCCCGAGCCCAGGGAGTCAAAGGGGAGAGAGGAAGTGGGAGGGAGTGGGGGAGAGGTGGGGTCAAAGGTTAGAATGGTGAGAGAAGTTAAGAATGGCAAAGGGTGGGAGGTCAAAACATTGAGCTAGCTCACCAACTGGCTCGGAGAGCCCTCCAAGTTGATGACGAAACTCCAAGAGTGACTTCCAGAGAGTGGCGATGGGATCAGTAAACCCATCAACTGTGGGACACACTCTTGACTTGAATGATCCAATTCATGTTCCACTTTTAAATAATGAAACGAGCATGAAATTTAAACGAACAAATCTCCCCTATTGTTCTACAATCTATAAACCTCAGTAACAACATTTCATTTGGGAGGTATTTCATCTGTTACATGTGTCAGGTCTCAAAATCAGACATAAACAAATGCAGGTGACATATAGTTAGGCGCACCTCTCCATTGTTTTGTAAGAAATTGAGCAAACTCCAAACATATCGCAGTGTATGTCGGAATAGCACTTAGCCTGGCTAGCTCAGACGAAGTGGTTTTCTGAGGGTCTAATTTGCCTCTACACCCTCAATAATCTTCACTCGCTCAGCTTTGGGACACTTGTGCAAATGGCAGAGGTGCACATGAATACACAAATGGAGGGCCGAGGAGATTGGTACAGGCCAGCTCTGTTTCCAACGGCAGGATTTTTGTTAGCTGGCACAGCTTCAACAACACCTCTGATTGGATGACAGAGGAACTTGGCAGTAAAACAACCCCTGATTTGTCAGAAGATTGGTGGTGTATGTGTCTGATTAATTAAGGAAAGCAGTGATTTTGGATCAGTATTAATAGCCTGGGCACGTCTTTACAGAACCCATTACAAATGGGCAAGGGAATAAGGGGAGGAGAGAGATGAGGGAGAGAGGAGAAGGAATGGAGGGAGTACAGTAGTTAAACCACAAACAGGTACTTTGTTTGTCTGTAAATCCTGGCTGGTGTTTCCTCCATGTTGTCACCAGCTGAATGTGTACGTAGTGCTACTGCTTTAGCCAACAGTATGAGTGGTGAATATCGAGTACAGAGTAGACTGGGTTGTTGTGATGCTTATTTATTCTCTACTACTTCCTCCAGGTAGCCACATCCACCTCCCCCAACTGTCTGACCCCTTCTGTGACTGGTAGTGTGTGTGTCTGATTCCCTGGTCCCTCAATAGGCTCATGTGTCCTGTAGTGAAAAACAGGAGGTTGGCAGAGCAGAGTTCTCCCAGCTACCATGCATCTCTATGTTTCTCTCTTAACCGGTATGACTGCTCCTATGTCTGGAATCTGACATCACCCATCCGTAATTGGACCAACACACACTGTCCTGCCAAGGCGTGTTTGTGATAGTAGCCCAATAATGCACATACATCTTTCTCTCCCGGAGTGATGAAGATTAAGGATGAAGAAGAGCCTGCGAGTGTCTCACAGAACTGTAACCTTTATAACCAGCAGGTTTTCAAAGTTTGGGGTCACTTAGAAATGTACATTTTTTGTCCATTAAAATACATCAAATGGGTCAGAAATACAGTGTAGACATAGTTAAATGTTGTAAATGACTATTGTAGCTGGAAACAGCTGATTTTGAATAGAATATCTACATAGACATACAGAGGTCCATTATCAGCAACCATCACTCCTGTGTTCCAATGGCACGTTGTGTTAGCTAATCCAAGTTTATTATTTTAAAAGGCTAATTGATCATTCGAAAACCCTTTTGCAATTATGTTAGCACAGCTGAAAACTATTGTGCTGATTAAAGAAGCAAGAAAACTGGCCTTCTTTAGACTAGTTGAGTATCTGGAGCATCAGCATTTGTGGGTTCGATTACAGGCTCAAAATGGCCAGAAACAAAGACTCTTTCTGAAATTCGGCAGTCTATTCTTGTTCTGAAAAATTAAGGCTATTCCATGCAAGAAATTGCCAAGCAACTGAAGATCTCGTACAACCCTGTGTACTACTCCCTTCACAGAACAGCGCAAACTGGCTCTAACCAGAATAGAAAGAGGAGTGGGAGACCCCGGTGTACAACTGAGCAAGAGGACAAGTACATTAGCGTTTGGTACATTAGCGTTTTGTACACTCAGTGTATTCAGTCACTTTCTCTTTTTCCACATTTTGTTACGTTAAAGCCTTATTCTAAAATGGATTAAATAAAAAATGTTCCTCAGCAATCTACACACAATACTCCATAAAGACGAAGCGAAAACAGGTTTTTAGAAACAGAAATGCCTTAATTTACGTATGTTTCCAGACCCTTTGCTATAATACTCCAAATTGAGCTCAAGTACATCCTGTTTCCATTGATCATCCTTGAGATGTTTCTACAACTTGATTGGAGTCCACCTTTGGTAAATTCAATTAATTGGATATGATTTGGAAAGGCACACACCTCTCGATATAAGGTTCCACAGTTGACAGTGCATGTCAGAGCAAAAACCAAGCCATAAGGTTGAAGGAATTGTCCTTAGAGCTCCGAGACCGGATTGTGTCGAGGCACAGACCTGGGGAAGGGTAACAAAAAAATGGCTGCAGCCTTGTAGCTCAAATAAACAGCAAACCTAGTTTCAAAAAGGGCAGGCTGCCTTCTGAGAATTTGAAGGCGATCGAATAAACCCCCCCTTCCTTCCATTCTGCTAGCAAACGTTCAATCTTTGGAGAATAAAATCGATGACCTACGAACAAGATTAAACTACCAACGGGACATTCAAAACTGCAATATCTTATGCTTCATAGAGTCGTGACTGAACCATGACACTATCAACATACAGTCAGCTGGTTATACGCTGTACCGGCAGGATAGAACAGCGGCTTCTGGTAAGACAAGGGGTGGCGGACTATGTATTTTTGTAAATAACAGCTGGTGCACAATATCTAAGGAAGTCTCGAGCAATTGCTCGCCTGAAGTAGAGTATCTCATGATAAGCTGTAGACCACACTATCTACCTAGAGAGTTTTCAGCTGTATTTTTCCTAGCTGTTTACATACCACCACAGACTGATGCTGGCAGTAAGACAGCATTAAATGAGCTGTATTCCATCATAAGCAAACAAGAAAACGCTCACTCTGAGGCGGCGCTCCTAGTAGCCGGGGACTTTAATGCAGGGAAACTTAAATCCATTTAACCAAATTTCTATCAGCATGTTAAATGTGCAACCAGAGAGAAAAAAGCTCTGGACCACCTTTACTCCACACACAGAGACGCATACAAAGCATGCTAAGCTACAGGACTGTTTTACTAGCACAGACTGGAATATGTTCCGGGATTCCTCCGATGGCATGAGGAGTACACCACATCAGTCTTTGGCTTCATCAATAAGTGCATCGATGACGTCGTCCCCACAGTGACCATACATACATACCCAAACTAGAAGCCATGGATTACAGGAAACGTCTGCACTGAGCTAAAGGCTAGAGCTGCCGCTTTCAAGGAGCAGGACTCTAACCCGGAAGCTTATAAGAAATCCTGCTATGCCCTCCGACGAACCATCAAACAGGCAAAACGTCAATACAGGACTAAGATCGAATCGTACTACATCGGCTCTGACGCTCATCAGATGTGGCAGGGCTTGCAAACATTAGACTACAAAGGGAAAAACAGCCGTGAGCTGCCCAGTGACACAAGCCTACCAGACGAGCTAAACTACTTCTACGCTCACTTCGAGGCAAATAACACTGAAACATGCATGAGAGCACCAGCTGTTCCAGAAGACTTTGTGATCACGCTCTCCGCAGCCAATGTGAGTAAGACCTTTAAACAAGTCAACATTCACAAGGCCGCAGATTACCAGGACATGTACTGCGAGCATGCGCTGACCAACTGGCAAATGTCTTCACTGACATTTTTAAACTGTCTGTAGTCTGTAATACCAACATGTTTTAAGCAGACCACCATAGTGCCTGTGCCCAAGAACACTAAGGTAATCTGCCTAAATGACTACTGACCTATAGCACGCACGTCTGTAGCCATGAAGTGCTCTGAAATGCTGATCATGGCTAACATCAACACCATTATCCCAGAAACCCTAGACCACTCCAATTGGCATACCGCCCCAACAGATCCACAGATGATGCAATCTCTATTGCACTCCACACTGCCCTTTCCCACCTGGACAAAAGGAACACCTATATGAGAATACTATTCATTGACTATAGCTCAGCGTTCAACACCATAGTGCCCTCAAAGCTCATCAATAAGCTAAGGACCCTGGGACTTAGTGGGACTATCATTTGTTTTTCAACAGGATAGTGACCTAAAACACACCTCCAGGCTGTGTAAGGGCTATTTGACCAAGAAGGAGAGTGATGTAGATGCATCAGATAACCTGGCCTCCACAATCACCCGATCACAACCCAATTGAGATGGTTTGGGATGAGTTGGACCGTAGAGTGAAGGAAAAGCAGCCAACAAGTGCTCACATACATTATGTGGTAACCCCTTCAAGGCTGTTGGAAAAGCATTCCAAGTGAATCTAGTTGAGAGAATGCCAAGAGTGTGCAAAGCTGTCATCAAGTCAAAGGGTAGCTACTTTTAAGAATCTCAAATATAAAATAAATTGTATTTCACACTTTAGTTACTACATGTTATTTTATAGTTTTGATGTCTTCACTATTATTCTCCAATGTAGAAAATAGTAAAAATAAAGTCCAAACTTTTGACTGGTACTGTATATGTATTTGTCTTTTGTATTGGATAGAGACCGTCACGGACCAATAACCTGCATTATAAAGGGAATGGTCACTTCATTTTAGTCACTATGGAAGCACCAATAAGGTCGCTCTCTCACCTTTGCAACAATACAGGACAGATTCATGCGGGGAGCATCAAAGGGGAAAGGGTAGGAGTGGAAAGAGGAACATGAGGGATTTGTTTTTTATATTTTCTTGTGAATATATGCCTACTACGAAGCTTGTGGATTGATCAGCACTATTAGCCCCGATTGCTCAGTTTTTTCCCCCGATTGCTCAGTTTTGCCGAGGCGGCCAGCTCTAGGTGGAGTCTGGTGGTTCCAAACTTCTTCCATTTAAGAATGATGGAAGCCACTGTGTTCTTGGGGACCTTCAATGCTGCCTTGGGGACACTTTTTGAAACCAAGTTTGCTGTTTATTTGAGATAAAAGGCTGCAGACATTTTTTGTCATCCTTCCCTAGATCTGTGCCTCGACACAATCCTGTCTTGGAGCTCTAAGGACAATTCCTTCGACCTCATGGCTTGGTTTTTGCTCTGACATGCTCTGTCAACTGTGGGACCTAATATAGATAGGTGTGTGCCTTTCCAAATCATATCCAATCAATTCAATTTACCAAAGGTGGACTCCAAGTTGGAGAAACATGTCAAGGATAATCAAATGGAAACAGGATGCACCGGAGCTCAATTTCGAGACTGATAGCAAAGGGTCTGAATATTTATGTACATAAAAGGTATTTGTTTTTTAATTTTAATAATAAAAACCTGTTTTCACTTTGTTATTATGGGGTATTGTGTGTAGATTGAGGAACAGTTTTTATTTCATCCATTTTAGAATAAGGCTGTAACGTAACCAATTGTGGAAAAAGTCAAGTGGTCTGAATTCTTTCCGAATGCACTGCATGAGAGGTTGTATCATGGCTCACTCTTCACATAAGAAAAAGAAAACCCATAAAGAATTAGAAATACTACAACAGAAAATCAACAACTTAGAAAGAAAACACAGTTTAAATAGAAGTGCTGACAATAACAAACTGGAGGACTGAACTATCTAGTTACATCCATTAAGATTTGGTATATTATAAAAGTGAAACAAGCCAGAAATATTTGATAGGCGTTTAGTTTGAAATTGTGTTTGTAGAGAAAAAAAAAACATGCAGAAAAGATATTGAACTAGATATATTTTTTTAAAGTAATAACATATGAGAACTAACAATCAAATAAAAGCCAGACAGTCACGGAGAATCAAAAATGTTTAAAAAAATTGCATTCAGGGCCACATGCCATTTGATTTTATTACACTGTTTAAGCAGAGGAACACCACATTAAGCCATGGCAAAATGTATAGAATTAGCTTAACAGCAGCAACATTTTCTCTATGACGCCAAGATACAACCCCTTCACATTTCCATCTAATACACTGTAGACTGTTAGACTTTACACTTCCTCTTCCAATGAAATGCGTGGGGATGTAAAAAAATTATGAAAATGTCTACCAAATGTAGTCATTTTAAAATGTTGATTACTTCTACTTGCCATTACCATTCATCCGATAAGACGAGCCGTGTTTGAATTTAGTTTTGGGCTAAAATAATATGGGGGTCCCCGGGTCGCCGGTTTGCCTGGGCGGATGTCCCTGGGCATGAAAGGTTTGAAAACCCCTGAACTATACAACTTTCCACTCTGTCATTGTCTCTACCTTTATAAGTGTGTGCCAGGTACTGTAGTAAATAGTAATAGTAGCAGTGAAATGAGAGGAGCAGCAGGGACAGTATTATAACTCAGTCTGGGTTCTAACCCCAGGGACTTAGTTCTGCCCATTAAATCAAAGGGCTTTGAACGCCACCAATAAAAAGGGCAGATAATGAGATGTGAGAGGAATACCAGCAGGCCTTATTGGCTCGCTGAACGGGAAACCAGGCACCCATATGGTGGCACGTACCGTCTATATACACACACAGTCTCTGACATGCCAGCCCAGAGGGGTGAGAAGGCACACACAAATCACTCTTAGGCCCCAACGATCACCCCCCCTCCTCCCATCACTTTATCCATCCTTCTCTCTTCCCATCCCCACTAAAACGAGTCACATCAACAAGACCAAACTCCAGATCAATGCAGATACTCTTTCAAATAATTTTATTACGTCAGATTAACATTACAGTATTTCACAGTTTTTCAATGTAATGACAGAGTATAGTACATCATTACAGATCAATATTTACACCTCAAATAAATTACATTTAAAAAAAAAGGAATGATGATGTAGGGTTATTGTATACAGATATGCTGGACACTGTGCTGTCATCACATTAGGCAGTGTTACACCCAGGGTCTTGCATAGACCTTTCAGGGGGCAGGTTCTCAAAACAAAAAAAAACAAACATACTATCTGCCTCTGTAGCAATTTTTTAGCATAGGCCTATTTATTTCTGCAACAACTCACTCATCACAAATTATAAGCAAGCAAGCAAGTTACTGTGCCTCGAATTGGGAAAATAAGGTAGACTATCAGCTGATAATTGATGTAAATATACTAGTTAGCTAGCTAGATAAATCGGTACAAAAATTATCTTCAATGTTAATAAATAATAAATTCACAATACAGCTTATATTCATAATCTTCTAACTCATGTTATACTGCATGGCTGACTGGCTAGTGGCTTGTGTGAGTATTTTTAGTAGGCCTATATGGTGTTCAGCTGGAGTCCAGACTATGTTCCGTGCTTAATTTGTAAATCAGGAGGTGCAGGAACAAAAAGTGAGCGCGAAAGGGGAGTGACCTGGGGAGCTCTGAGGTACCAGAACGCATGGCAAAAAAATATTTTAATGCTGAATAAAAATATAAAACGTAACGTGTAAAAGTTACATATGCACAAAAAGCTTATTTCTCTCAAATTCAAATCAAATGTTATTTGTCACATGTGCCGAATACAACAGGTATTCTATTACCGTGAAATGCTTACTTACAAGCCCTTAACCTCTCTGATCTACTGATCCCGGATACGGGATTGAACTCAACATACGGTGTTCGCCACAAATAGTCATATTAAACATTCATGAAAATACAAGTGTCTCACATGCTTCAAAAGCCTAGAATCTTGCTAATCCAACTGCGTTGTCATATTTAAAAAATAATTTATTGCGAAAGAATAAGCTGCGATTATCTGAGCATAGACCCCCATATCAAACTACTTAACCAACAATGCAGTTCAAGAAATAGTTAATTTACTAAATTGTGCACAAATGTGTTTACATCCCTGTTAGTGAGTATTTCTCCTTTGCCAAGATAATCAATCCATGTGACAGGTGTGGCATATCAAGAAGCTGATTAAACAGCATGATCATTACACAGGTACACCTTGTGCTAGGGACAATAAAAGGCCAGTTTTGTCACACAACACAATGCCAGTCTCAAGTTGAGAGAGAGAGTACAATTGGCTTGCTGACTGCAGGAATGTCTACCAGAGATGTTGCCAGAGAATTAAATGTTAATTTCTCTACCATAAGCAGCATCCAAAGTCATTTTAGAGAATTTAGTAGTATGTCCAACCGGCCTCACAACCGCAAACCACGTGTAACCATGCCAGCCCAGAACCTCCACATGCGGCTTCTTCATCTGCAGGCTTGTCTGAGACCAGCCACCCGGACAGCTGATGAAACTGTGGGTTTCCAGCCAAATTCAAGCAAATTCGCGCAGCCATTGAAGTGGGACGAAATTCCACAGGCCACAATCAACACCCTGATCAACTCTATGTGAAGGAAATGTGTGGCGCTGCATGAGGCAAATAGTGGTCTCACCAGATACTGACTGGTTTTCTGATCCACGTCCCTACCTTTAAAAAAAAGGTATCTGTGGGGTCCTCCCGAGTGGCGCAGTGGTCTAAGGCACTGCATCACAGTGTTGCGGTGTCACTACAGCCTGGGGTTCGATGTGTCATTACCGGCCGTGACCGGGAGTCCAATAGGGCGGCGCACAATTGGCCCAGCGTTGTCCGGGTTAGGGTAGTGTTTGGCTGGGGGGACTTTACTTGGCTCGTCGTGCTCTAGCGATTCCTTGTGGTGGGCCGGGCGCCTGCAGGCTGACCTGGTTGTGTTTCCTCTGACACATTAGTGCAGCTGGCTTCCGGGCTAAGCGGGCAGGTGTTAAGAAGCGCGATTTGGCGGGTCACGTTTCAGGGGACACATGACTCGACCTTCGCCTCTCCCGAACGCTTTGGGGAGTTGCAGCGATGAGATACGTTTGTAATCATGACAATTGGGGAGAAAAGGGGGGAATAAAACAAAATGGATACAAACATTTAAAAAGGTATCTGTGACCAACAGATGCATATCTATATTCCCGGTCATGTGAAATCCATAGATTAGGGCCTAATGAATTTATTTAAATTGACTGATTTCCTTACGTGAACTATGAACTGAAATTTCTGCACGTTGAATTTATATTTTTGTTCAGTGTAATAAAGCATTGCATGCATATCATCGCATTTGCGTAGTGGAATAGAGCAGTAAAGGCGGGAGAAATTGTGCCTTGTGTAAACGCATTTCATGCAATTCTACGTCATTTTACATGACTGCAGACTTTGGCAGAATCTTTTTAAGTACCGCAAAAATGATCGAAATGACAGTCTACTTTGACACTGAAATCATTAAAAACGTATTGAATCCATCAATAGCCTAGGTGTGTGGAGACACACATATTGTACAATGAGGAAATGAGTCTTAAAAAAGCTTTCCAGTTTCACTGACTTACCCAATGAGAAATAATGCACAGCTCACTAGTCGCAATGGCTGATGCGCTCATGCCAAAAGCCTATCTCTAACCTGTAAACAATGGTTACTTGATCGCCTTTTTGGAAGTTGCTAAAATATTTTGGTATCCTACAGCAGACAGATTCGTCTTCTCTTTTCAGCAGGAGCCATTTGCTATCCAACCTGTGTTTTCCTGCGACTGTATTTTAAATATTGCGAAAGGCCTGTTTTGTCTGCATGCTGTTTACTGGCAGATTTGCAGCACATTCCTGGCTGTAGCCTATACCTTGTTATTGGGCTACAATCCACAGCTAGGCCATTACATTTTTTATTTATTGATCCTCTGTGGCTATATTATAGGCCTACTCCTGGTGTAGTAGACTATTCGGAATTATTTCATTTCTTTCTGAACAGACGGTTGGAATTCTATAACTCTGGCACATTCATTTAAATTTATCAGGGCTGCTTCTGCAGCACCTTCCGAAGTCTATGATTTTATAAGGAAATAAGCAAACCAGACCGAACAATCAGCCAACCAGACTGAACATCTCTGATTTAAATCAAGTGTTAATTAAATGTTCTGCTGCTGTGGTGTGGCAGTACTGGTGACCCGCATCACAAGCTGTGCATGATTGGATACCGAGGGCACGCAATCTCAATACAGGGCAGACTAGGAAAATCACACGCGCGCACACAGAATAAACAAGTGGTACCAGACGCCTCCAGCAGATGCAGTGGAATGAACAGTGTCTGTCCCGTAGCTCCTCAGGGGTAATGGGAATAGCAGCAGACATTCAGAAGCTTCACCTTCCAACAGAACTCAATACCACAGAAACGGTCAAATTCAACCATCTGGAGAGAGACAGCTAGCATAGTGTTACTAACAGGAAATGAGATCAGCAGTGGCCAAGCAGTAACACATGTCAGTAGGACACACGTTGTCCCAATACTCCACAGTGGCTTCCTCTCACTGGCTTGAACCAGTCCCGCTAGTGTCAGATCAAACTGGGTGAAGAAAAGGAAAGAAGGAAAGGAGACAAGTAGGAGGCCACTGTAGTGTATTAAGATTTAGCCATTGCCTCATCAGTTTTGGCTTGAAAGCATTCTAAACATGTGAGATGGGAGGTGGTAGGGGTTCCATTCTTAATCTCCAAATATTTTGGTGTGCTACAAGTCCTGTATAACCGGTTTCTAAGCTGCTGATGGACTGACTGGAGAAAACAGATTGACTGAAAGTCTCACTATCATTAGAATCAGTCTGACTACATGATATGAAACTTAACGACTAGCTGATATGTATTATGTACTGAATGGAGTTCTCCTTTAGTTTGATTAGGTGTCAGACACAGGCAGCATCTCAAATGACACCCTATTCCCTAAATAAAATATCATTTGGGACGCAAACCCAACCCTTACGTAACACCAACGTAATGCTTCCTGTGTCACCCTTGTCACAGAGTAGGATGAAGTGGTCCCTAGTAGACACTGATCTTAGGTCAGTTGTGTGTTTTCCATCCTAACGGTAAAGGTTAGCATTGGGAGAGGGTGAGCTGATCTTAGATCTGTGGTTATGGGCAGATGGTGCCCCCTAGCTGGTGTGGAGGACTTTGTGCAGGAGAATGGGAGGAAGAGGAGAAGGATCGAGAGATTCTTCCTCATCCTGGCGAAACACTAGCGATACCGCAAGATCACCGGAACTGAGAGAGAGAGAGAGAAAGATGTGTGTTTAGTGCTATGAGTTGAATCCGTGTGGTTATATTCTTGACCAATACAATAACGTGTTGTTCAGGCTGATACTCACTGATGATGATAAGTAGCAGAACGACCACCACCAGAGCTATGATGGCCTTCATCTGAAGAAGACAGATACAAGCATTACAAGGATACAGACACTGATGCATGCACACACACACACACACGTTGACTCACCTTCATGTCTCTCCACCACATCCTCCTGTGCAGCTGCTTGGCTCGGCTGCTGAAGGCTGACGCGTTGTCTGATAGGCTCTCTGGAAGGTCATATGACCACAGGACACACACATGTGAAGGGAGATAAGATGAGAAGAGAGAGGGGATGTGGGGGACAGACAGGGAAGAGGGGGACAGGGAGACAGAAGGAAACGTGTAAACAACATGTGATAGGAGCTGTCTGTGTGTTGTATTCTCCTTCTCTATGACTTAACGGCGGTTTATACTTGGTCTAACGACATGTCTGTAGACAAATAGAATGCGACAAGTGTTGCTGGTCAAAAGGACATTTAATTTATATTCCGGTGGAAAGTCTGTAGACTGTTGGTTTCTTTGTTGCACAGACAAAAAAGTAAATGTCTCCGCAACTGTCGCAATATCCATTGTCGTGGTTACTGGGCTGCTACAGCAACAAGACCAAATCCATCTGTGACAAGAAGGTGCAGGAGTTCTCAGATTCTCAGAATGATCTACTTTTATATCGTCACACTAACAGTCGTAAGCTATTTTCAGTAAGCTCGCCATGATTACCTTGTAAATAATGTTGTTGGTGGGTTTATTTTCCTGTAACAATGAATAAAAAGTAGCTAAGGTTTAAACGTTGTCAGCTATACTCTGGTCATTATTTGAACAAGCTAACAACTAACCAAAACATTGTTTAGAAAGTTGCTTTCAGTTGCCTGACTTGCAAGGTTGACATTTACTGAATTCATTTTTAAACAGATGGTTTTATTGGTAATCAGATAGAGAAATTATGCTATTTGCAACACAGGGTGATGTCAGATGACAATAGAATGTTCATGAGGTCACTGCGACAACTGTATACAGACATTTTGACAAACCAGCCTTTATAACTACCAATATTATTACCTAAGAGCAAACCAATCTTTGTAGGGGCTCTGTATAGACCTCCAGACCAGAGTGACTTTTATGAGATCCTTGAAAATGTGTGTACTGCCTACGGTGACTTTCTAACCTCTGAAGTGATTCTACTGGGTGATGTAAATACTGATGTACTGAACATGAGCTGCCCCCTGTATAAGATCTTGTCTAACTTTTTGCAAAACTTTGTTTGGCTCAGTTGATATACGAGCCCACAAGAATCTGTGACACCAGTCATACTGCCATTGATCTCATTATGGTATCAGATAATCACAAGATATCCCAAAGTGGTGTAATTGCATATGGAATGAGTGACTATTTCTTAATACACTGCACTAGGAAAATTAACGAAAACTATGACAAAGGCTGGTTGACAAAGTGAAACAGTCCTTCTATAAGAGCAAGATCCATAAAAAAAACGACCCAATGGAGCTCTGGAAGACTTGAACTGGACCTAGGCACTAGCAACAAGCGAAAAACAAAGTCAAACAGCATTGGACTAAACATCAATGTTACTGTAACCTTTGACAGAGCACAAGTGGCTGATCATTTCAACCTTGTTGACAACTCTCAGAATGCTCTGGCAACCATCATATTGAAATCTATTATTCTCCGAAGGACAGTTTGCATTTTCCCAGGTTTCAACTTCAGATTTGACATGCTTAAAGAGCTAGACAAACAGAAAGCCACGGGACTGGATAACATCCCAGCTAGATTCCTGAGCAATGCCGCTGATCGTATCAGACCTTACGTAAAAAACATCAACGTTTCCATACAACATGGAAAGGTACCACGAGAGTTGAAACATGCAAAAGTTGTTCCTTTGTACAAAAAAGGAAGCGAAGTTGAACAAGGGAACTACCAACCAGTGTCAATCTTGACAGTGTTGTCCAAGGTTTAAGAAAAGGCACTCCATGAACAGATCATAAAGTACATTGATGACCAAGACATTTCATAATGACCTTCAGTCCGGTTGAAGACAATCCTATTCTACCGACACTTGTTTACGATACTTTATCAAGCAAGAAATTGACACGGGCAACTTCTGTGGTATGGTCATGCTTAAACTTCAAAAAGCATTTGGTACTGTGAAGCATGATATTTTGTTGTACAAACTGAAAGCAATTGGTTTTTGCACCATCTCCTTATTATGGGTAAAGTCATACCTAACAGATAGGGTCCAAAGGGTGGATATGGGCGGGACACGGTCTGATTGTTAAGGAGATAAAATATGGTGTCCCCCAGGGGAGTATTTTTTATTTTGCTCTACATCAAAGACCTGGATTCTGCCCGTTCGTGCTCTCTGTTCTCGTATGTGCATGATTCTGACCTTTCGTGCTCTCTGTTCTCGTATGTGCATGATTCTGCCCGTTCGTGCTCTCTGTTCTCGTATGTGCATGATTCTGCCCGTTCGTGCTCTCTGTTCTCGTATGTGCATGATTCTGCCCGTTCGTGCTCTCTGTTCTCGTATGTGCATGATTCTGCCCGTTCGTGCTCTCTGTTCTCGTATGTGCATGATTCTGCCCGTTCGTGCTCTCTGTTCTCGTATGTGCATGATTCTGCCCGTTCGTGCTCTCTGTTCTCGTATGTGCATGATTCTGCCCGTTCGTGCTCTCTGTTCTCGTATGTGCATGATTCTGCCCGTTCATGCTCTCTGTTCTCGTATGTGCATGATTCTGCCCGTTCGTGCTCTCTGTTCTCGTATGTGCATGATTCTGCCCGTTCATGCTCTCTGTTCTTGTATGTGCATGATTCGTGCTCTCTGTTCTTGTATGTGCATGATTCTGCCCGTTCATGCTCTCTGTTCTTGTATGTGCATGATTCTGCCCGTTCGTGCTCTCTGTTCTCGTATGTGCATGATTCTGCCCGTTCGTGCTCTCTGTTCCGTATGTGCATGATTCTGCCCGTTCGTGCTCTCTGTTCTCGTATGTGCATGATTCTGCCCGTTCATGCTCTCTGTTCTTGTATGTGCATGATTCTGCCCGTTCGTGCTCTCTGTTCTCGTATGTGCATGATTCTGCCCGTTCATGCTCTCTGTTCTTGTATGTGCATGATTCTGCCCGTTCGTGCTCTCTGTTCTCGTATGTGCATGATTCTGCCCGTTCATGCTCTCTGTTCTTGTATGTGCATGATTCTGCCCTCCTGGTTTCACATAAGAATAAGAAGACCGTTGAAAAGGCCCTAAGCAACGAACTGACTAAAGTCAGTAAGTGGTTATCCGACAAACACTCTGCATTTAGGCAAGACAGAATTGATCCTGTTTGGTTCCAAACACAAAGTGAGAAACTCTTCCAACTTCTCTGTCAAGTGTAATAGTGTAGTGGTGAAGGAAAAATGCTCTGTTACATACTTGTTATGTGAACTAGACCAACACATGACAGATAAACTCAGGAGCCAGTGTTGCCAATATCAGACCGCTGCGCTATAGGAGTATGGCTGGAAAAAGTTATTTCCTTAACATTGGTGCTGAGGAATGGAATGGTGTACCAAACCATATAAAATTCATCCCTACACTAAAGAAATTTAAGATAAACCTTCAGAAATGGTTTATGGGCTAAATGCTTTAACACTGCACAGGCTTAAAGAACTGTTTTCATTTCAATTAATGTTACCTGCTAAAATATTTTATTTCTTTTACGGATTTTTCCCTACTGATGAGATGTATTTGAGATTTTTTTTTCATTTTATAATCTGCAGTATATTTTGTTTTCGTGGATTTTCTGGAACACCACAATGGAAATATGTTTTTAAACTTTTGTGTGTCATCCTCAAAGATTTAATGGCATTGCACTGTATCCACGTGTGGTTGTATTGTGTTTTAAAATGGTCAAATAAATCAAATCAACTCAAACCTCACTCACTCAGATTCAAAACAAAACTTTGGTATGACAGGGGCAACCTAATGTTGCCAAAGCAAAACACTAAACACAAACTCGTTCCTTCTGCCACTCCATGTCCTTATATAAGTTTTATTTAATATCTCTCTTTCTATTTGGAGTCAGACAGTTATTTGACATTCTGTGTGTTGGCAGGGACATGAAAGCTGCTAAGCTGAGCGTGCAGAGATCTCCTGTTCTCGTGGCGAACCACTCTCCTCTAATGCAAGAAAGGCATTTCCCTGTACTTGTGCACGTGACAATAAAAACTTGATGTCATGTGACGGACAAATCTGGGTTTGACGAATGCCAGGAGCAACCTACCAGCCCCAATAGTGCAAACTGTAAAGTTTGGTGGAGGAGGAATAATGGTCTGGGGCTGTTTTTCATGGTTTGGTTAGGCCCCTTAGTTAGGGTGAAGGAAAATCTTAATGCAGCAAACAGTGAAATTCTAGACGATTCTGTGCTTCCAACTTGGTGGCAACAGTTTGGGGAAGGCCCTTTCCTATTTCAGCATGACAATTCCCCCATGCACAAAGCAAGGTCCATACAGAAATGCTTTTTTTTTTTAGAGATCGGTGTGGATGAACCTGACTGGCCTGCACAGAGCCCTGACCTCAACCCCAACAAACACCTTTGGGATGAATTCGAAAGCCGACTGCGAGTCAAGCCTAATCAACCAACATTAATGCCCGACCTCAGTAATGCTTGTGGCTGAATGGAAGAAAGTCCCTGGAGCAATGTTCCAACATCTAGTGGAAAGACTGTTATAATAATCAAATGAAATTGTATGTCACATGCGCCGAATACAACCGTGAAAAGCTTACTTACAAGCCCTTAACCAACAATGCAGTTAAGAAAAATAAGAGTTCAGAAAATATTTAGTAAATAAACTAAAGTAAGAAAAATGAACAATAAAGTGGCTATATACAGGGGGGTACCAGTTCCGAGTCAATGTGCGGGGGGTACAGGTTAGGTCTTGGACCTCCTCCCTATAGGCCATCTCATTGTTGTCAGTGATCACTGTTGTGCCGTCGGCAAACTTAATGATTGTGTTTGAGTCGTGCTTGGCCACACAGTTGTAGGTGAACAGGGAGTATAGGAGGGGACAAAGCACGCACCCTTGAGGGGCCCCCGTGTTGAGGATCAGCGTGGCAGATGTGTTGTTGCCTACCCTTACCACCTGGGGTCAGGAATTCCAGGATCCAGTTGCAGAGGGAGGTGTTTAGTCCCAGGATCCTTAGCTTAGTGACAAGCTTTGAGGGCACTATGGGGTTGAACGCTGAGCTGTAGTCATTGAACAGCATCCTCACATAGGTGTTCCTTTTGTCCAGGTGGGGAAGGGCAGTGTGGAGTGCAATAGAGATTGCATCATCTGTGGATCTGTTGGGATGGTATGGGTAGATCTGTTGAAATGGAGTGGGTCTAGGGTTTCTGGGATGATGGTGTTGATGTGAGCCATGACCAGCCTTTCAAAGAATCATGGCTACAGACGTGAGTTCTACGGGTAGTCATTTAGGCAGGTTACCTTGGCATTCTTGAGCACAAGTTTCTCTGCTTGAAACATGTAGGCATTACAGACTCTGATGGAGAGGTTGAAAATGTCAGTGAAGACACTTGCCAGTTTGTCAACGCATGCTCTGAGTACACTTCCTGGTAATCTGTCTGGCCCTGCGGCCTTGTGACCCGTTTAACCCTTGTGTTGTCTTAAGGGTCAAAAATTATATGTTTAACAGCGGAGAAAACGCCCTAAATGATATTTTTTCAACTTGAAATTGTATGACTTTTCCTAGTGACTCCACCGTGAGAAAAAGTGAAACATCCATGAAAGCTGTACACCACCAGGGTACAAAGTTTGTCTTAAGAGTCATTTTTGACCCGGCAGTTATAAAATCATTAAAACAAACAAACCACACAAACAAACACACAGATTATATGTACTACTGATTGAACAGACAAAATAAACAACATTTCAGACAAAATAAACATTTCTTGAAAGCATTGTTTACTAATGGGCAATGCAGTCAGAGGCTATAAAAGGTGCTGCACGATAGTTCTCTCTTTGCTGAAGCTATGCGTGCATGTTTCAGTGCCCAATAGGTCTGACTTTTTCAGATGTCCAGGAGGAACAAGAGCACAATGATTTAGAAGAGGAGGAGGTATCTGAAGAAGAAGACGGGGAAGAATACAACTCAGAGCAGGATGCATCATCTTTTTTTCTCTCTTTTTTTTTTACCCCTTTTTCTCCCCAATTTCGTGGTGTCCAATTGTTGTAGTAGCTACTATCTTGTCTCATCGCTACAACTCCCGTACGGGCTCGGGAGAGACGAAGGTTGAAAGTCATGCGTCGTCCGATACATAACCCAACCTAGCCGCACTGCTTCTTTTCACAGCGCGCATCCAACCCGGAAGCCAGTCGCACCAATGTGTCGGAGGAAACACCGTGCACCTGGCAACCTTGGTTAGCGCGCACTGCGCCCGGCCACAGGAGTCGCTGGTGCGCGATGAGACAAGGACATCCCTCCTTAACCCGGACGACGCTAGGCCAACTGTGCGTCGCCCCATGGACCTCCCGGTCGCGGCCGGTTAACCCAGAGTCTCTGATGGCACAGCTGGCGCTGCAGTACAGCGCCCTTAACCACTGCGCCACCCGGGAGGCGGGATGCATCATCTTCAGATGAAGAAATCCCCCCAAGCTGAAAGAGAGACATTTTTGTCAAAGAACAGCAAATAACAGGGTCCTTGTCACCATATGACAACCAGGCCAGGATAGCAGCACAACATGTTATAAGGATGACCCCAGGGCCCACAAGACATGCAGTTGCCCATGCCCAGGACATCGCCTCAACATGTTCATCACACCAGCCATCAAAAAAATTATTGTGGAGATGACAGACTTGGAGGGTTTCCGTAAATATGGAAACAACTGGAAAAGGATGGATGAGATTGACCTGCGTGCCTACATAGGGCTGCTAATCTTAGCGGGTGTATATAGGTCCCGAGACGAGGCTACATGTAGTCTCAGATGCAGAGAGGGGAAGGGTGATTTTCCATGCCACGATGCCACAGTCTTTCACACTTTCTCAAGAATGCTACGATTTGATAGCCTTGAGTCAAGACCTGCAAGACAAACTGGCGGCCATAAGAGAGGTCTGGGAGACGTCTGCCGTACCTCTAAAACCTTGGGCCTGAAGTAACAGTAGATGAGCAACTGGCTCCATTCAGGGGTACATTTTTATTTTCATATCTTTAATGTAAGTGATTTTCACAGTTCATTTTATTATGTATTGCTGTAAGATCATTGATTTATGGGACTGTTTTCTGTGACACTGATACTAATTACTGATAGTAATCTCTTTTGTCAAAAGGTCGCTGTCCTTTCCAGAAGTATATGCCCAGCAAGCCAGCAAAGTATGGCATCAAGATATGGGTGGCCTGTGATGCACAATCCAGCTACGCTTAGAAGATGCAAGTCTACACCGGGAAGCCGACCAGTGGAGGCCCAGAGAAGAACCAGGGGATGCGGGTTGTGCTTGATGTGACAGATGGACTGGGAGGGTCACAATGTCACATGTGACAATTTCTTTACCTCTTATGAACTCAGCCAGCAGCTCCTGAAGAGGAAGATCACCATGGTTGGCACAGTTAGAAATAACAAGACAACCTGGACAAGGTGATTGGAACTTACAGCTGCAGGAGGATGAAAGCCCGCTGGTCCTGGTCATCTTCCATAATGTCATTGATGTGTCCTCAAACAATGCTTGTCTGGGAGGCTCCCGTCACTGGGCAGCTCACGGCTGGGCTTCCCTTTGTAGTCCGTGATAGTTTGCAAGCCCTGCCACATCCGATGAGCGTCAGAAGCGGTGTAGTAGGATTCAATCTTAGTCCTGTATTGAAGCTTTGCCTGTTTGATGGTTCGTCGAAGGGCATAGCACGATTTCTTATAAGCGTCCGGGTTAGTGTCCCGCCCCTTGAAATTGTCAGCTCTACCGTTTAGCTCAGTGTGGATTGTTGCCTGTAATCCATGGCTTCTGGTTGGGGTATGTACGCACGGTCACTGTGGGGACACGTCATCAGTGCACTTATTGATGAAGCTGGTGAATGATGTGGTATACTCCTCAATGCCATTGGATGAACCCGGAACATATTCCAGTCTAACCCGGAACATATTCCAGTCTGTGCTAGCAAAACAATCCTGTAGTTTTGCATCGGTGTCATCTGACCACTACCGCTTTAGTTTTTGCTTGTAAGCTGGAATCAGAAAGATAGAATTATGGTCAGATTTGTCAAATGGTGGGCGAGGGAGAGCTTTGTACGCATCTCTGCGTTTGGAGTAGAGGTGGTCTAGAGTTTTTTTCTCTCCTCTTGTTGCATGTGAAATGCCAGTAGAAATGAGATAAAACAGATTGAAGTTTTCCTGCTCAGTATTGTTCCGTTCCTCCAAATGTCAAAATTTCAAAGTTGCTCAAATTGTCCATTTTTTTGTTGTATTTTTGACACCCCAGGTTGACTCCTCCTGCTCAGTTCTCCAAACGTCAAATTTAGAAGGTTAAGGATTAAGGTTTGGGATAGGATTAAACCCCCCCCAAAAAAGACTAGCGTCCATCACTGGGATCGAACGCACAACCTTCTGATCCAGAGTCTTTAACACTAACAAAACCCAAGCTTACTTGACGCTAATAGCGCTCACTGTTGCTCCTAGTGGCCGGTTTTGAAGGCATTTCCCAACGTCCTGGAAATTAGCGACCTGCCTCCTTAATGCCCCAGATGAAAAACAGCTCTAATAATAATCACTATTACTACAGTACAGACTACACTCCATTTACTTCCTTTATAGTTGCCACACCTGCCCATCTAAACCCTGAATCTGGTGTGTGTTCTGCATGCCATCGCCACATTTGGCTCCGATCCATGATAACCAGAGAAGAGCAGTCAGGAGTGAGAGTTAGCCTCGTCTTATTCCCATTCCGGAGTGACTGAGTAGAATTCCCAGCGGGATATGAGCGCCTGTAGAGGGTGACTAATGTACCAGTCAGAATTCCAGGTCATGGAATTTCAGGAATGGTTTCTTCCTTGTACAAACTTCCGGCTGGGCACACTGAGGAATTTCCTTTCCTATCGGTTTATGTAAGACAGGAGTCTAGAGTGTTTTTATAATGGTCTCTAGAGATGGCGGTGTGTCAGAGTAAGTAAGTAGCCTGTCCTGTTTCTGTAGCGTGAGGATATTTGATGTGCAAGTACACCGCCAGGACGCAAGTCTATCGCAGGGCTTTAACTTCTTGGATATAGGGGGCGCTCTTTTAATTTATGGATAAAAAAACGTGCCCGTTTTAAGCGCAATATTTTGTCACGAAAAGATGCTCGACTATGCATATAATTGACAGCTTTGGAAAGAAAACACTGACGTTTCCAAAACTGCAAAGATATTATCTTTGAGTGCCACAGAACTACAGGCGAAACCAAGATGAAACTACAAACAGGAAATGAGCAGAATTTTTGAGGCTCTGTTTTCCATTGTCTCCTTATATGGCTATGAATGTGCCATGAACGAGCCTAAGCTTTCTGCCGTTTGCCCAAGGTGTCTGCAGCATTGTGACGTATTTGTAGGCATATCATTGGAAGATTGGCCATAAGAGACTACATTTACCAGGTGTCCTTTGTCTAAATTGGTGAGTAATCTTCAGCTGCAGGCATTTTCCCATGGGATTCAGAGGAGAAAGCACACTTCCACGAACGATGTGAAAAACACCTTGAGGATTGATTCTAAACAACGTTTACCATGTTGTTTCAGTCGATATTTTGGAGTTAATTTGGAAAAAAGTTCGGCGTTTTGATGACTGAATTTTCGGGGTTTTTTGGTAGCCAAACATGATGTACAAAACGGAGCGATTTCTCCTACACAAAGAATCTTTTTGGACAAACTGAACATTTGCTATCTAACTGAGAGTCTCCTCATTGAAAACATCCGAAGTTCTTCAAAGGTAAATGATTTTATTTGAATGCTTTTCTTGTTTTTGTGAAAATGTTGCCCGCTCAATGCTAACGCTAAATGCTACGCTAGCTATCAATACTGTTACACAAATGCTTGTTTTGCTATGGTTGAAAAGCATATTTTGAAAATCTGAGATGACAGTGTTGTTAACAAAAGGCTAAGCTTGAGAGCTAGCATATTTATTTAATTTCATTTGCGACTTTCATGAATAGTTAACGTTGCGTTATGGTAATGAGCTTGAGGCTGTATTCACGATCCCGGATCCGGGATGGCTAGAATCAAGAGGTTATCACCAATCTATCTCCTAATGCTGAATGCCAAGCAGAGATGCATTGGGTCCCATTTTTACTCCCATTTTTTTTATTTAACCTTTATTTAAATAGGTAAGTCTGTTAAGAACAAATTATTGTTTACAATGACGTCCTAGGAACAGCCCAACCTTCCAATCTCAGGGTCGGACACTAACCACCGGGCCACTTAGTTCTGCAGATATTAATATATAGATCTGAAAATGACTTGAGTCTCACCTGACTTGTCCTGCAGGTCCTCCAGTCGCTCTCCCCTGTCGATCACCTTGGAGATGTTCTCCTGCATCACATCGATGACCTCATCAACCTGCGACTGAACTCTGAGGGAGTGGAGAGAAGAAAAAAAACAAGTGAATGTCAACACACAAACAGAATGTGGACTCTGTTGAAGGTGGGGCAGTTCTTTGGCTGGTACTGCTGTTCTTACTGATACATTCACAAGCCCACACACAGAGCTATTTTCAACTTAGTGCACACACACACACCCTATTCTCTGGACTGATACATGGTATCCAGCAGAGCAGGCAAGGACTAGTCTGATTTTTTGTTTGTCCTGAGTGTCCTGCCCAGGTAATCTCTCCATCACACCTGGCTGTAGTCCTAGCGTCCTCACCTGGCTGCCAACACCTGACTTTCTCACACACACACACACACACACCTGGACTGGACCACACCCCTCACCTGGGCCCAACTGAGCCTGGCATGGCATGTCCTGACACAAACCTCACACAGACAACTGGCACAGACAGGAGGAGAAAGGGAGTGGGGGAGAGAGGGAGTGGGGGAGAGAGTCGTGTAATTCTTCTGCAGTCACGTATGCAGTCACGTATTCTTCTCTGCCAGCGATTGGAAGCAAGTGGCTCTGAAAACTTGTCTGCGCTAATAAAAACCTTTCTCTGCTCTCTTTTGGAAAAAAGTTAAAATCAAAAACCAGGTGGATGATTATTCATGATCCTTACATCACATATTAGACTATGTTACATAATACTAAGACAGTCTGTGGCTGAGCTCTTTTTCTGAACTCTGCTGGGGTGTATGGGGAGCACGCACGCACACACACAAAAGTAAATGTCTGTTGTGGCCACCAGCTGCATTAAGTACGGCAGTGCATCTCCTCCTCATGGACTGCACCAGATTTGCCAGTTCTTGCTGTGAGATGTTTCCCCACTCTTCCACCAAGGCACCTGCAAGTTCCCAGACATTTCTGGGTTGGGGAATGTCCCTAGCCCTCACCCTCTGATCCAACAGGACCCAGACGTGCTCAATGGGATTGAGATCCGGGTTCTTCGCTGGCCATGGCAGAACACTGACATTCCTGTCTTGCAAGAAATCACACAGAATGAGCAGGTGGCATTGTTATGCTGGAGGGTCATGTCAGGATGAGCCTACAGGAAGGGTACCACATGAGGGAGGAGGATGTCTTCCCTGTAATGCACAGCGTTGAGATTGCCTGCAATGACAACAAGCTCAGTACGATGATGTTGTGACACACCGCCCCAGACCATGACGGACCCTCCACCTCCAAATTGACCCCGCTTCAGAGTACCGGCCTCGGTGTAACGCCTGTGGGATTTGATAAAACAGAATCCGACCATCACCCCTGGTGAGACAAAACCGCGACTCGTCAG
The DNA here is from genome assembly GCF_018296145.1 of Oncorhynchus tshawytscha. NCBI lineage: Eukaryota > Metazoa > Chordata > Actinopteri > Salmoniformes > Salmonidae > Oncorhynchus > Oncorhynchus tshawytscha. The sequence continues at coordinate 27,730,033 of NC_056429.1, read as the reverse complement.
CGAAGAGCACTTTTTGCCAGTCCTGTCTGGTCCAGCGACGGTGGGTTTGTGCCCATAGGCGACATTGTTGGCCTACAAGCCCTCAGTCCAGCCTCTCTCAGCCTATTGCAGACAAACTGAGCACTGATGGAGGGATTGTGCGTTCCTGGTGTAACGCGAGCAGATCTGTAACGCCCGGTCTCCCTGTAGCACTGTCTTAAGTGTCTCACAGTACAGACATAGCAATTTATTGCCCTGGCCACATCTGCAGTCCTCATGCCTCCTTGCAGCATGCCTAAGGCACGTTCACACAGATGAGCAGGGACCCTGGGCATCTTTCATTTGGTGTTTTTCAGAATCGGTAGAAAGGCCTCTTTAGTGACCTACGTTTTCATAACTGTGACATACTTATTTCCCACCATAATTTGCAAATAAATTCATTAAAAATCCTAGTGTGATTTTCTGGATTTTTCCCCCCTCATTTTGTCTGTCATAGTTGAAGTGTACCTATGATGAAAATTACAGGCCTCTCGTCTTTTTAAGTGGGAGAACTTGCACAATTGGTGGCTGACTAAATACTTTTTTGCCCCACTGTATACAGTACCAGTCAAATGTTGACACACCTACTCATTCCAGGGTTTTTATTTTTACTATTTTCTACTTGTACTGTAGACTAATAGTGAAGACATCAAAAATATGAAATAACACATATGGAATTTATTTAGAATTCAAGGCATACTTAACCAGCATGGCTACCACAGCATTCTGCAGCGACACACCATCCCATCTGGTTTGTGCTTAGTGGGACTATAATTTATTTTTCAACAGGACAAGACTCAAAAAACACACCTCCAGGCTGTGTAAGGGCTATTTGACAAAGAAGGAGAGCGATGGTGCTGCATCAGATGACTTGGCCTCTACAATCACCCGATCTCAACCAAACAGATGGTTTGGGATGAGTTGGACCGCAGAGAGGAAAAACAGCCAACAAGTGCTCAGCATATGTGGGAACTGCTTCAAGACTGTTGGAAAAGCATTCCTCATGAAGAGGGTTGAGAGAATGCCAAGAGTGTGCAAAGCTGTCATCAAAGCAAAGGGTGGCTACTTTGAAGAATCTCAAATATAAAATATGTAGATTTGTTTAACACTTTTTTGGTTAATACATGATTCCATGTGTGTTATTTCATTGTTTTGATGTATTCATTATTATTCTTCAATGAGTAGATGTGTCCAAACTTTTGACTGGTACTGTGAAATGCAAAGATAGGTGAACAGGGAGTGGGTCCAAGTCAAGTAGAGTGTGAATGAAAAGAATAAGAAAAACAGAGAGGTGAATTAGTCTATTGATGATATAATTCATGGTTGTGATCATAAGTAGGCCTATTTGTATAATGTATTTTTTTCTTCTTCAATTTAATAAAATGTAAAGTGCTCACTGCACAGTCTTGCCTGAGCTGTGTGTACCTTTGCCCATCTAATAACGAGGAGGACCACAATGGAAATAATTTGGTTGATTGTGATTTTTATCCTTGACCATTTTAATCTGTGTAGTGTTCTATTCATAAGGAAAACTCAATGTATTTTAAATTTGCCAAACTAACAAACTAATTAGGCTAATTCCTTCATTCAGGTGGAGACGAAACGTTGATTTGGAATGAGTGCTACCAACTTCAAGCTGAAGCCGTGTGAGCACTGCAGCCGGTGCATTGATCACAGCCGCATGGAGAAACATAACGAGTTCTGTGCCAAGCCGTCTTCCAAGTGCTCCAGAAGAAGGGTCTTTGACTATACCAAGCACCGGCTCAAGGGCACCAACCTGACCAGATACATCAAATAATCTGCGATGCACCAAGGGACCTCTGTCTGTCTGGAAATTACCGCTCAAACAGACAGGCAGGCAGGCAGACAGACAGACAGACAGACAGACAGACAGACAGACAGACAGACAGACAGACAGACAGACAGACAGACAGACAGACAGACAGACAGACAGACAGACAGACAGACAGACAGACAGACAGACAGACAGACAGACAGACAGACAGACAGACAGACAGACAGACAGACAGACAGACAGACAGACAGACAGACAGACAGACAGACAGAGACAGACAGACAGACAGACAGACAGACAGACAGACAGACAGAGACAGACAGACAGACAGACAGACAGACAGACAGACAGACAGACAGACAGACAGACAGACAGACAGACAGACAGACAGACAGACAGACAGACAGACAGACAGACAGACAGACAGACAGACAGACAGACAGACAGACAGACAGACAGACAGACAGACAGACAGACAGACAGACAGACAGACAGACAGACAGACAGACAGACAGACAGACAGACAGACAGACAGACAGACAGACAGACAGACAGAGACAGACAGAGACAGAGACAGACAGACAGACAGACAGACAGACAGACAGACAGACAGACAGACAGACAGACAGACAGACAGACAGAGACAGACAGACAGACAGACAGACAGACAGACAGACAGACAGACAGACAGACAGACAGACAGACAGACAGACAGACAGACAGACAGACAGACAGACAGACAGACAGACAGACAGACAGACAGACAGACAGACAGACAGACAGACAGACAGACAGACAGACAGACAGACAGACAGACAGACAGACAGACAGACAGACAGACAGACAGACAGACAGACAGACAGACAGACAGACAGACAGACAGACAGACAGACAGACAGACAGACAGACAGACAGACAGACAGGACACAGACAGACAGACAGACAGACAGACAGACAGACAGACAGACAGACAGACAGACAGACAGACAGACAGACAGACAGACAGACAGACAGACAGACAGACAGACAGACAGACAGACAGACATGACAGCGGAAGGGCTGTGATTGGAGAACAGACATGCAGTCGATGTGCTGTGGGCATCGGTGGTGACTACTAGACCAACTGCTAGACCACCTGCTGCCCAAAAGACAAGGTCCATCTTGGAATCAGAGAGGGTTCCAGTAAGAGGCAGTACTACTAGGAGGTATTGTATCCAGAACCATCAAAATCAACTGTGTTCAGCAGTTCCACAGAAACACATGTAGTTATTTTCAATCAGATTTATTAATGGTGCAGGAAATTCAAAAAAAAAAAAAGGGAATTATGTCTTTCATTCATAATTTCTAATACGACTCAATCCCCCCTCCCCAAAGATACACACACACTTACTGTCTGATTTTGTCATTTCCGGCTCCAAATCTGGGTCCAGTTGGTCCCCTCCTGAAAGACAAGCATACAGAAAATCTGTTGGCTCCAGATACACAGCCTTACAGCCCAAAATGGGCTCTATTCGAAAGCAGAAATACGCAGAAATAAGTAGTAATTTCAGACACAAACAATGTATGTGGGATTATTACTCACAGGAAGAAGTCCTCCTCTTCATCAGAGTCTTCCTCCAACAGGTTCCTCTGTGAGGGGGCAGAGGTCAAGGGTCAGACACATCTCTCCCATTAGGCCCCTCTCCCAGACCACTCCCAAACAGTACTAGCAAAATTCTTGTTCGAGAAATTGCATTTCGCTAAGAAGCTATTTTGGTTTCTTTTTTATCATTTTCATTAAATTGTTACCCAGAAATGATTTGATATTGAGATAACAAACAGCTGCATTGGACCTTTAATGATATAAATATATTTCTTGCTGCATATAAAGATATCACCAGATTACTGGGGGAATGTAATCCATATGATAAAGCCTTCAATAGTTTTTATCTGAGGAGTGGTTCAAAAGCCCTTTCTGCCTCTCCACTACCCATGTTCAACCCTCGTCGTCTGACTGCGTGTCACTGCTCTGCTCACTCCTGGATGTGGTCCCGGGAGCCAGGAGAGGACTGGGAGCTATTATAAGAGAAGACGGTATGGCGAGGGGGGTGTGTGTCTGTTTCTCTTTGACCTTAGCTGAAGACAATAACAATGCTGAGACAGAGTAGGAATGGGTCCTCTCTGAACCTCAGAGAAGGGTTGCCGTCTCCCTGCAATGTCCCTCTTGCAAAATCTCTCCCCCCTTGTTTTTAATTCCGAGCTTAAATGAGTTTGCACTGGGGAAACAAATGTTTTTGTAAATAGAATAGAAACCATTGAACCTGACTCCCTCCACCAGTGTCTCACCCTCTCGCTGCGTATGGATCCAGTGACCTCTTCATCGTTGAGGTGTCGTTTAAACTTGGGAGGCATGTTGGCGTTGTCAGGCTGCTCCTCCCGCTCTGGTTCCCTCTGTAGGACAGGAGGAGCAACACACCCGTTAGAGACCTCACACACACACAATACTGTCTGCTACAGCAGCAACCCTGGTCCTACTGGGGGGGGGTGCAGGCTTTAGCTCCAGCCAGCAATAACACATCCAATAATCAACCATGATAAGTAGAATCAGGTGTGCTGGGCTGGAAACGAAAGCCTGCAAACTGTTAGCGAGTCCTCCTGGTGACCACTGCTGCTACAGTCATCATACCATCGCCAGACAAATACCAAACATACACAGCACTCACTCAACACCAGCTTACTGTCCAGATGGTTATCACATCACAGATATAGTGTGGCATAGCTGGCCTGCCTGCTTGAGTCTTTACACACTTCTGAGTCCAACACAACCTCTAATGTTCAGAATAATGATTGAGTCTGGTTCCTCTCAATGTTCCCTGAGTCTTTACGCCACTGCTAAATCTATAAACGGAGTATGCCAAACATTAGGAATGCTGACCAATGTTGACTCCAATGCTTCCCACAGATGTGTCAAGTTGGCTGGATGTCATTTGGGTGGTGGACCATACTTTATACACACACACACACACAACTGTTGATTGTGAATGTTCTTGACACAAACCAGTGCGCCTGGCACCTACTACCATACCCAGTTCAGAGGCACTTACGTGTTTTGTCTTGCCCATTCACCCTCTGAACGGCACTCACAGACAATCCATCGCAATTGTCCCAAGGCTTAAAAATCCTTCTTTAACCGGTCTCCTCCCTTTCACCGAGACTGATTGAAGTGGATTTAACAAGTAATATCAATAAGAGTTTATAGCTTTCACCTGGATTCACCTGGTCAGTCTATGTCATGGAAAGAGCAGCTGTTCTTAATGTTTTGTACACAGTGTTTCTGGAAAACACTGGTCATGTTACATCAAACAAATATTTCAGTTTAACAGCAGACAGAGCAGTCAAAAAAGGAGTGGGGTTTGTGTGTGTGAGGCCTGCAGTCCTCACCATGTAAAGTGAGAGCAGAGAAGAACACTTCACCTAAATCTTCAAAACATATAGAACTCATTTAGAGTTTTTAAATAAGCATATTCAGTAACAGAACCATTCCGGTTTTAAAACCATTTCCCCTAACCCCTAGGCCTAGAGAGATTATTTCAGGCTTGCCAGGATGTGATGTAGGAGAGTTAGGCCTACTTATGAGTGGGTGTTGCTGTTGGACAGATTTTTAAACACTAAAATGTTCCATTTCAGCAGAGTGGCCTTAGTTGTTTTTCAGAGGTGCTCCTCTCTCCTGCCTGTTCCCTGTTAAGGGATGGTACGTGGGAGCAGTTTTATTGGGGAGCAGGGTTTGATTTAAAACTTCTTGCTGGCTATGCTGTGGAACCAAGCTCACTCAGGGGAGGTCTCCTGTGTCTGTTCTCTGCTGCCTGTACCTCTTCATTGATTGTCTGACTCTCCTCCTTCCGTCTCCTCCCTGGTTCCTCCTCTCCGCTCTCCTCCCTATGCCCCGTCTCTTTCTCTGAACCCTGAAGTAGAAAACATGCTGTTCCTTCAGCTAGCCTCAACCATTCCTGTTCCCAGATCAGTTGAATACATGGGTGTGCATCAAACCCAGCCCCAGGTCCATAAAACTCAACCCGTGCTTCTCAGTGGAACAAAGGCCTCCTGTGTAGCCTCTGAGTTGTACAACCAAACATCAAATTGTTCCACTGAAACTGAAGTCAAATGCATTTAGGTGAGGAGAGACAGCGCAAGGAAGAGTAAATACCTCCTTTACCCACTCCAAACCCATCACCTTTTCATACTTTTATGCTGCACATGAATTGGGGACAAAAATTTGTTGAATTGAACTATGTCTAAACACATCCCACCTCTCCTGTCTTCACAGCTTCCACCCCAAGCCCTTCTCTCCTGCCCCAGCCCCTCCACCCAAGTTCCTCCAGTCCCTCTGGTACCATTGAATCCAGCTCAGACTCTGAAACTGTTGCTTTTCTCAGCGTCTCCTTCTGGCAGTGCAGTTGGAAAAGGGCCGTTCCGTGGCCAGGAGCGGAGTGGAACTTTCTGGTAAACAGAGAAGGAGATAGTGGCAGGGGACAGGGCTCTATCTCACGCAACTACAGAGAAAAGAAAGAGAGAGAGAGAGAGAGATGCACAGAAAGAAGAGAAAAGCCAAATCTAGCAGAGCTGAGTTGCATATATGTACGTACGCAGCTTTGAAATAAGCACTTTAAAGGCACAATCTGTAACGTCAAGTTGTGGTAAGAAGTTTCTGTCATCCCAAAATCTATGAAGAAAAGAAGGATGGATGGATGGGAAGAGAGAGATGGAGAGGGGACTTTGGACTTTGTCCCAATGCCACATGGGACTGTGAAACTACAGATTGTGCATTTAAAAATCAAGTGAGGAAAAAGCAGTTATCAGCTGAGAAGGTGTAGCCTATTCCTAGTATCTAAATGGCAGAAGGTCATCAGCTATAAGGGGAATGATGAAATGACAGAGAGCCTCATATCTGGTAAGAAAGTAAACAACCAGTTTAGGCAGCCATAATCAAAGGTTTATCTGAAGGAAGTAAAACTGATATTTCTGTTTGGCTGAGAGCATAGCTCACATAGCCTAGTGTATGATACAGGAGTTGGTTAAAACAGGTACAGACTAGCAATAATATATGAAAGACCTCGCCGACGTTCCTATATCAGCTGTACCTTGGACAACTAACTCGGGTACATTTGTATTGACGAAATCCTTACAACATTCTAGCTTGTAAGGAAATTGTCCACGTTTAAGTGCTTTAGTTCAGTCTGTATACCAGAAAGCTGGTATGACAGCGACTTATTAGGCAATGCAAGGCCCTGCCCGGGGCATAGCTGAGCTGCAGTTTACTATGGTATTTGACGATTACAGGACTCAATGGATTAGCTAGCACTCTACATAAAATCCAGTTGACACACAGATACATCTCCTCTGATCTAAAGACATACCCAGTAACATTAATCATTTGACACCAATTAATCCTTTGACATCAACAACACTGATTGTGTAACAATAGCCAGCGAAGGTTCGTTAGATATAGTAGCTATCCTCAGCTATTCGTCATCAAGAATAGAGTGAGCTATATCGAGTGAGCTTGCAGTCAAGCCACACAGCCAACTAAATCTGAAATATCGAGAAAGCCAGACAGTCATTGTCTTCTGTGAATGGAAAATGTACGTCAGCTAGCAGAGCCGGTTTAGCTAGCCAGTTGGTTAATAATTGGCTAGCTAACACAAATCAGGACTAGCTATTTGAATTCAACAAATACAATGTCATTATTTTAGTTAAGAGTATAGTCTAGATTGTGGCTAAAATGAATATGCAGACAGGCCGCTGGCCACTACGTACATTTCATAGCCACAGAGAAAACACACACACAGCTGTAATGTTAGCTAGCCAGCAAGCTAATGCTAACGTTACCTGCTGTTTTCGTTGAATCCACTCTCGCTCTTGACAGACGACCAAACAAGCTGTGTTATAAATATAGGATCACAGCGTTCTGTTTAGCTTTCTAAAATAAATCAATTCATTTTCTTCCAGCTGGGGATGGTCGCTACAGAGATGCTCTCCCAATCCTTCCTGCTTTCTCTGATCAGCTGGAGAATACCCTTAGCGCCTGCCCAGTCTCTCTCCCTGATTTGTGGCAGCGTCAATCTGAAGATTGGCACAATCAAGTAAATACAATTGGTGGAAGACTGAAATGCTGAAAATGAAAATAGAGAGAAATGGCTATGATTGGGAACCTTCATAGGTGTAAGTGCTGTGGGGGTGACCATGGCTCAGACATGCCTACTGGTATTTCATTTTTATGCCATGCCTTAGATGAGCTCTTCAGTTCAACCAGCATTTTCAAGGGTATCTGTCTAGTCCAGACCTACTACACTACTGTAACAGCCCTGAAATAGTATGTTCTGGTGTTTGTAAACATGGAAAAGAATCAATGAAAGAATGAAGAGAATTTGTAGAATGGCACACCAGAGGCCCTGATGAGAGCAGCAGATGACCCCACGCCCGAGAGTGATCCCCAGAGCTTGAGCAAGGCGGATGAAGGAATGGAGATGGGTATGCTAGAGGAGAGGAGGAAGGAGGTTGGATGGTGAGAGGAAGATGTAGAGAGTGTGGTGAAGATGGTGAGAGATTCCTAAAGAGTAAAAGTAATATATGGCCATATATATACTTTGTTGTTTCTTGTATCTACTATAGATGATACTTGCCATCTCATTTTGAGATTAGATTGAGATGGTGTAGATTATTGTAGGTTTATAATTTGAGATGTACAAATGTTGAAAACGCACAAATGTTGAAAACCCATCAAAGTATGAATGTTTATTTTTGTACAATATAGATGTGGCTGCCCATAAATTTATGGAATCACATTGTATTTATCAAATCAAATCAAATTTTATTTGTCACATACACATGGTTAGCAGATGTTAATGCGAGTGTAGCGAAATGCTTGTGCTTCTAGTTCTGACCATGCAGTAATATCTAACAAGTAATCTAACAATTTCACAACAACTACCTTATACACACAAGTGTAAAGGAATGAATAAGAATATGTACATAAAAATATATGAATGAGTAATGGCCGAACGGCATAGGCAAGATGCAGTAGATGGTATAGAGTACAGTATTTACATATGAGATGAGTAATGTAGGGTATGTAAACATTATATAAAGTGGCATTGTTTAAAGTGGCTAGTGATACATTTCTAACTATTTAATATGATTATTTATAAGGACATTTCTAAGTGACCCCAAACCTTTGAACGGTAGTGTATATATATAGATAGATAAATAGATGTACTTTTACCCCCTTTTCTCCCCAATTTCATGATATCCAATTGGTAGTTACATTCTTGTCCCATCACTGCAACTCCGCCTCTCCCGAGTCCGTAGGGAAGGTCGAGGGCCATGCCTCCCCTGAAACACGACCCTGCCGAGCCGCACTGCTTCTTGACACACTGCTTGCTTATCCCGGAAGCCAGCAGCACCAATGTGTCGGCGGAAACACCGTCCAGCTGGCAACCCGAAGTCAGCATGCAACCGGCCCGCCAGAAGGAGTTGCTAGAGCGAGATGGGACAAGGTCATCCCGGCTGGCCAAACCCTCCTCTAACCCGGACAATTGGGCGCCGCCTCATGGGTCTCCCGGTCACAGCCGGCTGTGACACAGCCTGAGATTGAACCTGGGTCTGTAGTGACGCCTCATGCACTGCAATGCAGTACCTTAGACTGCTGTACCACTCGGGAGGCTAAACAGGCGGATTTTATGGGGATTTTTAAATTATGTTAATTCGATTTCTGCGGGTGTGCGGAAATTGTAGGCTAAGGGTTTAACCATTCAGAGTCAAACTCAGGAGACAGAAGAGGGAGCATACCTCCATCCACATAGACGGGACCGCAGTGGAGAAGGTGTAAAGCTTCAAGTTCCTCGACATACCCATCACTGACAATCTGAAATGGTCCATCCACGCAGACAGTGTGGTGAAGAAGGTGCAACAGCGTCTCTTCAATCTCAGGAGGCTGAAGAAATTCGCCTTGGCCCCTAAGACCCTCACAAACATTTACAGGTGTTCCATTGAGAGCATCCTGTTGGGCTGTATCACCGCCTGGTATGGCAACTGCACTGCCCGCAACCGCAGGGCTCTCCAGAGGGTGGTGCAGTCTGCCCAACACATCACCGGGGGCACACTGTCTGCCATCTAGGACACCTACAGCACGCAATGTCACAGGAAGGCCAAAAAGATAATCAAGGACGAGCCACGGCCTGTTTACCCCGCTATCATCCAGAAAGCGAGGTAAGTACAGGTGCATCAAAGCTGGGACCGAGAGAGAAACAGCTTCTATCTCAAGGCCATCAGACTGTTAAATAGCCATCACAAGCCAGCCTCCACCCAGTACCCTGCCCTGAACTTAGCCACTGTCACTAGCCAGCCTCCACCCAGTACCCTTGTCCTGAACTTAGCCACTGTCACTAGCCAGCCTTCACCCAGTACCTTGCCCTGGACTTAGCCACTGTCACTAGCCAGCCTCCAACCAGTACCCTGCCCTGAACTTAGCCACTGTCACTAGCCATCTACCACCCAGGTACTCAACCCTGCACCTTAGAGGCTGCTGCCCCATGTACTGTACATAGACATGGAATCACTGGTCACTTTACAAGATAACTGGGACATTTCCTCCTGACCTGGAGGTCAGCAGAGGTCAAAGCCATATCTCTCTGAAGCGCACTTTATCAATAGCGCTCCTATCTCTCCTTCAGCCCTGTTATATATCACCAGATAAGACTGCTATGTACCAAAACACATTCTCATTCTAAATCTGAAAAAAAGTATGTCAATGATAATCACTAACAGTAAAATGGAAGGTGTTGAGGGAAATAAAACTTTCCATTTTACTTTTTTCATCATGGGTCTATGTCTGTTAATTAATTTATCCGGTGGTGTGTTTTTTCAGTCACAACATGGCTGTAAACAGATCGTCTCCTCAATCGGAGAAGTAGTCATATATTCTACACTATGCCAAAACACAAACCAAACAAAACAATGTACTGTATATCTTTTTTACAGTCTATGATAAACACACAGTAAACAACGTTTAAGTAATTGTCCAGTGAAAATCTCACTTTTAAAAGTTCATAAATGCTTAATTTCCTTATAGAGTATGATGTCATACTCCTTTAGGAGGATGAGCTGGCCAATCAGCGGTCTACTAGCACTCATATTTTTAATGAACTGGATACGCCCACACCATTTCACTCATAATGTAATTAATTATAAGTCATATTTCATAGAAATTTGGAAACGCTGGACAGTTACTTTAATTTCAGGTATTTATGTAGACAGGCAGATGTGACACTCACTCAAGCATGCACGTGCACACACACAGATGTTAACATAGGCTGGATGTGTCTGTGTGGCCTGCCTAATGTAAGTCCAGTGATTACAATTGTGTTTAACAGGATTCTCTACCTTTACTAGCCTCCTCACAAAGATATTTCTATGGACTGAGGCTCATAATGTTTACAGAGTTCCATGAAAGCCATTGCCCTCCCAATTCCTAGAATGCTCTCTCCACATAGCAGTACCTGGATAGATGTTGTGTAACTAACTTGACTGGAGCATTTTCTCAATTATTGTTGGCTGCCAGCTGAATCAATGCATGGTGTTATAACAGTGTTATCATCATCACTCATCTTTGTCTAGCTGTTAAACAGCAGGGAATGGGATGCAGTGTGAAAGTCCCTCAAGTCAGTCATTCCTGGTATGTGTAAGTGACCAGACTGGTGTGTCTGATGGCTGGTTCCTCATCAGGAAGGAGAGGCATGATTTCTCATGCCTCAGCCTTCAGAAGCAGACATCATTAATAACATGTTTACCGGTACCCTCTCCAAACATACACGTGGGTGGACGGGAGACAGAAGTATTTCCACTGAATCAGGAAATGAGGAACGCCGTTGTGTTTAATTGTAAGGAGAGAGGTAGAGGAATGAGAGCGATACCACCCGTCTTCATGGGTTATCTTCATCGTTAGGCCACCGGGGGTGCAGAGAGAGTTTGATGTGGGGTAGCCTCCTGAATACTTCCCTCTTTCTGGGGTTGGCTTCCTAACATACCAGACCTCACCCTGCCAGCTGCTAATTTACACATGACTCTTACAATGGCGCTTTCTCAAATTACACCCATTCCCTACTTATGTCCAGAACCCTTTAAGTAAAATAGTTTTAATTGACAGCTTCAAAAATATTGTGATGAATAAAAGCTTTGGTTTAACCCAACATTGTCTCATAAACCTCATGTTTTAGTAAAAGGGACTCCTGAATGAAGCGGGTCCAGACTGTTGGAGAATCACTTCAACATAAGGCAATATTAGGACTGAAATGGGGAAAAACAGTTGAGATCATCCACATTCCTACTAAATCCTGGCCTCTGGGTTTTCCTCCCTCCCTGGATGCAAAGTGTATGTGAGCAGTGTTGTTTCTGCCTGAGAAAGAGGATGAAGTCCCCAACCAACCTGGTCTCAGAGCATTTCGTATTATTCGGTACATAAAACCAATCCACTCCTCATGCACAGTATGATGTTACGTTTCGCATGTTATGTATTAATTTGTGGATGACCAAGATTTACAATTCATATGACATGTTACGAATTGCAATTCGTACAATATGTTATAAATTTGAGAAACGTATGTGTTACGTTACCTTTTCCAATTTGTTGTCGCTAATGTTGGCTAGTTGGCTAATGTTAATTGGACTAGGGGTTAGCTAACATGCTAATTAGATAAAAATGTCCATGATAAGGGTCGAACACGTAACCTTTGGGTTGCTAGGCATTCACGTGAAACAACCAACCATCCTCCTTTCGTATTTGCCTTAAGTAACCATACAAAACGTAACAAATACTAATTTGAGTGTCCCGGATTTACATTTACTATGTTACGTCTAGGCTATATTTTTATTTAACCAGGCAAGTCGGTTAAGAACAAATTGTTATTGACAACGGCCTACCGGAGAAAAGTGGATTAATTGCCTTGTTCAGTGGCAGAAAGACAAGATTTTTACCTTGTCAGCTCGGGGATTTGATCTTGCAACCTTTCAGTTACGGGCCCAACGCTCTAACCACTAGGCTACCTGCCGCTATGACATAAGGCTGCCTCAACAGCCCACATTGATCTTAGGTAAATCAAAGACACTGGTAACTATCTCAAGATATCTCATTGGTGTTGTTTCCAATGGTAGCAAATGAAGCATAGTGGGCAGAGACGAGCACAAGCTAGTGAGATACTGTTAGCATGTATTTGCATATTTCCGTTAGGGAACGCCTTCTCTGTGAAGTGCGCACATGCAATAAAAATTTCCCATGCACTCCTAAACCATTTCTGGAGGGAAACTTTGGCAAAGGGTAAAGTCTACAAAACTTTGTGCAGTGTTCTTAACAAACTCTAGTTTTGGGAACCATTGATGAGAAAATGTGTTGAATGTCGGGAAGATTTATCAAGCTCCATTCTTCTCCCACTTCCCGCCACTGGACTTCCCCTCCTCACTATATTTTGTGGTGAGTGGAAGTTCTGAACAGATGCGTCAGATTTATGCATCCTGAGAGACATCTGGCTCCCATCTGTGGGTAAATGTTGCGTTTTCCCTCCTACGGTATTCATCTTGATATTCACATATTGATACTGACATCTAGTGGTGCCATCTGCAACCACACGTTGGTTCTTTGGACTGAATTATGAGTTAAGACCGAAGAATAAACTACCAGTCACAGGTTCACTTTTTAACAGCATATTATTTTATTAGTTTCTTTAACCAAACCAAGAATGTAAATAAGACCGTACATATTTTAATACAGCGATGTACCCCCTGTACAAGTAAAACTTAACTAATTATCATCATGATCACACCCTCCACCACTCCCTCCTACACAATTCTCATTCCATGTTCTGGTTAGAGTGGGGTGGGGCAACTGGCTCCATAGCCCCCTACCCACTAGGGGAGCATACTACTGTACATTTCTGAAGGACCCTTCTCACCATGGTAAACCCGAGATGAGTGAGCAGTGTAGGCTTGAGTGAGACTGAGTGAGTTGGAGAGACAGGAGAAGACAGGGGCGAGCGCTCCTCTCAACACAAACACCTGTCCTTCTGCACGGACCACAGCAGAACCATAGACTACAGTTCAACTCGAGGCTTTTTTCTCATGCTGTTCTCTTCCTCCCCCTCTCAGTCAGTCTTGTTTCCTCTTGGTGAGGGTTACACTGAATGATTTTCTGTTTCTACAGTTTTTAAAATTAAACCCCCACTCTCTAGCCCTTCCTGCTGTGTGTCCTGGCTAAGGGCACCAGTACTCACTCTCTCTTTCTGTCAGTAGCAGCAGGGTAGGGTGCCCGACAGTAAAGTGTGTGTATGAGAGACACTGAGGATGGGTGTGTGAACGGTGGTAGAGGAGTGTATTATAGGTGTATTCTACTCTCCTTACTCTTGAGGGAGGCAGGGAGGGAAATGGAAGAGGGGAGTGTGTGAGACGTATCCCTAGACTGGATTCAGGGTTTGCCGACAACCCATAATAACTCCCCTTCCACTCTGCTGCCATAGCAACGGGAATTTCCGAAGGCTCTGACATCTTTGCGCTGCTCAACCTTTGGCTAAAGATACAGAGAACCGGGCAATAGCCTGCCCATGTGTGCAACACGCAAAACACAAAAACACACACACACACACACACCCCCATACACCACCATGTCAGGCAAAGAAATGAGAGCAGAAAGCAGGAGGGAAGGCAGACTTATCAATAACTCAATCGATCAAGCAATCAACTGCTGCATCTTACATTTCCTCTCTAGGAAAACAAACAAAAAAACGGAATTACTTCATAGTTTCTCTTGAAGTAATATTGGTGAAACCTTTGAGCACTAAGGGGAAGGTGTGTGGTGATCATGCAGAGATTGTACACACTCACATAGCTCTGTGTTAGTAATGATGGGAGGAGGACAGACAGGTGAATAGAACGTGTCTGTGCTTCACTAAAAGACATCGCTTTAAATAAGATTGTTCAACTACAAAAACAAAAGATTGATACATTCTTTTGTTAACAAAAAGGAGAGCCCTGTCTTCATGTGATTCAACTGAGAAAAGGAAAGGAACCGAAATCATAGAGCTATAAAAATGGCAAAATCAGCAGCGAATCTCATATCTTTTCTTTTTCGCTCCCTCTTTTTCTACCATCACGGTAGACATTTGAAGTACAGTTTACGCACTGTCTTCCGCCGAAAACACACAGACCCCCAATAGTGTAGGACAGGAGAGAAGGAGAGGGGGAGAGAGAGGTGGGAGGTTGGAGCACACACAGTAGCCCTCTCATTCAGACTTATACACCCCACCTCTCCTCCCTTTCTCTCCCTCCCCCTCTCCAACAACAGCACGGGTGATGTGTGAGAGCGAGTGATTGTGTGAATGAGTGGAGCAGCTGGATTATTTCTCCACCTCTCCTTCTGTGGAGAATGTTGAGGCTCTACTTCCCCTCCTCTGGTTTGATGGCCTGGGGCTTGATAGGGCCGGTCCGGATGGGCTTGCCCACCGACAGAGAGGATTTGTCGGGCTCAGGGCGCTCCACGACTCCTATGGTCTGGTGGTTGGGGGGCAGGATGTCGAGGGGGGGTTTGCATCCCCCCTGGTCGAGACGAGTGGGTTTGGAGACTGACGGAGCCTTGAGCTGCTGCTCTGAGAAGAACTTATGAGTTGACTGGAGCACCTCGGCTCGCTGCTTCGCCTGAGGAACCGACAGGAGATCAACCAGTTAATACAGCTATCAAATCAATCACGTCGTACTGCTGGATTCATTTAGGATACATCAGGATTTCACCACCAGGCACATTCAGGTTCAACCAGTCAACTAATCAGCAAGCAGGACTAGAGCAAAAATGTGTCACATTGGGGTTACTCAAGGGCCGAAGAAACACGCTTGTACAGAGATCACCACCCATGTAGAGCTCAAATACATCTGCACTACAGTACCCATAACCCTTCAGTACTATACCTTGAGGTCCTGCTCTGCCTGGTTGCCTCTGGGACCTGGTGGGCCTCGAGGTGCGAGGGGAGGAGGAGGCCCTCTGGGGGGGTGGGAGAGGTGCTGCTGGGGGAACTGCTGCTGCTGCGGTAGCGGCCGGGGGTGAGGCATCAGCCCTCCTCCCAGAGAGGGAGACATGGGTGGTGGGCCCATTGGCGAACGCTGCATCCCTCCACCAAATGAGTTAGCATGTTGGGTGTGGGGGGGAGGGCGCACCAGAGGAGAGACCATGTTGGGCTGAGACAGAATCTGAAAGGAGGGAGAGAAGGAGAAAGTGTTAATGTCAAGCACTTTTTCTTTGGATTTCTTTCTAATAAAATGGGTCAGTGTTAGGCTCTGGTCTATCCCTCTCCAGTGTGTGTGTCTAATACCTGTGGGTTGAACTGTCCAGGGAAGTGCTGTGTGACCCTCATGGCAGCAGAGCTGGGCTGGAACTGTTTCTGGTACAGCATGCTGTTCATCTTACTGGACTGGCTGCTGGGAGATGTAGAGCTGGCCCTGACCAGACACAACAAAACATCAGCTCTTGGCACACTCATAAACAGGTAGAAGGTGTGCATGTTACCTGTAAGGACTAGATGTAGGAGTAGTGTGTGTGTTACCTGTAAGGACTAGATGTAGGAGTAGTGCTCCTAGCGCTGTGAGGAGGAGTTCCAGGCTTCATGTCCATCCCACTGCCAAACAGCTTCAGGTCCATCTCACACATCTGGATAGAAACACACAGAGCAGACACATTACGTCATGTACTGCTAGCATCTCACCAACACAATGCTCACACACAGAACACAGGCAGCTACAATATAATAAGGCTTGAAGACATACAAACAAGCATCTCTCTCTCACATACGCAGAGCTTTTGATTGGTTCCCTGGTGTACCTTGCTGGAAGGAGGCTGCATCATGCTGTGTGTGGGCCCGGGCCCGAATGGACCCCTGTAGGGCTGGGAGATGGGGGGCTGGCGGCTGAGGCTGGGGGGCTGAGCCTGGGGAGGGGTGGGGGGCAGCGCCAGGAGGGGTTGGCCACCCCCAGAACCATAGTTAGGAAGACCTAGCTGGGAGCCCGGCAGAGAGACTTGCACCTAGAGAGGAGAGAGCGAGAGAGGTGAGTTAGTCCCAATGTCATGATTGTCTGTTTTGACAATCATCTGTTTGAAAGTGTGTAAATAAATGTGTATACCTGCTGCATGGCAGAGCTAGGAGACTGTGTGTTACTATAGTAACTGCTCTGTCCGTGTTGCTGCACCTGCCCCGAGTACAGGTTAGAATGCTGACTCATCCCCTGACGCTGGAGAGGGAACAGGGGGGGGGGTTGTTAAGACAATATTCCTTACAAAGCTCTCAAGCTCTTGTATAGTCACATAGAACTCGAGCATTTACCAGGATAACATGAGTTCTCCCACTTAACAGTTATAAGAACGTTGCTGCTACGTTGTGTGTACCTTTTCCCATACCTGCAGTAGGTGTGTGTCTATCAGCTGGGATCCTCCCATGCCAGAGGGCTGGTTGAGCTGTGGTTCAAACATGATCGGGATGTGTGTGTTGGAGGTCTGCTGGTAGGCCAGGCTGGACTGAGGCTTGCCCAGGTCAGGGCCCCCAACCCCAGGGTAGCTGTGGAGAGACGGCCCTGATAACATCATGGGGCTGGGCTGGGACAGGCTGCTCTGCATAAAGGCCTGCTGAGACCTACAGGACAGAGGAGTGAGTTGAAATAGTGTGTGATCAAACACACACACACCTCTTACCGGTCAGAGTGACTACACATCCCCCAAACAGCATTGTTGGATAAATACACAAACATCAACATATCCTGCTGAGTGTGTGTTACCTGTAAGGCTGCAGTGAGGAGCTGAAGAGGTCCTGTGGCTGGGAGACGGGAGGTCCGGTGCTGAGGCCTAGCTGGGCCTGGTGAGAGTGTGTGTGTTGGTGTGTGTGTTGGTGCTGGCCCTGCAGGGGAGCATAGATGGGGATTGGAATCTGCTGCACCGCTGCCTGCTGGAGGGGAGAAAATAAGGCCTTATAAGGCTTCACAAGGGAAGAATAAGGTTTTATAAGGGGAGAGTAAGGCTACATAAGGGCAGTTTAAGCTTTAAGACAAATTAAAGAGATCCTTGTAGTGTTTACCTGTGAGAGTCTAGGCTGGTAGCCCTGCTGCTGTGCCAGAGAGGGAGGTGCCAGGCGGGGGTTGCTGAACAGGTGACTGGTGTCCATGTAGAACGCTGGAATCTGGGCTGCAGAACCCACAGAGACAGAACAAGAGAGAGAGACAGAACGAGAGAGAGAGAGACAGAACGAGAGAGAGAGAGACAGAACGAGAGAGAGAGAGACAGAACGAGAGAGAGAGAGACAGAACGAGAGAGAGAGAGACAGAACGAGAGAGAGAGAGACAGAACGAGAGAGAGAGAGACAGAACGAGAGAGAGAGAGACAGAACGAGAGAAAGACAGAACGAGAGAAAGACAGAACGAGAGAAAGAGACAGAACGAGAACAAAAGAGACAGAGAACCAGAGAGAGAATGAGAGAGCGACAGAACGAGAGAGAGAACGAGAAAGAGAGAACGAGAAAGACAATGAGAAAGAGAGAACGAGAAAGAGAGAATGAGAAAGAGAGAACGAGAGAGAGCGAGAACGAGAGAGAGCGAGAACGAGAGAGAGAATGAGAACGAGAGAGAGAATGAGAACGAGAGAGAGAATGAGAACGAGAGAGAGAACGAGAACGAGAGAGAGAACGAGAACGAGAGAGAGAACGAGAGAGAGAACGAGAACGAGAGAGAGAACGAGAGAGAGAATAGAATCCGGGAGAGAGAGAAAGAGAAAAGGGATCAAAACTCCTAAATTCACAAACTCACCAGAGAACATTTGAATCACTAGCATTACCTTCAGTAATAGCAGAGCTGTCTCCATCTCAGATCACATAAGGATTGTGAATGCAGTGACCTTTCTCTGTTCCTGTGGGCTCAGCTCTCTCTCTGATAGACGCTAATAGCTGACCTCCCTACGGGGCCTACTGTACTGCACTGTAGTCAGTTCTATAGCTAGCATACCAACGGGAGGGTCACTCAGCAGTCACTGATACGACAAGAGAGGAGCACAACACTCAATGGCTGTCTCGTCATAAAAAGCTAATAAGCCTCCATACCCACTCAACAGAACTGTTTTCATTCAGGTTTAGTAGTATCTGCTACACTAACTAGGTACACACTTTTTCCTGGTGAGGTCACCTAGTTAGGTAAAAACCTTGGCCCTAGTCATTATCTCTAAGTGCATAAAAGCTTCAGATGTGTTGGAGGTCTCACCTGCTGCAGACTGGGAGACGTAGACCTGTGGAGTCTGTTGCTGCTGGGGAAGCAAGGGGGCCACACAGCCCAGCTGGGAGAAGCTGGTCCCACTCATGGATCCAGTCTGCAGCTGCTGGGGTTTCACCTTGCAGATGTTGGGGGGGTCAGAGGCCGTGGTGGTCTTAGTGCTCAGAGAGGACGTGGTGTAGGTCCCAGCACCTGGGCAGGGGTGGGAAAGGAGATGTCACTACACCTGGTTGCTGTTGCAGTTTATGCGGGTGATGTTGCCCACCAATCCATTTATTAGACGGAAAACTATTTTTGTTTAAAAAAATATTAATGTAACAAATACTTGTGTAAAAGCATTGTATAAAAAACATTAAATCAGACAGAAATATAAACACTGTACCTGTCAGAGAGGTGCTTGGCGTAACAGAGGCCACTGGTATCTGAGGCATGGAGGCAGAGGAGAAGGAGGAGTAGGAGGAGGAGGTGCAGGAGGTGATGGGAGAAGAGGAGGTGACAGGAGAGCTCTTCTCTACCAGGCTGGGGGAGTTCTCCCACGCTTTACGAGCTGACTCCATCTAAACAGAGAGAAGGTCAAATGAATTCATTAGAAGACCTTCTGTCTGAGGTGTGGTTCAATGTTTCCTCTGTTTTCCATGACTGAAACTGATCCATGACTGATCTCAGATCAACGGGGAAACGTTTTGGCTCGAGTGCCAAACATTTCTTTATGACCGATTTGTCAAAAACTATTTGCGGGCATGAAAAAGGTCAGTTATTTAGAAATATATAGGTCCATTATAATTTCGACACACTTTCTATCTAGTTTAGACTTTCATAGTGTGGAGTTACTCAAACCTCACATGTTATCCATATGAGGGAAATCTGTTGCAGTGACAGAACTTCAACCTCTGACATCTGAATGTGCACCACTGCACCGTAGGGAGATGATGGGGAGAAAGTGGTAGCCGTGTGCTCGTGGCTATCATTTGCGCGTCACTGCTCGCTCTGTTTGATACTAATACACGTGGTAAATCAGAGGTTCCCAAACCTTTTTGGCTCGTGACCCCATTTCAATTTTTAAAAAAATGTTTTTTTTTTTTAAATCACGACCCCACTGTGTAATCAAAAGTGATGTCAATGAACAGCCAATGTTATCTTTCTTATTTGCAGCAAGGACAGTCTTCTACAAATCAGTCTGACAGTACTTCAATCTGAAGCGAGTATGGTTTGAAGTGAGTGAAACTACAACAGAACGAAATTGGGAAGTTCAGAAAACCAGGCAATAATTGTGTATGATGTTTTTTCCGCCCAGTCTGATTTGGTGATGGGTCCTGTCCACTCTGTTCTAATGAGTCCTGCACAGCTAGTGAGCACAGCTTGTCACAACCACATTTCTGTCCACTCTGTTCTAATGAGTCCTGCACAGCTAGTGAGCACAGCTTGTCACAACCACATTTCTGTCCACTCTGTTCTAATGAGTCCTGCACAGCTAGTGAGCACAGCTTGTCACAACCACATTTCTGTCCACTCTGTTCTAATGAGTCCTGCACAGCTAGTGAGCACAGCTTGTCACAACCACATTTCTTCCACTCTGTTCTAATGAGTCCCACAGCTAGTGAGCACCCCAACCACATTTCTGTCCACTCTGTTCTAATGAGTCCTGCACAGCTAGTGAGCACAGCTTGTCACAACCACATTTCTGTCCACTCTGTTCTAATGAGTCCTGCACAGCTAGTGAGCACAGCTTGTCACAACCACATTTCTGTCCACTCTGTTCTAATGAGTCCTGCACAGCTAGTGAGCACAGCTTGTCACAACCACATTTATGAGACCAAGCATATAAACCCCCACCAGTCCCGATACGAGACCAAGCATATTAACCCCCACCAGTCCCGATACGAGACCAAGCATATAAACCCCCACCAGTCCCGATACGAGACCAAGCATATTAACCCCCACCAGTCCCGATACCAGACCAAGCATATAAACCCCCACCAGTCCCGATACAAGACCAAGCATATTAACCCCCACCAGTCCCGATACCAGACCAAGCATATAAACCCCCACCAGTCCCGATACAAGACCAAGCATTTAACCCCCACCAGTCCCGATATGAGACCAAGCATATAAACCCCCACCAGTCCCGATACGAGACCAAGCATTTAAACCCCCACTAGTCCCGATATGAGACCAAGCATATAAACCCCCACCAGTCCCCGAGACCAAGCATATAAACCCCCACCAGTCCCGATGAGACCAAGCATATAAACCCCCACCAGTCCCGATACCAGACCAAGCATATAAACCCCCACCAGTCCCGATACGAGACCAAGCATATAAACCCCCACCAGTCCCGATATGAGACCAAGCATATAAACCCCCACTAGTCCCGATATGAGACCAAGCATATAAACCCCACTAGATCATGTAGAAGATATGGGAGGTTACTATTTTGATTATTTACAGATGGTTGGACGTCTGTGACCACGCTGTCATACATCACCGCAACGAGCCATCACATTGATGAGGACTGGGACATGAAGCACCATGTACTGACAACTGAGAACATGGAGAAGCACAGAGACCCTAAAACAACATTAATAACATTGTTGCTGAGTTGGTGGGGGACAGCAGTAAGGTGAGTGCCGTCTGGTAGGTTGCCAGGACTGCAGCAGACTGAACTGCATTGCCCCATAGTAATCACACGCAGGAGCATGTCTGAATTACATCATTTTATGATATCCTTTAAACAATAACTTTTAACCCGCCCAAAAAATGTAACATTTTAACATTTGTCACATCCCTAGTAACTAACCCTTGGACCCCTAGTGAGCGCAACATTATCCGTAGGCTAGTTATGGGTTTCGTAACATTACCTTCAGTGTGAGGTCAACGCTAGCAGGAGAGACCGTACTGAGGCTGGAGCTCTGCTGTAGCGCCTCTCTACGAGGGAGAGGCAGAGAGTGGGGCAGGGGCACGTTGGCTACCAGGCTCTCCTCCATCTTACTCCCTCCAGTAGGAACGCTGTCAGCCAGAGACGACGAAGGGGTGGTGTAGTCAGTCACTGACTCCTGACGTGGGGTGAGAAACAACATTTCGTCAATATAATCGCAATGAATGGAACAGGTAACTGCCAAAATAATGGAAACACTTGATTATTTGAGGGATACACAGTATATTGAAAGCAGGTGCTTCCACACTGGTTAAGCAATCATCATCCCAACATGTATACAATGGGCAGGCCGTTATTTTGGATACGGTAATTATGCCCCCATAGGATGACAAAACCCCCATCCACAGGGCACGAGTGGTCACTGAATGGTTTGATAAACATGAAAACGAAGGAAACCATATGCCTCGGTCACCAGATCTCACAACCCAATTGAACACTTCTGGGAGATTCTGCAGCGGTGCCTGAGACAGCATTTTCCACCACCATCAAAAACACCAAATTATGGACATTCTCGAGGAAGAATGGTGTCACATCCCTCCTATAGAGTTCCAGACTCTTGTAGAATCTATGCCAAGGTGCATTGAAGCTGTTCTGGCTCATGGCGGCCCAACACCCTATTAAGACACTTTATGTTGGCCGGGGCGGCAGGGTAGCCTAGTGGTTAGAGCGTTGGACTAGTAACCGAAAGGTTGCAAGTTTGAATCCCCGAGCTGACAAGGTACAAATCTGTCGTTCTGCCCCTGAACAGGCAGTTAACCCACTGTTCCTAGGCTGTCATTGTAAATAAGAATTTGTTCTTAACTGACTTGCCTAGTAAAACAAAGGTAAAATAAAAAATAAATAAAAATGTCCTTTATTTTGGCAGTTACCTGTACATTCCTATTTAAAGCAGAGTTCTGAGGTGGAAAGACTGGTTGCCATATCGGGTATACCATTTCAACCAACCAACCCCATCCCCTCTCACCTTGGAACTGCTGCCATACTCCGCAGAAGCTATGGTGATCATCACCTCGATGTCACCCCCCAGCTCAGGAACAGAGGTGTCGGTGTTGGTGGGGCTGGAGTCCACCGCTCTGCTGGCCCCTCCTCCTGGTACTATCCCCCCATCCAGACCCTCTCCCTCCCCCCCGTGGATGTCCTTAGCCTTGCGGTTACGGAGGGAGCGTTCTTTACCGATAGGGCCAGGCTTGTACTCCTTAGGCTCCATGTCAGGGAGCTGGGGAGGGAGAGGGGAGAGATACAGTTAGAGTTTATAAAAAACTATGAAGAACCATAACTTATCGATCTATTGATTTTCTGAGGATTTCAGTCAGTGTGTGTGTGCACACACATGTAGTACCCTACCTTCTGTGTTTTGATAGGTCCAGCACGGGGCTGTTTCTGTCTCTGTTCTTTAGGAGCAGGTAGTTTGTTGTCAGGTCCTGTCTCTAGCATGGCTGGTACACCATCACTGTCTGTACTGCCAGCTGAGGACGGGGCTCCAAACTGGATCCTGTCCATCCCCAGATCCACACTGCCTTCTGAGCCAGGTTTGACTCCCTACAACACACAATACTTTCTTTAGATCCACAATGAAACAGAACAGACCCAGAGCTGGTCAGTCTGTTATACAAAAGGTTGTGAAACACTGTGCAAGATGGCTACCAGGCAAAGAAAGAGGGAGGTTTGTACCTCAGGAGTGACGGCCCCAGTGAAAGTGGTGAGAGGTTTGTTCCAGGCACTGACTGAAGGAGGCTGAGGAGGGCTGATAGGTCCAACTGAAACACACACAACATGTAACACCAAGCCTATATATGAAACACTAGCCTACCTAGTCATAAGTTGGAACGTTTTCACTAATAAAATGCTTTGGTGAAATATGACTGTGTCTTGAGGTTGTTTGACTCACGTTTCTTGACGTCGGGCAGGACGGTGGATCCGGCCACCTTGTTTTCCCAGAGTTCCGTACCCAGAGTGCTGTGGGGCTGCGTGGCCAGGGCCACAGCTGGCAGGGAGGTCTTAGAGCTGAAGTCCACGATGGTAGGGGTCAGGGCGGAGGGTAGGGGGGTTAAAGAGCCCTCCAGAGTCTGAGGAGAGGCAGCAGGCTGGGAAGGGGGAGGGAACTGGGGGGCAGAGAGATGTGGCTTGTTTTTTTTGGGGGGGGGTGGAGGCTGTGGCTGTGAGGCTTGCTGTTGTAGCGATGCTTGTTGCTGCTGCTGCTTTTTGGCGAATCTGGGCGGCAGCTTGCCTCCTCCTCCTCCTCCTCCTCTCCCCTTCTCCCCTGATCCTTTCTTCCCGTAGTGCTGTAAACAGACACACAATGCAACATACAGGTTAGGGATGTCAGATGTTATGGTCCTCAGTTTGAATAGGAGTCTTGTGTCAATGTGTCCCTACTCAATAAAGGAGCAACTGCCTCCCAGTGGTGAAGTGCATACTCCCTCTCTCCCTCCTCCTTCTCACCTGTGTAGTCTGTTCTTCTTTCTTCCTCCTCTCCTCGTCCTGTAGTCGTTTCTGTTGTTTACGTGAGACCACTTCAGTGAAGCCGTCGTCTGCAGTGTTAGACTGGGTGTCCTCTAAGGTAGTCACCTCTGGATGGTCATCTATGATCACCACACCTACAGGACAGCACACAGGAAGGGACATCACATCAGTTCCACAGACATGGTACAAGTTCTAGAACAATAGAATCGGAAGAATTCTGTATTGGGCCAATATGATATTACAGTACTCGTGGCATATTGGGAAAAAAAAACATTTCAAGATGGACACTAGATAGCCTCAATGGGTATGAGCAGGTGTGTGAGACAGGTGTGTATAGGAGACGTGTGTGTGTGTGTGTGTGTGTGTGTGTGTGTGTGTGTCTCTCTCACTGGCATAGTTGTTGAGGTCAAACTGCAACAAAGCATTCTCCTTCTCCTTGGGTTTCTGTTTGGTCTGTTTGGCCTCGTCCTTCCTGCGTCCAGATGGATCTTTACCCCCGGGACGCACTGCTCCCCCACCTGAGGCTGAATCTGGGTTAGGGGCAGCTCTGGAGGAGAGGAGAGAAATGTTAGACACACACAAGGCCACTGTATAGAGAAGCAGCAGCTTCAATAAAAAAGGGTGTCTAAAGACTACAGGATCATCAGTGGTCTACAGTCCAGGATGTAGTGATGTAACGGAGGACATTGCTTTCACATCAGTGAACGTGAAGGAGAGGAGACGAGGAAAGGAAACCTCTTTAGACTACTGTGATGCCACCAGAAAGGGAGCGATGATGAGTACCCAGTGTATTTCTCCTCCAGAGGCCACAGTAGAGGGTAGCAGTCTGAAAATACACCCTGACTCGCTTCAACAATTAAAACAGGACACGAAAAGAGATGAAACATTTGTCCTTCAGGAAGATCATGTTTCCACACCTCTCACTCTCTCCCACACACACACACAGCCTATGGGTTGTATAATATGATATTGTTCAATATGTTAACCGTGAGTAGATCTAACATGCAAACAGTCAAGGCATAAGACTTAAGGCCAAACCAAATCAGTGTGTATGACTCACCCTCTGCGTCCAGCCTTGGCACCTCCTCTCCTCTCTCCCTTCCCCCCTGTGTAGCCGCGGCCTGGTTTGGGTCCGCTGTTCCCCCTGCGGTTCTGCCTCTCCACCGGACGCTGACTGGAGAAACTCCTCCTGGCCCAGGCAGGCCCCGCTGCTTCGCGTTTGGGCGTCATCCCTCCCTCGGTGGGGGTCCTACTGGGGGGTGCTGAGCCTTGAGGGGGTAGCGGGGCTGGGGCCGAGGGCTGGGTAGCTGCGTTAGCAGCCTCCAGCGCTCCCCTCCTCTCCTCTCGTTCTCTCCGTTCGTTAAAGTCACTGCTCTCTGACGCCGTCTCCCACTCCTCGTTGGCCTGGTCAGAAGAGTTCTGGTTGGAAAAGTCAGGTGACTTGGTGCCCATGGCAGAGGTGGTGGGAGGGGTGGCATCAGGCAGGGCTGGGTCAGAGGTCAGGTGCAGGTCAACGGCTGTGGGTCCCCCCTCTACAGGCATGGTGATAGGGGTCCCTGAAGCTCTGGAGAGGGTAGGGGACAGGGAGACAGGGCCAGGCCCAGAGGCACGCACTAAGGCTGGGAGGGAGGCAGTGGAGGTGGGTCCAGGTCCTGTCTCTCCTCCAGCTAAGACAGCAGCCTCTCTTTCCTTCAGCCTCCGGAAGCGGGGGGGTTTGTCCTGTCTGGGGGGTCGGGCTGGGCGAGGACGACGGGGCCTCTCTCTGTCTCTGCTACTCTGGGGTCCTCCCTCCCCAAACTTCTTCACCTCGAAAGGACGGTCTCTGTCCCCTCGTACAGGCCGTCGGTCAGAGTGGGTGTCCCGATTGTCGTAGCGTGATGAGGGTTCTGTGTCCTCAGGGCGGAAGGTCTCCATGGGTTTAGAGGGCCACTGGGAGGACAACTCTCTGGTTCCTGGTCGTCTGAGAGGAGCTGACCTAGGACCTCCTCTCTCCCTGGCTCCCCCTCGCCTGCTGTACAGGCCCCCTCTCCCCCGCCGTGACGGCTCTCCTTTGAGCAGGAAGCCTGGCTTGGGCCTACCCTCCTCGTCTCCTCCCCTGAGCCCTCCTTTCTCTCCCAGGTGAGGGGGTCCAAAGCCAGGTTTGTATGGTCCGGAGCGGGGCTCTCCTGGTAGTTCCCTGCGGAGCGGTCGGGGTGGTTTCGCGCTGGGCTCACGGTCTGAAGCCCCCGTGTCGCTAGCGGACTCCCGTCCTCCTTCACTCTCCGATTCGGTATTGGAGCCACGGCGCCTCCTGCGTTTGGGCATCACCTCGAAGTCAGAGCTCTCGCTGCGCGTCTCACTCTCTTCACGGCAGCAGCGGAAGGCAATGCCGCCACCGGTGGTTGGGAGGTCTGAGCGCGAGCGTGGCTCCCGGTAAGGGTACTCCCCTCGACTACGACCCCGGCCACCTCTATTTCGACCACTGTAAGTCCCCCGGAAACTCCGTCCTCGCGAGTAGTACTCCCCTCTGCCTCTGGCTCGAAAACCATCAGCCGGCCAGTCTCTCTCTCTGTCCCGCTCCATCTCTCTTTCCCGATCCCTTTCTCTTTCTCGCTCCCTCTCTCTCTCCTCACGGCGGTAGGCCCTTGGAGGAAGGTTGGACTCCTTCCTACAGGATAGTTTAGGTTCGGGGTGTTTATCATTGGTCATTGGTTTGTCTGTCTTGTTGTCCTGGGAGGCTGGTGCCTGTGCTCCTGATAGGGCTTGTGTGTCTCTGGATCTCTGGGGGCCATTCACAGGCCCTTCCTCAGTCTCAGGGGCCTCCCTCTTCCCATCCCTCTCCCTGTCCCTTTCTCTTTCTCCCTGGGGCCTGTCCCTGGGACCCCCAGACACTGCAGCAGGCGCGAAGGCAGCTTTTGCTCCTCCTCGCTCCTCCTTCTTGGGTCTCTCCCCTCTTTCCCCTCTCTCTCTGTGTCGCTCTCTCTCCTCCCGCTGCTCTCTCTCTTCCTTCATGTCTCGGAGTACAGGTTTCTTAATGGGTCCAGACCTGCGTACAGGCCTCTCACCCCCTGGCCCTTCCCTCCGGCCGGCCACTGACCTCCCTCCCAAACGCAACTCAGCCTTCTGCTTGCTAGGGACTGACAAGGGCAGCTTCTCTGGCTTGTGGAGGCTGTCAGATGGAGGGGTGGGCCTGTTGTTGGCCACAGCAGCCTGGGAGAAAGGCTCTTTCCTAGGCTTCAGTTCGTCTGGGCCTGGCCTCTCCCCTGCATCCTGGAGCTCAAGTGTCTTTGTGCCCAGGGGGAGGCTGTCGAACCTAGGCTCGTCCAGTTTGAGTGAGTGGCTGGAGCCCTGGGAGATGGTCCTCTGTAGCATGGCCTGTCCCAGAGCCTCAACTTCCTCTCCAGTGGGCAGGCCAGGCTCCTCTGGCTCAAAGGGGGACTCACCAGGCCCTCTCTCTGTCTGCAGGGATCCTGGAGCCTCCTCGGGGCCCGGGCCAAATGCTGACAGGGGTTCTGTGGGATTTCTGAATAAGTCAGTCTTGCTGCGGGGTTCAAGAGGACTGATATCCTGGCTGGGGTAAATAACTGGTAAACCCCGGTCCAGCTCCAACCCAGAGTCCAACCTGGGGAAAAGCGAGAGAGATGTTTTAATCAAAAACTCTGCAAACAACAGAAGTGACTGCCTCTCATTCATATGCCCTGTGGAGGTGAGGAAACCAGGTGTGTACTGAGATGTAGCCTGATTGGTGTGTTGTCCCCTCACCTGGTGTCCTTGTCCTCCCATCCTTTAGGGGGAGTGGCAGAGGTTAGGGGATCAGTTTGTGCGTACGGGTCAGACCCCCACACTGTACGTGGTTCAGAGGGGAGACTGTGGTCCCGTATGGGCCTGGTCAGGTGGTCAAAGGAGTCAGAACTGGAGCTGGACTTGTCCCCTGCTTCTCTACGAACTATCTGCTTAGGACCCATCCGCCCTGGAAACCAGATAGATAAGGGGACGGCCGGTCAAAATGATGACCTTTTACAGTTTATATACACTATACGCTATTATAAATATATGTCTACTTACAGCACAACACACACAGGGCAACAACACCCACAGAAGACAAGCAAAACTAAACTCTGAAAACACACAGGGCAACAACACCCACAGAAGACAAGCAAAACTAAACTCTGAAAACACACACAGGGCAACAACACCCACAGAAGACAAGCAAAACTAAACTCTGAAAACACACACAGGGCAACAACACCCACAGAAGACAAGCAAAACTAAACTCTGAAAACACACGTATCAGTATATCATTATCTCCGTACCAGGTCCAGGGTGCATGTTTGGCATGTCGAGCGGTGGTCTTCCAGACATTATGCGGGGGTCCATGTATGACTGCATCATGAGCCAGCGGGGGTCAAACCCCATGTTAGCCAGGTGCTGCTGATGGTGAGGGGGGCCGATGGGCTGGTACAGGGAGCGGTGCTGCTGCTGGGGGGCAGCTACACTTCCTCCTCCACCCGCACCTCCTCCTGATGGGGACACAGTCCCACCACCACCTCCTCCACCACCCTGCTGCTGTTGCTGCTGCCACTGCTGCTGCTTCATCTGCTCCTGCAAGGACAGAGAGGTAAGAGTTGGATTCAGGGCATTTCTCTTCAAAATAACATGGACAACATTAAAAGTTCACAATTCCATAGTCCAGAGATTAAATTGAACTTCATTTGGTAACTTGACTTTTCCCAAGAGGAACATTGGATGTGACATTGGGTATAAAAAAAATCTAAGCAACACCAGTCCAATACCTGCTGCCTGAGGAAGCGTGGGGGCAGAGACTTCTGGAATTGTTTGGAGTAGCCCGAGGTGAGAGAGGGGCGTATGGCTGCCTCTCCCTCCAGGTCTGGGGGGGCCACCGGGATGTCCTCTCCAATGGGGGGGTCCATACGGGGCAGAGACAGGGGCACACGCCCCTCCACTAGAGAGAGAGAGACAGTAGTCAGTCACACTGTAAACCTTCATTGAAATATATAGAAAGTGTTGCTTTGCTGGGAGTGAAACTGTGGGAGGTGAAGCAACTGGTTCATTTATGTTGGTGCAAACACAGGGCTCTGCCAGGGGGCTCACCTCTACTCTCATCGGTGCTGAAGTACTCTCGGATAGGCATGGGAATCAGTCTCTCAGTCTGGCTCTCATCCACCAGGGGGCTTACCTCGCTCAGGGGGCCCACCTCACCTAGGGTGCCCTCTCCGAGCTGAGGCTCTGGGGGTATGGACTCTGGTCTTTGAACCGGAGGGCTTGGCTGGCGAGGCACAAACTGACTCTCCTCCGCACTAGGCTCTACTCTTTCCATCCTCTTGTTCTCGCTCTCCATCCTCTCTCTTTCCATCCTCTCTCTTTCCATCCTCTCTCTTTCCATCCTCTCTCTGTCTTGGAGAGGGGCTGGTATGGTCAGGGGCTGTGGGAGAGGGTCAGCCTGAGAAGGTGCAGGGCTAGAGATGGGGGGAGGAACAGACAAAGGGGGTGTGTCTTCACACACAGCTCCCATCTCTTCATTGGTTGTCTCCCCGGGAGGGACGGACGTGGCCTCTGTTGCTGGGCGGAGTTTCTCGTTAAGGCGCTTGAGTTTCTCTGCGCAGGCGGCGAGTCTCTGCTCTTCCATCCTCTTCTCCTCCTCTTCTCTCCTCCGCCTGGCTCTTTCTACTGCTTCCGACAAGTCCTGCTTCTTGCGTTGCTGGCGCCAGGCCTCTGACTCCTCCTCGCCAGAGGGAGCTGCGGTGGGGGATTTGGCCACGCGAGGGTCTCTGCTGCCTACCAAGCGCACACCTGGCTGACCCTGGAGAGACGGAAAGAGACATGACATAAGTTCTCTAACATCCAAAAGGAACTTGTATAGTAAAGCTATTGATGGCGCATCAGTCCAGGATTCCCTCATCAAGCCAAAGATACTCAGCCTCACCTGGTAGTCCTGTGGTGGGCCGGTCTTGTACTGCCCTATACTGCCTGGGGAGGGCGCCCTGGGGTCCCTTCCATCTACCCATGAGCCTTTGCTGCCCTCCTGGCCATCTGAGGGGCGCAGAGGCCTCATCCGCTCCACTTTACCGATCCACTCCCTGAGAGAGCGAACATGATGGTTAGTCGTTTGTTAGTGCTACATGGTAATGCCTAGGCTTAAGCTCAGCGGGCTAACAGTCTCGAGGAGTACAGATAACCCAGGACAAACACAGTCTGTCACATCCAGATAGTGAGGCAGAAAACGAAGCACCTTCGTCAGTGAGACTCACCAGTTTTCTCCTTTCTCCTTGGCGGCTTGGTTCTCCTCATCGTCACTGAAGTTGAGTTTCTCTGTGTAGTCTACCTCCATCTGAGCTCCTGGATAACAGACCGGGAGAGATGAGGGTTACCATTACATGTCGTTCAAATTCAATTCTATTAAAACGTCATGTAAAAAATGGTTTTGTATAAATACAGATGAGTATTACCAGCCCAGCCCTCGTCAGCTTCAGTGTCCAGGTTGTCAAGCTCTTTGAGCTCTGTGGCGCTGATGATGGAGGGTCTGTCTGGATCCTTGAGCCAGGCCTGGGGGGGCCCCTGCTGGGGACGGACCCTCCTGGGGACACAACACACACAGGAGCGTCAGTCCACTGGGGACTGGATGAAGAGAAGTCTATGAACTCAAAGTGATGTGGTAATAATGATGAGTGTGTATGGATGTAGCAGTGTGTGTGTGTACACTCACCTGGCTCCATCCTGTGGAACAGGGTATCTTATGTTCCCTGGCAATGGAGCAAAGGGCATTCTGGGGTATGCGTGGAACATCTAGAACAGGAATACAAGGCCATTACCAAGAGAATCCTACTCTGCAAAGTCATAGAAATTTCTGGCAAACTAGCAACTACTGTCAAGACAACAGCCCATATCAGGTAAGTAATTCCATGTTTCTTTATACCCCAAGTAAAATCAATAACCCTAGAAATCAATACAGCATTCGTTCCATCACTTACATAGGGTGGCATCATGCCCCTGAACTGGGGGTGGAACTGGGGAGGCACCCCGGCAGAGGCCTGCTGGCCCCCGTTGAGTTTAGGCTGGGCAGGCACAGAGGAGGAGGATTGTAGCTGGGGCTGGGAGGAGAGGGGTGCAGGCTGGACAGACAGGGGCAGCCTCTCCCTGACTTCTCCCTTTTCATTAGGGGGCACCCTGCCACCCTCCTCCGCCTCCCCAGGGGGTGAGGGGGTGCTGAAAGCCGACCCTCCCTCCTCTGGCCCACGGCTGTCCATCTCAGAAGGGCTGGCTCCTGTGGTCAGATTCCTGCCCCCGCCCTCTCGCCAACTACCAACATCTAGGAGAGGAGAGCACGGTGGAAAATGTACTTTTTGTTCCACCAGCCACTTAGATTTTTTTACCAGGTAAAATATTCAATATTTCTCGGCATAATTACACACAACAAAAAAGAAACCCACAAAATCGACGGATGAAGACGCTACGTAATTTTTTTGTTTGTTTGTTTATGCTTTAGAATGTTCCTAAAACAGGAAATGTATTACTAGTAAGAAGTAATGTGATATATAGCTCAATTCAATAAAATGTTTGTGACCCAAGTCTTTTAACCCATAACAGTCTAAGCCGGGGTAGAGTTTTAGCCAGGTCTAAGCCGGGGTAGAGCTAAATGGAATTGTTTTAAGAAGGTTATACCAAGGCTCATTTGCCCATTTGATTTTGAATTTTAAGACCCCTTGAAGTATATAAAAAAAAAAAAAGCTTTGTAAAAAAACAACAACAAAAACAGATTCACTGCAACGGAACAACAGATAGTTCCCCACCCAAAAATTTGTGAAGGGTCTGTCCTATATCTGAGACAGTGTCTAGACTTGACAGTTTATGTAGCTTTAGTATTTTGATCAGAGTTCTGATCATGGAATTTCAAACGCGTCATGCATCTACACCTACTTCTAAATGCGTCTAGTGTGTCCGGAATCACTATTCCCACGCTATACTCAAATGCCAGTAGGTATTCTACAAATGGTGGAATAGGCTAAATATGATAACACAACTGATGGCAGTAGCTAACTAGCCAGTCAATCTCTGTAGCTAGCAAGCAACGCTAAAGGGATTGCAAACAGGTTAACATAACTCTAGCCAAACCCCAATTATTATTTTGTTAATTAGCTAGCTGGCTAGCATTTATGAGGAGGCCAGCAAACACGTTCCTCACACACTAGGAACGCATTTCCTCCAACGTTATAATGAAAAAAGTGCCTCTCGGTCCCAAAACACAAGTTTTCTGGAGACTGGTGGAAGGAGTGCTGGTGACGCAGCCCAATTGATCCAGACTGAGGAGAAATCTGCACAATGCATCCCTGAACACCTTCTGAAGTTGTCAGCCTGATCTGAACACAATAAGACAGCAAAGCGACTTTTGTGTGTATTGACTCGTCTTTTCAATTTGATCTTTGTATTTTTGATAGCAGAAGTCGCATGTACATGTCAAGTGTAGACACAACCTGAGAGGTATAAGCAAGAGCAGGAAACGTTTGATGAAACATTTAAATTTGGCCTTACTGCTATTAGCCCATTCAAATGCATTGAATAACAGATTCACAACATGTAACAAAAAGATAGTCCCCCCCAAAAAAAATCTAAAGGAAGTCTGTTCTGAAGTGTCTGTCCTATATCGGAGAGATAAGAAATATAAGGAAATACATGCATACATATCAATATATATATACAGTGGGGCAAAAAAGTATTTAGTCAGCCACCAATTGTGCAAGTTCTCCCACATAAAAATATGAGAGAGGCCTGTAATTTTCATCATAGGGACACTTCAACTATGACAGACAAAATTAGAAAAAAAATCCAGAAAAATCACATTGTAGGATTTTTAATCAATTTATTTGCAAATGATGGTGGAAAATAAGTATTTGGTCAAAAACAAAAGTTTATCTTAATACTTTGTTATATACCCTTTGATGGCAATGACAGAGGTCAAACGTTTTCTGTAAGTCTTCACAAGGTTTTCACACACTGTTGCTGGTATTTTGGCCCATTCCTCCATGCAGATCTCATCTAGAGCAGTGATGTTTTGGGGCTGTTGCTGGGCAACACGGACTTTCAACTCCCTCCAAAGATTTTCTATGGGGTTGAGACCTGGAGACTGGCTAGGCCACTCCAGGACCTTGAAATGCTTCTTACGAAGCCACTCCTTCGTTGCCCAGGCAGTGTGTTTGAGATCATTGTCATGCTGAAAGACCCAGCCACGTTTCATATTCAATGACCTTGCTGATGGTAGGCTTTGTTACTTTGGTCCCAGCTCTCTGCAGGTCATTCACTAGGTCCCTCCATGTGGTTCTGGGATTTCAGTGAATTCTATGCGTTACAGCTAGATGAGTTAGACGTGGCGGGCCTGGCACAGCTCCTGGTATACAGTGGGGCAAAAAAGTATTTAGTCAGCCACCAATTGCGCAAGTTCTCCCACTTAAAAAGATGAGGCCTGTCATTTTCATCACATGTACACTTCGACTATGACAGACAAAATGAGAAGGAAAAAAATCCAGAAAATCACATTGTAGGATTTTTTTTATGAATTTATTTGCAAATTATGGTGGAAAATAAGTATTTGGTCACCTACAAACAAGCAAGATTTCTGGCTCTCACAGACCTGTAACTTCTTCTTTAAGAGGCTCTTCTGTCCTCCACTCGTTACCTGTATTAATGGCACCTGTTTGAACTTATTATCAGTATAAAAGACACCTGTCCACAACCTCAAACAGTCACACTCCAAACTTCACTATGGCCAAGACCAAAGAGCTGTCAAAGGACACCAGAAACAAAATTGTAGGCCTGCACCAGGCTGGGAAGACTGAATCTGCAATAGGTAAGCAGCTTGGTTTGAAGAAATCAACTGTTGGAGCAATTATTAGGAAATGGAAGACATACAAGACCACTGATAATCTCCCTCAATCTGGGGCTCCACGCAAGATCTCACCCCGTGGGGTCAAAATGATCACAAGAACGGTGAGCAAAAATCCCAGAACCACACGGGGGGACCTAGTGAATGACCTGCAGAGAGCTGGGACCAAAGTAACAAAGCCTACCATCAGCAAGGGCATTGAATATGAAACGTGGCTGGGTCTTTCAGCATGACAATGATCCCAAACACACCGCCCAGACAACGAAGGAGTGGCTTCGTAAGAAGTATTTCAAGGTCCCGGAGTGGCCTAGCCAGTCTCCAGATCTCAACCCCATAGAAAATCTTTGGAGGGAGTTGAAAGTCTGTGTTGCCCAGCAACAGCCCCAAAACATCACTGCTCTAGAGGAGATCTGCATGGAGGAATGGGCCAAAATACCAGCAACAGTGTGTGAAAACCTTGTGAAGACTTAAAGAAAACATTTGACCTCTGTCATTGCCAACAAAGGGTATATAACAAAGTATTGAGATAAACTTTTGTTATTTACAAAATACTTATCTTCCACCATAATTTGCAAATAAATTAATTAAAAATCCTACAATGTGATTTTCTGGATTTTTTTTCTCTCATTTTGTCTGTCATAGTTGAAGTGTACATATGTTGAAAATTACAGGCCTCTCTCATCTTTTTAAGTGGGAGAACTAGCACAATTGGTGGCTGACTAAATACTTTTTTGCCCCACTCTGTCTGTTACGTTTATGGGGGTTCAATTAAGGAAGACATCTTCTCTGCAAACCACTGGAAATCAGGTCAACAGGAAAGGATATTATTTAAGTACTCAACAGCTTTGTGACATCAAATGGACTGGTCAAGATGTGTTGGTATCTGTAGTGATGGTGCAAAAGCCATGAGAGTGAGACATAGTGGAGGGGTAACGCGCTTCCAAGCAGTTTCTCCCGTCTCTACTTGGGAACACTGCAGCATCCACTGACAGGCTCTTGCTACCAAGGGAATGCCTGACAGCTTGAAAGACATTTTGGATACTACAGTGAAAATGGTTAACTTTGTTAAAACAAGGCCCCTGAACTCTCGTATATTTTATTCATTATGCAATGACATGGGCAGCGACCATGTAACACTTTTACAACATACAAAAGTGTGCTGGTTATCAACTGGATTCATTATCCCTTTCATGCCCTGCCTCCAGTCCATTTACCGATATCTGAACAAGAAATCCTCATCGAAATTGCAACAAGCGGTTCTGTGAAAATGGAATATAATCAGAAGCCACTGCCAGATTTCTGGATTGGGCTGCGCTCAGAGTATTCTGCCTTGGCAAAACGCAGTGTTCAGACACTGACACCCTTTGCAACCACGTTCCTGTGTGAGAGTGGATTCTCGGCCCTCACTAGCATGAAAACTAAATAGGCACAGACTGTGTGGAAAATGATTTAAGACAGACTCTCTCCAATACAACCCAACATTGCAGAGTTATGGGCATCCTATCAAGCACACCAATCTCATTAACCTGTGTAGAGTTACACAATTTTCGATGAACAAATCAAGTTTTATATGCAAGATGAATAAATAAAGAGCAAAATTGACTATTATTTGTGCCCTGGTCC
Organism: Oncorhynchus tshawytscha; assembly: GCF_018296145.1. NCBI lineage: Eukaryota > Metazoa > Chordata > Actinopteri > Salmoniformes > Salmonidae > Oncorhynchus > Oncorhynchus tshawytscha. The sequence continues at coordinate 27,694,015 of NC_056429.1, read as the reverse complement.
TATAAGAGCTCTTTGTCACATCCAACGAGCCGGGTATGACAAAAACTCACACTCGTTTTTATGTTTAATAAATGTATCGAATGGTGTGTGTGTGTGTGGCATACTTACGATGGCAAAAAACAACATTTGAGAGTGCATTGACCCTGGTGCTAGAGGGGGTACGCAGCTGGAGGTTGAATGTTTGAAGGGGTACGGGGACTATATCAAGTTCGGGAACCACTGCTCTAAGGGGTTAACCCATGTTTGTTAAAATAAACAATTCAGATACAATAGTAACAATAGTAAAAACAGAAACAGTTCTACAACTAAACATCAAGAATCAAAAAATTGCCTGACACAAAATGCTGAGTGATATGGCTTATTATAATTATTATTATAGCTTTGGGCTCTACACTGACATTTAAAAAAATAATAATAATTACAAGGAGTACATGTGCTCCTAAGTTGAAATTTAGGAGAACACTAAAAGTATGTGTTTTAATGATAAAAAATAACTAACTAAAAGTTCACGAATTAAAGGTTTTTGGAGTGTTCCATGCTCAACAGGACAAAGACCCTAAGCACACAGCCAAGACAAAGCAGGAGTGGCTTCGGGACAAGTCTCAATGTCCTTGAGTGGCCCAGCCAGAGCCCAGAGTTGAACCAGATGAACATCTCTGGGAAGACCTGAAAATAGCTGTGCAACTTCCTGTTTCCATCACAGCTGTCACGACTTTTCTGGCATAAAAACTGAGGATGGAAACATGGTTTGAGTGAGGGAAATGCTGTAAATTAAGAAGACTACAGTGCATTTCAAAGGTATTCAGACTTCCCCAAATTTTGTTACATTACAGCCTTATTCTAAAATGTATTCAATAAATGTTTTTCCTCAACCTACACACACACACACACACACACATACAATACTGCATAATGTTAAAGCGAAAACAGGTTTTTAGAAATGTTTTCAAATTTATTCAAATTAAAAACAGAAATACCTCAAATAAATATTCAGACCCTTCCCTAACATACTCGGATTTGAGCTCAGGCGCATCCTGTTTCCATTGATCATCTTTGAGATGTTTCTACAACTTGGAGTCCACTTGTGGTAAATTCAATTGATTGGACATGATTTGGAAAGGCACACACCTGTCTATGTCAGAGCAAAAACCAAGCCATGAGTTCGAAGGAATTGTCCATTGAGGCACAGATCTGGGGAAGGTTACCAAAAAAAATCTGCAGCATTGAAGGTCATCAATAACATAGTTGCTCCAGGGTTCCTCTGTGGAGATGGGAGAATCTTCCAGAAGGACAACCATCTCTGCAGCACTACACCAATCAAGCCTTTATGGTAGAGTGGCCAGACGGAAGCCACTCCTCAGAAAAAGGCAGGACAGCCCGCCTGAAGTTTGCCAAAGGCACCTAAAGGACTCTCAGACGAAGAGAAACAAGATTATCTGGTCTGATGAAACCAAGATTGAACTCTTTGGCCTGAATGCCAAGCATCACGCCTGGAGTAAACCTGGTACCATCCCTATGGTGAAGCATAGTGGCTGCAACATCATGCTGTGGGGATGCTTTTCAGAGACATTGACTAGAAGACTAGTCAGGATTGAGGGAAATATTAACAGAGCAAAGTACAGCGAAATCCTTGATGAAAAGCGCTCTGGAGCAGGTTAGGAGCTCAGACCGGGGCAAAGGTTCTCCTTCCAACTGGACAACCACCCCAAGCACACAGCCAAGACAACACAGGAGTGGCTTTGAGACAAGTCTCGGGAATGTCCTTGAGTGGCCCAGCCAGAGCCCGGACTTGAACCCCCTGGAGAGACCTGAAAATAGCTGTGTAGCAACGCTTCCCATCCAACCAGACAGAGCTTGAGAGGATCTGCAGAGAAGAATGGGAGAAACTGCCCAAATACAGGTGCGCCAAGCTTGTAGCATCATACCCGAGAAGACTCGAGGCTGGAGTCGGTGCCAAAACTGTTTCAACAAAGTACTGAGTAAAAGGGTCTGAATACTTATGTAAATGTGATCCGTTTTTATTTATTTTTATAACTTTGTAAAAATGTCTAAAAACCTGTTTTTGCTTTGTCATTATGGGTATTGTGTATAGACTGCTGAGGGGGAAAAAAACAATTAAATCAATTTTAGAATAAGGCTGTAACATAACAAAATGTGGAAAGAGTCAAGGGGTTAGAATACTTTACAAATGCTCTGTATGTATTTTGAAAGGTGAGATGTTGAGGATTATAAATACCACTTAGATATCATACAAGCAAACAACCATGAGTCCAAATGTGCACTTCACATTTCCATATCATAAACTCATGTCATATAGTGTCAACGCTTATGATCACTATTCTTGATGTACAATTAAATAAAATGACATGTCATACCCTGGGTTGTTTTGAACAAAATGAGCCTGTGCTTGTCTATTGTGAAAAAAAATGTACAACGGCACACACACCTGAATGCACTCAAGACTCGTTTCTATGCGCACCAAAATGATTTGTTTCCCTGAATTGCACTGTGAAAGCCTAACATTAATACCGTATTTTATAATTTGGCTGGTCATGTTGGCAAAATAACGGGTTTTCAAATTATGACCACCTGCTCCAGATTGCAATTTATAATGAACTGTTTTTGGATTGCGTAAACAGTAATTGTGTGATGGTGGGAATGCAGGGTTGTGTTCCAAACAAAAGAAGAGAGCTAAAAAATACATTTTAAAAAGAGACTGACCAGGTAAATCCAGGTGAAAGCTATGATCCAAAATTGATGCCACTTGTTAAATCCACTTAAAATAGGTGTAGATGAAGGGGAGGACAGGTTAAAGAAGGATTTTGAAGCCTTGAGACGTGTGTGTGTGTGTGTGTGTGTGTGTGTGTGTGTGTCAAACAGAGGGTGAATGGGCAAAACAAAATATTTAAGTGTGGAACGCTTTTGACACCTTGGAGTCTATGCCCTGGCGAATTGAGGCTGTTTTGAGGGGCAAAAGGGGGTGCAACTCAATATTAGGAAGGTGTTTTGTACACTCAGTGTAGTTGAATGTTATTTAAGCCAAAAGTGCAATGAAATGACTTAGGAACTGTGCACACTTGAGGTGTGTGGCCACTTACAGATACCAATTAGTACTCACTCAAACCTTTGTAATTTATTTGTCTAATTTTGTACTTGCCCCACATATTCCAGGAAATATGTTACTGAATGTATCCAGAGTATTTTCAGATTTAAACAAATGAGGCGAAAAGGTAAAATGCACATCAAATCAACAGTGTGATGATTGGATTCAGACTTGTGTCAGGGAAACGGTTGTGTCCTCACCTTTGGTATAATCATTCTCCCATTATCTCCAAACTGTTCCCTTTCAATTGCTACTATTGTTATGCATATTTCTTCTGTAAGAAATATTTCAATTTTGCCCTAACTATTTAGGTCAATTTCCAGGAGTGTAAAGTGTTAAGTAGCCTTTTGGGTCAATTAAATTGATAAAGAGTGTTCCCAAACGCTCTGTGTGACCACCCGCCAACGTGGCTGGTGAAATAGACATTCTTACTCGCCAACGCCAAAATCTACCTGCATTTGGCAGGTGGTGGGTGTTAATTTCCCACCCTGGATGAGAGACAACTCAAGACAACACAGGTGAGTCATTTCTGTTGTAGAGTGACAACTTTTGGGTCAGGACGTTTGGTCCATGAGTAGCAGGTAGAAAGGAGTAATGCTCATGTTCTGAGGACTGAAACTGGGGAATGTGCGTGTGTGATTATGTGAGTGTTCATACTCTGAGGTCTGAGACTGGGTCCAGGTCCATAAGGCTCCTCCTCCTGCCCCTCCCCTTTCTCCGCCTCCCCAGCCGCCTGCAAACTGGGGAACTCCTGGTGGAACTGGCTGCTCACACGAGGGGCTCCTCCTTCTAGCTGTGGTGGTGGCTTGCTGTTGGCCCAGGATCTGCTGCCCCCTATAGAGGACGAGACCTCTGGGGGTTGGGGGGCAGCGGGCTTAGGCTGGGGAGGGGGGGTCTCAGACTGCCTGATACACACAACAAAGAGGAGAGAGAAAGAGATAGTGGAGAGAAGTAGTTTATTATTATTATTATTATCATCATCATCATTAGGGCTGAGAAACAACCTGAGGACAGGCATGGTATTAGTGCGTTTAGATTTCATTCAGGGGCAGCCCTGGTATCTCACCTATCGTCTCCTCCCTCAGGTCTGGAGGCCCAGCCACTGCCGTCCTTGGGGACGATGTTAACGTTGGGGTCGTTGCCCTTATTCTCTGCCTTCAAACTGGGCAGGTTGGCAGGGGGGGGCATGCGTCGACTGACGGCAACCTTTCCCAAACTCTGGAGCCCATGTCTGGCAGCAACTGGACCGAGGGAGAGGAGAGGGCATAGAACATTTAGACATTAAGCTAGAAGCTGAATTTATTATAGCAATCCCAAATCGACCCCTAGCCCCTGGACAAGATGAGGCAGACATGAAGTGTGTATGTGAGTGAGTGTGTGTTTAGCTTGAGCATACCTGCAGTTTTCTGGGTCTCCAGAGACTTGCCCTTGTATGTGTTGAAGAGGCTAAGGGTTGCATACTTGGTCTTGCCATCCTTTGCCTTGGTGCTCTGCCCTGACTTCTCTGACATTTTCCTGGAAACTCATTGAGTCTGGTCCTCCGGTCTCACCTCCAGAACCAGCCTCCTGCAATAAAATATCAAAAAATGTATTTAAACACTGATGAGTCTGGTTTTATTATTACTCATTGCAGATTGATGGGGCATGTCGTGTTCTCATGCCAACCTCCCACAAGACAACAGGGTTAACCAATGATGTGTATAAACCCTGGATGACTGACTGACGGGGGGGGGGGCGTGCATATTGAAGACACCTCACAGCAATCTTGGCACTCCAACTACATTGTATAGATTTCATAGATTGTATAGATTTGAAGCTATAGAAATGTTTTTATTATTGTCTGCATACATTGACACATTTTATTACAGACTCCTTAATACATACTTTTAAAATGTGAGCTAAACATAAAAATGAAAGTATAACATTTTTTTCTTAAAGTATGCACTGCTACATTATGATGTAGTCAATGCCCAAATGGTAATTCAGGAACCACTAATTGTTGTGGCAGACATCTTGAATACAAAACCTAATGTTTTGATCTACTGAAATTGAATGGACATCTCCTCTAGGCATTGAGCAAACTCACTGTATAGGAGCAAAAGCAAACTCGCATAAACACACAACTTCCTAGCCACCCTAAGATAGCAGACGTCTGCCAGCTGAGAATGCAGAGGAGCTGGGAGAGGGAAGGAGTGAGTGAGAGATAAGAAGCAGAGCCACTTCCTCCACAAGGCAGCCCGGGCCAGACCCTCAGCCCGTGCGTGCCAGAGCCACAGTGGGAGGTGCCCCAGAGAGGGACAGTCAATCAAGGACACAGAAAGCAGCCTAAACAGACACTATTTTCCTCTCCTACTGTCATTTCCATCCCCCCTCTCCCTAGGATTTTCTGACAAGGTGGTATTGGTGTAGATCTAAGCAGTGGTGGAAAAAGTACCCAACTGTCACACTTGAGTAAAAGTAAAGATACCTTAATAGAAAATTACTAAAGTAAAAGTCATCCAGTAAAATTCTACTTCAGTAAAAGTCTAAAAGTGTTGGGTTTAAAACATACTTAAGTATCAAAAGTAAGAATAATTCTTAAAAATCCTTATATAAGCAAAACCAAACAGCACCATTGTCTATTTTTTTTTTACAGAAAGACAGAGGCACACTCCAACACAGACATCATTTACAAACAAAGCACATGTGTTTAGTGAGTCTGCCAGATCAGAGGCAGTAGGGATGACCAGGGATGTTCGGTTGATAAGCGCGTGAATTTGGATTATTGTCCTGTCCTGATAAGCATTCAAAATGTAAAGAGTACTTTTGGATGTCAAAGAAAATGTAAGTAGTAAAAAGTACAATATTTTCTTCAGGAATGTAGTGAAGCAAAAGTAAAAGTAGTAAACAAATAGAAAGTACAGATACCCCCAAAAAACGACTTAAGTAGTACTTTAAAGTATTTTTACTCAAGTACTTTACACCACTGGGCCTAAGGAAGTAGGATAACTTTGTTTTTTTTAAACCTGCAACTGCTATTTCCTAAATCCTAGAGTATTAAATTACATCAAACAATATCGCCAACACAAAACATTTCTCTAGGTAAAATGGGGTAATGATTATTCTAATTAAAATAGGTGTCTATGTGGACATTCTGGTGAAAATGTAAACGGTCAAAATGTTGTTTAAGAAGCAATTCTTTAGAATAATTCAATTACTGGCATTGAACGTTTCTGCAGACTTTTAGCCCCCCCATAACTGGCTACGGGACTATTGCAGCTCCTGGGAAGAAAAGCTTGTTTTATAGAGAGGATGGGATCCACCCAAATCATTTGGGGTACTGGATCATTTCACAGATTATAAGGCTGAGTTGAGACAATGACCCAAGCCCAGCTCAATTAATCCCTACCATTGTGCCGCTGAGTTGTCATAACGCTTCAGCAAATGTACATTATCCCAGGGGCGTTGGAAGACAACGTAAGTAACCTAATTTATGTCTCTCTGCTGATCCTACAGCTATTGTATGCAGTAATCATGTGCCTATGAAACACAGTTATACTGTTAGCACTGAGGCAGTGTGCCCTAGTAGGACATCCACTGTGGGTAGCTCACCCTGCACCAACATAAATAGCATGAGCACATCTACTTCTGCTAAGCTTTCCAGTAAGTTGGGAGATAGCTTAGCAGTTAGAGCGTTGGGCCAGTAACAGAAAGGTTGCAAGATCAAATCCCAGGGCTGACAAGTTAAAAATATGTCGTTCTGCCCTGAACAAGGCAGTTAACCTATTGTTCCTAGGCCGTCATTGAAAAAAAAAAAATTGTTTGCCTTGATGACAGCTTTGCACACTCTTGGCATTCTCTCAACCAGCTTCACCTGGAATGCTTTTCCAATAGTCTTGAAGGAGTTCCACATTTGCTGAGCACTTGTTGGCAGCTTTTCCTTCACTCCACAGTCCAAGTCATCTTAAACCATCTCAATTGGGTTGAGGTCAGGATTGTGGAGGCCAGCTAATCTGATGCAGCACTCCATCACTATCCTTGGTCAAATGGCCCTTACACAGCCTGAAGGTGTGTTGCGCCATTGTACTGTTGAAAAACAAATGATAGTGGGACTAAGCCCAAACCAGATGGGATGGCGTATCGCTGCAGAATGCTGTGGTAGCCATGCAAAGCAACCCCACACCTCCATGCATCACGGTGGTTACCACATGCAGAGATCATCCATTCACCTACTCTGTGTCTACCAAATAGGGATATCTTCTGTATACCACCCCTACCTTGTCATAACATTTATTGGCTCAAATGCATTGATAAAAGAAATTCCACAAATTAACTTTGATTAAGGCACCCCTGTTGTTAATTGAAAAGCATTCCAAGAAGCTGGTTGAGAGAATGCCCAAGAGTATGCAAAGCTGTCATCAAGGCAAAGGGTAGCCACTTTGAAGAAATACAGATATAAAATATATTTTGATTTGTTTAACACTTTTTTGGTTACTACATGATTCCATATGTGTTATTTCATAGTTGAAGCTTGACTATTATTCTCTAATGTTTAAAATAAAATCAAACCCATGAATGAGGTGTGGCCAAACTTTTGACTGGCACTGTATGTAACTTAAGAAACATGGTTCATGAAATAAAAAATGTGCTGTAGTAACAGATGACATTCATATTCTGACAATCTCTGAAACGCACTTAGATAATACTTTTGATGATACAGTGGTAGCAATACATGGTCAAGATCTACATAAAAGACAAATGCCAAATGGTATTGTCGTTTATATTCAGAACCACATTCCTGTAAAGCTTAGAGGATCTCATGTTAAATACTGTTGAAGTAATATGGCTACAGGTACATCTGCCTCACCTTAAGCCTATTCTTGTGGGAAGCTGCTATAGACCACCAAGTGCGAACAGTCAGTATCTGGATAACATTTGTGAAATGCATGTGATATCAACAAAGAGGTATATTTTCTGGGTGATTTAAATATTGGCTGGCTTTCATCAAGCTGCCCACTCAAGAAAATGCTTCAAACTGTAACTCATTCCTGCAACCTGGTTGAGATTATTAGTCAATATACCAGGTTAGCTACAAACAGCACAATAATTAAATAATCAACATGTATTGATCACATCTTTAATAATGCTGCAGAAATTCTCATTAAAAGCAGTATCCAAATCCATCAGATGTAGTGATCACAATATAGTAGCCATATCTAGGAAAGTTTGGACCTAATATAGTGTACAAGAGGTTATATAATAAGTATTGTAGTGATTCCTATGTTGTTGATGTAAAGAATATTTGTTAGCCTGTGGTTTGTAATGAGGAGCAACCAGATGCTGCACTTAACACATTTACAGTGCATTCGGAAAGTATTCAGACCCATTCACTTTACAGCACGATCCTAAAACATATTATTTCATTTTTTCCCCAACAATCTACACACAATACCCCATAAAGACAAAGCAAAAACAGGTTTAGGAATGTATTACAAATAAAAATGAAATATTACATTTCCATAAGCATTCAGACCCTTTACTCAGTACTTTGTTGAAGCACCTTTGGCAGTGATTACAGCCTTGTGTCTTCTTGGGTATGGCGCTACACGCGTAGCACACCTGTATTTGGGGAGTTTCTCCCATTCTTCTCTGCAGATCCTCTTAACCTCGGTCAGGTTGGATGGGGAGCGTCGCTGCACAGCTATTTTCAGGTCTCTCAAGAGTTCGACCGGGTTCAAGTCCGGGCTCTGGCTGGGCCACTTAAGGACATTCAGAGACTTGTCCCGAAGCCACTCCTGCTTTGTCTTGGCTGTGTGCTTAGGTTCGTTATCCTGTTGGAAGGTGAACCTTCGCCCCAGTCGGAGTGCTCTAGAGCAGGTTTTCATCACAGCTCTCTGTACATTGCTCTGTTCAGCTTTCCCTCGATCCTGACTAGTCTCCCAGTCCCTGCCGCTAGAAAACATCCCCACAGCATGATGCTGCCACCAACATGCTTCACCATAGGGATGGTGCCAGGTCAACTCCAGATGTGACGCTTGGCATTCAGGCCAAGAGTTCAATCTTGGTTACATCACACCAGAGAATCTTGTTTCTCGTGGTCAGAGTCCTTTAGGTGTTTTTGGCAAACTCCAAGAGGGCTGTCATGTTCCTTTTACTGAGCACTTCACTGCCTGATTGGTGGAGTGCTGCAGAGATGGTTGTCTTTCTGGAAGGTTCTCTTATCTCCACAGAGGAACTCTGGGGCTTTGTCAGAGTGACCATCGGGTTCTTGGTCATCTCCCTGACCAAGGCCCTTCTCCCCCGATTGCTCAGTTTGGTCAGGCGGCCAAATCTAGGAAGTCTTGGTGGTTCTAAACTTCTTCCATATAAGAATGGAAGGTCACTGTATTCTTGGGGACATTCAATGCTGCAGAATCTTTTGGGGCACCCTTCCCTAGATCTGTGCTTCAACACAATCCCGTTTCGGAGCTTTACGGACAATTCCCTTCGACCGCATGGCTCGGTTTTTGCTCCAACATGCACTGTCAACTGTGGGACCTTATATAGACAGATGTGTGGCTCTCGAAATCATCAATTGAATTTACCACATGTGGACTCCAATCAAGTTGAAGAAACCTCTCAAGGATGATCAATAGAAAAAGGATGCACCTGAGCTCAATTTCAAGTCTCATAGCAAAGGGTATGAATACTTACGTTATTCAGGCATCTGTATTTTTTTTAACATATTTTTTATATATATACACATTTGAAGGAGAGAAAAAAATCACTTTGTCCTTATGGGGCATTGTGAGCAGAATCCATGTTAGAATAAGGCTGTAAAGTAACAAAATGTTACTAATAAGCATGGACCCATTACAAAAATGACTAAAAACGGATACATCCCTGGGGATTGATGAGGAATTGAACAACTGTATGGTTGAGAGGGATGAGGCAAAATTCTGTCTGCACAACAGATAGGCAAACGTGCTGAAAATTGAATAATCAAGTGACTAAACTAAATTATATAAAGAATGATAGTAAAAAGATTAAGCACCTTAACTTTTTATGGCTGCAGGGGCAGTATTGATTGAGTACCTTGGATGAAAGGTGCCCATATCAAACAGCCTGCTCCTCAGTCATAGTTGCTAATATTTGCATATTATTATTAGTATTGGAAAGAAAACACTCTGAAGTTTCTAAAACTGTTTGAATGATGTCTGAGAGTATAACAGAACTCATATTGGCAGGCAAAATCCTGAGTTGAAATCAAAACAGGAAGTCAGAAATCTAAGCTTGTATGTATTCACCAGAGTCCCCAATGAAATCCCCTTGAGATGCCTTGCGAAAGTATTCGGCCCCCTTGAACTTTGCGACCTTTTGCCACATTTCAGGCTTCAAACATAAAGATATAAAACTGTATTTTTTTGTGAAGAATCAACAAGTGGGACACAATCATGAAGTGGAACGACATTTATTGGATATTTCAAACTTTTTTAACAAATCAAAAACTGAAAAATTGGGCGTGCAAAATTATTCAGCCCCTTTACTTTCAGTGCAGCAAACTCTCTCAGAAGTTCAGTGAGGATCTCTGAATGATCCAATGTTGACCTAAATGACTAATGATGATAAATACAATCCACCTGTGTGTAATCAAGTCTCCGTATAAATGCACCTGCACTGTGATAGTCTCAGAGGTCCGTTAAAAGCGCCGAGAGCATCATGAAGAACAAGGAACACACCAGGCAGGTCCGAGATACTGTTGTGAAGAAGTTTAAAGCCGGATTTGGATACAAAAAGATTTCCCAAGCTTTAAACATCCCAAGGAGCACTGTGCAAGCGATAATATTGAAATGGAAGGAGTATCAGACCACTGCAAATATACCAAGACCTGGCCGTCCCTCTAAACTTTCAGCTCATACAAGGAGAAGACTGATCAGAGATGCAGCCAAGAGGCCCATGATCACTCTGGATGAACTGCAGAGATCATCAGCTGAGGTGGGAGACTCTGTCCATAGGACAACAATCAGTCGTATATTGCACAAATCTGGCCTTTATGGAAGAGTGGCAAGAAGAAAGCCATTTCTTAAAGATATCCATAAAAAGTGTCGTTTAAAGTTTGCCACAAGCCACCTGGGAGACACACCAAACATGTGGAAAAGGTGCTCTGGTCAGATGAAACCAAAATTGAACTTTTTGGCAACAATGCAAAACATTATGTTTGGCGTAAAAGCAACACAGCTCATGACCCTGAACACACCATCCCTACTGTCAAACATGGTGGTGGCAGCATCATGGTTTGGGCCTGCTTTTCTTCAGCAGGGACAGGGAAGATGGTTAAAATTGATGGGAAGATGGATGGAGCCAAATACAGGACCATTCTGGAAGAAAACCTGATGGAGTCTGCAAAAGACCTGAGACTGGGACGGAGATCTGTCTTCCAACAAGACAATGATCCAAAACATAAAGCAAAATCTACAATGGAATGGTTCAAAAATAAACATATCCAGGTGTTAGAATGGCCAAGTCAAAGTCCAGACCTGAATCCAATCGAGAATCTGTGGAAAGAACTGAAAACTGCTGTTCACAAATGCTCTCCATCCAACCTCACTGAGCTCGAGCTGTTTTGCAAGGAGGAATGGGAAATAATTTCAGTCTCTCGATGTGCAAAACTGAGAGAGACATACCCCAAGCGACTTACAGCTGTAATCGCAGCTAAAGGTGGCGCTACAAAGTATTAACTTAAGGGGGCTGAATAATTTTGCACGCCCAATTTTTCAGTTTTTGATTTGTTAAAAAAGTTTGAAATATCCAATAAATGTCGTTCCACTTCATGATTGTGTCCCACTTGTTGATTCTTCACAAAAATACAGTTTTATATCTTTATGATTGAAGCCTGAAATGTGGCAAAAGGTCGCAAAGTTCAAGGGGGCCGAATACTTTCGCAAGGCACTGTATTATGTTGCACTGCCTAGGGGTTCCACTAGATGTCAACCATCAATAGAAATTATAAATGAGGCTTATATGTTGTTGTGGGAGTGAATGAGAGCAGAATATATCAGATGTCCATCAAGCAGCCATTTTGTGATCGCATTTTTTCCTCATGGTATTTACTTGCGTTCCATTACTCACGTAGACATGAAGGAATATTCTGGTTGGAACTTTATTGAAGCTATATGTTAAAAACATGCTAATGATTGATTCTGTACTTCGTTTGAAATGTTTCTTTGACCGGTAATATCACTTTTTGAAGTTTTTGTCCGATATAACGATGACCAGAATTAGCGTTTGGATATGTATACCAAACACACTAACAAAAGAAGGTATTTGGACATAAATAACGGACATTTTCGAACAAAAACATTTATTGTGGACCTGGGATTCCTGGAGTGCTTTCTGATGTAGATCATCAAAGGTTAGGGAATATTTATCATGTAATTTCTTGTTTATGTTGACGCCATCTTTGCGGCTGTGGTGTTTTTACTTTTGAGCGCCGTCTCAGATTATTGCATGCGTTTCTTTTTCCGTAGAGTTTTTAAAAAATCTGACACAGCGGTTGCATTAAGGAGAGGTATATCTATAATTCCATGTGTATATCACTGAATCTATAACTTGTATTGTCATCTACATTTATGATGAGTATTTCTGTTGAATGATGTGGCTATGCAAAATTACTTGATGTTTTTGGAACTAGTGAATCTAACGCACCAATGTAAACTCAGATTTTTTGATATAAATATGAACTTTATAAAACAAAACATGCATGTATTGTCTAACATGAAGTCCTATGAGTGTCATCTGATGAAGATAAAATTAATCACTAACCTAACCCAATTATCTTTATTTCTGGTTTTTGTGAATGCTGTATTTTGCTGGAAAATGGCTGTGTTTATTGTGGTTTGGTGGAGACTTAACAATCGTTTGTAGTGCTTTCGCTGAAAAGCCTATTTGAAATCTGACACTTTAGTGGGATTAACAATAATATTACCTTTAAAATGATATAAGACACATGTATGTTTTAGGAATTGTAATTATGAGATTTCTGTGGTTTGAATTTGGCGCCCTCTATTTTCACTGGTAGTTGTCATTATCGATCCCAGTATTGGGATTGCAGCCATAACAGGTTAAATGGAATTCTGAGCAAAAAGGCAAACTCCACATCATCATTGATTGAATCAGCTGACTCATTCATCACAAAACCCACTGATTTTGACAATTACTTTAATGATTCTTTATTTGGAAAGATTAACGAATTTAGGCATGAGACGCCAGCAACAAACACTGACACTACACATCCAAGTACAACCGATCAAATTATGAAAGACAAGCATTGTAATTTTCAATTCTGTAAAGTGTGGAAGAGGGGAAAAAATGGTTGTCTACCAACAATGACAAGCCACCGGGGTCTGACAACTTGGATGTATAATAGCGGACGATATTGCCACTCTTAATTGCCATAACTTCAATCTAAGCCAACTAGAAAGTGTGTTCATTCAGGCCTGGAGGGAAGCAAAAGTAATCCCAATACCCAATAATAGTAAAGCCACCTTTACTGGCTAAGTTAGCCAACACATCAGCCTGTTACCAACCTTTACTAAACTTTTGGAAAAAAATTGTGTTTGACCAGATACAATGCTATTTTCATGGCAACAAATTGACAACAGACCCCATAACAGTATGCTTATGGGGAAGGACATTCAACATGCATGGGACTTACACAAATGACTGATGATTGGCTAAGAGAAATTGATGATAAAAAGATTGTGGGGGCTGTCTTGTTAGACTTCAGTGCAGCCTTTGACATTATCAATCATAGTTTGCTGCTGGAAAACTTGTGTTACGGCCTTATACTCCTTGCTATATTGTGGATAAAGAGATACCTGTCTAACAGAACACAGAGGGTGTTCTTTAATGGAAGCCTCTCCAACATAATTCAGGTAGAATCAGGAATTCCCCAGGGCAGCTGTCTAGGCCCCTTACTTTTTACCAATGACATGCCACTGGCCTTGAGTAAAGTCAATGTGTCTATGTACACGGATGACTCAACATTATACACGTCAGCTACTTCAGCGAGTGAAATCACTGCAACACTTAAGAGCTGCAGTTATTTTCAGAGTAGGTAGCAAGGAATAAGTTAGTCCTCAAAAAAATATTTCAAAAACTAAAAGCATTGTAATTGGGGCAAATCATTCACTAAACCCTAAACCTCAAATAAATCTTGTAATAAATGTGGAAATTGAGCAAGTTGAGATGACTAAACTGCTTGGAGTTACCCTGGATTGTAAAATGTCATGGTCAAAACATGTCAAAACAACATGAAGAACAGGAGCTAAGAGGAGAAATATGTCCATAATAAAACACTGCTCTGCCTTTTTAACAACACTATCAACAAGGCAGGTCCTACAGGTCCAAGTTGTCGCACCTGGACTACTGTTCAGTTGTGTGGTCAGGTGCCACAAAGAGGGACCTCGGAAAATACAACTGGCTCAGAACAGGGCAGCACTTAAATATACACGAGAGCTAATATTAATATGTCAATCTCTCATAGCTCAAAGTGGAGGAGGGATTGCCTTCATCACTACTTTTTTTTGTAAGAAGTGATGACATGCTGAATGCACTGCGGTGTCCGTTTAAACTACTAGAACACAGTTCAGACACCCATGCATACCCCACAAGGCATGCCACCAAAGGTCTCTTCACAATCTCCAAGTCAAGAACAGACTATGGGAGGAGCACAGTACTACATAGAGCTATGGCTACATCAAACTATTCCACATCAGGTAACTGAGGCAAGCAGTAGAATCAGATTTGAAAAACAGATAAAAAAATACACCTTATGGAAGTGGGGACTGTGAAGAGACACACACAGACACATAAGACAAGCAATCTACACACAGGTGCACATGGATTTTGTATTGTAGATACGTGATAGTAGAGTAGTGGCCTGAGGGAACACAATTTGTTGTAAAAAGTGGAATGAAATAGAATGTATTTAAGTTTCCCCATTACAAGTGATTTCAATGGGTCTTTCTCCATTCTGTTTGTGTTATACTATTCAATCAAAAAGTCAGCATTTTCATCCATTTCTGCACTTATTTGAGATCATTTCCACGTAGGGCTGCACAATATGGGCAAGCTATCTGGGGCTTATTTTTTACCAAATGTTGCAATTGCGATTTGACTTGCGATTTAGAGCAAAACCCTTGGGTGAACTGGTCCTTGCTGCTGTTCCAGTTTCAACTGTTCTGCCTGCGGCTATGGAACCCTAAACTGTTCATATTTACTCGAGGTGCTGTCCTGTTGCATCCTCTACAACTACTGTGATTATTATTATTGGACCCTGCTGGTCATCTATGAACATTTGAAAATCTCAGCCATGTTCTATTATAATCTCCACCCGGCACAGCCAGAAGAGGACTGGCCACCCCTCATAGCCTGGTTCCTCTCTAGGTTTCTTCCTAGGTTTTGGCCTTTCTAGGGAGTTTTTCCTAGCCACCGTGCTTCTACACCTGCATTGCTTGCCGTTTGGAGTCTTAGGCTGGGTTTCTGTACAGCACTTTGAGATATTAGCTGATGTACAAGGGATATATAAATACATTTGATTTGATAGAGGACTGAGGGTCTTTCAAATATTGAAAGTGTGTAAATACACTGCTCAAAAAAATAAAGGGAACACTAAAATAACATCCTAGATCTGAACAAAATATTCTTATTAAATATGTTTTTCTTTACATAGTTGAATGTGCTGACAACAAAATCACAAAAATTATCAATGGAAATCAAATTTATCAACCCATGGAGGTCTGGAATTGGAGTCACACTCAAAATTAAAGTGGAAAACCACACTACAGCCTGATCCAACTTTTATGTAATGTCCTTAAAACAAGTCAAAATGAGGCTCAGTAGTGTGTGTGGCCTCCACGTGCCTGTATGACCTCCCTACAAAGCCTGGGCATGCTCCTGTTGAGGTGGCGGATGGTCTCCTGAGGAATCTCATCCCAGACCTGGACTAAAGCATCTGCCAACTCCTGGACAGTCTGTGGTGCAACGTGGTGTTGGTGGATGGAGCGAGACATGATGTCCCAGATGTGCTCAATTGGATTCAGGTTTGGGGAACGGGCAGGCCAGTCCATAGCATCAATGCCTTCCTCTTGCAGGAACTGCTGACACACTCCAGCCACATGAGGTCTAGCATTGTCTTGCATTAGGAGGAACCCAGGGCCAACCGCACCAGCATATGGTCTCACAAGGGGTCTGAGGATCTCATCTCAGTACCTAATGGCAGTCAGGCTACCTCTGGCGAGCACATGGAGGGCTGTGCGGCCCCGCAAAGAAATGCCACCCCACACCATGACTGACTCACCGCCAAACCGGTCATGCTGGAGGATGTTGCAGGCAGCAGAACGTTCTCCACGGTGTCTCTAGACTCTGTCACATGTGCTCAGTGTGAACCTGCTTTAACGTCCTGCATGGTGTTGGGCTGTAAGCACAACCCCCACCTGTGGACGTCGGGCCCTCATACCACCCTCATGGAGTCTGTTTCTGACCGTTTGAGCAGACATGCACATTTGTGGCTTGCTGGAGGTCATTTTGCAGGGCTCTGGCAGTGCTCCTCCTGCTCCTCCTTGCACAAAGGCAGAGGTAGCGGTCCTGCTGCTGGGTTGCTGCCCTCCTACGGCCTCCTCCACGTCTCCTGATGTACTGGCCTGTCTCCTGGTAGTGCCTCCATGCTCTGGACACTACGCTGACAGACACAGCAAACCTTCTTGCCACAGCTCGCATTGATGTGCCATCCTGGATGAGCTGCACTACCTGAGCCACTTGTGTGGGTTGTAGACTCCATCTCATGCTACCACTAGAGTGAAAGCACCACCAGCATTCAAAAGTTACCAAAACATCAGCCAGGAAGCATAGGAACTGAGAAGTGGTCTGTGGTCACCACCTGCAGAACCACTCCTTTATTGGGTGCGTCTTGCTATTTGCCTATAATTTCCACCTGTTGTCTATTCCATTTGCACAACAGCACGTGAAATGTATTGTCAATCAGTGTTGCTTTCTAAGTGGACAGTTTGATTTCACAGAAGTGTGATTGACTTGGAGTTACATTGTGTTGTTTAAGTGTTCCCTTTATTTTTTTGAGCAGTGTAGTTACCCATGTTATTTTTAAATGTATATATTTTTTTCTTCATATTTTTTTTCAATTTTTGGGGGGGTGTGTTAGAATACTATTTTGGCATTTTGTATATAGTTATTTGTTTCTAAATGTGTACCTTCACCAATTTGGCCACTTGGGTACATGATAAATGTCATGTAGCACACTCATTTTGGAAGTTATCATTCTGAAACTTTGCACAAGTACTGTTGCCCTCTTATGTTTTTCACTGAAATTGTCCCCATCATCCTATCTGAATGTTTTTTATTTTTTTTATCTTGTTCATTTTAAAGATACAACAATAAAAATAAAAAACGTATGTTTTTTTCCGCTGTATTATCTATACCAGATCTATTGTGTTATATTATCCTACATTCAATTCACATTTACACAAACTTCAGAGTGTTTTCTTTCAAATGGTACCAAGAATATGCATATCCTTGGTTCTGTGCCCGAGCTATAGTCAGATTTGGGTATGTCTTCAGGCGGAAATAGAAAAAAGTAGGGGGGGGGGGGTAGCTCTAAGAGGTAAGCAAAGTGAAAATAGCATTGTTGCATTGACCAGACTCATGTGAGGCTCCCGAGTGGCGCAGCAGTCTAAGGCACTGCATCTCAGTGCTAAAGGCGTCACTACAAACCCTGGTTCGATTCCAGGCTCAATCACAACCGGCAGTGATTGGGAGTCCCATAGGGCGGCTCACAATTGGCCCGGCGTCGTCTGGGTTAGGCCGGAGTAGGCCGTCATTGTAAATAAGAATTTGTTCTTAACTGATCTGCCAAGTTAAATACAATTTTTTTAAACTGTCTCGCGGTTCAGGAACAACACATGTGCTCGAGTGACAGGGGGCGGGAATAGGTCTGTGTGGAAAGCAGCATAGAGAGAGAGCGCAGTCAGCGATGACTCAAGTAGCGAAGTAAACTATAAAAATAGACGTTACACATGTCGTATCACATTTAACAAACCAAACATTCAAATACCATTATAGAAGGTAAAGTAAAAACACAAACCGGTCCGTGCAGCAATACAGGTATATCATAAAATACCCTAATCAGTGGTAACAGACAAAGTGGAGAGCTTTGATTTGGATCCCCGTTAGCGACAGCTACTCTTACTGGGGTACGACACAACGATCTATCTGCAATATTAAAGCTGATCTACCAATAATAAAAATAAAACACTGCCTTATTCTGTCAAGTCCCACATAACCCAGCCAAGCAGAGGTTGTTGCCCACCTGCTCTATACAGCCACAAACCCAGCTTCAGTTCAAATCATGTCCAGTAGTTTCTCTCTGCAATCCAGTCTCCAGCCTTACCTTGCCTTATATTTGGATTAAGACGTTTTTATCCAAATTGACACATACACTGAGTGTACAAAACATTAGGAACAACTTCCTAATATTGAGTTGCACTTCCTTTTGCCCTCAGAACAGCCTCAATTCATCAGGCCATGGACTACAAGGTGTCAAATGGTTCCACAGGGATGCTGGCCCATGTTGACTCCAATGCTTCCCACAGTTGTGTCAAGTTGGTTGGATGTACTTCAGGTGGTGGACCATTCTTGATATGCTCCAGTTTCTTGTGTATAAGAAACACAGCAGCGTTGCAGTTCTCAAACCGGTGTGCATGGTGTGCAAACCGGTGTGCATGGCACCTACTATACCTCGTTCAAAGGCATTTAAATCACACCCTGAATAGTACACACACACACACAATACATATCTTAACTGTCTAGGCTTAAAAATCTTTCTTTAACCTGTCTCTTCCCCTCATATACACTGATTGAAGTGGATTTAACATCAATAAGGGATCATAGATATCACCTGGTCTGTCATGGAAAGAGAAGGTATTCCTAATATTTTGTACACTCAGTGTATAGCCCTTATAACAGTAACCCTGTCCCTTTGCCTCCAGGGAGAGCTGAGAGAGGAGAGGAAAGATGAGGAGCAGAAGGAAGGAATGGGATGTCACCTCTAGGCAGTAAGCAGATAGATGTCCTGAATTATTCCTTTGTTATTTGCTTTCACCAAGTACTTTCAGATTGCTGGAAATTATGGAAATGAAACAAGGAACCCCTTTTAGACTATTGAGATGGGCCCTATGGCAGGAAGCTACAGATGGACATAAAACTGTGCAGTGCACTGTGCCAGTTGAGGAGGTGGATAATCAGCTGAGTCACCACTCACTGCCTCACAGTGATACAACAGCAGTCAGATGATAGAGATGTGCACCTTTCCCTTTCGAGGCAATTAAATATGCATCTAAATACATGGGCTCCGATACAGGAACGATAGGTTTTAGTTTGAAACGATACAATTGAATTGGAGAACAAATCGATGCAATACACTAACATTTGTTGCATAAACACATTCATTTTCCATTCTAAATTAAAATCGGCTGCTGAGCTGGATCTGTCTGAGCTGACTGGTGTGTGTAAATTATGTATGTCTATGGTGTATGTAATATATAGGCACCTGAGCTGAGCCATATCAGATTAGGGGAGGGAAATGTAGTCTATTTTTTTAATCACCATAACCCACTACTTGTCATTTTTTTGGTTAAGTGTTTACTAGTAATGTATCAATATTAATAATTTACAAATTAGCTATGACATAGACAATGAATATAATGCACAACTTTGGATTTTACCCTTTTGGAAGTTTACGAAGTAATCTCTTCTCGCTTCGGCCATGCGCCCCGCAAAAATGATTGACGTCCTGGTTATGAAATTATCGATTTGACCCTACATAAAAAAACATGAGCATATACACTGTTTAAATTAGGGGGGAGCTTTAAACGGTAAAACGAAATTAGGCTCCTTGGAAATCCCTAACTTAAAAGATACATTCTTCACAAAATATAACTAACAAGTCCCGATCATTACCGGAAAATAAAAATTCAACGAATTCCTTTGCCACACAGAGGCTCTAGTTTTATGACTGTAGCCTAGTGCCGGTTTGATGACTTGTTATTGGACAACAACAGCAAGCAAAACACATCACCCGTGAAAAGCAAGAACACCAGCAGCCTAAATGATTAAATTCTCTCTCCCCGCGGGAAGCGCGATGTAGACTATCTGCATTGTGAATTCACATGGAATTTTCTATATTTCTGTTATCGCTTTAACAGAAAAATTATTTAAAGACTGTTTAAACATTAACAAAAATTGTCCATCCGTTACTTCCCTAGTTCAAAGCAAAACTACCAAAACTATTGTTGATGGTTAAGTTGTGCAATCAAAATCAAATCTATTTAAAGCCCCGTTCAGCAGGTACAGTATAGCCAGATGAGTGTTGTGTGTCTGGTAGCTTACTTTTATTCTTGTAAAACAAGTTTACAGCACATTATAACAATGACCTAGGCAAATTACATAGGTTGTCACTCAACTAATAAAGCCTAATATCACGCAGGCCATATTAGCATTTGAAAGCTGGGCACAGTGCGCAGTTTGACTAGGCTACTAATAATCGCCTGGGGTTGTTTGGCATGCAAAATGACTTGTAGATCAATTACTGTCAACACAGTTACATGTAGTTTGACACTGAAAGTTTTCACAAAATCGGAGGTATTTTCGAAAGGTAAAGAATGCAATATGAGCCACAAAAAAAACGGAACCAGTGATTCTAACGTTTGAATCGATTTTCTGACCGATGCATGCTACATTTTGATCGGTTTGGGGTCCGCGGATCCACGTACTTGAATAGGGGATTACCGATACGCCATTACATGCCTACCAGAAAGCCATGCTGAACACACAAACCACACACCTACACTGATATTAAATAAATGGGGCTAGTAACAGAGTCCCACAAAGGGCTTAACCTGCAATTTTGATTTTATCCATCTTGGTTTAAAAATCAGTAGACACAAGGGAGAGGAGATGCAGTGATGTAAGCCACTTTATACTACTATTGCGATGCAGCCCATCCATAGTATTGAGCTGCAGCCTCTTGGGAGGAAGGAACATCAATATCTCCCAGTCCGTAGGGGGATGGAATTAGATGGTGCCTATCTTTCCCAGTAATTATGGAATAAGGCCTGCAGTCATCTTCATATAACAAATGACAGAAAATATGTAATTAAATATGGACTTAAACCTACTTTTGAGCAATAAACAAAGTTGACCTATGGGTGAACTATACACACTTTTAGGATTTCCAATGTGAGACAATCAGTTGAAACAATTTACTCTCCTATGAAATGGCCTCAACTGACCAACTCTGGAGATTCGGAAAGACACGCACACAAAAAACCTTGGTCAGACAGGGAGGATGAATCACTTCTTTTCACCATCTCCTCTGACACCACAGTCTGAACATTCACAGATGCACTCACTTCCTCATACACCCAAGGCCAGGTCAAATCGCTGCCTGGTCATTTGCATACCAGTCACATAGCAGAGTGCTCAATAAATACATCTGCATCGTCAGTCATTGGGATCACTGGTACCTGAGGTTATCAACATACATTGTGGTTCATATAACTTACTAATGGACATGTCCGGCAGTCAGGATCATTGTCAACACAAAACATGTTAAAACCGGTTGACTGTGTGGTTACCAATTGTCTAGGTGAACGTGTTTGAGTTGTGCATCATCGATGAAAGGATAGTCAAAAGAATAATAATTTCTAAACTGGGGGGGGGGGCATAGACACAGTCACGTTCAAACCACAATAGTTAAGGTAATGTCTATGCAACGTGTTCAACCCTCAAACACAAATTTGTAATATCAGCAATGTTCAAGGCTTAGAGATTTTTGTAGAATCTCAGCCAAGTAGTGAAATGGTAACTAGTTCACCGGCAGGAAGATGCCTGGCTTCATGGACCATTTTAGGCAGGGTGGGTCACATTGGCCCGACGCAGGGGCCTCTTCTAGCATAAAGCACCAAACCTAATCGAACACAAATTCACGATATCAAACATGATTCCTCAGCCCAGTAACAGTATATTGGATTGTTAACGGGCTTCAATCGTTCAGATTTAAACTACACACTGCAGTATGGTGGGTTAACCATCTACCTAGTTGAAAATAGTCCGAGCGTTCAGTTTCGGTTTTGAATTCCATTTGCCATCACATCGATATTCGGCTTCGCTAACCTGGCTTTCACCACTAACTATTTAGCTAGAACATCATTGACATGGCGACCTACCCGTCACCGCCGGTCCCTTTCTTCTAGTCTGTCGTATGCCTCGTCTGGGTTCGGCCTGTTTTGTGCGAGTGTGTGTGTGGCCGGCGGATTACAAAAGCTACCTTGCTAGTTCGGCTAACGATATTAGCTAGCGTGGAAGCTAGCATCCAACAAGCTCCTCTCGACTTGCACGGGCCTGATGCGTTTCTGTTGCCTACACCGTGCCCTTTCTTCTTCCCCGACGTGTCCTCCGTTATTTGGACGTTAACAGGCACTCGGCTTGTGTTTCTGTCTTCTTGCACACCCGTTGTCTCGTATGAGACAGTATTGAGTGAGTGAAGGCGCCGCGGCCTGTCGCACAATCAAAGATGGCAGACCGCCAGTCCACGATCGTCACTAGTTACCACAGCCACAAAGTCAGAATTATGTCTAAACTCCGCCCTTTTCTACAATTTATCTTCTTAAAATCTGACTTTAAACCTTAACCACACTGCTAACCGTATGCCTAACCTTAAATGAAGACTAAAAATCGAATTTTTGTTTTCATAATTTTTTACGATATAGTCAATAAATACTTTGTGACTGTGGTAACTAGTGACAACCCCAGTTCCACGGGTGTCTGACATCATCACCCACCCACAGAAGACGGCGGCTGCGGAGCAATTCAATTCAATTGCGGAGCATCAGTCTTGAAAAATATTAATGATATACTGACAAGATACATGTCTCTCCGTCCTAACAATGGGAGTCGTTGTCCACAAAGCGGCACGGCGGTACTAGCCTCATACCATGAATATTCATGGTCATCGAGACAACTCCGTTATATAAAGAGTTTCTTCTAAAAGTGGCCGGGATCTCACGTATCCTACATATCAGTACATTCCTAACAACTTTATCATTACGAAACATCCAATAGATCAAAAAAACATCACGTAGCAAATAAGCCATACATTTTTCAGTTGACTAAATTCGACACTCTCATTGACCTCCGTACAAAAACTCCTTGCTTGGTGAGCGAAACAACGAAAAAGCGCCACCTGCTTGCTGGAAGAAGACAGTTATTCCGCTGAGTTTGGCCTGTTCTTCTTCCTCTCTTGTTACATTTTAAAACTCTGTGGTAGGATGAAGCCACAGGTGAGCAGACACTGGCCGTGTTCGAGAAGATCAAAACCGTAATGTATCATGGGTAAATTGTGACTGACTGACAGATTTACAAATAATAATGATCTGTAGATTATTATTTATGATGCAGGGTTCTTTGCGGATCTGTCAGTCTGCAGTTGCCTGCAATGTCGAACAAGCCCACTGCAGTAAGGTTGGTTTGTCATTTTCACTATTTAAAAATTAAAGACTAAGGACAGTGTCGGGAGAATGAACGGGCAACTTCTAGCTGGAACAAATTGTTTGGAGTGCTTGGCTTGGTACCCTACTGTACCTCATCTCTGCACCATTAGCCCACATGTGATAAGAACACCCCGCTGTCAGGAGTGGATTGGACATCTGGCAAATGGCAGATGGGATAGACCATTTTTTTGCTGGGTGGGCTGGTCGAAATTGACACACACACAAAATATTTGTATATACACTACATGACCAAAAGTTAAACACGCCATCAGCAAAGAGACCTTCTACGACTTACAAAAAAACATAAAGGGTGCATATAAATGTAGAAAGAGCACGTTCTACGTTGTCACTTCACTCTCCTCTCCCCCCATGCACTCAAGATTTGTTTTTATCAGATCGTATAACATTTCATAATGCCATTGCAGGATAAACACAGCTTTGGAAGCCTTTCTCTGTTGAAGATAGGAGGGTCTCAGCTTTCTGTTGGTATAATTTGTATTTCTCAACTCTCAATATTCAGCTAAATAGCAACTATTTTACAACCTTGATATTTGATATGGCTTTGAGATGTGGAGTTTTTTGTAGGACATTCACTGTACTGTTGGATGAATACATACATGGCTACTAGCAGTGTGTATTATATTTAGAGTTAGCGATCTAGTTAATGTGTTTTGAGTTTCCACTTCCTAAGGTGTTGAACCCCAAATGAATTAGCCTATGATATTAATTAGTGCACATAAAGATGTATGTAATTCATCTCTATTTTGACAGTAAAATATAGCAACTATGGTCCAGATTGTCAACTCCAAATTCCTGACAATCTGGACTATGTTGCCCATCAAAATATCTTGAATCATGCATGCCTGCTTAGACTTGTTAGATTAAACAATTTAATTATTGAATACCTCAGGAGTCAATTTATTATAGTTCTTTATTATAGCACTATGAATGACTTTACAAATCATGGGCTGGCGCCACCAACCATAAAAGTTAGTGGCATCAGTGACACCAGGGGAAATGTTAGTGTAGAGCCCTGTAATCGTAATTAACACCTAGGGTAAGTGTTGATTCAGGGGAGCACATATGACAGCCATTAATTTGCAATGGAGCCTAAGTCGTTAGGTTTAATTTTAGAACGTGTATGGCTTAAGCGTACAGACAGAGAACAAGAAGACCGTGTGGATAAAATGCCAGTGCCAAATTCTTGTCCAAGTCCGCCCATGCCTCCTGTACAGTTACAGTGGTTGTTTCTAGTGAGGGGATGATTGATACATACAGGAGCTCCTCCTCCTTCTTCTTCCATGGTGCTTTAGAGGTGCTTGATGCCATCTACTGTATGGGCTGTGTCTTGCCTACTGTCCTGGAGTGTAAATTCATTACACTATGTGACACAAAAAGTGGAGGGAAAAAGGAAAAACAAATTGCCCTACCAACTAACCCTACACCCATTAAAACATCACCACTATTCCACTACTTGGCCCTATTTGATCCTACACCAGACCTGCACACTATCGTTTAACACACCATGTAACTCTTCTGCAGTAAAATCTTGTACACTCAAGTATTTCTCTGCAGCTGCCACCACAAAATCTATTTTCTATCATTTACGTTCCATTTCTGCAGTACAGTTGATAACCATGACTAGGAACGCTAAGAAGCCAACCTTACTGAATCACATAATTATTCCTATCACTCTCGGCCTCTGCCTACTCACAGGGATCCTCTTAGGACCCATCTTCCTCTACTACTCTCTTCACTGCCTCAGCATACAATACATTCTGTACTACTCTGACCCTGGCAACCTCAACCTGCCTTTCTCTCACCGGACAGCAACATGGGTACCCCTACAGTTAACACACACAGCTTTTTCCACCGATACTACACATTCCTTTGCCTCATGTCCTCCTGCATACTTCTCACATCCAGGAATCTCCCTCCTACAAATTGCTGCAATATGCTTGGCACTTAAAACACTGTAATGGGTTCGGGACAAAGCTCTCACGGGATAACTGGCACATCCTAACTTGACTTTGTCAGGTAAAGACTCTGCTACAAAACTCAGCAGGACAGACAGTGACTTCTCTGTTACACCACACTCTCCACCGGGTCTGCTTCGCACCAAATGGCGGGTGTCACAGACACTGGGAATCTTACAATTCAGTTGGTCCTTCTCAACACTTAACACCACCCCAGTTATCACTTCTTTCAATGGTGCCCTTCTCTGGAGAGCAAACCCAGCTAACAACAAATGTTCCCACAACATTAGAGAACGTTCCCTTAAGAGTCTCATTAGGTCATAAACTAAAATTTTCATAGGAATGTTCCCATGAATTCCAAGGAACGTTTCCAAGAGACCATTCACTTAATGTCAAATAGAACTTACCCAGAATGTGGTTACCATGTACTCATGTTCTAGACACGTATTATGGTAACATTGCAAGAACATTCATGTGTCCAGTTTTTTGTGGGTTAGGAGAATATTCCATCAACGTCCCACCTAACATACACAGAACAAGTGTGTAGACATGTGTCATGGGAATGTTGCAAGAATTCATTACACATCACATATTGTTACTGTTGCCAAGCCAATCAAGGCCCTGATTGGTAAACCACTGATTCATTCATAGCTTTTTATGTTACAAATTACAATTCGTATTATAAGTTATGAATTTGCAAACGTATGATATGTTATGAATTCTAGCTAGGTGGCTAATGTTAGCTAGCTGGCTAACGTTAACTAGGCTAGGGGTTAGGATTAAGGTTAGGGTTAAATTTATGAGTTGAAAAGTTGCTAATTAAACTAAAGTTGTCCGTAATGATTTTCTAACTCACAACCTTTGGGTTACTAGACATTCGCGATATACATCCACCCAACCATCCTACTTTTGTTTTTGCCTTAAGTAAGCATCTGTCTTATGTAACCATACCAAACTTGACATACTAATTTGAGTGTCCCTGGATTTACATTTACTATGTAACATCTAGTCTATGACTCCAGGTTGTACTCACACAGTGTTATCAACTTACATATTTGATATACATGATCACATTATACATGTTCATTTATACAGTAATTATTTTTCAACATGTCCTCATCTGGGAGTTGAACTCACAACTTCTTGGTTCATGACAATCTGATGTTCACGCTACACCACCATGTAGCAGGTAGCAGAAAATCTGTCTATTCTCATCATTGATTTCATTGACTTATTTCAGAAATTAAAGGGCTTTCTGTATAGTTGCCTAAAGTTGGCGGGGCAAATAACCTGTCCTAATGATATTCCTGAATCATTATGATCAATCAAATATTTTCTCGAGTGTACTTTTAACAGAGCTGAGATTTACTTCAAAGTGCATTCACCCTATTGCTTACATCTATCAAGTTGTTTCGTAACTACACTAGCGCATAGGGAGGTGGGTTTAGGGTTTCTTCTGGGCAGGGCCTAACTATACTGGCCCAATAAGCACATGCCCTAGAGATATCCCTTATTGGGACAGTGGTTAGGGTGTTCACCACTTGTGGTGGTGGCCTGGGTCTGAGACCCGCAAGGGGTGTCAGCCTACTCTCACATTTTTAGCAATATATGTTATTGTCGTTTTGAACTGCCTTTATCAGACATTTCGATTGTTGATATGGAACGTTATTTATAACACTTGGTAATATTATTTATGCATCTTTGTTTATTATCATAATCTGTGTTTAGATTACTCCTCTCACTCATTTCTGGAACTTTGTGTCTTTGTGCACGATCTCCAGATGCTTTTTCAGGTTTGATGTGATGTTTCTGGATGAAGAGATCATTCAATGTTTGCATTTGACTAAAAATGTTATCTTTCTCCTCGATTAACTCAAAATAATAGGAGCATTTAGACAAAGAAAAGGTTACACGGGGTAACAAAACAGCTGCCATTTTTCTTTGATTTTTGGCTTGATTATATCCTACTGGAAACTGGTTAGCCTACAGCATGAATTAGCGTGAGACAAGATTTGAAAAAAATATATATATATAACACACCGGTAGAGATATGCTTCTGAAAGTAATATACGGGTTACTTGAAAAGATAACTGTAATAATACAACTATATTTGAAGACAGTACCTCGTTATAGTACTCTGTTACTCATACAAGTAATATATACTGAACAAAATATAAAACGCAACAAATCAAATCAAATTCAAATCTAATTTTATTTGTCACATACACATGGTTAGCAGATGTTAATGCGAGTGTAGCGAAATGCTTGTGCTTCTAGTTCCGACAATGCAGTAATAACGAACAAGTAATCTAACTAACAATTCCAAAAAAACTACTGTCTTATACACAGTGTAAGGGGATAAGGAATATGTACATACGGATATATGAATGAGTGATGGTACAGAGCAGCATAGGCAAGATACAGTAGATGATATCGAGTACAGTATATACATATGAGATGAGTATGTAAACCAAGTGGCATAGTTAAAGTGGCTAGTGATACATGTATTACATAAGGATGCAGTCGATGATATAGAGTACAGTATCTACGTATGCATATGAGATGAATAATGTAGGGTAAGTAACATTATATAAGGTAGCATTGTTTAAAGTGGCTAGTGATATATTTACATCATTTCCCATCAATTCCCATTATTAAAGTGGCTGGAGTAGAGTCAGTGTCATTGACAGTGTGTTGGCAGTAGCCACTCAATGTTAATGGTGGCTGTTTAACAGTCTGATGGCCTTGAGATAGAAGCTGTTTTTCAGTCTCTCGGTCCCAGCTTTGATGCACCTGTACTGACCTCGCCTTCTGGATGACAGCGGGGTGAACAGGCAGTGGCTCGGGTGGTTGATGTCCTTGATGATCTTTATGGCCTTCCTGTAGCATCGGGTGGTGTAGGTGTCCTGGAGGGCAGGTAGTTTGCCCCCGGTGATGCGTTGTGCAGACCTCACTACCCTCTGGAGAGCCTTACGGTTGAGGGCGGTGCAGTTGCCATACCAGGCGGTGATACAGCCCGCCAGGATGCTCTCGATTGTGCATCTGTAGAAGTTTGTGAGTGCTTTTGGTGACAAGCCGAATTTCTTCAGCCTCCTGAGGTTGAAGAGGCGCTGCTGCGCCTTCCTCACGATGCTGTCTGTGTGAGTGGACCAATTCAGTTTGTCTGTGATGTGTATGCCGAGGAACTTAAAACTTGCTACCCTCTCCACTACTGTTCCATCGATGTGGATGGGGGGTGTTCCCTCTGCTGTTTCCTGAAGTCCACAATCATCTCCTTAGTTTTGTTGACGTTGAGTGTGAGGTTATTTTCCTGACACCACACTCCGAGGGCCCTCACCTCCTCCCTGTAGGCCGTCTCGTCGTTGTTGGTAATCAAGCCTACCACTGTTGTGTCGTCCGCAAACTTGATGATTGAGTTGGAGGCGTGCATGGCCACGCAGTCGTGGGTGAACAGGGAGTACAGGAGAGGGCTCAGAACGCACCCTTGTGGGGCCCCAGTGTTGAGGATCAGCGGGGAGGAGATGTTGTTGCCTACCCTCACCACCTGGGGGCGGCCCGTCAGGAAGTCCAGAACCCAGTTGCACAGGGCGGGGTCGAGACCCAGGGTCTCGAGCTTGATGACGAGCTTGGAGGGTACTATGGTGTTGAATGCCGAGCTGTAGTCGATGAACAGCATTCTCACATAGGTATTCCTCTTGTCCAGATGGGTTAGGGCAGTGTGCAGTGTGGTTGAGATTGCATCGTCTGTGGACCTATTTGGGCGGTAAGCAAATTGGAGTGGGTCAAGGGTGTCAGGTGGGGTGGAGGTGATATGGTCCTTGACTTGTCTCTCAAAGCACTTCATGATGACGGATGTGAGTGCTACGGGGCGGT
Organism: Oncorhynchus tshawytscha; assembly: GCF_018296145.1. Lineage (NCBI taxonomy): Eukaryota > Metazoa > Chordata > Actinopteri > Salmoniformes > Salmonidae > Oncorhynchus > Oncorhynchus tshawytscha. Next base: position 27,664,484 of record NC_056429.1, on the reverse strand, counting down.
AGTCGTTTAGCTCAGTTACCTTAGCTTTCTTGGGAACAGGAACAATGGTGGCCCTCTTGAAGCATGTGGGAACAGCAGACTGGTATAGGGATTGATTGAATATGTCCGTAAACACACCGGCCAGCTGGTCTGCGCATGCTCTGAGGGCGCGGCTGGGGATGCCGTCTGGGCCTGCAGCCTTGCGAGGGTTAACACGTTTAAATGTCTTACTCACTTCGGCTGCAGTGAAGGAGAGACCGCATGTTTTCGTTGCAGGCCGTGTCAGTGGCACTGTATTGTCCTCAAAGCGGGCAAAAAAGTTATTTAGTCTGCCTGGGAGCAAGACATCCTGGTCCGTGACTGGGCTGGGTTTCTTCCTGTAGTCCGTGATTGACTGTAGACCCTGCCACATGCCTCTTGTGTCTGAGCCGTTGAATTGAGATTCTACTTTGTCTCTGTACTGGCGCTTAGCTTGTTTGATAGCCTTGCGGAGGGAATAGCTGCACTGTTTGTATTCAGTCATGTTACCAGACACCTTGCCCTGATTAAAAGCAGTGGTTCGTGCCTTCAGTTTCACACGAATGCTGCCATCAATCCAAGGTTTCTGGTTAGGGAATGTTTTAATCGTTGCTATGGGAACGACATCTTCAACGCACGTTCTAATGAACTCGCACACCGAATCAGCGTATTCGTCAATGTTGTTGTCTGACGCAATACGAAACATCTCCCAGTCCACGTGATGGAAGCAGTCTTGGAGTGTGGAGTCAGCTTGGTCGGACCAGCGTTGGACAGACCTCAGCGTGGGAGCTTCTTGTTTTAGTTTCTGTCTGTAGGCAGGGATCAACAAAATGGAGTCGTGGTCAGCTTTTCCGAAAGGGGGCGGGGCAGGGCCTTATATGCGTCGCGGAAGTTAGAGTAACAATGATCCAGGGTCTTTCCACCCCTGGTTGCGCAATCGATATGCTGATAAAATTTAGGGAGTCTTGTTTTCAGATTAGCCTTGTTAAAATCCCCAGCTACAATGAATGCAGCCTCCGCATAAATCGTTTCCAGTTTGCAGAGAGTTAAATAAAGTTCGTTCAGAGCCATCGATGTGTCTGCTTGGGGGGGATATATACGAAGAGATTATAATCGAAGATTATAATCGAAGAGAATTCTCTTGGTAGATAATGTGGTCTACATTTGATTGTGAGGAATTCTAAATCAGGTGAACAGAAGGATTTGAGTTCCTGTATGTTTCTGTCATCACACCATGTCACGTTAGTCATAAGGCATACGCCCCCGCCCCTCTTCTTACCAGAAAGATGTTCGTTTCTGTCCGCGCGATGCGTGGAGAAACCCGCTGGCTGCACCGCTTCACATCAGTGGGAATACAGATATGCATCTGTTGGTCACATCTACCTTTAAAAAAGGTATCAGACAACCAGTCAGTATCTGGTGTAACCACTATTTGCCTAATGCAGCACAACACACCTCCTTTGCATAGAGTTGATCTGGCTGTAGATTGTGGCCTGTGTAATATTGTCCCACTACTCTTCAATGAAGTTGTTGGATATTGGCGGGAACTGGAACACATTGACATAGACGTCGATCCAGAGCATTCCAAATATGCTCAATGGGTGACATGTCTGAAGAGTATGCAGGCCATGAAAGAACTGGGACATTTTCAGCTTCCAAGAATTGTGTACAGATCTTTGAGACATGGGGCCGTGCATTATCATACTGAAACATGAGGTGATGGCGGTGGATGAATGGCACGAAAATGGGCCTCAGGATATCGCCACGGTATCTCTGTGCATTCAAATTGCCATCAATAAAATGCAATTGTCTTTGTTGTCCGTAGCTTATGTGCCAGCCCATACCATAACACCACCATCTCCATGGGGCACTCTGATCACAACGTTGACATCAGCAAACAGCTCACCCACATGACGCCATACACGTGGTCTGCGGTTGTGAGGCCGGTTGTACACACTGCCAAATTCTCTAAAGCAATGTTGGAGGCAGCTTATGGTAGAGATATGAACATTAAATTCTTTGGCAACATCTCAGGTGGACATTCCTGCAGTCAGCATGCCAATTGCACGCTCCCTCAAAACATAAGGCATCTGTGGCATATTTTAGAGTGGCCTAATATTGTCCCCAGCACAAGGTGCACCTGATCATGCTGTTTAATCAGCTTCTTGACATGCCACACCTGTCAGATGGATGGATTATCTCTTGGTTAAGGATAAATAATCACTAACAGGGATGTAAACAAATTTGTCCACAAAATTTGAGAGAAATAGCTTTTTGTGCATTTAGAATATGTCTGGGATATTTTATTTCATCTCATGAAACATGAGACCAACATTTTACATGTTGTGTTGATATTTTTGTTTAGTGTATTGCTATTTTTCCACATTAACACTTGGAGATGGAACTCTGTGTTGTGTATTATTTTATATAACTTGCATCATCATTGTTTAAATGATAAATGTAAGAATGTTCAGACATGCTACTGTAAATATAGACATTTTACATATTCTGTTCCTCAACTTTGAAATTAGATCCAATAAGTCAAATGAAGTAAACGAAGACAACAGTTGTCTTGACTTTAAATGTCAAGTCAGGATAACTACAAATCTGTACATTGACTTAACTTACAAAATTAAGTTAAATCGGCTAAGACCTATGTCTTTCTTTAACTTTTAAGTCAAAACCAAGAAGTCCAATCAGTGGTCTGTGCAACTGCCTCCGGTGCACATGTACTATTGTGTGGGTTTGAACTTCTTAATTGTTGACCTTATAGTGTACCTATTGTTTAAAAGTGGAAACCATTTTTTTATTTTTGAATTTGTGAGTGTTTTTGCCTTTCCACATTGTGATTGGTGAAATATGCTTTATTTTTATACCCCAGTTAAAGGGAGTCATGGAAGTTCATTTTTTCATAAGTAAGAATCCCTATGGAGTGCCAACAATTGTCACAATTGTCATTTTGTGGATCAGTTTGTTTTAAATGGAATTTGATGGGGGCAACTTTACTGGAGTGACTTCCCCCATATTCCTTGCAGCCAATAAATTTATTTTTTGTCTCTGAGGGCAAAAGTCACATGCAATATCTCTTTCTCATTTCTGTCACCACTGCAGCAAATGTTGATGAATATGGAGCCGCATAGCATGAACTGTGCCAATTGTATCGGCCATGGGTTCATATTGTGTTAGCTGAGGGTTACAGGTTTTTACTGCATGAAGGTCTACACATGTCTATCTAAGGCCAAGCTGCTTGATTAGCAAGTAGGCCTATTGCTTATTCCTGTAAGACTAATTGTAAGTCACTCTGGATAAGAGTGTCTGCTCTCTGAATAAATTGTAAGAGAATGATTTACATTTACTATTTCTCTGTGCATGCACATCTACTGGGCCTAAGCTTTCATGGTTAGCCATTTTTTTTTTTTTACTAGGCAAGTCAGTTAAGAACAAATTCTTATTTTCAATGACGGCCTAGGAACAGTGGGTCAACTAACAATTCGTGTTTGGGGAATGCCAATGTAGTGTAAGTAATATGTGTAATGTTACAATTGGTTATAAAAGAGATGAACTACAACAACATAAAACACTTGGAATGCATCAGATGACCTATCCCATGGTGTGATGTTTGTGTAGTTTGCTCCTTGTTTGCACATTGATAGGGGATACAGATCAAACTTAATTTTGTTTAGCACTTGCTCCTTGTAATTCTAGTAATCAATTCATTCTCAAACAGAAGTGTATAATGTTTAGAATCAAACATATTTTTTATTTACTTAAGCCTTGTCATACTAGCACAATTTATTTTAGAACTCAGTGGTCATTTTTGGCAGGGGTGCATTTCAGGAAGTGGCTTGATCAAGACCGTGCTTCAGCAACTCTACTGCATTCAACAGCTTTCCAAGCGGGAGTGAGTAGCTTGGCAAAAGCTGAGTATCTCCTTTAAAGAAATACAACCACTAGCATGTTATTTACCTACTTGGTTACCTACACGGTATACATATCTATATTTATTGGGTAAGTTAACAAGTACCCTTTATAAAAAAAAGAATGATAACTTTTCAGCACAATAATAGCAAGGGCCACTATGTTACATGCTAGTTAGCTGGTTAGAACCGCACACACCAAACCATGTTATAAAAATTCATTTTGCAGTTAGTAAACAGGTTTACCTAGACAGCACTTTTTATGTAAAGATTATTTTTTAGATTCTTAGAAATCCAAAAGCATTATTCCTTCAATGGATGAAGTGAAACTGTAAGTACTGCAGATTTGACACATCAAATCAACACATCCTTATTAGACATTACAAATTGAAGCTGTGGACATTATGAAAGAACCTGTCCATTACCATGGATCCACCAAGACTGTCCCTGCACCTTTAAAACAGAAATAGCACCCAAGAAGCATTTGACTCAACTAGAGGTCGACTAATTAATTGGAATGGCAGATTAATTCGAGCCGATTTCAAGTTTTCATAACAATCGGAGATTGGTATTTTTGGGCGGCGATTTGCCGATTTAAAAAAAAAAAAATTTTTTTTTTAGACCTTTATTTAACTAGGCAAGTCAGTTCAGAACACATTTTTATTTTCAATTACGGCCTAGGAACGGTGGGTTAACCAATAATTATTGTTATTGCTCAATACAATTGCAGTTTTGACATTTGAAGTGTGTTTGTTATTTGTAACTATGCACAGCCCGTTACTTGCAACAAGTTAACATTTTATGATGTGTGAATTCTATAGTCAAAATTTGAGTAAAAAAGATTACAGAGATTCACAGCACGAGAACGGTTCGTCGGGAGCTTCATGAAATCAGTTTCCTTGGCCGAGCAGCCGTACACAAGCCTATGATCACCATGCGCATTGCCAAGCGTCGGCTGGAGTGGTGTAAAGCTCGGACTCTGGAGCAGTGGAAATGCGTTCCCTGGAGTGATGAATCACGCTTCACCATCTGGCAGACCGACGGACAAATCTGGGTTTGGCGGATGCCAGGAGAAGGCAACCTGCCCTAATGCATAGTGCCAACTGTAAAGGTTGGTGGAGGAACAATGGTCTGGGGCTGTTTTTCATGGTTTGGGATAGGCCCCTTAGTTCCAGTGAAGAGAAATCTTAACGCTACAGCATACAATGAAATTGTAGATGATTCTGTGCTTCCAACTTTGTGGCAGAAGTTAGGGGAAGGCCCTTTCCTGTTTCGGCATGACAATGCCCCTGTGCACAAAGTGAGGTCCATACAGAAATAGTTTGTTGAGATCAGTGTAGAAGAACTTCACTGGCCTGCACACAGCCCTGACCTCAATGCAATCGGACACCTTTGGAATGAATTGGAACGCCAACTGCGAACCAGGCCTAATCGACCAACATCAGTTCCCGACCTCACTAATGCTCTTGTGGCTGAATGGAAGCAAGTCCCTGCAGCAATATTCCAACATCTAGTGGAAAGCCTTCCAAGAAGAGTGGAGGCTGCGAAGGGCGGACCAACTCCATATTAATGACCATGATTTTGGAATGAGATGTTCGACGAACAGGTGTCCACATACGTTTGGTCATGTAGTGTCTCTGATGCTGTCTGGTCCAAAAGAGTATGACATTGTTGCCGCTCGTAGCCTTGAATGCAAGGAAAGCCATCGAGAATTTGGCCTCCCTTGATTAAAAAAAGTTTTAAAAATAATAACCAATCAGCGTTAAGCTAAACTGAGTGAGCTCAACTGTGAATGGTCCTGGCACACACAAAAAAATTGTCACGGGAAGCCAGTTTGGATTTGGCTTCACTCCAAACGCATCGAGTGCATACATTACTGACAGAAACTCTTTGTGCATCTTGTTGTGTTGTTGTCCTCCGGTGTCTAGCTAGCTAGCTAAAATGGTCCCTTTCCTAAATTAGCCATGGATGGAGATAGGGATTTGGACTTATGGTTTTACTTAATTCCCTGTACTGACCAATGATTATAACGGCAATTCTGATCCAACCATAAATTCTGCCCCTGGCCTGAGAGGGTGGAAGTTCAATATGTAGCTAGATGTAGAAGGCTAATGTTAACTAGCTAACGTTGCCCATGAAAGGAAGTTAGGCTAGCGAGCAAGCTTTTTAGCCAGGACAATAAAAAATGAAAGCGTGTACTGTATGACAGAGTGATAGACAGTTTCTTCAACATTAAAGAGGGTGAGTCAACATGTTTCTTCTACTTGCACGCACACACCAGCGCACACACACACATAAATCAGAACCATGAACAGCCACATCTTATTTTGCTTACGTTGATTAGACTAAATCGTTTTTGGTATCTTAGTTGTCACTGTATTAGACTAAGCAGAGGTGATTTGAAGTTGAAATGGTGCTGGAATAATGGAGGCAGCTAATGTTTTCTTTGCGACTTGTGGTAACTCTCCGTGGTTCTAAATCAATAGTTTTTTTAGTGGTCCGGAAATGTGGGAAAAATTAACTTGCTTGACCGTGCTGTAGGTTCCATGCAATATGTTTTATGGACTTCACCAGACAGAGGATGCTCTCCGGTTTTGTGATGAAACAAAGGGGGTTGAATTTATTCTGCCACTGTGTCTTCTTATTGTCTCTGCTTTAGGCTTAAATATCAAGGTCGCAAGGCATATGAACGAACAGGTTATAGAGCAAACAACGCAATTATCACAACACATAGATTGTAATATGGCTTTTTTTCTAGCTTGGCTTCCCCAGTGATTTTACCCATGCACAACTATTAGATTAGAATCTGAGTGTTTTCTTCCTGCCTTTTGTGTTAACTAACAAAGTGCAAAGAAATGTTCATTCAAGATGGGAGGACCTACTTGAATTTGGTTAAAACCCCCTAAGGTCGATGTGCACGCCCCCGTGGAAAATCAAATTAGCATAATAAAAGAATCCCCAGAAAAATCTGTCATTTTAAACTAGAGATATGTTTTTTTGCATCTGGTGGTGGATTGAGACGCATATCTATGCATCTGCGATGAAAGGTGACAGAGCTGAGTTTGTTAGACCATGACACATCCCAAAAATCTGTCTTCTCACGAAATTGTCTGTAGTGTCCGAATGGTTTGGCAAACTACAAACTATTATGACCCCTCTATGGAAAGATGAGACTCTCACAAACACGATGGTGTTCTCGTTTTGCTTTACAATCTGACAAGCGTCTCGGTACTGCCGATCTGCCAACTTCTGTGTGTAGTGTCCGAACAGTTTGGGCTACATCTAGGATGCCCACAGGCCTCACAGGACTTGTCTGAAGGTCCCCCGGTACCAGTTGAGAAAATTAATGGAAGTACTTTATATATGGAGACTGTTTAGTGTCAAAAATGAGGGGTTAAATACATGTAAAAAATAAATGTTTCCTGATCTTCCTCTTCCTCAAATATAGGACGGACACTTCAGAACAAACATACTTTAGATTATTTATTTTTGACTATCTGTTCCATGTAGTGAAACTGTTATTCAATGTGCGGGCTAATAAGGCCCAAAAATATATATATTTTTGATACTTCAAGGGGTCTTCAAATTCCAAATCAAATAGCTAAATTATCCTTGGTATGACATTTTAAAAACAATTCCATATTGCTTCGAGAACTTGCTTCCAACTTCCTGTGTGTATTTTCTCTTAGAGGTTATTCTGAACTGAAGACACATTAAGTCTTATTTAGTTGATAGTCATTTACTCTGTGTATTCTTTAAGGTGTCATGTATTTCATGAACACTAATTGTTTGAGTATTAATTATTTCAAGACTTTTAGTTGAACTGAATAAATGCATTCCTTGTTTTACTGAGTAAATCTTTGATTCTTTAATTTAGTAGGTCTATTGTTAAATATTATTTACACTATACACTTTTATTTAACTAGGCAAGTCAGTTAAGAAGAAATTCTTATTTTCAATGATGGCCTAGGAACAGTGGGTTCAAGGGCAGAACGACAGAATTGTACCATGTCAGCTCGGGGATTTGAACGCTCTAACCACTAGGCTACACTGCCGCCCCACATATGCTTGGGTTCCACCTTGATGTCCCTGATCTACTTGACTCAATAAATTAATGCTAGAACATCGGTCGCCAAGGTTAGCTATTTGTAACTAGCCTCTTAATAATTGCATAACAGTGCAAGAGAGACATGTTCATTATATTCATACTGAGTGTCACTACCTTGACTAGATGCTCCAGAGACACACGGGGCCAATTGCATTTATTCACATAATAATGGATTCAGATTGCTGAATGTAGTTTATTATTATTAAACATCGTATTCATTCATCTACAACAGCAATCCATGCTTTGGTTAAATGGCGGCAGGTAGTCTAGCGGTTAAGGGCATTGTATCCGAGAGGTTGCTGGTCCTAAGCACCACTAGGTAAATAAAATCTGTCTGTGCCCATGAGCAAGGTCCTTAATCCTAATTGCTCCTGTAAGCCACTAGCATGTGGAAACAGTGCCGGGGAAACCAAAGCATGAATTGCTGTCATACCTTGTCCATAGACTGCTAACATGGCAAGGAAACCAATGTGTAATTTAGGTGAACTATTCCTTTAAGACAGACTGATAGCATAGCTAGCCATAGCTAGCATTCACTGGTAGAAGTAACTTTTGTGTGTAATGGAGTTGACTGGTGACTATGAATATATATATATAATTCACAACATTTTGACAGGAGCTATAATCCAGTTGTAATACAAAAAAACTATGTAAACTATGTGTGTCGTCATTGCTTGAATTCAAGCGTGTCTGCATTACTTTCAATGGGGAAAGATTGCTACCCGGCTTCTGTGATTTTAGTTGAAAACGTCACTTCCCCGTCTGGAGCTATACTCGCTGTCTTTTTTGTTGACAATGACATCAGTGAGGTACAAGTGGGGGAATCGGAGCACAATGATGATAGACAAGTTTTCCACCTGTAATTACCAGTTGGAGGGTCATTCAACTAGATTCTTCCCAGTTGTATGTGGTAAATAATACCACATTCCTACTTGGTTATGAACGCAGGATGAGGTTAGTAACAACTGGGGTTAGAGCGAAAACATACAGGAGGGAAGCACTTCAGGAAAAGGGTTGGAGAACCCTGCTTTAATCCATTCTCTTGTACTATTAGTATTAGTCCAGTTGTCTTTCACACACCTATAGTGCATTCGGAAAGTTTTCAGACCACTTGACTTTTTCCATATTTTGTTACATTATAGCCTTATTATAACATATATTAAATACATTTGGTTCCTCGTCAATCTACACACAATACCCTATAATGACAAAGCAAAAACAGGTTTTTAGAAAATGTATTGAACAATTACATAAGTATTCAGACCTTTTGCTATGAGACTCGAAATTGAGGTCAGGGGTATTCTGTTTCCATTGATCATCCTTGAGATGTTTCTACAACTTCATTGGAGTCCACTTGTGGTAAATTGATTGGACATGATTTGGAAAGGCACACCTGTCTATAGAAGGTCCCACAGATGACAGTGCATGTCAGAACAAAAACCAAGCCATGAGGTCGAAGAAATTGTCCATAGAGCTCCGAGACCGGATTGTGTCGAGGCACAGACCTGGGGAAGGGTAACAAAAAAGTGTCTGCCGCCTTGTTGACTCCTTGCTGTCCCCAGTCCACCTGGCCGTGCTGCTGCTCCAGTTTCAACTGTTCTGCCTTATTATTATTTGACCATGCTGGTCATTTATGAACATTTGAACATCTTGGCCATGCTCTGTTATAATCTCCACCCGGCACAGCCAGAAGAGGACTGGCCACCCCACATATGCTCTCTCTAATTCTCTCTTTCTTTCTCTCTCTCGGAGGACCTGAGCCCTAGGACCATGCCCCAGGACTACCTGACATGATGACTCCTTGCTGTCCCCAGTCCACCTGACCGTGCTGCTGCTCCAGTTTCAACTGTTCTGCCTTATTATTATACGACCATGCTGGTCATTTATGAACATTTGAACATCTTGGCCATGTTCTGTTATAATCTCCACCCGGCACAGCCAGAAGAGGACTGGCCACCCCACATAGCCTGGTACCTCTCTAGGTTTCTTCCTAGGTTTTGGCCTTTCTAGGGAGTTTTTCCTAGCCACCGTGCTTCTACACCTGCATTGCTTGCTGTTTGGGGTTTTAGGCTGGGTTTCTGTACAGCACTTTGAGATATCAGCTGATGTACGAAGGGCTATATAAATACATTTGATTTGATTTGATTTAGATCAAATAAACAGCAAACCTGGATTCAAAAAGGGCGGGCTGCAGCATTGAAGGTCCCCAAGAACACAGTGGCCTCTATCATTCTTAAATGGAAGAAGTTTGGAACCACCAAGACTCTTCCTAGAGCTGGCCGCTCGGCCAAACTGAGCAATCGGTGGAGAAGGGCCTTGGTCAGGGAGGTGATCATGAACCTGATGCTCACGTTGACAGAGCTCTAGAGTTCCTCTATGTAGATGGGAGAAACTTCCATTATGATAACCATCTCTGCAGCACTCCACCAATCAGGCCTTTATGGTAGAGTGGCCAGACAGAAGCCACTCCTTAGTAAAAGGCACATGACAGCCCGCTTGCCAAAAGTCACCCAAAGACTAAGACCATGAGAAACAAGATTCTCTGGTCTGATGAAACCAAGATTGGTCATGTCCAAAGGAAACCTGGCACCATCCCTACGGTGAAGCGTGGTGGTGGCAGCATCATGCTGTGGGGATGTTTTACAGTGGCAGGGACTGGGAGACTAGTCAGGATCGAGGCAAAGATGAACGGAACAAAGTACAGAGATCCTTGATGAAAACCTGCTCCAGAGTACTCAGGACCACAGACTGGGGGCGAAGGTTCACCTTCCAACAGGACAATGACCCTAAGCACACAGCCAAGACAACACAGGAATGGCTTCTGTTCAAGTCTCTGAATGCCCTTGAGTGGCCCAGAGAAACTCCCCAAGTACAGGAGTTGGACAAATCATGCCCAATCAATTGAATTTACCACAAGTGGACAATGAAGTTGTAGAAACATCTCAAGGATGATCAATAGAAACAAGATGCACCTGAGCTCTCATAGCAAAGGGTCTGAATACTTATGTAAATAAGGTATTTCTGTTTTTAGTTCTTTATACATTTGCGAAAATTTAAAATAAATAACTTTTTTTGCTTTGTCTTTATCCATTTTAGAATAAGGCTGTAACATAACAAAATGTGGACAAAGTCAGGGGTTCTAAACTTTTCGAAGGCACTGTATACCTTGAATTTGACAAAAACAAAGATTACATTAAATCAGTCATGATTGGCTTGATTTAGTTACACAATTTCGATATGGACAATTCAGGGATATTTGGTTTTGTCCTCTTGATCAGAAATAACCATAGTTAATAAGACAAGTTGTAATTAATGGACGACATAATTTGGGAATTAAAAAGTAATGAGTACACCAGCATTTTTCATTCATATTAGCCAGAGTTTCCCAAACTTGGTCCTGGGGCCCCCCTGGGTGCACATTTAGGTTTTTCCCAAGCGCTACACAGCTGATTCAAATAACCAACTCATCATCAAGCTTTGATTATTTGAATCAGCTGTGTAGTGCTAGGGCAAAAATTAAAACATGCACCTAGGACCCTAGGACCGCGTTTGAAAAACCCTGATATAACCTGTACGATGTATTGCCACAGTATAATTTCTAAACAAGAAAATGCTTTATTTTAGTTGCACTGAATGATTGTGAAATAGTTCAATCACCCCTTAGTCTGCTCGGTTTCCAGGTTTTATTTCTACCGAAGATAATAAATAGCCTGTCTTGGAAAATGTTTGAATAAAGCGAGGCTAAGTTAACACTGACGTCACATGTAGCTCGGCTTTTAGAGAACAGTACATTTTGGAAGCAATTAAGATCAGCTGTGCGGGTGATCTTAATGTGTATTGATAGTTTAATGAGAGATAAAATAGTGGCCAACAGTGGATGCAATAGGACCATAGTGTTCATTTCCACCCCCATATGATCTCAGGTAGACTGTATATCTTATAGAGGAGGCCTGTGGGGAGTGATGAGAGACTGTGTCTGGTATAGAAGGTTGTTAGTAGAACAGTGCCAGACAGAGTCAGTATCAGACTAGATGAGGCTCTGGTTCTGCTCTCTGGTTGTGGCGACATCCTGGTCCTGAAGGGCTGGGCTACACGCTCCCACTGGGTGAGGATGGCCTGTCGGGCTCCGTCCCACTGTCCTGGCCCTCTCAGACGGTACTGGTACGGGGTGCAGGGCCCCAGTAGCACACGCAGCCCCACACCAGGCTCCCTCAACAGGAGCCCTAGGAGATTAGGACGAACCCCCAACTCCTCTGCCATGGAGTCCATGTAGGGGATATGGTCCACCTGGAGAGGGTGACGCTCCAAACAGGCAAACCTGGAGGGAGAAGGAGGGTATACACACGCAGGTGTTTTGAAAGTGCTTATACCTCATTTAAAAAAATAGTTTACCTATTGGCAAACGAATTACAGTATGTGAGTGTAATAACACATGGATGTTGTCCCACCTGTTTTGCAACGTGCTGGTATCTCTCTTTACGTCCTGCAGCATGGCTTCTTGTGAGGGTCAGTGTTAGTAACCCTGGAGCAAGAAATCATGTATTCATGATGTACTCCTGACCCCTCCTGTCTCAGCCTCCAGTATTTATGCTGCAGTAGTTTATGTGTCGGGGGGCTAGGGTCTGTTTGTTATATCTGGAGTACTTCTCCTGTCCTATTCGGTGTCCTGTGTGAATCTAAGTGTGCGTTCTCTAATTCTCTCCTTCTCTCTTTCTTTCTCTCTCTCGGAGGACCTGAGCCCTAGGACCATGCCCCAGGACTACCTGACATGATGACTCCTTGCTGTCCCCAGTCCACCTGGCCGTGCTGCTGTCCAGTTTCAACTGTTCTGCCTTATTATACGACCATGCTGGTCATTTATGAACATTTGAACATCTTGGCCATGTTCTGTTACAATCTCCACCCGGCACAGCCAGAAGAGGACTGGCCACCCCACATAGCCTGGTTCCTCTCTAGGTTTCTTCCTAGGTTTTGGCCTTTCTAGGGAGTTTTTCCTAGCCACCGTGCTTCTACACCTGCATTGCTTGCTGTTTGGGGTTTTAGGCTGGGTTTTTGTACAGCACTTTGAGATATCAGCTGATGTACGAAGGGCTATATAAATACATTTGATTTGATTTGATGTATTCCACACATTACTATTGACACAAACCTCATCTTCCATCGCTCGCATTCAAATACACTAGGCTACCCAACTTCAGACACAGAGCTCTGGGATGAATCAGGAAAAGGGGAGTTAGTGAGGGAGTTGTTATTTATTTATTTTTATTTCACCTTTATTTAATCAGTTAAGCCAGTTGAGAACAAGTTCTCATTTACAACTGCAACTTGGCCAAGATAAAGCAAAGCAATGTGACACAAACAACAACACAGTTACACATGGAATAAACAAACATACAGTCAATAACACAAAAGAAAAGTCTGTATATAGTGTGTGCAAATAAAGTAAGATTAGGGAGGTAAGGCAATAAATAGGCCGTAATGGCGAAATAATTACAATTTCACAAAAACACTGTGTTGATAGATTTGCAGAAGATGAATGTGCAAGTAGAGATATTGGGGTGCAAAGGAGAAAAAAACAAAAAACAAATATAAATATACAAAATAATATGGGGATGAGGTAGTTGGATGGGCTATGTACTGGTGCAATGATCTGTAAGCTGTTCTGATAGCTGATGTTTAAAGTTAGTGAGGGAGATATGAGTCTCCAGCTTCAGTGATTTTTGCAATTCTTTCCAGTCATTGGCAGCAGAGAAATGGAAGGAAAGACGACCAAAGGAGGAATTGGCTTTGGGGGTGACCAGTGAAATATACCTGCTGGAGCACACGCTACGGGTGGGGGCTGCTATGGTAACCAGTGAGCTGAGATAAGGTGGGGCTTTACCTAGCAAGAACTTTTAGATGACCTGGAGCCAGTGGGTTTGGCAACAAATATGAAGCGAGGGCCAGCCAACGAAAGCATACAGGTCACAGTTAGTTGTTACCTTTAAAGACCTGGGTGGCCCAGCGGGCCTGCATCTCAGCCAGAGGGTTGATGGCTCCCAGGTTACAGATGAAGCCCACTACAGCCAGACTGGGCCGAGCCAGCCCCGGGGGGAACACATGACGGTACAGACACAGGCGGTGACCACCATTAGTCAGCAGACCCGAAGGCAGGAAAGGAAAGTCATAGTTGTAGCCAGTGGCAAACACCACAACATCCACCTAGGGAAGAGAGGGAAGGTAGGGTAGAGGGGTTAAGGGAAGAGAGAGTGTGTGTGTGTGTGTGTCTTCACCTTTTCCACGACGCTCCCATCCTCAAACACCACACTGGAGCCTTTGATCTCCCTGATGTTAGGTTTGACCAGAACACGACCAGAGATGATTCGACCAGGTAGATCATCATTCAACACTGGGATCTGGGCAAAGAACCTGAAATAGATGGATGGATCAATGGATGGATCAATCAATCGGTCAGTAAGTCAGTCAGATATGTAGAGATTTTACCTGTGTTTTGGTTGTAGGCCGTACAGTCTGTGGTCGAAGGTTCTGTTCAGTTTCTTCTCCATCATCATGGTAATCCAGGAGGGGAAGAGCTTCTGCACTAGCCTGTCCAATCTTGAAGTGCCCACCAGGTCACCTGGCAGTCCCCCCGGCCCCACCCTGCTGACCACCCATGCCCCTTTCCGTGTGCTGAGGTACACCTGTAGACCAGGAGAGAAAGGGTTAATGATCTTTGGCAGAGATGGCCAACTCTATTCCTGTTCATGCTAGCTAGTAGTTTTTCATACTTCCGTCAGGGTTTCTTCAAAGACGGGACAATCTCAACTTGGCTACGCCATTTCCTAGTTGCTAAAATTCTAATAGTTTGCCTAATTTATCTTTGTGACAAAACAAGTAACTATAGTGTAGCTCAGGTATTCCCAAACTGGGGTACGCGCAATGCAGTCCGGGGTACGCCAAATAAAAATGTGATTCAAATTTAGTGTTCAGCAAAAAAACAATACATTGTCAAATACAGGTAGCCTAGTCAAATAATTAACATCCAATCACATTAACCGTTACTCTCTCGCGGGAATTCCACTAACGGTCCGTAATGCGTCCATAGAGACACATACCTGCTCTACTGGTAGTACTGCTACTACCTGCAGTACTACACCTGCACCTGTCGGCGACACAAGTTGTTCTGCTTCCACGAGCACATCCAATGCTAGCATCAGTAATTATATATTTGTTGTAGCAGAGCTGGTTAGGCTGTTTTCATGTTATCCAGGGCGTTGGTGACTAACTGTGCTGCTGGCAACAATTGAATAACTTTTTGTTTTGCCGACGTTTACTGACACCGGTCATGTTCAACGGGTGTTGAGCGTTCGTAAATTCATCAGTTATTTTGTGCGAGAGTGCTCTGAAATCGGAGTAGATATGCAGAATTAACTATGTCCATTGAATAGCAAGACTATACCACTTAGCTAATGATGTGCATAATCAAGTCAATAAACGTTGGGTAGTTAGTTAGATAGCAAATAGTTAATATACTGCCTGGCAAGTTCAATGTAATAGTAGCCAACAAACATTAGGTAACTCGCAGTACATACTGCTGTAATGCTATGCGGTACGTAACTTATTTGAAAAGTCATTACTTTATTACATTGCTCAATATTTTCTTAACATTTGTCACAATTAGTTAAACCATTGAATTTGTATTTGCTCTCGTCGGACTTCCGCAATTTTCTTCCAATCTGAAAAGTTATGAAGCCACGCCCCTTTTCAGAAGAATTGGATTATGGGCCCTAAAAGCACAACAGTGTCCACTACATGTATACTTCGTATTTTGCCAAATGTAGTATGACATCCGGGAACTTTTGGCACGATAACTATATCCATACTATGACAAAAACAAACAAAAGTTTTATTAACAACAAATCAATACATAAAGCACATGCGGGAACACAAGCATACATAGATTACAAACAATGGACAATCGAGGTAGGAGGTACAATATCACATTACAATTACACAAGGACCTTAAGGGACATGCATATACTTACAATTCTAACAGCTTTTTTGTTAGTAGAGCATTTAACCGTCTTAAAATACAGTTCAATTTCTTTTTGTAGGGTACGAAAAATGTACATTTGTGTATATGAAATTTGGCCAAAAGAATAATGAAATCAATTGCATAAAAATGTTTCAGCTTATTTCTATTGTATGTAAAGAATCAAAACAGTACATCTCTCCACAATAGTGTAAAATCTTCATACATGTGTTCAAATAAGCATACTATATACTCAATTCACATCATAAATAGTATGGTTAAGTGTGAGTATTCGAACACAGCTATAGAGAAGGGGTCCTTATGGTATAGCTGACCCTGCTCATTCCTGATTCATTTTAGACAAATCTGATGGAGTTGATCAACTCTTTGGACACAATTTTTAGGATTCAATAATATTTTAAGCCACAGAGGGCTATTTCAAGAAACTACACAATATCCCATTTTCAGTTAAATATTATCGCCATAATAATTATTTTTTTAAACACTTTTTTTTGAGAGTTTGAAATTGGGATCCTTTGCGCTGAATAAGGGCATTTATGGGCATAGTGCTGACATGAAAATTAATAATATTGAAAATATTTAAATTCCCAAAACAATTACTTTTTTATTTATTTTTATTTCACCTTTATTTAACCAGGTAGGCCAGTTGAGAACAAGTTCTCATTTGCAACTGCAACCTGGCCAAGATAAAGCATAGCAGTGTGAGCAGACAACACAGAGTTACACATGGAATAAACAATTAACAAGTCAATAACACAGTAGAAAACAAAGGGGGGAGTCTATATACAATGTGTGCAAAAGGCATGAGGAGGTAGGCGAATAATTACAATTTTGCAGATTAACACTGGAGTGATAAATGATCAGATGGTCATGTACAGGTAGAGATATTGGTGTGCAAAAGAGCAAGTAAATAAATAAAAACAGTATGGGGATGAGGTAGGTGAAAATGGGTGGGCTATTTATCAATAGACTATGTACAGCAGCAGCGATCGGTTAGCTGCTCAGATAGCTGATGTTTGAAGTTGGTGAGGGAGATAAAAGTCTCCAACTTCAGCGATTTTTGCAATTCGTTCCAGTCACAGGCAGCAGAGTACTGGAACGAAAGGCGGCCAAATGAGGTGTTGGCTTTAGATTTCCCACTCACCTGCTCCGCTACTCTGCTGGCATCCACAGCGATGTCACCTCCAGAATTCCCAATCCCAACCACCACCACCCTCTTCCCCTGCAGCCCCTCAGCACTGAGGTATTCCCAACTGTGAAAGTACCTGCCCTCAAACTCTTCTATACCTGGGAGGATCAGATAATCAAATTATAAATAATGATACTTGTGGTAATTGATTGATGATGATGATGATTGAGCATGATATTCAAATGATACTTTGTGAGAGCTATGAATGGGATATACAGTGCCTTCAAAAAGTATTCATACCCTTTGACTTTTTCCACATTTTGTTATGTTACAGCCTGAATTTGAAATGCATTAAAGTAATATGTTGTCACTCACCTCACCTCCATAATGTCAAAGTGGAATTATATTTTTAGACATTTTTACAAATGAATAAAAAATGAAAATCTGAAATTTCTGTATTGACTCCCTCATCTCTGTACACCACACATACAATTAACACAGGTACAACCACAAAGATCAAGGAGGTTTTCCAATGCTTCATAAAGAAGGGCACCTAGTGGTAGATTTAAAAACAGAGCATAGAATATCCCTTAGAGCATGGTGAAGTTATTAATTACTCTTTGGGTGGTGTATCAATACATCCAATTTACCCATGACTCCCTGGAAAATAGTGGCAGTTGTTACTGAGTGAAGTATCCTGGCTAAATAAATTAAATGAGTCACCGCAAGATACAGGCATATCATGTTATGGGTATGCTTGTCATCAACAAGGACCAGGCAGTGTTTTAGGATAAAAAGAAACAGAATAGAGCTGAGCTCAGGCAAAATCAGAGGAACACCTGGTTCAATCTTCTTCCCAATAGACACTGGGGGACAAATTAACCTTTCAGCAGGACAACAAGGCCAAATATACACTGCACTTAACTTACCAAGATGACATTGAAGGTTTTTGAGTGACCTAGTTACAGTTTTTACTTGAATTGGCTTGAAAATCTATGGCAAGACTTGAAAATGGCTGTCTAGCAATGATCAACAACCAAGTTGCCAGGAGTGTGAACACTTATTTCTGAGAATAGATATTTCTGTATTTCATTTTCAATAAATTTGCATTTCTAAAAACATGTTTTCACTTGTAAATTATGGGCTATTGTGTGTAGATCGCTGAGAAAAAAATCTATTTAATCCATTTTGATTTGAGCCTGTAACAGAACAAAATGTGGAATAAGTCAATGAGTATGAATACTTTCTGAAGGCACTGTGCACATGATGTATGTATGCATGATGAGAATAGGATTTGAGTCTATATATCTCCAGTGATAGTAGCATATAAATGGGAAATAATCAAATACACAATGACAATGGGGACTATGATAGGGATAGCGAATTTAAAGTTACCTGGGAAGTCATTGAGAGGCAAGTGTGGTTGTGTAAAGTGACCGGTGCAGACCATCACAGCATCAAAGACCTGAATCTCCCTCTGACCTTCTCTCCTCTCTGTCTCCACCTCCCACTGGCCTGACACTGGGAAGTCTGGCCTCTGACGCACACTCACCACAGTGGTCTGACACATGCAGGCACGCACGCACACACACATTAAATGAATCACTATTTACCGTCGAAAGGGATCCTAACATAAGATGTGACTGAATAAACATCCACTTCCTTCCTTCATGCCCTCTGACCTGGAAGTAGATGTGCTTGAAGAGGTCAAAGGTCTGAGCGTAAAGTCGTAGGTAGCTCAGCAGCTGGGGGTGGTGCATGTTGTTGTATGACGCTGTAATCGCTGTATGACATCATCTCCTTGGAGCTGTTGATGATGACAGACTGGTAGATGTTGGCCCTTCCTGGGTCTGGATGCTCCTAAAGGACAAGGACAGACTGAGGATACGCACTAATATGCCCAATACATTAGATATTGGAAGAAAGCCAGGGTAATTTATACTGGATAAACGTTAGATATTGAAAGAAAGCCGGTGTCATTTAAATATGGATCTCCAGCAGTAGCAGACACACACTCTCCCAGTGACTGAGATGTTCTCCCTGTATCTTCTTACTGAGACAAACACTCTAATCCACTATACTGGTTAATCAGGCACCAGGTTCCTCAGCCAGCTCCTTCACCTTGAACCTCCACAGTCCCCCGATGTCATCACTGCCCTCGAAACAGGTGGGCTCCAGACCCTCATTCAGACAGCTCTTGATGCTGGTCAGACCTGAGGGACCCGCCCCGATCACTGCTACTGTACACACCATGATGGAACTACAGAGAGAGAGAGAGAGAGAGAGATGGTTAGTACCAATGAAAGTGCCATTGGAATAACTACAACCAATAACGAATACATAAGTTACAATATCACTCTCACTTCTGTCCACGCACACCATCACACATGTCCACTTGTGACGAGATTGAGGAACCCTGGCCTGTACAGGCAGGGGAGGGTCGTGGTCAGACCAAATCAGTGTCTGATTGGTTATTGGGGAGTGGCAGTGTCTCAGGGGGATGGTCATGAAAATGTTCAGCTCGGTGCCAAAGTCTTGACCCCTTGACTATAGGCCATGGTGGGGGGAAGGGCATTGGAGTGAGGTGGGGATGAGAGAAGCACAGCACCACTGGAAGTGGAATTGTCAATGCTTTCTAATTAGTTGTATTTTAACCATGTTGTTATGTTTTAACTGTGAAACAGAGAAACAGGGAAAAAAAGCTTGAAACAGTCATTTGCTTTTCTCTGAAGGCGCTGATTGGCTTTTCAACCCATACACAATTTTCAATCAATAAATGATTGGCTTAGAGACCTACAGCTATTTAAGTGGGTTTGAGTAAATCTGTACTATAACTGTACATTCATCTCACCCCTTTAACCTTCATCTGAGAGAATGTATACCTTAACATGTAGTTTATCTACAGAGAGAAGCAGCAGTTATGTGAATGTGAACTTTGGGCTATTTTCTTTTATAGCTTCTGTCCTGGTCTCCACTCCTTGAGGGCATGAGGCAGCGAGAGGTTAAGGGGCAGTCTCTATTGCACTCCACACTGCCCTCTCCCACCTGGACACCTGTGTGAAAATATTGTTTATAGACAACAGCTCAGCCTTCAACATCATAGTGCCCTCCAAGCTCATCACTAAGCTAAGCACCCTGGGACTGAACACCTCCCTCTGCAACTGGTTCCTGGACTGCCTGACGGGCCACCCGTAAGTGGTGAGAAGTAGGCAACAACACATCCGTCACGCTGACCCTCAACACAGGGCCTCCTCACGGGTGCATGCTTGGTCCCCTCCTTTACTCCGTTCACACACGACTCCAACACTATTATTAAGTTTGTCGACGACGATGAGGCCTGGCAGTGTGGTGCCAGGACAGCAACCTCTCCCTCAATGTCAGCAAGACAAAGGAGCTGATCGTGGACTACAGGAAACAGAGGGCTGAGCACGCCCCCATTCATGACTTGTGTTTGTTAGTGACAGAGACATGGTTGTTGCATTCAATCGCTTTCAATGGCCTTCAGCAAGTGAGGGCCTACGTGAATATGTTTTAATTCAAATTAAACTCTTTATGACATAACAAATACCTTACGGTCTTACGTTGACAGTCTAGTTTTACTCTAGCACACTGGGCCCGGTTTCCCAAAAGCATCTTAAGGCTACGTTCATCTTTAGAACCTTCATAGGAACATCATTACATCTCTGAGCTGTTTCCCCAAATCATTGTTACTAACATTGCACCACTTTAACAGCTTAGTGTGTTATTAGATACGTTTGTTCTCTACCGAGTCACTTTATACACAGAAGATATCTGCTAAACAAAGAATCAACATGTTTATCTGTCTCTCTGTGACTTCTGGTAGCTTCACAATGAAGCTCACTACAAATAGAAAGTTGCCAATGACACACCTCCTCATTCAATAGTTCTTCTTAATTTTTTTGTCTTTTCTACATTGTAGAATAATAGTGAAGACATCAAAACTATGAAATAACACATAATGGATCATGTAGTAACCAAAAAACTGTTACACATATCAAAATATATTTTATTTTTGAGGTTCTTCTAAGTAGCCACCCTTTGTCTTGATGACAGCTTTGCGCACTCTTGGCATTCTCTCAACCAGCTTCACCTGAAAAGCTTTTCCAACAGTCTTGAAGGATATGCTGAGCACTTGTTGGCTGCTTTTCCTTCACTCTGTGTTCCAATTCATCCCAAACCGTCTCAATTGGGTTGAGATCGGGTGATTGTGGAGGTCAGGTCATCTGATGCAGCACTCCATCACTCTCCGTCTTGGTCAAATAGCCCTTACACAGACTGGAGGTGTGTTGGGTCATTGTCCTGTTGAAAAACAAATGATAGTCCAGCTAAGCCCAAACCAGATGGGATGGCGTATCGCTGCAGAATGCTGTGGTAGCCATGCTGGTTAAGTGTGCCTTGAATTCTAAATTAATCACAGACAGTGTCATCAGCAAAGCATCCCCACACCATCACACCACATCTATGCTTCACAGTGGGAACCACACATGCGTAGATCATCCGTTCACCTACTCTGCGTTTCACAAAGACACGGCGGTTGGAACCAAAAATCTCACATTTGAACTCCTCAGACCAAAGGAAAGATTTCCACTGGTCTAATGTCCATTGCTCGTGTTTTTTGGCCCAAGCAAGTCTCTTCTTCTTATTGGTGTCCTTTAGTAGTGGTTTCTTTGCAGTAATTCGACCATGAAGGCCTGATTCATGCTGTCTCTGAACAGTTGATGTTGAGATGTGTCTGTTACTTGAACTCTGTGAAGCATTTATTTGGGCTACAATCGGAGGTGCAGTTAACTCTAATGAACTTATCCTCTGCAGCAGAGGTAACTCTGCGTCTTCCTTTCCTGTGGGGGTCGTCATGAGAGCCAGTTTCATCATAGCACTTGATGGGTTTTGCAACTGCACTTGAAGAAATGTTCAAAGTTCTTGAAATGTTCCGTATTGACTGACCTTCATGTCTTAAAATAATGATGGACTGTCATTTCTCTTTGCTTATTTGAGCTGTTCTTGCCTTAATATCGACTTGGTCTTTTACCAGATAGAGCTTTCTTCTGTATACCACCCCTACCTTGTCACAACACAACTGATTGGCTCAAATGCATTAAGAAGGAAATTACTACATTATTCCATATATGTTATTTCATAGTTTATGTCTTCAGTATTATTCTACAATGTAGAAAATACTAAGAATAAAGAAAAACCCTGGAATGAGTAAGAGTGTCCACACTTTTGATTGGTACTGTACGTAACAAGTATAGGCTACATAAGCCTACGCTGTATAATTCAATAATATTGAAATCAATTTCATGTTCATTCCATTTAGTCATTATTTTGCTAATTGTAGGCTACTGTCTGTAATTTTGACTCATATATTTCATGATGTGTAACAACACAACAACGCAATTATGTGCCAAATCTTGATTCAGTGCATCATTATAGGGTAAGCATTAGAATAACCTCCCTCAGTATTTGCAGCCATAGGTGATGATATCTGTGATGATATCTTTAAAGGAGCTGATCCATCATCAGTATTGTGGAATAATTATAATGTTAATTCTTTGGAGTCTAAGACGTTGGGGGAGGGAGGAGGCAGTCCTAAGCTGACAATATTGTTTTAAGACAGTCATACCATGGATCCTTTAGCTATTTGATTTGGAATTTTATGACCCCTTTAGGTATAAAATGTGTTATTTAAAAAAATGTATTTGTTAAAATATTGATTTTGGCTTTTACTACTAAAGCCCATAGAAATGCATTTAATAACACATTTATAAATGGCAAAAAGGATAGTCAAAACAATGTATCATAAGAAGCAAGGTTTTGAAGTGTCTGTCCTAAATCTAGGAGATATATATTTTTTTAAATCAGGAAATATACATTTTTGACACATATTACACCTTCATACCCCTTTCTTCATAGTTGTATTATTATTATTTTAAACGGTACTGATTACCTTCAGAGGAGTCCTGTGACACGTGGGGGTCCTAGAGACAAAGGGAGAACACCATTTTGTTCGTGAGAATCTACCCTTTCCACAGTGCTGTCACAGTACTTTTGTAGCCCTAACAGTATGAACGCTACCAAACAGAACTTGGCACATCGACGGTACTGACTTCAGACGACTCTCCTGACACTTGTGGAGGTCGTATAGCAGAACAGAGAACACCATCATGTTCGCGAGTCTCTATTTCCATAATAATGTAGATCAAACCGTTTGGACGCTACAGACATTTGCATGAGAAGACCGATTGATTCCGTACAATTGTACAATTGATTGAGATGCACAATGCAAACCCCCGATATCACTAGCTTAAACTTGACAGATTTTGATGGGGATTTTTATATTATGTAACTTACATTGATGTATTGGATGGAAACATTAGACAATTGTATGTTATTGTATGTTTGTGTAGCATAAAATCAATCAATGTAGATGTAAAGCACAGATTTTGAAACAAACAAAAATATCTACCTGAAATAGATCATAACGGTTATTAACACCAACACATGGGTTCTTATACACCACTAAGAGTTCATTTAACTCCTGAATCAACTCTAGAAATGTTATAATGAACATTCATCACTAAGTAACACTGGCCAATTTGTTGTGTACAAATATTCCCATTTTACAGTCAGGTCAAAAATTATTGGCAAAGATGAGCAAAAAAGCTTCAGTTTTCCCGATGTCAAACTCACTACTAGTGTGAGCGACCAAAGAGCATTTGACCTTAGCACTGCCTTTGGCCACGCACACCAGTGGCAGGTTTGGTGTCAAAAAACTGAAGCATATGCTGAAAAGTACCTCAGACCCACTGTAAGAAGATCCCTCCCAATGTGTTCTCCAACCTCATGACTAGAGTATTTAAAACAGGGGTGCCAATAATTTTTACACCTGTGTCTTTGAAATTTGTATTACTTATTAAACAAAATCTCTTTCTCTGAGCAATTGTATTAATATAAAAAAAATTCCCCAATTTTTTGGAGCACAAAATATACCTCAGTATTTATATTATTTATTGTGTAGTCTTTTTTACTCATCTTTATCAAGGGTGGCAATCATTTTGGACCTGACTGCAGGTACAGTTTAAAACATCTTTTAAAACATATAAAATTACTTCAACCTCTGATGTTGAAGTTAAACACTGAGATACACTAATCCCTAATGCTCGGTCACTATTTACAAAATGTGAAAAAATACAATGAAAACACATATTCAGATTCAGAAGGTGCCCTTGTCCTACATACAGACAGACAGGGATATGACACAGGAAGTTGCTAACGGGAGGACGGCTGATAATAATGTCTGGAACGAAGCAAATGATGTATTAGATTCCATTACACTTATTCCACTCCAGCCATTGGACTAGCCCTTCCTCCCTAATTAAGGTGCCACTAACCCCCTGTGGGATAGGATTATGCTGCCAAGCGAGAAGGGGGAGATAGAGAGAGAGAGAAGGCCAACGGAAACAAAAGCTGTTTTGCAGACAGACCAGAGATACTGGAGACTGTCGGTGTAAGCCGAAGAGAACATGGCACAGAGCCAAAACAACACTGGAAATCTTATATGGCAACTCAACTAGCAGTCTTTCAATCTTCTCGGTGTAACAGTTTGTATATTAGACCATTCCTCCATATAGAATCTTTCCAGATCCTTGATATCCTTCCTAAGCACTTATGGACTGCCCTCTTCAATTCAAAACACAGGTTTTCAATGGGGTTCAAGTAAGGAGACTGAGATCACCATTGCAAAATGTTGATTTTGTGGTCAATTAACCATTTCTAAAATGTCCTGGTACTTGTTAAAGTTCATGACACAGTTGACCTTAATGCCCCCAGGATCAGTGGAAGCAAAATAACAACATAACAAAGATCCACCGCCATATCTTACAGCTAGCAGTCTTTCAATCTTCTCAGTGTAACAGTTTGTATAATAGGACAATTTAGAGTACAACGCAGTTCTCATCCCTAGATTGTGGTACGCTTTCAGAGCCATATCTCTCTCCGTCTCCGCAGTCTTAATCTACACAGGAAGCCTGTCTCACCCTAGTACAGCTCTTAGCAACCAGGTCGAATCTACTAATAAACAACATGCTTTTCCAGAATATTTAAAAGGGACAGTTGCTCACCCAATGCTCTTCTTCTTTGATTAGTCTTCAAGAGCAATAAACACAATGGACAACAGAAATAACTTTGTCAAACAGTAAACATTGATGATTAAGAAGTTGTGCTTACCTCTCTATTCCAGTAAACAAAAGGGCGGAAATGAGCCAAAATACAAACCCCGGAGCTTCTTGCCTCTCAACCCCTCCCCCAAATCCTCCAGCTCTGTCACTCAAACCAGCACTGAATGGTTCATTTCACCAGCCGTGTGGTCAACTGTGTGAGACTGATTAGTCAACAGAGTGAATCAAGTCAAGAGATGAGACAAACCCCGAACCTCATCACACACTGTTTTACATTTCCTTTGTCGCTGTTTAAATGCCAAAGACATATCTTTCTAAACTGCAACAATGCCTCCTTCAGTAGGACGTTGCTTTGGTTGAACGTTGAACAGGTACAGACAGAGGCTGGACATAGCTTCAAGTGTACAAACTAGAGGGTAAAGGCTAACAACTATGAAGGATGGTTTAATGTTATTTAACTTTTATTTAAGCAGGGAGTACCATTCATCTCAAATGTATCTTTCTCAAGGGAGCCCTGCATGACAAGATCAGCAGCAGTTACACAAAAATGTTAGACACAGATAATACAATCAAGGGAGCACAAGAAACACACACATTGGCAGTGGAAGGCGAATAATAATAACTAGAAAAGTACATTTCCTGAAGAAAATGTGTGTGCTTGCTAGCTTGTCTTGAAGTATTGATTGATTGAAAAGGATAGGATAGCCAGAACATGTTCAAGCTTGAACGGTCCAAGAGTTACTATTGGTTATTTATGCTAATTTAGGCTGATTTTAATAGTCATCATTTATAAAGTTTGAAAATGTTAAAGTTGTGGTCATGTTTGTAGCGGAAATGGTTAAAGAGCAGTTTCATTTCAATTGTCTACCTCTGTGTTCTTAAATTTGGAATAATACTGTGAAATTGTGAAAATTATGATAATGCCCTTTTAGTGTAAGAGCTGATTTAAAAATAAATTAGTTAATAGACCAATATGAAAGAGCGTTACAAACCTCTCTGCCAATAACAGCTAGTTCAGTTTTCCCCTCCCCACTGAGACTACTCCCAGACAGTCCTAGCAAAATTCTAGCTATTTTTGTTTCTTTTTGACCATTTTCATTTACAACAATCACAGTAAGGTACTTAATTGTTACCCAGAATTAATTTGATACTGAGATAAAAAAAGAAAAAGGCATCATTGTACCCTTAAAAGGATGGAGGAATTAAATAATCTATGAATGTGTGAAGTGTTTCCATCATCCTGAAATTGGTTTTGGTGTTTCTTGCTTGAATGGTTAGAAAGCAGTGTTACTGTGAATATCTACCTCTCATAGAAACCACTGACTGTAATGTATATTATGCACATTTTAAATGATTATAGGTCAAAAAGTATAAACAGTAACAAAATGTAGTATGTAAACAATCTAAATTGGGTCAGTCTGCACATTTCAATGTTGGTTTGGAGTTGATGGTGGTTCAAGAATAGTAGCGTGTCCATTTTTATGATTTTTAACATTAAAGTCTATGGCCCCTTGATTGCCATTCAAATGCATTGTGGTTGATCTTAAATGTTGATGTAGTTCAATTATATATGGTAATTTCCATGTAAAAGGACTCATGAGCACCAACATGTGAAGTTCACAGGAGCATATCAAATTGGGTGTAAAATGAAAGCTAAGAGTCTATATTTTTGGGAAATTAAGGCATTTCTATTTTAAAAATGAGGCATAAGTAATGGCCTTGATTTCTGGTCAAAAAGATGGAAAAGGGGTCTTAGAAAATATCTACCAGAAAAAGTCTTAAAAGGTATTAGAAATACATCAAAACACAATAATGTTGAAGTAAAGACCCCTGACAACTAATATCAACACATTTAGTTTGAGAAATGATTTGCCTATAAGTTTAACAACTAATATCAACACATTTAGTTTGAGAAATGATTTGCCTATTGTTTAAGAAACATTGCTTTGTGCCTTGTAATTCCATTACCAAAACCCTACATATCTATAAGATTGTTTATTTTCTCTCCCTCATGAGTTCACGGAAATAACAAGTAAAGGTAGACCTACCAATTAGTAAATAGTGTTTTTACTGTTTGTTACCAAATCGGTCAGTCCTCAGATGTCGTTTTTTGGGCTGGTCCAGAACCGCGTGGATTTTAATTACCACAAACGTAGATTTTTGGTCCGCTCCATACCGGCCTTAATTTGGCCCAAACATAGACATCCATGATCGGTGACCTGTTAATTGAAATGCATTCCAGGTGATGATGCTGGTTGAGAGAATGCCAAGAGTGTGCAAAACTGTCATCAAGGCCAAGGGTGCCTACTTTGAAGAATCTCAAATACAAAATATATTTGGATTTGTTTAACACTTTTTTGGTTTCTTCATGATTCCATGTGTTATTTCATAGTTTTCATGTATTCACTATTATTCTACAATGTAGAAATAATAAAAATAAAGAAAAACCTTTGAATGAGTAGGTGTGTCCAAACTCTTGACTGGTACTGTATATATACAATCAACAAGATAAAAGCTAGACAATCAGGCCCTCGTTGATTTTTTAAAATAATATTTGAGCATAAGAAAACAGCATTAGCCATGTCAAAATACTTAGAACTGTAGGAAATTAGCTTAAAGACTGCAATTTTTTCTCTCAGCATGGTAAAATGCATAGAATTGCAGGACATTGGCTTTAAAACGGCTAAATGTTCTTTCAGCTCCATTACAGGATATGTGGAATTGCAGGAGATTAGTTTTGAAATTGCAACATTTTCTCTCCGCTGCAAGGATGATATTGTTGACTTATTCTTTGGTCTGTGTATATTTCTTCACCACTCAACGCTTATGGTGGGTCGCTACTCAAAAGACACCTCAATTGGTGGGTCACAAAGCAAAAAAGTTTGGGAACTCCTGCAGTAGAGTATAGTACAGCAAAGACAAGTAAAGTTGAGTATAGTACCATACAGTAGGCCTACAGTCAAGTAAAGTTCAGTATAGTACAGTAGAGAACCCTAGATTCCACTATAGTGTATTGCACTATACTCCAGTGAACTATACTTGACAATACTCTACTGTGATGTGCTGTGCTGTGCTGTACTGTGATGTCCAAACTTGTGAAACATAGATGTCTATAATTGGTTCAGATTTGGTCTGGTCCAGACCAACCAAATATGGTCTTGTTAAGGGCGGAGCTCATTAGAATAATAGCCAGTGTGTAGAATAATACCCATATGATATTGCATATTTCTACCTTTGTGTTCCTATTCAGGATACATCATTATCCATGTTGTCTGTGTAGTACAGATCAGGGACCCATGATGTAATTCAAGTTCAATTATCAAAATATTTTTTTGAAACTCAAGGTGTCATGTCAAAGCTGACACCCCATTTTCTTCTGCAAACATCTTTGAATCTTAATTCAGAGCAGATATTTATCATATTTATTTATCAAAAATAATTTCTCAAGCAGGCTAAGTCGGGCCGTCTGTACATTTTAAAGTTGGTTTCATGTTAATAGCTTAAGCGGTTTAAGTGTTAGAGCTAACCAAAGAAATCAAATAAGAGTAAGAGTTTTAGAGAGGACTTCCTTTCAGCAAGCACACCTAATGAGTGTTTTTGTAAGACAACAAAAGCAGTCTGTTAGGTCAGATACAGCCTAACCTTACGTAGCAGGCGTAAAAGAAATGCCTGAAAAAAGATCCCCCACATACTGGTCTTGACGAGAAGAAAACAAAGAGCCTGGTCGATAGTGGAGGCAATAGAGTATTAATGTAGATCCTAGATCTGTTGCTATATAGGATGCTTCTACTCCGAGCCTCACAGTAGTGCTGAGAGCCAGTCCAGCAGGTGAGTTGAGTCCTGTAGTAGGTCCTGTAGACATAAGGTCAGTTTACACTGGGAGAGGACCACAGCTAGCATCACAGCTCCCACGGACAGCGTGATCAGCAAGGGGGACAGAAGGACCAAGGGCCTGGGGGGTTCTGGCTCCAGCCTGGAATAGAATGAATACATACAAAATAGGAGATGATATTCTATTGATTCCCAAGGGGAAATTAATCTGCCTGTCTACCCTTTGGGCTACCTACCTGGTTCTGAAGGGCTGGGCTACGCGCTCCCACTGAGTGAGGATGGCCTGTCGGGCCCCGTCCCACTTTCCCGGCCCTCTTAGGCGGTACTGGTAAGGGGTGCAGGGCCCCAGCAGTACACGCAGCCCCACACTAGGCTCCCTCAGCAGCAGCCCTAGGATGTTGGGACGAACCCCCACCTGCTCAGCCAGGGAGTCCAGGTATGGTATATAATCCACATGGAGAGCTGCCTGTCTGGGACACAGGTAACTGAGAGAGAGAGAAGGGGAGAGAATGGAGGAGAGGGAGAAAGAGAGAGAGAAATTGGGAGGAGAGAGAAGCTGTTTGTGACCTGTAGGCCTTCATTTCACTTTGAACAGCCTAGGCCCTAGATTTGGGAACTGACAAGTCTGCAGTTCACAGGCAAGGTAATCACTCATGACAAAGCAAGGCAAATGGCCACTGGTATTGAGGCAGATCTTCTTCATGTTGTTTACCTCTTCATGTTCCTCTTCGTCTCCGTCTCAATTTTGGAAAGCATTGTTTTCCGTGGTGGGAGCTGGGTCAACCCTTCAACAAACAATCATGAAGAATTCTAACTTTGCTGTGTTTGCCAGGTATGTATGTGTTTGCCAGGAATTCATTTTGAGACAGGATTGTGTCATTCCAATGTGTGTGTGTGTTTACACCTAATCTCTTCTGGACAGACTATGTAAAATAATTGGTATTGTAGTTTGTGAGATTATAGGGTTTGGGTTGCCAAGATTAGTTTAGACCAGGTGTGTGTGTACCTGCGATGACCCTCGTGACCCAGCGGGCCTGCATCTCCACAGCAGGAAAGATGGGTCCTTTAGTCTGGAACAGACCCATGATGGCCAGAGTGGGGCGCTCGAGAGCTGGAGGGAACACCCGTCTCGAATAAAAGAAAACAACCTCTTTTACCTAAAGCAACGTCAAGTTAATTATACAGTATGACACCATTTCCCCCCTGGCATCTACTAAGTGTTGATCTATCTTCTGTATCTTAAAGGTGCAAATCCTAACATCCACTTGGGGATGGTTAGAAATGTACTGGGAGGGGAGAGAGGGGATAGGTAGACTGGTCCAACTCGAAGTGTCATTAAAAAAAATATATACTCATGTGACCCTCCCATTGTACTGTAAAATAAATTGCACAACCTCCCTCCCCCCTCATGCTCATTAAGCTCAGCGCTAGTTCATACAGGGAACGGGTGCATCAGCTGACGTTGCACCAATCATATTCTACAAACACTTCCTACCTTCATATGGCGGTCAATTTAGCTGATCAGTTTTACTCACTCATTCTCTGCTACCTCTACTGCTGTTTGTTGATGGATAGTATGCAGTTGCATTTTCTTGCATCCACCCAACACCACCACCACAGCCTCCACCTGTTTGGTTCTGTGTTTCCTTCCTGCAGGGAGATTGGTACAGCGTAGCTTGCTCACTGCCTGTGATTATTATTAACTTAACATGATTAATACTCTGGTGGTGAGCTATCCCGAAGGAGTAGAGCCTAATGCCAAGACTAACGTGTTGCATGTTATAATCTTTTTCTAATAAATGGTTAAACAAATACGTGGTGTTTCCTATCTGAAATAGAATTAACTCAAAATGACGTTCATGACCACAAATAACAAACCCTGTGTTTATGAACGTGGCTATCTACTTTGCCACTTCAGCATGTTTTCGTGGCCCAGTCGATGCCAAGCAGGGCTACAGGCCAGAAGGTTGAGGGTGTGCCGACCAACGCAGACGTGCTAACTCTCCCTGCCTTTTTCAGTACACTATAGTCAGAGCCGGCTGCAGACAATGATCAGCTAGGTAGAAATCTGATTTGCAACATTTTGATGCTATATTTATAATTATATAAAATATATGCAACAAATAGAATACTATGTCAATCTCTACAAAAAGAAAATAGGCCTACATCCCTCCCTACCTTGCAGGCCTACCCAGTATCAAAGGCGTGGCA
Source organism: Oncorhynchus tshawytscha (assembly GCF_018296145.1). NCBI lineage: Eukaryota > Metazoa > Chordata > Actinopteri > Salmoniformes > Salmonidae > Oncorhynchus > Oncorhynchus tshawytscha. Next base: position 27,633,061 of record NC_056429.1, on the reverse strand, counting down.
ATCTCTGAATGTCATTACACTTTTTGGTGTTTTCTAACAGATGTCTCTTTCCATTCATCAAATGGCCACTGCACAGTTTGGATGCTGGAATTATATTTTGGACGAACGTGTTCAGGTACAAGAGCCTTTTGAATTAGCCTAATCAGATTTTAAAAAATTGTCACTGGTTGTGTTTATGACACACATAAAAAGTTATACATTTTAAAAGTTAAGACAAATATTTAGGCTATATTGAAGCGTTAGGTTCTGCATGCGCAAGGAATAGCCGCTCGGATCGGAGAGGAGGCAGAGCATGCATTCCTGAATAACTGGGCCTGCTGGGGACACGTGGCCACATTATTATAGGACAACTTGGGAGAATGATGATCCACAACAGACAGCACATCTCAGGATCAGAACTTAAAATACAGCCAGACTTACCTGCTACTGTGCCTTTCTACACCTTAAAAACTGTTGAGAGTGAATAAAAACAATTAGGGGGAGCTTATATTGTCCTGTTTCACGCTACACTGATGTACAAAACATTATGAACACCTGCTCTTTCCATGACAGACTGACCAGGTAAATCCAGGTGAAAGCTATGATCCCTTATTGATGTCACCTGTTAAATCCACTTCAATCAGTGTAGATGAAGCGGAGGAGTCAGGTTAAAGAAGGATTTTTAAGCTTTGAGACAATTGAGACATGGATTTTGAATTGTTACATTGTGTGAAGTTTTCGATAGGAGTATGAAAAAAGGTGCTTGTGCATTGGTAAGCACACCAAAGACAGCATTAACGATAAGTAATTAAATAACGGCACTTCTAAAAGCCTATTTCACACCATAGCCTGCTGAATATTGTAAGATAACTTTTCTTTCATTTTGGCACAAATGAAAATGTAGCACTGTCTCGCCCATGCACGTGCAGTTACAAGCTTGCTAGAGTTCAGTTAGAGGCAGGTGGACAAGCAATATCCACCGGCGTAGTACGGATGAGCCTGAGCTGGAATGTGAAACTAACTGAAGCTGGTTAACTTTAGAAAAACCTGAGTAGATATGGCTTGCTTCATAAGATACCTCTCTTACAAACTATCCACCTATACAACTATTGGTCACTTTGAATGGTGGCTAGAGGGCAGGATAGACAGACTGGTAGACTATATTGACCTGAGGTATATTTAGCATGTGGAAAAGCGTAGTGTATATGGCAGGGCTATACAACTATATTCTTACGTGGGTGTCGTGTCTTTGGCTATGCCGGATTAAGTGATATGACATGCTATTCTATAAAATCCTTTCTCCGTAATTAATATTACCTGATTGAGCTAATCATGTAAATGTAAATAACTAGAGAGTCGGGGCACCACGAAATAATATTTATAAAGCTGTTATCTTCCAAATAAACTCTTAAAGACCTAGTAATATTTTACACCAATAGCAGTCGATATTAATCGTCACCCTAATTCAGTCTCATCTGAAAGTTGTAAATTCTTGGTTATCTTCACGAACCCTGGCTAACAAGTTGAATCAGCAATACAAAATTGGGTTTAATTATTTATTTACTAAATACCTAACTAATCACACAGAATTACATATACAAAGAATGAATCATACCTTGATTACAAATTGTGTCATAAAGGAAAACGTCCCGAGCGGGTGGAACAGATATGGCAGCTGGTTACACAAAAGAAAAGGGGCTTGGGTTTGAGTGAAAGAGTGGGAAGACTGAGGGACAAAGGGCGAAGCTGTGCTATCGTAAATACAGTAACTTATGCATTCTAAATTACCGCCCATTTGGAAAAGGAAAATGCAATAAATATTTACTCTGAGCTGCGCTTCGGTAGGTTGGTGGTAGATGGAAGGCCGTGTTGCCCAACCGAGTCCTTTGAAGAATGTCTCTGCTGGTAAATTGAATACGTTGTAGTAACGTCATTGTGTGGTAGACGGGATACTCTGTCTGTTCCTTCCTAGCCCTTGCTGCTGTGGCTAACTCAACGGCTAGGAGGTATCACTTCTGTAGTGAATAAGAGTTCAAAGTTTATACCATTCGCAATCAAAGCTCACGCTGAGGTTGGCTTAGTTCTGTAGTTGACATGCTAGTCCTTTTAACGCAGAGGCTGGGAGAGGAGGGCGTGTTTGAAAAGTTTTATAACCCATGTCCCTTCACAGGGGCGGGCCACTGATTGAGCAGAGCCCAAATCTGCTCACTGATTGAGCAGAGCGCTAACCTTATGAACACCCAGATCTCTCATTTGGAAGCTAAAATTACATTTCATCTCTTCACCAATACTTTTATATTCAAACATTTCAATTGAACATCAATTCCATGTGAATCCGATAACTACAATGTGCAGATTTTCCACTGTAGAGTTTATGTCATCTCATCATTGATGAGAATGTCTCAGATGACAACCGAACTGACATCATATTCATTAAGTACCACCGCATATGTTCAATTGGTTGGATTACCAGAATATAGTTAATTTCCCCCCACCTTCTGATGTTCCCAGAATCTCTATGTTAACCAAGGGGTTTTCAAATGTCACATCAGTAGGGTAGAGAGAGGAAACAGGGGGGAAGAGGTATTTATGATTGTCATAAACCTACCCCCCAGGCCAACGTCATGACAGGGGCCAGATGAATTGCAGGAGGAACGGACATTTACCACAAGTGATTATTCTTCAGAAGAACTGTATAAAAAAATCAATGTACACACACACAGCAGTTTTCTTACAATGAAATGTTGCTAAAAGTAATTAGGAAGGAAGTGGAGGGCATTCAACCAGAAAGTTGAGGTGTAACCCCCAAAATTGTTGTAGCTTTAAGGAATGGGGTCATAATATTTTGTTGCTTAATCCAGTCAAACACTAGAGCCAAATTAATATAAAGCAACAATTATCAACATGCCACATAGGCGCTAGAAACCACTAAAAACGACACTATAGACAACTACAATAGTGCTTGTCATTTTGGCACTGAAAGTCAGATTTTGGCGGGGATTTATTTGCAGATATTTTACTAAAGGGTCAGAATTTATCAAAGGGCTAGTCTAAGTTGAATGAACGAGCCAGTCCTGGCATGCAGGCCGCCAGTTGAATAGCCTGAGCATAAGGGAAGTACTAAAACACCTTGATTTAAGGTGGGAGCATGCAAGCAGATGAGGAAATTTGGCTAGGATGGAAGACATTACATCATAAAACCTGCAGAAGGGTGAATGCATTACCCTTCCCTGTGCCCGATTTTAAAAAAACACACAACCCTCCCAAAAAGGTTTGACAACCCTGTCCTATGTTGGACCAAACCCCCCGCCCCACTAAATTTCAAACTGTCCCTAAAGTTGAAATGTAACTTGCTCTATTGACATCAATACATGACTGAGTGAAAATGTAACTTAAGTGGAAGTAAGGATTTGACGACCTGTCCAAGCCAGTATTATAAAAGGTACCTGTACAGGTTGAGATCCCCCTGAGGTCCTGAACATAGTGACGGGGGAAGGAAGGAGAAGGTGCCATTGTATCCAGTACAGAAGACCACTGCATCGATGTCCCCCTCCATGGTTCCATCCTGGAACAGCAGTCCGGACCCCTGGAATCCTCTCAGGTCTGGCTTCAGCACTACTGCCCCCTGCAGGATACGGCCTGGAAGGTCATCGTTGATCAGCGGCTTCTGCTCTAGCAGCCTGGGAGGACAGAGAGAGAAATTAGTGATCGTTTTTTTTTTTTGGCTTCGTTTTTTATATTTTCAAATGTTGCCATAGTGCAAACTCTCAAATCCGATCTGATATTTGTCACACCTATGTTTTGGGCTGTAGTAGGGTGCTGGTCACCTATGTGCGGGCTGTAATAGGGTGCTGGGCACCTGTGTGTTGGCTATAATAGGGTGCTGGGCACCTGTGTGTTGGCTGTAATAGGGTGCTGGGCACCTGTGTGCGGGCTGTAATAGGGTGCTGGTCACCTGTGTGTTGGCTGTAATAGGGTGATGGTCACCTGTGTGTTGGCTGTAATAGGGTGCTGGGTACCTGTGTGCGTGTTGTAATAGGGTGCTGGTCACCTGTGTGTTGGCTGTAATGGGGTGCTGGTCACCTATGTGTGGGCTGTAATAGGGTGCTGGGCACCTGTGTGCGGGCTGTAATAGGGTGCTGGTCACCTGTGTGTTGGCTGTAATAGGGTGCTGGTCACCTGTGTGTTGGCTGTAATAGGGTGCTGGGGACCTGTGTGCGGGCTGTAATAGGGTGCTGGTCACCTGTGTGTTGGCTGTAATAGGGTGCTGGCACCTGTGTGCAGGCTGTAATAGGGTGCTGGTCACCTGTGTGTTGGCTGTAATATGGTGCTGATCACCTGTGTGCAGGCTGTAATAGGGTGCTGGTCACCTGTGTGTTGGCTGTAATAAGGTGCTGTTCAACTGTGTGTTGGCTGTAATAGGGTGCTGGTCACCTGTGTGTTGGCTGTAATAGGGTGCTGGTCACCTGTGTGTTGGCTGTAATAGGGTGCTGGTCACCTGTGTGTTGGCTGTAATAGGGTGCTGGTCACCTGTGTGTTGGCTGTAGGCCATAGAGACGGTGGTCATATCGGTGATTAAGTGTTCTCTCTGCAGCCCAGTTGACCAGCGCTCTGGGCAGCATGGAGGTTAGCAGGACCGTGAACCGTGAGATGGCCGTCATGTCCAGTGGGAGACCGCTACTGGACATACGAGCTAACACCCACGCCCCCTTACGGGTACTCAGGAAGGTCTGGGATGTAAGAGAGAAAGGGAAAGGGAGAACAGAGAAGTAGAGAGACAGACATGAATGGCCAAACTCTCTTTACAGTATGAGAACCACTGGGTTTGAACCTGGGTCGCTTTTGTACTTCAAGAAAGTATTAGCTTAAATATGTCCTCCTGTGACAGGTGAGCCCCACCTTCTCTGCAGCCCGGCTGATCTCCACAGCGATGTCTCCTCCAGAGTTCCCAATCCCCACTACCACCACCCTCTTCCCCCGGAACGCTTCAGCATCCTTATACTCCCAGCTGTGTAGGCAGCGGCCAGGGAATGACTCATGGCCTGCATGGGAAAGAACACTCAGGTGGTTGAAGAGGTATTGTACCTGTTGGCTACACACATCCAAAACACTTCACAGATGTAACATAGGCCATAGAAAATAAAGAAAAAAAACCCACACACAGTATTGCCGAGGACCTTATGGTCAAAACGTTGACACATCTATGGGTTGTCATGACGTTGGCCTGGGGATAGGTTTATGACAGTCATAAATACCTCTTCCCCCCTGTTTCCTCTCTCTACCCTACTGATGTTACATTTGCAAACCCTTTGGTTAACATAGAGATTCTGGGAACATCAGAAGGTGGGGGGAAATGAACTATATTCTGGTAACCCAACCAATTGAACATATGCAATGGTACTTAATGAATATGATGTCAGTTCGGTTGTCATCTGAGACATTCTCATCAATGATAAGATGACAAACTCTACAGTGTAAAGTCTACACATGAGAGTTATCAGATTCACATGGACTTGTTGTTCAATTTTAATGTTTGAATATGAAATTATTTGTAATGGGATGAAATGTGATTTTAGCTTCTAAAATGTGAGATTTGGGTTTTCATAAGGTAGGGCTCTGCTCAATCAGTGGCCCGCCCCTGTGAAGGGACATGGGCTATAAAACTTTTCAAACACGGCCTCCTCTCCCTTCCTATATAAAGCCTTGACGACAATATAACCTCCTGTTCCGAAGACGGCGGTCCGATGTCAGAATTGTTCAGATAATAACTACAGAACAAAGCCAACATCAGTGTGAGCTTTGGTTGCGAATGGTATGAACTTTGAACTCTTATTCACTACAGAAGTGATACCTCCTAGCCGTTGAGTTAGCAACAGCAGATGCAAACGCAGGTTAGGAAGGAACAGACAGAGTATCCCGTCTACCACACAACGACGTTACTACAACATATTCAATTTAACCGGAAGAGACATTCTTCAAAGGACTTGGTTGGGTAACACTGCCTTCCATCTACCACCAACCTACCGAAGCGCAGCTCAGAGTAAATATTTATTGCATTTTCCTTTTCCAAATGGGCGGTAATTTAGAATGCATAAGTTACTGTATTTACGATAGCACAGCTTCGCCTTTGTTCCTGTCTTCCCGCTCCTTCACTCAAACCCAGCCCTTTTCTTTTGTGTAACCAGCTGTCATATCTGTTCCGCCCGCTCGGGACGTTTTCCCTTATGACGTCATTTGTAATCAAGGTATGATTTAAATATGTGTATTTCTGTGTGATTAGTTATGTATTTAGTAAATAAATAATTAACCCCAATTTTGTATTGCTGATTCAACTTGTTAACCAGGGTTCGTGCAGATAACCAAGAATGTACAAGTTTCAGATGAGACTGAATTAAGATGATGATTAATATTGACTGCTATTGATGTAAAATATTACTAGGTCTTTAAGAGTTTATTCATGAGATAACAGCTCTATAAATATTATTTTGTGGTGCCCGACTCTCTATTTAATTACACTTACATGATTAGCTCAATCAGGTAATATTAATGACGGAGAAATATTTTGTAGAATAGCATGTCATATCTTGCAGACTTGTTTACGTGTTGCTGTGCGTTTTGTTGCCAACCTATTTTGCTACCTGACAACTTTACGGTTTTTACTTTTTAATTACCGTTTATATTTTTGTTTTTTCCCTAAACTTTTTCACTCCGGACACTTTATCTGGACATGGTTCGTCAGGACCTCCAACAGCCGAAGCTAAGTAGTAACATTAACATGATGCCTTCTAATTACAGTCGCTGTACTCATAATATACAAAACGTTGAACGATCGCCTTATGGCGAGGATAGCTGTACTACAAGCCCAGCTTCAGACGCAATCGTTAGGCAAGGGTAATTTCAGTGTAGGAAAGGATGAAACAGCATCTGTGCCACCAGTAAGTACAGATAGTATAAATCCCCTGGCACGGTCCCCGCAGCCGGACAACTTTCTCACGGTTTCTGGAGGGAAATGCTGTAGGAATGCTCAACCGGTGTCGCTCATTCAGCCGACAGAAACTTTCAACCGGTTTTCCCCATTAAGCAGCGAGTCGGAGTCAGAGGCCGAGCCTTCTCTTGTCTCTACTCCTCCCGTTACGGGGTCTGAGACGCCGAAGCTTCCCACCATTAGCTCTGACAAATTGAAAACTCTAGTCATTGGAGACTCCATTACCTGCAGTATTAGACTTAAAACGAATCATCCAGCGATCATACACTGTTTACCAGGGGGCAGGGCTACCGACGTTAAGGCTAATTTGAAGATGGTCCTGGCTAAAGCCAAAACTGGCGAGTGTAGAGAGTATAGAGATATTGTTATCCACGTCGGGAAAACCAACGATGTTAGGATGAAACAGTCAGAGATCACCAAGCGCAACATAGCTTCAGTGTGTAAATCAGCTAGAAAGATGTGTCGGCATCGAGTAATTGTCTCTGGCCCCCTCCCAGTTAGGGGGAGTGATGAGCTCTACAGCAGAGTCTCACAACTCAGTCGCTGGTTGAAAACTGTTTTCTGCCCCTCCCAAAAGATAGAATTTGTAGATAATTGGCCCTCTTTCTGGGACTCACCCACAAACAGGACCAAGCCTGACCTGCTGAGGAGTGACGGACTCCATCCTAGCTGGAGGGGTGCTCTCATCTTATCTACAAACATAGACAGGGATCTAACTCCTCTAGCTCCACAATGAAATAGGGTGCAGGCCAGGCAGCAGGCTGTTAGCCAGCCTGCCAGCATAGTGGAGTCAGCTCAGCTATCCCCATTGAGACCGTGTCTGTGCCTCGACCTAGGTTGGGCAAAACTAAACATGGCGGTGTTCGCCTTAGCAATCTCACTAGGAGAAAGACCTCCTCCATTCCTGTCATTATTGAAAGAGATCATGATACCTCACATCTCAAAATAGGGCTACTTAATGTTAGATCCCTTACTTCAAAGGCAATTATAGTCAATGAACTAATCACTGATCATAATCTTGATGTGATTGGCCTGACTGAAACATGGCTTAAGCCTGATGAATTTACTGTGTTAAATGAGGCCTCACGTCCTGGCTACACTAGTGAACATATCCCCCGTGCATCCTGCAAAGACGGAGGTGTTGTTAACATTTACGATAGCAAATTTCAATTTACAAAAAAAAAAATACGTTTTCGTCTTTTGAGCTTCTAGTCATGAAATCTATGCAGCCTACTCAATCACTTTTTATAGCTACTGTTTACAGGCCTCCTGGGCCATATACAGCGTTCCTCATTGAGTTCCCTGAATTCCTATCGGACCTTGTAGTTAATGGTTGTACAGTCATCTCAAATAAAACTGTGAAGGACCTCGGCGTTACTCTGGACCCTGATCTCTCTTTTGAAGAACATATCAAGACCATTTCAAGGACAGCTTTTTTCCATCTACGTAACATTGCAAAAATCAGAAACTTTCTGTCCAAAAATGATGCAGAAAAATTAATCCATGCTTTTGTCACTTCTAGGTTAGACTACTGCAATGCTCTACTTTCCGGCTACCCGGATAAAGCACTAAATAAACTTCAGTTAGTGCTAAATACGGCTGCTAGACTAGAACCAAAAAATAATTATCATAAAACTCCAGCGTTAGCCTCCCTACACTGGCTTCCTGTTAAGGCAAGGGCTGATTTCAATGTTTTACTGCTAACTTACTGCTAACCTATCTATCTCTCTGATTTGGTCCTGCCGTACATACCTACACATACGCTACGGTCACAAGACGCAGGCCTCCTAATTGTCCCTAGAATTTATAAGCAAACAGCTGGAGGCAGGGCTTTCTCCTATAGAGCTCCATTTTTATGGAATGGTCTGCCTACCCATGTAAGAGACGCAAACTCGGTCTCAACCTTTTAGTCTTTACTGAAGACTCATCTCTTCAGTGGGTCATATGATTGAGTGTAGTCTGGCCCAGGAGTGGGAAGGTGAACGGAAAGGCTCTGGAGCAACGAACCGCCCTTGCTGTCTCTGCCTGGCCGGTTCCCCTCTTTCCACTGGGATTCTCTGCCTCTAACCCTATTACAGGGGCTGAGTCACTGGCTTACTGGGGCTCTTTCATACCATCCCTGGGAGGAGTGCGTCACTTGAGTGGGTTGAGTCACTGATGTGATCTTCCTGTCTGGGTTGCCCCCCTGGTTTGTGCTGTGGCGGAGATCTTTGTGGGCTATACTCGGCCTTGTCTCAGGATGGTAAGTTGGTGGTTGAAGATATCCCTCTAGTGGTGTGGGGGCTGTGCTTTGACAAAGTGGGTGGGGTTATATCCTTTCTGTTTGGCCCTGTCCGGGGGTGTCCTCGGATGGGGCCACAGTGTCTCCTGACCCCTCCTGTCTCAGCCTCCAGTATTTATGCTGCAGTAGTTAATGTGTCGGGGGCTAGGGCCAGTTTGTTATATCTGGAGTACTTCTCCTGTCCTATTCGGTGTCCTGTGTGAATTTAAGTGTGCTCTCTCTAATTCTCTATCTTTCTCTCTCTCGGAGGACCTGAGTCCTAGGACCATGCCTCAGGACTACCTGACATGACGACTCCTTGTTGTCCCCAATCCACCTGGCTGTGCTGCTGCTCCAGTTTCAACTGCTCTGCCTTATTACTATTGGACCATGCTGGTCATTTATGAACATTTGAACCTCTTGGCCATGTTCTGTTATCTCCACCCGGCACAGCCAGAGGAGGACTGGCCACCCCACATAGCCTGGTTCCTCTCTAGGTTTCTTCCTAGGTTTTGGCCTTTCTAGGGAGTTTTTCCTAGCCACCGTGCTTCTACACCTGCATTGCTTGCTGTTTGGGGTTTTAGGTTGGGTTTCTGTACAGCACTTTGAGATATCAGCTGATGTACGAAGGGCTATATAAATACATTTGAATTGATTTGATATCACTTAATCCGGCATAGCCAAAGACACGACAGGGTGTATCAAAGCTGTATATAGAGTATAGTGTATAGTGTTTAGATGCTTTAAACTGACCTGGGAACTGGTCTAGCGGTGAGACAGGCTGTGTGTAGTGTCCTGAACAAACCAGTACCCCGTCAAAGACGTGTCTCTGCTCCTGTCCCTCCCTGTTTTCTGTCACCACCTCCCACTGGCCTGAACGACTGAAGTCTGGCCTCTGTCTCACAGTCAGCACGCTGGTCTGAAACACACACAGTAACAGATCATAGAAAGTCGTGTAGAGGCTAAATGACTGGTCCATCAAGGTGAGGAGAAGAGGGGGAGAGAGAAAAGACTAAAGAGAGTTGTGACCTGGAAGGTGATGTGTCTGAGGAGGTCAAAGTGTTGAGCGTAAAGCCTGAAGTACTGCAGCAGCTGGGAGTGCAGCATGTAGTTGGGGTAGTCAGCTGGCATAGGGAAGTCACTGAAACACATCATCTCCTTGGAGGTGTTCACCACCAGAGAGCGGTAGATACTAGAGCGGCCCGGCTCAGGGGTTTCCTGTGGACACACAAATTACTTTATTTTCTATTAAAAGGGCCTTTTCCCCCTGAATAGGGCTCTGAGTAAGGTGTAATTTCGGGTGCAACCAGGAACACTGCTGGTGATGCAGTTACGACGGGTGCATCTCTATAGTCCAAAGTGGGTTCCTTTCCTCATATCCTCACCTTGAACCTCCACAGCCCCCCGATGTCATCACTGCTCTCGAAGCAGGTGGGCTTCAGACCCTCATCCAGACAGCTCTTGATGCTGGTCAGACCTGAGGGACCCGCCCCGATCACTGCCACACGTTGGGACATACTACCTGTGTGACGGTCTGTCTTTCTGCAGAGGACTGGAGACACAATAGGAGGCTGATGTGACAGACGCTCTAATTCAGTTTCCACTGACTGAGCCTATTGAGAAACCATTGCATCACCCCATAGATCCCTGTTATATTTCCTCTGTCTGCAGTGGCAGGTTAAACCAACAAATGTCCAACTCATTCTACCAACAGAATCACTACAGATTTTTTGGGGACAATTTCATAAACCTGAATAAGAATGCAAACTCATCAAAATCAGTTGACTATCAACCAGCGACTGTACTCACCTGATCCATAGACTCCCTCTCAGCTGGAGTAGTTCTGACTGGAACTGGGTATTAGCAGAGTAAAGTTCACAAATTAGGAAGTGAACCAAAAGCAGGGTAGGGGAGTGTCCTATAGGTTAACCCTTTACTTGACACAGTTACATAAAACATGAGTTTGTTACTAGCCCACAGAGCTCAATTGAATCTACCTGAGATTCATTAACATGAACTCATCTTACCATCCACAATGTTGCTTTTAACGTGTTTTGACAGAATCCCCTAGAAGGGGTGGACATGTAAGATAGTGCTGACAGCAGGGAGTTATCATTTATTTATTCATGTTTCTTTCCACACAGAAATATTGGGAAGATCTTTATGGGATTAAAAATGAGGTGAAGCAGCATTAAATACATGCTTCTTAGTTACTTTGGCAACTAAGAAAATATTTTCTAAACATCCCGCTTTGGGCTGGATGTGTCAATGTGTAGTTCATACATGCATAATCTATGAGCAGAATTGCTGTTTACATCAATTAGCCACAAAATTCCTAATTTGAAAGTGACTGTTTTCTTGAAGCTGTGCTGCATCATTTTACATAAATTTCCCCTGGGCCAACGCCCTAGCAATTTGAGTTCTAGCCTCACATTTGAGTGACAGCTAGCAAGAGGCCACCCCAGCGTATCCAACCGGCTCAGTGGACGGACGGACAGACAGAGATAACATGGTGCACATATCTGCACATATGTCACATAGTATGCCATTTTCGGGGACCACTTTTAGCTCGTGAGTACTACTTTCAGAACTACATGCTAAAAAGTATACAAAAGTACCAGAGAATCTCTTTAAAGGTTTGTCTTTCTACTTAGTTCTCATGTACAAATATCATACACACAGTCCATTTACATTACATTTGTTGACAGTCTTGACTACAATATAAACTTCTCAGCAAAGGAATGACAGAATAATGTTTGCAGATCATGTAAAACAGGAGAGGAAGTGGGTGGTGTCCGGGTGGTATTCAGGCTCTCGGTGGGTTGCTGAGGAGAGGAGGGGTGTGGGTGTACGGGTGAGAGGAGGGTGGTGTTCAGGCTGTCCTCGAGTGAGGTTGGAGATAAGGTAGATGAGGGAGAAGGGGGATAGAGGTTGAGGTAATAGGATAAGAGTAGGCTTGGGCTGGAGACCGCAGCCAGGAACTGTTTTTTTTAATACCATTGAAACTATTTATTTTATGTTTTTCAATTAATGTTAATATTAGTAGATACTTTTTAAGTAAATACCTGCAGTCAACTTGTGTAATATGTTAGGAGATAAAGCAGATCAAATTCTTCATTTCACCTGTCACATTATTTTATATCATGAAGCTTACCGTAGTTCCCCAAAACAGTTGAACCATGTGTTTGTTTGTAAATAGCACAACTGGAGAAACGGGAACAGGTGAGTCAAACTGTGTATTGACAGGGGTCACATCCCCTGGTCTGCTCCCCTTCTCCAAGCAGAGCAGGTAGGCCAGTTGCCCTAGCGACTCCAGACTCCACAAGGACACAGTGTGTACACATGCTGCTCCAGAGCCAGTGCTGCTCTTCCTTCAGAAAAGCATGGGTCAAAACTTTGTTTATTTGCACAATGTCTCTCATTCACATTTGCTTGTAAATGTCCAAACTCACCAAAAATGACATTCGGTAGCGCCTACCTATATGTATAACTTTATGAGCTGGATTGCCTGTCTTTGCAATTTCTTTATTTTCTTTTGCACTTGTTAGCATATTTAGCTACCTCTCACCATCATCCTACTACCTCCCTCCTCTCACCATCACCCTACTACCTCCACCTCCCTCCAACACCCTGCTACCTCCACCTCCCTGCTACCTCCACCTCCAACACCCTGCTACCTCCACCACCCTGCTACCTCCCTGCTACCTCCACGCTACCTCCACCTCCCCGCTACCTCCACCACCCCGCTACCTCCACCACCCGCTACCTCCACCACCCCGCTACCTCCATCTCCCCGCTACCTCCACCTCCCCGCTACCTCCACCTCCCCGCTACCTCCACCACCCCGCTACCTCCACCACCCCGCTACCTCCACCTCCCCTGCTACCTCCACCTCCCTGCTACCTCCACCTCCCTGCTACCTCCACCTCCCTGCTACCTCCACCTCCTCTCACCAACACCCTGCTACCTCTACTTCCTCTCTCACCCTACTACCTCCACCTCCCTCCAACACCCTGCTACCTCCACCTCCCTGCTACCTCCACCTCCAACACCCCTACCTCCACCACCCTGCTACCTCCACCACCCTGCTACCTCCACCTCCCTGCTACCTCCACGCTACCTCCACCTCCCTGCTACCTCCACCTCCCTGCTACCTCCACCTCCCTGCTACCTCCAACTCCCTGCTACCTCCACGCTACCTGCTACCTCCACCTCCCTGCTACCTCCACCCACCCTGCTACCTCCACCACCCTGCTACCTCCACCTCATCTCACCAACACCCTGCTACCTCTACTTCCTCTCACCCTACTACCTCCACCTCCCTCCAACACCCTGCTACCTCCACCTCCCTGCTACCTCCACCTCCACCACCCTGCTACCTCCACCTCCCTGCTACCTCCACCTCCTCTCACCACCTCCCTGCTACCTCCACCTCCTCTCACACCCTACTACCTCTACTTCCTCTCTCACCCTACTACCTCCACCTCCCTCCAACACCCTGATACCTCCACTTCTTCTCCTCTCACCCTATTAGGAGTGAGAGGAGAAGAAGTGGAGAGAGCAGGGTGTTGGTGAAAGGAGGGAGGTGGAGGTAGTAGGGTGATGGTGAGAGGAGGTGGAGGTAGCAGGGTGATGGTGAGAGGAGGTGGAGGTAGCAGGGTGATGGTGAGAGGTGGAGGTAGCAGGGTGATGGTGAGAGGTGGAGGTAGTAGGGTGATGGTGAGAGGTGGAGGTAGCAGGGTGATGGTGAGAGGTGGAGGTAGCAGGGTGATGGTGAGAGGTGGAGGTAGCAGGGTGATGGTGAGAGGTGGAGGTGGTGAGAGGTGGAGGGAGGGTGATGGTGAGAGGTGGAGGGCAGGGTGATGGTGAGAGGTGGAGGTAGGGTGATGGTGAGAGGTGGAGGTAAGAGGGAGGTGGAGGTGAGTGAGGGTGATGGTGAGAGGTGGAGGTAGAGGGTGATGGTGAGAGGTGGAGGTAGTAGGGTGATGAGAGGGTAGAGGGTGATGGTGAGTAGGGTGATGGTGAGAGGAGGAGGGGAGGTGAGAGGAGGGAGGTGGAGGTAGTAGGCTGATGGTGAGAGGTGGAAGTAGCAGGGTGATGGTGAGAGGTGGAGGAGGGTGATGGTGAGGGTGGCGGTAGCAGGGTGAGGAAAGGAGGTGTTTAGGAGTTCTGGAGGGGAGGTGTGGAGGTCAGGAGTTCTGAAGGGTGGAGGTAGTAGGGTGATGGTTAGAGGAGGTGGAGGTAGTAGGGGATGGTTAGAGGGGAGGTGGAGTAGTAGGGTGATGGTGGAGGTGGAGGTAGTAGGGTGATGGTGAGAAGAGGGAGGTGGAGGTAGTAGGGTGATGGTGAGAAGAGGGAGGTGGAGGTAGTAGGGTGATGGTTAGAGGAGGGAGGTGGAGGTAGTAGGGTGATGGTGAGAAGAGGGAGGTGGAGGTAGTAGGGTGATGGTGAGAAGAGGAGGTGGAGGAGGTGGTGAGAAGAGGGAGGTGGAGGTAGTAGGGTGATGGTGAGAAGAGGGAGGTGGAGGTAGTAGGATGAGGAGAGGAGGTGTTCAGGAGTTCTGAAGGGTGAGTTTGGAGAGGAGGGAGGTGGAGGTAGTAGGGTGATGGTGAGAGGAGGGAGGTGGAGGTAGTAGGGTGATGGTGAGAGGAGGGAGGTGGAGGTAGTAGGGTGATGGTGAGAGGAGGGAGGTGGAGGTAGTAGGGTGATGGTGAAAGGAGGGAGGTGATGGTTAGAGGAGGGAGGTGGAGGTAGTAGGGTGATGGTGAGAGGAGATGAGGTAGAGGGTAGGATGAGGAGAGGAGGTGTTCAGGAGTTCTGAAGGGTGAGTTTGGAGAGGAGGGAGGTGGAGGTAGTAGGGTGATGGTGAGGTGTGGAGGTAGTAGGGTGATGGTGAGAGGAGGGAGGTGGAGGCAGTAGGGTGATGGTGAGAAGAGGGAGGTGGAGGTAGTAGGGTGATGGTGAGAAGAGGGAGGTGGAGGTAGTAGGGTGATGGTGAGAAGAGGGAGGTGGAGGTAGTAGGGTGATGGTGAGAAGAGGGAGGTGGAGGTAGTAGGGTGATGGTGAGAAGAGGGAGGTGGAGGTAGTAGGGTGATGGTGAGGAGAGGGAGGTGGAGGTAGTAGGGTGATGGTGAGGAGAGGGAGGTGGAGGCAGTAGGGTGATGGTGAGGAGAGGGAGATGGAGGCAGTAGGGTGATGGTGAGAGGAGGGAGGTGGAGGTAGTAGGGTGATGGTGAGAGGAGGGAGGTGGAGGTAGTAGGGTGATGGTGAGAGGAGGGAGGTGATGGTTAGAGGAGGGAGGTGGAGGTATTAGGGTGATGATGAGAGGAGATGAGGTAGAGGTAGTAGGATGAGGAGAGGAGGTGTTCAGGAGTTCTGAAGGGTGAGTGTGGAGAGGAGGGAGGTGGAGGTAGTAGGGTGATGGTGAGAGGAGGGAGGTGGAGGTAGTAAGGTGATGGTTAGAGGAGGGAGGTGGAGGTAGTAGGGTGATGGTTAGAGGAGGGAGGTGGAGGTAGTAGGGTGATGGTGAGAAGAGGGAGGTGGAGGTAGTAGGGTGATGGTTAGAGGAGGGAGGTGGAGGTAGTAGGGTGATGGTGAGAAGAGGGAGGTGGAGGTAGTAGGGTGATGGTGAGAAGAGGGAGGTGGAGGTAGTAGGGTGATGGTGAGAAGAGGGAGGTGGAGGTAGTAGGGTGATGGTGAGGAGAGGGAGGTGGAGGCAGTAGGGTGATGGTGAGGAGAGGGAGATGGGGGCAGTAGGGTGATGGTGAGAGGAGGGAGGTGGAGGTAGTAGGGTGATGGTGAGAGGAGGGAGGTGGAGGTAGTAGGGTGATGGTGAGAGGAGGGAGGTGATGGTTAGAGGAGGGAGGTGGAGGTAGTAGGGTGATGGTGAGAGGAGATGAGGTAGAGGTAGTAGGATGAGGAGAGGAGGTGTTCAGGAGTTCTGAAGGGTGAGTTTGGAGAGGAGGGAGGTGGAGGTAGTAGGGTGATGGTGAGGTGTGGAGGTAGTAGGGTGATGGTGAGAGGAGGGAGGTGGAGGCAGTAGGGTGAGGAGAGGAGGTGTTCTGAAGGGTGAGTTTGGAGAGGAGGGAGATGGGTTGGTTGGTTGAGGAAGCGGTAGTATGAGGCTTCTACTCCCACCATGGATGTGAGGCTGAGCTTCAGCAGACGCCCACCCATGTCTTTCCTTCACCTAGGACAGGCATGGACAAACATAGCATAGTATAAGAACCTTTTCAATATCAATAGAAAATGATATCTGCTTAGTATGATTATATCTTAAATACACAGAAATATACACTACCGTTCAAAAGTTTGGGGTCACTTAGAAATGTCCTTGTTTTTGAAAGAAAAGCAAATTTTTTGTGCATTAAAATAACATCAAATTGATCAGAAATACAGTGTAGACATTGTTAATGTTGTAAATGACTATTGTAGCTGTAAGCGGCTGATTTTTAATGGAATATCTACATAGGCGAAAATAGGCCCATTATCAGCAACCATCACTCCTGTGTTCCAATGGCACGTTGTGTTAGCTAATCCAAGTTTATCATTTTAAAAGGCTAATTGATCATTAGAAAACCCTTTTGCAATTATGTTCGCACAGCTGACAATTGTTGTCCTGATTAAAGAAGCAATAAAACTGGCCTTCTTTAGACTAGTTGAGCATCTGGAGCATCAGCATTTGTGGGTTCGTTTACAGGCTCAAAATGGCCAGAAACAAATAACTTTCTTCTGAAACTCGTCAGTCTATTCTTGTTCGGAGAAATTAAGGCTATTCCATGAGAGAAATTGCCAAGAAACTGAAGAGCTCATACAACGCTGTGTACTACTCCCTTCACAGAACAGCGCAAACTGGCCCTAACCAGAATAGAAAGAGTGGGAGGCCCCGGTGCACAACTGAGCAAGAGGACAGGTACATTAATGTCTCGTTTGAGAAACAGATGCCTCACATGTCCTCAACTGTCAGCTTCATTAAATAGTACCCGCTAAACACCAGTCTCAACAGTGAAGAGGCTACTCCGGGATGCTGGCCTTCTAGGCAGAGTTGCAAAGAAAAAGCCATATCGCTGTTCCATGTCTGTGTTCTTTTGCCCATCTTAATATTTTCTGTTTATTGGCCAGTCTGAGATACGGCTTTTTCTTTGCAACTCTGCCTAGAAGGCCAGCATCCCAGAGTTGCCTCTTCACTGTTGACGTTGAGACTGGTGTTTTGCGGGTACTATTTAACAAAGCTGCCAGTTGAGGACTTGTGAGGCGTCTGTTACAAATATTTACTGTATTTATAAAAAATGTTTGCAATGCAATCATTCTGGAGTATATCTCCACAACCCATAGAAGAAACAGTCACATTTGCTACCATATACAGTCAACCCATTATAATATAAAGCGTTAGATGAACACAAAATGTACATACATTGACATTCCACTTCATTAATTTGACATTACAGATGAAAGATTACACAATAACACAACAGATTAAAGTTATAATTCAGTGTATCAAGCTGGTGAGATCTTGTGAAGTAGCGTTTGAGTCTGCAGACTTTGTCTTTGAATGTACAGAGGTGGAGATGCCCAGACTAGTGGGCACAGTTCCAAACAGACTCCTAGCTCCAACCCCTGGGCCCATAGGGCTCTGATCAAAAGTAGAGCATTATGTAGGGAATATAGTGGCATTTGGGACACACATTTAGCCTATACTGTAGATCTGAAAAGTCTAAACTTTCCCTCTGATAGGGTGGAATGTCAGCCATATTGCTTTGATTGGGCATAACATTTTCAGACATTCCCTGGTGAGTAGATAGATAACAAAAAAACAGAAGAACAACAATGCATTCTTCCTTATTGCGATGAGAACCATGATTGCTTTTGGCTGGGTACAGGAAGCAGTTTCTGGGGAAGCCATGCCATTGGTCAAATCGTACCAATTCAAGAACCACTGACTGGTTAGCTCTAGTCTCTACTACTGGATTATTGCAGAAAAAATACAGTATGTATGAAATAGATCAGAGAGAGTTACTCAATGGATTATTTACAACAGTCAGAGAAATAGAGCTGCTAATGATATAGACCATCCCTCAGAACAGTACGTGAAGACTAATCAAGATCAGCTGATCATGTGTAGCTACACTCACTGCATGGCAACATATGACCAAATCCTCCGCAGCTAAAGACTTCAACAAATACATGTTTGGTGTGGAGTCATACTTGAGCCTGGATGCTACAGAAGACTAGATGAGCGAGGGGAGGTAGAGTTCCAGGGAAGAGCGGGGCGGGTGAGTCCGGGGGAGTAGAAGGAGGAGGTAGTGGTTCACCAAAATGAAAGATCAACAGTGAATCGCAACTGAAGAACGGAGAAGAGGTAATTGAGTCTGACTCTTCTGTGAGCACAGAGAGAGAGGAAAAGACAGTAAAGAGAGAATGAGAAAAGAGAGACAGCGAGAAAAATATTAAATAGAGTGAGGATGAAAGAGAGACATGGCTAATAAGCTGCTCCTCCATATTTAATCAGAGCGGAGGTGTTTGAGTGGTTGGTCTCAACACACACCTCTTCCCGGTTTCTCTCAGCTACAGCATAATCCACTCATCTGAGAGGAGAGGAGGACAGGAGAGAGAGAGAGAACGAGAGCAAGAGAGAACGAGAGAGAGAGAGAAGGACTATTTATTATTAATCCGAGTCAACAATAGACTGTTGATTACTGTCTGTGCGGGATATTTACAATGTGCCATCAACAACAGCCAAACGTCAATACCTGCTATGGCATAAAATTGCTGCTGTCTGTGTAAACACACAGAAACGCTTTGTAAACACCCAGGACAGCTGAGAACTGGCTCACATGCACATTGCTCACATGCACATTGCACCAGAGCATGTACATTCATAGAGATTGGAGGCCATGGTGCAGGTGCACCAGAAGTCAGAGCAGTTTCGCAGTAGGGCAGTTAAGGACAGGGTGCAAAGTACTTCACCACAAGATCCACCCCACACCCAACTTTTGTTCAGGGCACACAGCATGATTACGCCATTACTACAGCTGGCCTCACTCAGTAAAATGTCTGTGTGTGTCAGTTACACCTGTATACAGAAGAAAACAGCAAACCGTCTTTGACATTCACTGTGTGTTCTCTTCCTGAAAGGTAAAAAAGTCTATTCTACTTCAATCTCTGGGCAAGAACTATAAAACCTGCCCGCTCTCCTGTCTTCCCTCCAACCTGTTCAACCTGTTGCAACCCTGGCTGTTGCACAACTAATCAGACAGTCACCATAGAGCTTCAACTCTCCATGCTGATATGAAGAGGATCACTATGTACCTCCAGGATGACGTCTCAGAGCCATGGATACGGAGAGATGACGTGGTCTGGTCAGCCTAGCCAGAGGTTTAACACATTAAAAGGTCATGAAATAATCAACTGCAGGTTTGATGTCAGCGTTGCTGTTAAGTTGTTGGGGAACCTAATCTGGAGTGAAAACCATGCCTGCTGTCTCTGGTTAAACCATCCTCACCAGGTAATTATTATTGAGCATGCAGCAATCTGTAGAAAACTGGAACTATTTCTCAAGACCCGCTAAAACCCCTTCAGGGTATGTATACTGAACAAAAATATAAATTCAACATGTAAAGTGTTGGTCCCATGTTTCACAAGCTGAAATAAAACATCCCAGAAATGTTCCATACACACAAAGCTTATTTCTCTCATTTTGTGCACAAATGTTTACATCCCAATTAGTGGGGATTTCTCCTTTGCCAAGATAATCCATCCACCGGTCAGGTGTGGCATATCAAGAAGCTGATTAAACAGAATGATCATTAAACAGGTGCACCTTGTGCTGGGGACAATAAATGGCCACTAAAATGTACAGTTGTGTCACACAACACATTGCCACAGATATCTCAAGATGGAGCATGCAATTGGCATGATGATTGCAGGAATGTCCACCAGAGCTGTTGCCAGATAATTAAATGTTAATTTCTCTACCATAAGCCACCCCCAACATCATTTGAGAGAATTTGGCAGTACGTCCAACCGGCTTCACAACCGCAGACCATGTGGCCTGCCCAGGACCTCCACATTCAGCTTCTTCACCTGTGGAATCGTCGGAGAACAGCCACTGGACAGCTGATGAAACTGAGGAGTATTTCTGTCCATTATAAAGCACTTTCGTGGGGAAAAACATATTCTGATTGGCTAGGCCTGGCTCCCCAGTGAGTGGGCCTGGCTCCCTTGTGTGTGAGCCTATGCCAGGGTTCATCAACTAGATTTAGCCGGGGGTTGTTTTTTTTCCTGAAGCGAATGGTCGGCGGGCCGGAACACAATTACAAATCATTTGTAGACTGCAAATTGACTAAACAGATATGTTTGACTAAAACATAATTGTTTCAAACCTTGCTTACATTTGTATAACATCACGTCTCTCTATTATGCGTGGGAATACTTGGGAACAAATTTCTTCAATTAAAATCACTTGGGGCTGATTTCCTTTTTTTTTTTACAGTCTTTTATATCCAACAATGAAAATTCAAAAAACAATTGCTCAGAAAACTTAGGGGGACAAATAAAACCACCCGCGGATAAAATGTCTCCGCCTGCCGCCAGTTAAGGAACCCTGGCATTGCCCTCCCAGGCCCACCCATGGCTGCGCCCTTGCCTAGTCATGTGAAATCCATAGATTAGGGCCTAATGACTTTATTTCAATTGACTAACTTCCTTATATGAACTCAGTAAAATCGCTGAAATTGTTGAGTTTATATTTTTGTTCAGTGTATATTTCACAGTGGGAAATAAAAAAGACATACCATTCAATTTTCAGCCTTACATACCGTAACATTTTAAAATAAGTCAATACAAAATGAATCCTCCATAAAATATGCTCTTTTCAGAGCGACCCGCAGACACCATAATCAATTTAAGTTTTAATCTATTGCTGTCATTTTCCCCTCTAAAAGAACACGTCTCTCTTTCTCTCATATCACTGCAGAGCCCCAAAGCTGGAAGAAGAACAGAAGACTGTATTGGGGGTAACACTACCCCCCCCCCCGGCTTATTAGACCACATTAATATTCCACACACACTTTTTTTCCAACAGCGAATTACAGTAGAGTGGAAAGGGTTCCAGGTCTTTGCAGCAGTGCTGTGATGCAGTGTAGAGGAGCATCCTGCTCCTACTGTAGGTGCTTCTGATTGCAGTTCCATGTGGATGGATGATTAGTGGGTGGCAGCCATTGTTGTTGCCGTTGTTAGTCTTGATATGATGAGTTACCACAGTGTCAGTATGGGGCAGGATCAGTCAATGTTTCAAACATTTTGAGACAGGATCTCCCACCAACCACACCCTCTTTAACCCATCTCAATATCCACTCCTCCTCCTCATCCTCCTCATCCTCACCCCTGGATGAGTCCCAGCAGCCCCTGAAGGCCCAGTGATGACACCCAGAGCATTTCCACCAGGTTGTACTGCCAGTAGCCCATTAGGAAGCCAAACAGCACGTCGGTCACGTTGTGTCTGCCCAGCAGCACCCGGCTCAGCCCCACCAGACCAGACCACAAGAACACCAGCACCCTGAGGGGTGCGGCCAGGACCAGGTGGGCCAGCAAGAAGCGGGCACACATGGCTGCGCGGGTGGCGTGCCCCGAGGGGAAGGAGAAGCGGTCCACGGAGAAGGTGGCGAACATGTCCATGCGGTTGTGGGACGGGCGGCGCCGACGGACGACAGCTTTCACGATGCCAACCAGGATCAGGTCTATAATGAGAGCTGAGGGGAGGGAGGAGAGAGTTGGGGGGTAAGGGGTGGTGAAAAAGGGAGGTGAGGAGAGAGAGGATGCAGAGTGTGGAGGGAGATGAAAGAGAGATAGACAGTCAGCAAACAGTAGGTCTACACAGCACACAGTTGGAAAACAAACAAATGTATGCACACACACACACACACTAATGAATACACAGACATCCAGCATTAGCAGCAAAACACTTTGCACACACTAATAATATCCCATCATCTTTCCACCAAAATAAAAAATATCTTGGACAACTATTTTCCCCCTGGGACAAGTGGATTGATTGAGTGTTATCTCTCTCCATCCTACAAACCGTAAAGGGATCATGAACAAGCTGTGGCTGATAATAAAGTCATCTTAATTCTAGCAGACATCATTGTGAGACACCATTAACCTCTACACCGGTTTGATCCTCACCTCTTCCCAAACATCACGCTGTCTCACACACAGACACACATGCAGTCTCACACACACATTCTGTCACATACACACACACAAGCTCAGTGACAGCTTTGGCCTTTTGCCAGAGAGAGGGGAGAGAGGAGAGAGCTGTGGTCTTCATCTTAGAGGTGTCCTCCTCTGGGCTGTAAAGGAGCAGCTGTCTTTGGCTCCTGCAGCTCCTCTGACTGCATCACATAGCAACAGACTACCACTGACTACCACTCAGTCGGCACACGCTGCTACTGTACTGATCAGACCCCGTATACTGCAGGGTCATTCCATGTCATTTCAGCACACCATGACACCCAGCATCTCAGATTGTTCTGAAATCGTTTCTGTAGTTGGAAACAGATAAGATTAGCATTCCTGAAATATAATTTTGTTGAAATATAATTTGATCATTTGAAATTAAGCTAATGGATTGGACCCAAATTGCCCATTTTAAATGATAGGACTCATAATATTCAATAAGTATAGCACATAACATCCAATTTGGACAAAAACAATGAGTAAGACATGAGGATTCCAAAGAGTTGGTCAAAAGACACCCATGGACTCCCCTTACCAATGCCAACAACAAGTAAACAATATCACTTCTCTGTGTTTCTTCATCTTCATTCTCAGTGAGTTTTATATTTTTTTCCCCTGTTCAGAAAAATTAGTTGCTAGGTTTATGTCCCATCCTACATCCTGATATTTAAAGCATCCCCACAATGTTAAAGGGATAGTTCACACAAATCCCAAAAGGGACATCAGCAACCCATGCTTTGGTTTTGTTTTCCTAGCCAATGTTTTAAATGCTAGTCCATGGTACCTATATCAGCATTTTAATTGGATTTGTGCCAAAAATGCTAAAAACGTTTGCATTTTAAAACAGTGGCAACGTAAACAAAACCATTTAAAGCATGGGTTGCTGTCGTACCTTGTCCATAGACTGCTGACAGATTAAGGAAACCAATATGTAATTTGAGTCAACTATCCCTTTAACATTGAAGATGTGGGATTATTTTCTTGTATCCCTTAAAAGCAGGAACAGTACTATCTAGTGGTCTGAACCTGGTAATATTAGAATGCAGGAAGGAACATAAACCTGACAACTTGAATGCCACATTTTTCTGAACGGGGGGGGAAATATCCCCAAATTCACTGAAAATGCATTACAGAAACAATACTCCAAGCCGCAGCTCCATACTACTTGTCAAACACAGAAAACTGATACTGTATACTCGTTGGCGGCTTTTGACTATTTCCTCATGTCTTACTCATTGTTGGAATTTTTGGGGGTCCAAATTGCAATTAATTAGCGAATTAGAGCTCTAATTATATTTCAACAAAATAATGTTTCAGGAATGCTAATCTTATCCGTTTCTAACTACAGAAATGATTTCAGAACAATCAGATGGTGATTGTCAAAATCCTCTTTCTTGTGCTTTTTGATGTGGAACAACCCATGCACACTGCAGAGGACCTCTGGCTGTCTCTCTGGCTGGCTGTTTATTTTTCTGTCCGTCTTTCTCCCTCCCCACCACCACTACTACTACACAGCAACAGGGGAGATTGTCTGTCTCTTCAAGAGTGCCTGACTGTTTATAGAGCTGGAAAACTCCAGATGACAATTCTCTGCCTACTCTCCCCTGTATGTGTGTGTGTGTGTGTATGTGTATTTCTAGCATTAGCATTGTTAGTGTGTGTACACGTTTACTCAGTGTGTGTGCACGCATCTGGGATCAGAAGAGTGTGTGTGTGTTTACTGAAGTCCCTGAGTCAGACATCTGAGTTCTAGGTGTCTGTCTGGCTTGGCAACCAGTGCCTGCACAACAATCTATTGTAATACTCAGCTAGGCCTAATCCCAATAATCTCCTAAATATTGCCTCAAGAGGAGAGAAACAGTGGAGGAGAGAAACCAGTGGAGCCCAGGATGAACAGTGGGATGACAGTAACAGGTGAGAAGGAGCTGGCACCGAAGGAAGGAAAGGAAAAACAGAAGACATAAAATATTGTGGAGGGAAGGATGAAATTGGTGTATAGTGGGTGTGTCAGCTGTAAGGCTGGACTGGGGTTGATGAGGGGACGGATGCATGCTAATTAGGATAAAGGAGGTGCGGGCCAAATCCTTTCCTTCCCTAATCTCATCAGACTTCTCTGTACTGATATTCATCTGAAAGCGCGAGATGGGGGTGAAAAACAACAGGGTGGATGCATACATCTACCTGTTCTAACATTATTACAGAAAGACAAGAGAGGAAACCATTTCAGAATATTTCTGTAGACTACCCACAGATCTAATAAAAACACCAACATAGACATTCATTATTTAGAGGTTGAGTATCACGCCTTCCTGGCAGGGTGAGTCAGCGTGTGTGTGTGAGCAGTAAAAATGGCTGGGGATGGAGATGCATGACAATAAGAACAGGCGGAGGCATTCTATGGAGGCAACATAATAGGAGCTTTCCGGCTATGTATGGGAGGCTTCCTGTTAGAATGAGGCCATTATGAATAATACAATTAATATGATATCATATTTACCCATGAAGAGGTTTAGCATAACCTCCTGTCCTGCTGCACTGTCAGCCTTGTACAGGCCGTAGGCTGTCCCGACCAGCCATGGTATTCCATGTCCAGAAATCTCTATCAGTTTCATCAATGGTCTAACGCTGCCCCAGGAGGAATCTTCACAGGCACACACCCCCAGCCGCTTGGAAAGCCACAGGTCTATGGCGAGGAGGGAGCTGAGGGCTATCCCGATAAATGAAGGGTTGAGCCGCATACAATCCTCTTCGGGCATGCCTGTGTTGGAGGAGGTGGAGGACCCGGAGCCCCTTCGCCGGGTAGGGCTCTCAGATGCCCGCAGTCTGGCTGCAGCGGTTGGGTCGGAACCCTGCCGTTGGAGGAGAGTGGGTGGAGGGGTTCGGTTCAGCGACATGAACTCGTAGCGTCCGTTGCCGTTGGTGCTGCCACTGAGACCTGCGCTTCCACCTGCGCTGCGATTTGCACTGTTTTTGGTTTTAGGAGAAGGCATTTTGTTTCGTTTCTGGTTATTAAAATCAGGTGTTAATAAATCGAAGGGGACGTTTATCAAAATAAAGGTTTTTGTGCCGCTCAACTCATCGAGTTTCAGGTGACAATTTCTCTAACGTCCGCTAACAGTTTCCTGAATTGCCATCTTTGTTTTCTTCATCTTCTTCATCTTCTTCTTCTTTTTTCTTTTTTCTTCTTCTTCTTTTTCTTTTTCTATGGTATATTGTCGATCGCACAATGTAATATACATCCTGCCACCTACTGTGCGGGATGATAACAAATGATTATTTACAATGACGGCCTACCACAGTCAAACCCTAACCCAAACCCAAATCCCCTAACCGGGACGTCACTGGGCCAATTCTGCGCCGCCCTATGGGACTCCCGATCACAACAGGTTTTTTGAAATATCTTATTTACATAAGTATTCAGACCCTTTCCTATGAGACTCGAAATTGAGCTCAGGTGCATCCTATTTCCATTGATCATCCTTGAGATGTTTCTACAACTTGATTGGAGTCCACCTGTGGTAAATTCAATTGATTGGACATGATTCAGAAAGGCTCACACCTGTCTATACAAGGTCCCACAGTTGACAGTGCATGTCAGAGCGAAAAAACAAAGCCATGAGGTCTATTGAGTTCTGAGAATATGAAAATATACTTATTCATGTCACTGATGGAGTGCTAAGGTTTAGAGGGTCTACATCAGAAGCAAATGGTTATAGGAGGAAGGTATATAGTGTGTGCAACTAAGCTTGGAATGTGTTGAGTGCAGGGAAGAGATTACACATGGAAGGCATTTGATAAGGGGAGACGGGTGGAGATCTTAGAAACTAACAATGTCACTGAGGGAGAGAGGGTAATGTATAACATTTACATTATGTCAGAACCCAATGGTCACCCTGACAGACCTCCAGAGTTCCTCTGTGGAGATAGGAGAACCTTCCAGAAGGACTTATGGTAGAATGGCGAGATGGAAGCCACTTCTCAGTAAAAGGCACATGACAGCCCGCTTGGAGTTTGCCAAAAAGCACCTAAAGGATTCTCTGCTCAGATGAAACCAAGATTGAAATCTTTGGCCTGAATGCTAAGCATCATGTCGGAGGAAATCTGGCACCATCCCTACGGTAAAGCATGGTGGTGGTAGCATCATGCTGTGGGGATGTTTTTGAGCGGCATGGACTTGGAGACTATTCAGGACCGAGGGAAATATGAATGGAGCAAAGTACAGTGTTCCTTGATGAAAACCTGCCCTGTTAGAGCTGCTCCAGTCAACTGTAAGTGCTGTTGTTGTGAAGTGGAAACATCTAGGAGCAACAACAGCTCAGCCCTGAAGTGGTAGGCCACACAAACTCACAGAAAGGTACCGCTGAGTGCTAAAGCGTGTAGTGCGTAAAAATCACAATAACTGTTCGTCAGGAGCTTAATGAAATGGGTTTGCATGGCCAAACAGCCACACAAAAGCAATACGCAATGCCAAACGTCGGCTGGAGTAGTGTAAAGCGCTCTGCCGTTGGACTTTGGAGCAGTGGAAACGCGTTCTCTGGAGTGATGAATCACACCTCACCATCTGGCAGACCGACGGGCGAATCTGGGCTTGGCGGATGCCAGGAGAACGCTACCTGCCCGACTGCATAGTGGCAACTGTAATGTTTGGTGGATGAGGAATAATGGTCTGGGGCTGTTTTTCATGGTTCGGGCTACTACCTCAGTTCCAGTGAAGGGAAATCTTAGCGCTAGAGCATACAATGACATTCTAGACAATTATGTGCTTCCAACTTTGTGGCAACAGTTTGGGGAAGACCCGTTCCTGTTTCAGCATAACAATGCCCCCTGTGCACAAAGTGAGGTCCATACAGAAATGGTTTGTCAAGATCAGTGTGGAAGAACTTGACTGGCCTGCACAGAGCTCTGACCTCAACTCCATCAAACACCTTGGGATGAATTGGAACACCGACTGCAAGCCAGGCCTAATCGCCCATCAGTGCCCGTCCTCACTAATGCTCTTGTGGCTGAATGGAAGCAAGTCTCTGCAGAAATGTTCCAACATCTGGTGGAAAGCCTTCCCAGAAGAGTGGAGGCTGTTAATTGCAGCAAAGGCGGAACCAACTCCATTATAATGCCCATGATTTTGGAATTCGATGTTCGACGAGCAGGTGTCCACACACTTTAGGTCATGTAGTGTACATGTTGGCAAGTATCCGGCCAGCAACGTTCACTTGTCAGCGGCAACAGCTTTCACAGGCTCATCATTTGTACAAATACAGAAGGTAAAACACTTCATTATTTTGATAAATTGTTTCACAATTGGGTTATCACATTTGTGTAAACTGACATTATTTTCTACTTCTTAGATGCATATAATGTCCAGGGCATAACCTATTCTGGTGGAACCAACCTGATCACTGTGTTCACCATTCTATTTCACTTCACATCTTATGATATCTTTTTGTGAAAAAGAAAGGTGAACGCAGTGATAAGGTTGGTTACACCAGGCTAATCATAACCTCCATTGGTAATGTAATCAGTGCTTTGTGTGTGTGTCTTTATGTGTGACAGACCAGTATCTTTGATGAGCGGCCAGGAGCTGATCCATGCTCATCAATGGGGCTCTGGCAAAGAGCCTTCATCCTCACCTCTTTCTTGCCTGTTCACCAACTGTTGTCCATGGAGAGAACAGAATTAGTTAAGTCTGACTTGTTCAAACTTCAACATAGTATATGTTAGTGTCAGATATCACTTATCCCTAACTGCCATTGGTAATAGAACAATGACGGTGTGTATGTGTTCACAGATACATGAGATGCAGAGAGGCCTGGCACTCAACACATCCACTCAACACATTCACAATGAGGTGATTACTAATAGTACATTACAACACAAATGTCCAGTAATAGCAACACCCTTTTCATTCCATGTGTCACTGCTGAAATCTGCCAATTTCTACAGATGGACAGGAGGTGCTTTTGCCAGACGGCAGCCTCAGTCATTTGATGGGGAGACCATAATTGAGTAGGTTTTATCTGACCTGTTTAAACTTCAGCATTGTGCCTGTTTGTGTGTCATATATTACCAATCCTATCTGCCATAGGTAGTTGAACAGTGACTATGTGTGTATGTGTTCACAGAAACATGCATGGGGCAAACCTTGTGTATTCTGCACCAAGATCAGGGAACATGGGGAAGGTAGCCCTACTACCACTAGACAAAATGCCAATAGGCACAGTATCTGTATCGGCTAGGAATAACAATGAAAGATGAAAGGTGCACATCAAATAAAATAACATTTTATTTGTCACATACACATGGTTAGCAGATGTTAATGTGAGTGTAGCGAAATGCTTGTGCTTCTAGTTCCGACCATGCAGTAATATCTAACGAGCAATCTAATCTAACAATTTCACCAGAACTACCTTATGCACAAGTGTAAAGGAATGAATATGTACATAAAAATATATAAATGAGTGATGGCTGAATGCCAAAAACAAGACTCAGTAGATGCTAGAGTACAGTATATACATATGAGATGAGTAATGTAGGGTATGTAAACATTATATAAAGTTGCATTGTTTAAAGTGGCTAGTGATACATTTATGAGAGCGGGGTGAACAGAAAGTGCCTGTGGTTGTTGTCCTTGATGATCTTTTTGGCCTTCCAGTGACATTGGGTGGTGTAGGTGTCCTGGAGGGCAGGTAGTTTGCCCCCAGTGATGCGTTATGCAGACCTCACTACCCTCTGGAGAGTCTTGCGGTTGTTGGCAGAGCAGTTGCCGTACCAGGCGGTGATACAGCCCGACAGGATGCTCTCGATTGTGCAGCTGTAAAAGTTTGTGAGTGTTTCTGGTGACATGCCAAATTTCTTCAGCCTCCTGGGGTTGAAGAGGCGCTGCTGCGCCTTCTTCACCATGCTGTCTGTGTGGGTGGACCATTTCAGTTTGTCCGGGATGTGTACGCCAAAGAACTTAACTTCCCACCTTCTCCACTACTGTCCCGTCGATGTGGATAGGGGGGTGCTCCCTCTGCTGTTTCATGAAGTCCACGATCATCTCCTTTGTTTTGTTGACATTGAGTGTGAGGTCATTTTCCTGACACCACACTCCGAGGGCCCTCACCTCCTCCCTGTAGGCCGTTTCGTCGTTGTTGGTAATCAAGCCTACCACTGTAGTGTCATCTGCAAACTTGATGATTGAGTTGGAGGCGTGCATGGCCATGCAGTTATGGGTGAACAGGGAGTACAGGAGAGGGCTGAGAACGCACCCTTTTGGGGCCCCAGTGTTGAGGATCAGCGGGGTGGAGATTTTATTACCTACCCTCACCACATTGTTATATTAGCAGAACACTGCTTCTATGGTATAATGTAAAGGGTTGTTTATTGTACATGGACTTGTTCCTACATTTGAAAGTTATCAAAACACTTAGTTTAGAATATATTTTTACTTATAACTCATTGTGTTCCTTGTGTATTCTTTTTCTGTAATTTTTCTCTGCATTGTTGAAGGGCATTTCACTGTTAGTCTACACCTGTTGTTTACGAAGCACGTGACAAATAAAACATTATTATTATTTTTTTGATCTACATAAATTCAGCAAATGCATTCTTATTTTACTCTGTAGGCTACTGACCTATTCAAAGCTTCATCTGACATCTCACCTTACATCTGCCTGTAGTTATTTAACTCAACCTGCAGGAGGTTTGTTTGTTGTGATTGATTGTGGGAGGGGCAAGGTTCTGATAGATGGGTGTATCTTGGTGGTGGTAAGGACACCTAAGGAACACCCACATAAAACCACACTCCCAAGCCAACTCAGGTTTGGCTTCTGTCATTGCAGCCAGCATTTCTTGAGGAGCAAGCATAGAGAATGACAGAGGCCTCTAGTGGCCAAAAGGCCATTTAGCATGGGTAGCGCTATTGAGGGATTCCACCATTTTAATGTTAACAGGCTGGGTCTTTCAACTTCATTGGCTGATCCCTCCTGGTGACCCTGTTGTAGTCATGTCCAACACCTCCTTTGGCGACATTTCCTTCCAGTTCGCTGCTGCCAATGACTGGAAGGCATTGCAAAAATAGCTGAAGTTGGATACATATTTCTCTCACTAACTTTAAACATCAGCTATCCGAGCAGCTAACCAATAGCTGCAGCTGTACATAGCCCATCTGTAAATAGCCCATCCAATCTACCTACCTCATCCCCATATTTTTTAAATGTACTTTTCTGCTCTTTTGCACACCAGTATTTCTACTTGCACACCATCATCTGCACATCTATCACTCCAGTGTTAATTTGCTAAATTGTAATTACTTCGCTACTATGGCCTATTTATTGCCTTACCTCCTAACGCCATTTGCACACACTGTATATGGACTTATTTTTATTTATTTATTTTCTATTGTGTTATTGACTGTACGCTTGTTTATTCCATGTGTAACTCTGTGTTGTTGTTTGTGTCGCACTGCTTTGCTTTATCTCGGCCAGGTCGCAGTTGTAATTAAGAACTTGTTCTCAACTGGCCTACCTTGTTAAATAAAGGTGAAATAATAATACATTAAAAAAACAGATCATCAGGAGGGATAAGCCAATCGTGAATAAGAAAATTGACTACTTCAAAATGGAGATTGCCTTAATGGCGCTGCCCATGCTCCCATAATGGCACAGATACAACGATGAGTCTTATATCTATCTCGATGGGAGCAAGCAAGCCCAAAAATGAAGCCAAATCAGAGGGTGCTGTTCCCCTTTAATTAGTTAAGTCCAGCGTTCCCTTCCAGCAATAATAATTATTCTCCTCTTTGACTGTGTATTTTTATCAGTTCTTACTTTTGCCATTAGAGAGCGATCAAATTATTTCTGGGGTTCTGTACTCTGTATTCCCGAAGTTGTTGACTGTTTTTGTGCTTGCCAGTTAGCTCGCAGATCTCAGCTGTTAGCAGTCAATTGCTAGTTGGCAGTTTCTTACTGGCGCTAAAAAATGGATGATAGACATCATTTTTTCCAGTCATTACTGAATTATTTAATGCAAGGAAGAAAACATTAAACGTCATAAACAATTCATGGTCATTGATGGTAACCTCGTAAACAATTCATTTAGACCCTGTGTTCATTTGAAACAGTTTTATTTGCTAGAATGTGTGCTGTTGCCGGCTATTAAAAGGGACAGGTGGCTATTTGAGACTGCGTAAATTTGAAGTTTTACTGCATTGTAAATGTGTGTGGGCCTTATTATGAACAAAACTTACAGCCAGATGTTGGTTTTTCCTATACTATGTAATCAGAGCCAATAATAGGCTAAGTTTGCAATACATTTTATACTAGGGCTATTAGCCTAATCTTAATAAAATGTAACTATATAAAAATGAATTTGGGAAAATAAATAGTAAACTTTACACTTGTCACCTGTGCCTCGATAGGTGGGGATGATTTTAGGTATGAAACGTTGACCCCTCCCCTGTTGTCCATTCATTCATGGTGGTGTGTAAGCCAAATAAATTCCCCTTTTGAAGCTGGAACAAAAATAAAAATAAAAGGCTCAAGCGCTCCACCATGTAATGGGAAAATGGGATTTAGGGGAGATTTGTTTTGAATGCAGTCTTGTGCCACAGATGAGACAGAAATTTCACCGGATGTACAAATGTGAAACATCCGCTTGCCGTTTCAACTCGTTACCAAATATGGAAGCCCAGTGGCCGCCAGTGGTGGAAGACGGAAAGAGATGTTGGCCGATATTCTACATATTTTCTCATCTATTAAACATTTGATCTAGATACTGTTTTATATTCCTAAAACTACAATATGTTATAAACATAGTGGGCTAAGTTTTGTAGACTTTACCCTTTGGCAAAGTTTTTTTTTTTAATCCCGTTGTTTAGAAGGAGTGCAAAGGCGCACATCACAGAGTAGACGTTCCCTAACGGAAACTGTAGATATATGATAGAAAGGGCCAATAGGATATCGCTAGTACCTGCTTGGCTTCTGCCTAGCCTGGTTTAGTTTGCATACGTTTCCTAGTTTACCCCTGTACAGTTGTTGGCGGTAATGCACTATAAATATTGGATGCAACCCGCTGTGAAACTCCACCGAAGAAGAAGAAAAAAAATACTCGTCACCTTGCCCTGGAAAGAGAACCATGCCTGGGATACTGCTAGGAGACGTGTTCCCTAACTTCGAAGCTGAGACAACGATCGGCAAGATCAAATTCCATGACTTTTTAGGAAACTCGTAAGTGCTACTTTTGTAGGCTAAAAAGTCGGTGTGATCATCTGCTATTACTTTGTATCTGCACTGCATCAGCGTACTCAATTGCAAACAGTAGCCTAATTTACTGATGGTGAATTTGTGTAACATTTTAATGTACAGACAATAACAGACTTGGTTGAATGTTCATTGCCACGAGCTCAGCGTGAAATTAGTCATACATTGAAGACACAAGTGTCATAACATGATGGTAATTATAGTCGCTAAGCACCGGTCCAGGACCAGTTTCATACAAAAAGCGAAGATCTGATCCCACATCAGATCTTAATAATTCGAACATCTACGGTAGGCGAGGCTTCACGCGGGCATCGTGGGTTTTTAAACAACGGTTTGTTACAAAATATGTTGTCCAAAATCCACATTCAAACACTATTTCAGACACATTTGGTTTGTATATAAATCCTTCCTGTTTAACATATACACTCTTGACCTTGCCCAGGTTTCCAGATAGCAATGTTTAGTATTGTAAAATCTACCAAAAAATAATACATTCTTATTTTTTATTTTATTTCAAGTACAAATGACATATCACGTGAACATTGAAGAGGGGACTCTGGGATGCTGGTCTTCTAGGCAGTTGCAAAGAAAAAGGGATATCTCAGACTGGCCAATAAACAGAAAAGATTAAGATGGGCAAAAGAACACACACTGAACAGAGTAACTCTGCCTAGAAGGCCAGCATCCCGGAGTCGCCTCTTCACTATTGACGTTGAGACCGGTGTGTTGCGGGTACTATTTAATGAAGCTGCAAGTTGAGGACTTGTGAGGTGTCTGTTTCTCAAACTAGACACTAATGTACTTGTCCTTGCTCAGTTGTGCACCAGGGCCTCCCACTCCTCTTTCTATTCTGGTTAGAGGCAGTTTGAGCTGTTCTGTGAAGGGAGTAGTACACAGCATTGTACGAGATCTTCAGTTTCTTGGACATTTCTTGCATGGAATAGCCTTCATTTCTCAGAAAAAGAATAAACAGAGTTTCAGAAGAAAAGTCTTTTGTTTCTGGCCATTTTGAACCTGTAATCGAACCCACATGCTGATGCTCCAGATACTCAGCTAGTCTAAAGGCGGCCAGTTTTATTGCTTCGTTAATCAGAACAGTTTTCAGCTGTGCTAACATAATTGCAAAAAGGTTTTCTAATGATCAATTAGCCTTTTAAAGTGATCAACTTGGATTAGCTAACACAGCATGCCATTGGAACACAGGAGTGATGGTTGCTGATAATGGGCCTATGAAGATATTCTATTTTAAAAAATCAGCATTTTCTAGGTACAATAGTCATTATCAATGTCTACACTGTATTTCTGATTTTAAAAATAAAAAGTTTTTCTTTCAAAAACAAGGATATTTCTAAGTGACTCCAAACGTTTGAACTGTAGTGTACATCTCACTCATGCGCACATCCAGACAAACAGTTGGCTTGGTCAAAGGTTTGGCTGTTGCATAAGCATGATCCAACAAACTCTTCCAAAGTGGAGGAGCAGTGCTAACAAAAGTTAACCTAACAAAGCAGAATTATACCTAATGTATTCCAGTGTTTTTATAGCTCAATCATTAACATGGGCCATGCTTTTACTCCAGTATTCATGGCTATAGTCAAATAATAGAATATAAAGTGGTAGGGATAACTGTTGGCACAGGGGAAGGCCCTCCAACATGGTAGATTGGGGGGGGTGCTCTTTCTCACACACACAAATTATTATATTGCATAACTTTTGCTTTGCAAAGCCATGTGTGTGTGTGGTGCAGCCAGAGGGGGGACTAGAGCATTTCCTGCCGCAGTTTTAAATGATCGTGCAGAACTAGAGACAAGTTCAACTTCCCCCTCTAGGGGATTTAAGTTTCTACCGAACAGAGCAAATGATTTTAGTTTTTCTACTGCCATTGCTGTGGTCCAATATGGAGGGATGAGGAGTGGTAGAGGGAAGAATATAACTTGAAACTATTACAAGTCTCAAGATAAACTGGTTTACTGTGTTTTGTTAGGGTAGCTATTTCCTTTACTCTGTAGCTAAAAGACTCATTTTGATATTTTGGCACTCTGTACAGATTAGCCAGAGATTATTCTGTTATTGCAACACCCTAACAGTCCCCCACTCAAACACTGGTGGTTGCCACAGCTCTGTTTCTAGTGCAACGGTTTTAATACATTTTCTTAAACTATT
Organism: Oncorhynchus tshawytscha; assembly: GCF_018296145.1. NCBI lineage: Eukaryota > Metazoa > Chordata > Actinopteri > Salmoniformes > Salmonidae > Oncorhynchus > Oncorhynchus tshawytscha. Next base: position 27,598,197 of record NC_056429.1, on the reverse strand, counting down.
GCCATAATACAGAATGATGTGCAAATGATTGTGGTACTTCAGTAAAAACCATTCACAATAACTGTATTGTCCTACAGAAGAACACTTGTTGCTCTTCTTTGAAAAAAAATGCGAACCTCCATACTGTCCCAGTCTGACACAATGAGTGGTGGGGGAAAGGAGGAGAGTTTGTATTCCAGGACCACGTCTCTATTATTCGGATGTACTATGACACTAAAAAGGTGTGGTTCTACAAAGCATCCGTTAACAGAACCTCTAGTTTTCCTGTTCTTTTCTTCACACTCTCTACCATACATTGTTGCATCATTGGTGAACCACACATTCCAGAGACTAGTCACATGTTTTTCAGTCTTTCCTTCCACCTTCCCTCACATAGTCAGATGGTGACACTGCCTCTCATTTAGTAAAGGTTAACTGATTAAATAAAACTCACACTTGTCTAGTCTGTTTTCCTCAGCAGAGACTTACTCTCCTCCCTCTCTCCTCTCCTCCAGGTGGGGAATCCTGTTCTCCCACCCTCGGGACTTTACTCCAGTATGTACCACAGAGCTGGCCTGTGCTGCCAAGATCAGCAATGAGTTCAAGAAACGCAACGTCAAGATGATCGCGCTGTCCATCGACAGCGTGGCCGACCACCTCGCCTGGAGCAAGGTCTGTCTACCCCTCTCTCTGCATCCATTGCCTATGTGGTTCAAATGTAGAGAGCACATTCCCATACATTGCATAACTACCATATGGACAGCCTCTCACACAGGTTTACTACCATATCTGAACGCTGTCAGCCATGTCTAAATCAATATTGCACGCATACACATACCCCATGTAATCCCCCTGAGACTGCTTTAGCCTGCACAGCTGTTACACTCCATCTCAACTCCATTCACAGATGGTCATTTCTCTACAGAAATATATTGTGTAGAACATATGTTTGTCTGTGAAGTATAACAGGGAATAGTGTTAGCTTTTTATTACATTTCTATCTGCAAGTACTGAATGTTTTACCTCCCTTAAAGGCCTCTCTTGGGTCCAACAGGGGAACAAGTTCCTCTGGACTGCCAAATTCTCAAGTCTTACACTGGAGCATTAGTGATTGGACAAATGGCTTGATTGCTAGGTTACAGAAGCACCACCCCCCTCAAGTTCTCAACAAGTTGTTTGGGATGAAAAGTTAATCTCTGAAGTTCACTGAACAAATTAATCCGACCCCCTTATATATACACACACACACACCCACCTCTGTCTGAACCTGTGTGACTAATGGCAGCCTTCCTTCCCACAGTGAGGCGTATTAGTTTTGTCTGATGTCCAGTTTTTGATTAACCACACCAGCCATTACACTGCTGTCTATACTTCTGTAATCTCGGTTAACCCAGAACTAAAGTCTCACATAATTGGTCAGCTGCTCGATTTAAGTTCTGGGTCCATCCACGTTAAGAGAAGAGATCAAGAAATGCTAGAAAAAGGAGTGGAACTGGAATGAGGAGCTCCACCTTCGCTCTTTGCAAGGTACGGGCCGAATGTACCCTCCCCTTCCGGAATTTGAAAGATGCTAAAACCTGCGAAATCTGTCCAAATAACCACTGACGAAAAACCCAAATACCGGAACTGCTGCTGCTCTTATTTTGCGCATCCATTCAGTCCCAACAGATTCTCTCTGTTTACACACAGAATCTTTCCACAAGATTAACACTGCTGCTGTGAACACCAACTATCTCTACCATTTTAACATTTCTTTATAACAGACATATAACTACCCAGACTAATGGCCCCTTTTTACAATAATATTCACTCTGGCCACAACCTGCTCTAGCCCAGTCACCCTGACTGTTGTCTGTGAAAGACCTGATCTGAGCCACTCAGATCAGAGTCCGTGGTCGTCACAGGGTCAGGTTCTTTACAGATTATAGTTCTCATTGCTGTATATTATACTACATACAGTCACTGATTCTGCTGTTTGTAGTTCACATCATGAAAACAGGAGAGTGAGTTACTGAGCAAAGCAAGGACACGTTTACTCTAATATCAGTTGTGAAGGCTAAAGGCGTCACTGTTGAAAATCACAGCCAGTAAAGGTGACATGGCCCCCTGCCCTGATCATCACTGACCCCTGACCTCTCTCCCTCGGTCTGTAGGATGTGATGGCGTTTAACAGTGATGGTGCGGACTCTCCCCTGCCCTTCCCCATCATCGCTGATGATAAGAGGGAGCTTTCAGTTCAGCTGGGCATGCTGGACCCTGATGAGCTTGACAAGGATGGCATTCCCCTCACTGCACGCTGTGTGAGTATGAGGTCACAGACACATCCAGGAGATGTAAACTGCAAAATTTGTGCTGTAGAAAATGAAGATCAAATTGGTGTTTAAGACCCCTCTCCTTCGGTCCCTCCCCCAGGTGTTTGTGATTGGTCCAGATAAGAAGATGAAGCTTTCAATCTTGTACCCTGCCACCACTGGAAGGAACTTTGACGAGCTGCTCCGTGTCATCGACTCTCTGCAGCTCACCGCTCTCAAGAAGGTGGCCACACCTGTCGACTGGAAGGTACACACACACACACACACACACCTGTTGATTGAAAGTTGGTCACATCTTGATATTAGACCACTTGAAAACGTCTGACTAACTTAGATTTTGGAGAGAGTGGAGACTATGTACCATATTGTTTTTTTACTTCATATTTTTCTCTTTCTCTCCCTCACTCTCTCAGCCTGGTGAGAAGTGTATGGTTATTCCCTCCCTCTCTGATGCAGAGGCTGCTGAACTTTTCCCCAATGGCGTCACCACCAAAGAGCTGCCTTCTGGAAAGAAATACCTCCGTTACACACAGCCCTGAGCCTCGGGGGGGGCACACAAAGTCGTCCCGGACACAACCCAAAGCCCAGATAGGCCCACTGCCAAAGTATCAGCACATAGTAGTTCTATCGTTAGAGGACTTATAGCGTAACCAATCATCCCTTCAAGAGTCTTGTAGGTTTTGATGCACTAATTAAAGTATCTCACAACTTACATATTCAGTAAGCATCCATTAATCCATTCATAGTAATGTCTTCTGAGGAGCAAGGCTTTGACATGAACTTAGCATTGTACAGTGTTACTACCCCAATAAACACACTTTTGGAAGACCACTGTGGGGGGTGTTTTTTGTTGGTGGTTATGATTATTTATATATATATATATATAAAATTAGTTCTGCTTCAATACTTAGAAAATGCATCCTTCCTTCCAGTAACTGAATGTTAACTTTGCTTTCAATTGAATTATTTTGAGTTTAAAAAAAACTTGCACCGATCACATCTAATCTACAGATCAGTGTTGACCTCACGGAAGGAAAGAAACATCTGTTTGACCAGTATACAAACTGGAGGTAATTGCTTCCTGTAAGGATTCTGTGCATCAGATAAAAGCTGAGGCCTTAGAATAATGGACAGTGTTTTGGTTTAGTACTTGAGTCCCAAAAGCCAAGGGGCCTAATTTATCAAATGTAAGAAAACAAGTCTGTGCATAAACCATCAATGGGATAATTTCCACCCAAGTTGTGAGATTTACCAATATGAATGTTTGCTTAAGTGTGCATAAATGTATGCATGGCCATCGTGCATATGCACAGTTCCAAGTGGTGGAATAAGGGAACTACTTGTCAAGCATAGCATTGAGTAATACTTCAAAATCATTTATCAATATCCATTGTGAATTCATACATCTTGACATGCTATATAATTCGACCACATTGCATTTAACAATAATCCGTATAAAGTACAGTAATTTGTTAAATGAGAGGTACGTGTGAAAGTTTTACCAATGTTGAAATACTTTAGACTGAGAATGAGCGATTGCTCTGATTTGGCACACGTTACATTTCGCAGAGAGCGTGTTTTTTTTGAGACCGATGTGGCTTTATCTGCAGAAAGCATCAGATATAATTTCCAAAAACGACCTTATAGGATTTTTGCGAGGATTTAAGACCTACTTTCAAAAGGCAAACTTATGCCATTCCGTTGCACATCTAAGTGCTATCCCGCGCGGCTCAGTTGGTAAAGTGGTAGAGCACGGCACTTGCAAGGCCAGGGTTGAGTTATATTCCCACGGGGGACCAGTACAAACAAAATTGAAAATGTACACACACTACTGTAAATCGCTCTGGATAAGAGCGTCTGCTAAAATGTCTATCCACCCTCGGGTATTTGACAATAGGCAAGCTCCTGCTGAAAAGTGCCTATCGGCATCTCACAGCCCTCGATGAGCCAATGTTTTGGATGCAATCATCAGTAAAACGAACAGTAACGCACCATTGCACAACAAGTTGAAGTCAAGAGGGATTTATTCGCCATTATGCCATCAATGGGTTCCCAAATACGAACGGATCAATAGACGGACCCCACATCGACATACAATCACCATCCCAAAACCATTTCAATTATGTGAACAGAAAAGGCTTCCACTCTTTATGTGCAGGTTATGTGATGAGCAAAAGACGCTACTGAATGTAGTGGCAATGGTTAGGTGGAACACATGACTAGTTCATTCTGCAGAACAGCAATGTTGGGAGCTGTTGAGGATGGACGGCTTAATGGTGAGTGTTGTCTACTCCGGTGAAATATATTTGCCATTGCTAAAGTAACTTCATTGTCCTAATGGTCCTCTCTTTGTAGCTACAACTGAGCGAGCCAAATAAAACCTTTTGGCTGTACTCAATCTCTGACACTTGCACCTCTATTTCAGTCTGAGTTTTTGGTAGCTTTGTTTAGTTGCGCCTTCTACGCAATTTTGATGTGGCCCCAGAAGGTTTAGGTGGTTTCAAGCACCCCAAAAGGTAAGAAACATTGCTGAAGAGCTGTTGTTGACAGACACTGTGCTGAAACCCTCCAATGCTTTACTCTATTTTACCAACAGATGGCAGTACATCCACGGTAATGTAAACGAGGACTTCAGCGCCATGGGGAGATTCTCTTTTGGGGAACCATCCTCTCTTTGACTCCTCCATACTCTCCTCCTTGACCTGGAAGCAGATAAGTGGTCGAGTGGCCAAGGAGAGTATCAATTAGTAAGTAGGCGAACGCAGGTGTGTCCCTACCTCCTCCCACTGAGGAAGCAAATGCCCAGAGTCCATTGCAGAACAGTTTTGACATATGCCTCATCCTCTTTGAATCGGCTGTTGTTTACTTGGGGGAGAAAAGTATGCACATATATAAAAGGGATATGCTACTTATCCCTTTATCTATAAAATGTCTAGCACAACTAGCTAAATGTATTTGTACAACTACACATGTAATATGGGAGTCCACCCTTGTAAACACAATTTGCATGATGCCACATGAGTGAAGGAGTCTCAATTCAAACAAGTGCATTTGTTTCTATATTTTCTTTCCCCTCCTTCTCGGTTACCATTGACATTTTTCAAAAGGAGGCGAGGGTAGAACGGAGGAGTTGAGCAAACCAATTGAGAATCTCCCATAGATGGCTACAGTACACTAGAGTTTGTCTTGGATTTAGTTTGAGATGTAAAATTGTAATTGTAATAAAAACATAGTTTAGAACTCAATGGTTTTGCTTTGTTTCCTGGGAATATACTTGGACTGGGACGGGGGAACTAGCTTTCAGTGCTGCTTGAGAGGAACTCTAGTTAATAATTGACATGTGAACCGGATCAAGTGTTTTAACTAGACCATGGTGTGCGTTACCTAACAGGTATTCAACCCACATAGCTGGGGATCATATACCACTGTAAAGGACCTCAAGGTATGAACACACTCACACCCACGTACGCACACACAGAGGACGCCTGCTACCAAGGACAAAGAGGGGATTCCCTTTATGTGAAGAAAGATAGACTGTGTGAGTTAAGAATGTGTCTGGAATGTTTCTTTGAAGATTTAGACTACGCCCCTGACCCATTCTGTTTCCAGGACACTGCGAATCAGAGAGCACGGCATTCTTCCACAGTTCTACCCCACTAACCTCTTGTCTTATACCCACACATTTGACACGCAATACATTCCTCTGGTACTCTTGATAACTGTATGCTCTGGTTTAGTGCACACGGTTACAATAGTCCCAAGTACCAGTAGATGCATGGAGTTGACTGTATTTGTATGACCAAAGTCAAATTGATCTGTGCTGGGGTATGGACAGTAAACTAGTCCTTACATGGTGTATCCTCTAGATGGCAATGCTGCTACAGCTGATTGACTGAGGCAACAGTCAATGGTACATCCCAAGGTTCAAGTGAAAGGTCGTCCAACAAGAAGTTATGGAACAATCTTCCCTTTAATGAGATGAATGAAGTTTAGATCATAGCAGTTAATTTATGTCACTGAGCAGGTACACTCACACACAGCAGTGGAGCTGCAAGACCCACATTCCCAGCCCCAACAACACCACCCCAATCAACAGCAGCAGATGTGTGTGTAATATAGCCCTTCTCCTGGGCATGTCACACTGGACAACTAATACACCACCAGCAGCTGCTAGTAACACACTCGCACACCTGATCCATATCCAATGCTGATTGTCACAACAAAGTATATTTCCAGTGTATTCTCTGTGTTATTGTTACTCAATCATCAAGCGTGGTGTGAGTGTGAGTGAGTGAGTGTGAGTGAGTGAGTGAAAGTGTGTTTACTACAATCTCAGCTGCGGCTCAAACGTGGGAACAAAGGACAAAGTGCAGAAGTTCTGGCTGGGGGAGCACTGTGTGTGTGTGTGTGTGCGTGCGTGCGTGCGTGCGTGCGGATTTGTGCATGTATGTGTGTGTAGGAGAATGTTATTCCCATGTTGTGCCAGAAATTGACTTCAGTAGTTTAACCCTATCCTAAATCGTGCCCTTACCGTAACCATTTGGAATGAGTGCCTAAACTTAACCCTTAACTTCGAAGTTTAACGTTTGGAGAAATGGAACGATACAGAGCAGCAGGAGCAACAAAAACGCTTCAAAAGTTGACGTTTGAAGCAACTTCAAAATGTGGTGTTTGGAGAATGTGGATGAACATCTAATTCTGCAGTGAGACTTTGAGAGCTTGTTGCTCCATCACCTGAAGCTGCCAGTGACCCACAGGTTAGCAAGCCATAGACCATGGAGGGAAAACACACACACACACACACACACTGCTCTGATGCTTTCCAGACTCTCTCTCTCCCTTCCTGATTGCCTGGCACTCTCACCCCTTTCTCCCTCCCCCATCTCACTCTTACCACTCTTATCTGCCTCCACCTCCCTCTACCTCCACTCTGCTCTCTCGTACTACAGAAACATACACGTTCAATCAGTTTTTTTCTCTGCCTACCACTCCTTAATCTTCTTTCTTTTTAAAATCAACTTCATCCAAGCAGCTTGCAGACAGAAGGCCATTGTAGACACACTGTAGTACTCTTAGAAAATGCAATGGCTGATGGTCATTTAGTTAGCTGTATGAACCCTGTGATAAATGTCAATGTAAGTGCTATTATTCACTCTCTCTCCCTCACTCCTACACCCCCACACACACACACATAACCGGGACACGTACATAATCAGTAGTGGCGTATCACCTGAGTAATGTCTAAGGGTGTCTGGACTTTAAAACACCAGCCAGCACTAATGTCCAGGACTATATCACAGCCACAACGCAAATAGCTGTCACTGTGTGTGTGTGTGTGTGTGTGCCCTGCTGTCTGATCATAATAACGAGGAATTTGTCATTAAAAGGATACATAAAACACAAGGTAGTAAGGCTCAGACAGGCCACAGAGCAGAGTGCCCTCGTGGAGCACTTTCTGGAAGGAGAGAGGGAGACCACCATGTCTGGCATACAGACATAGCCTACACATATGCATTAATATACATATTGTATAGACAGATAGATAGAGAGACAGACAGAGAGGATATAATGTATATTTCTTGCTATGGTAACTGTTTGGGGTTTTGGCTCCAGTTCCAAACCATAAAGACATTTTAGTCGGTACTGAAACCAGCATGGCTTTCTTGGCTCTTACACTAAGGTGGCTTTCACCGAATCAAAATAGTATTTTCCAAACTCTGGTGCGTTTACCACCTTAGTTCGGTTTGTTTGGACTGGTGTGAACACTCTATCTGCACATGGAGCTCACTAAACAGCGCACCTTGGTTCATTCAGAAAGGGTGGTCCGATTCCACTCATATCATGGTCTGGTGTGAAAGCAGTCCGGAACAAACAGAGAAAAAGAACCAAAGGCGCTGCAGGCCTATTATTGGTGAAATGCAGTAGCCTACCATAACTTGATAACTGTGAAACATTCTGTCAGTAGCAGCATATTTACACTGAGTGTACAAAACATTAAGAACACCTTCCTAATCTTGAGTTGCCCCCCCCTTTTTATTCGTCGGGGCATGGACTCTACAAGATGTCGAAGCGTTCCACAGGGATACTGCCCCATGTTGACTCCAATGCCTGTCTCAGCTGTGTCTAGTTGGCTGGATGTCCTTTGGGTGGTGGACCATTCTTGATACACATGGGAAACTGTAGATTGTGAAAATCCCAGCCGTGTTGCAGTTCTTGACACACCGGTGCACCTACTACCATACCCCGTTCAAAGGCACTTAAATATTTTGTCTTGCCCATTCACCCTCTGAATGGCACACATCCATGTCTCAATTGTATCAAGGCTTACAAATCTTTCTTTAACCTGTCTTCTCCCCTTCTTCTACACTGATTGATGTAGATTTAACAAGTGACATCAATAAGGGATCAGAACTTTCACCTGGATTCACCTGGTTAGACTATGTCATGGTAAAAGCAGGTGTTCTTCATGTTTTATACACCCAAAGTATGAGCACATCTGATGCAGATTAGAGGAGATGGGGCTATAGTCTTATCAAGCCTATTCACGTTGGATTTGGAGGGGCTATTGCGTGGCTTCCTGCTGCATGTTGTTGAAAAACCACATTTAAATGAAAGTAATATAACGTTTGTCACACACAAGTTATGCTTCTTGAAAGTCATAGATGGATTTAACATGAGCATTTTTCTCCAGTAAATAAATGACTTGCGTAAACACGTGGATTTCTTTAGGCATTTTATTTTATTGGACATTTGGCAATATGAAACCAACTGGACCAAATGGAAAATAAAATACAATGTAGGTAGGTCTAAAAAAAATCGGTCAGCGGCCGTGGAGTTGACGTACCAGGCTGTGATGCAGCCCGACAGTATGCTCTCGATGGTGCTCCTGTAGAACACTGTGAGGGCCCTCTGGGACAGGCCGAATTTCTTCAGTTGAAGCGTTGCTGTCATGCCTTCTTCATCATGGTTTCTGTGTGGTTTTACCCTTTCAGCTCCTCTGAGATGTGTACGCCGACAAAAGTTTTTTTGAGTTTTGTGGAAAAGTACTGTAAATGATTATGTGTGCAAAATATATCAGATAACGAGGACCAGTCCTGGTTACCTGGATCCACTGGTGAAGACCAATCAAGTCACATCTTATTGTCAAGTACTTGCAGGCTTCTCACACAATGAAACGGCGACAAAAATGACATAGTAATCAAATAAGTAACATAGGAAAGAGATCAAATAAGTGACTTTGTAAATATATAACAAACTAAATCAAGTACAAGAGGCATGCAGATACAGTAAAATAAGATGGAAATGTAAATAATAAATTAGAATATATAGTATGGCTATGGACATTGTTTACCCGTGTGCATAGTGAGTGGAATAAGTACAGTGCAGTTGCAGCATAGAATGATATGAAAGTATACACAGTGCATTCGTAAAGTATTCAGACCCCTTCCCCTTTTCCACATTTTGTTACGTTACAGCATTATTCTAAAATTGAATACATTATTTGTTTTACTCATCAATCTACACAATACCCAATAATGACAAAGCGAAAACAGGTTGTTAGAATATTATGCAAATGTAAAAAAACAACAACAACAGAAATACCTTATTTACATAAGCATTCAAACCTTTTGCTATGAGACTCGAAATTAAGGTCAGATGCATCCTGTTTCCATTGATCATCTTTGAGATGTTTCTACAACTTGATTGGAGTCCACCTGTGGTAAACTCAATTGATTGGCCATGATTTGGAAAGGCACACACCTGTCTATATAAGGTCACACAGTTGACAGTGCACGTCAGAGTAAAAAACCAAGCCATGAGTTTGAAGGAATTATCCGTAGAGCTCTGAGACAGGGTTATGTCGAGGCACAGATCAGGGGAAGGGTACCAAAACATTTCTGCAGCATTGAAGGTCCCCAAGAACCACAGTGGACAAAGAAGTTTGGAACCACCAAGACTCTTCCTAGAGCTGGCCGCCCGGCCAGACTGAGCAATCGGGGGAACCCGATGGTCACTCTGACAGAGCTCCAGAGTTCCTCTGTGGAGATGGGAGAATCTTCCAGAAGGACAACCACCTCTGCAACACTCCACCAATCAGGCCTTTATGTTAGAGTGGCCAGACGGAAGCCACTCCTCAGTAAAAGGCACATGGCAGCCCGCTTGAAGTTTGCCAAAAGGCACCTAAAGGACTCTCATACCATGAGAAACAAGATTCTTTGGTCTGCTGAAACATGATAACATGATGCAATCACCACTATGCTTGAAAATATGGAGAGTGGTACTCCGTAATATGTTAGGGACAAGTCCAATACCACACAACACTTTGTATTCAGGACAAAAAGTCAATTGCTTTGCCATGTTTTTTTTTGCAGTATCTTGTGCCTTAGTGCCTTGTTGCAAACAGGATGCATGTTTTGGAATATTTTTATTCTGTACAGGCTTCCTTCTGTTTACTCTGTCAATAAGGTTAGTATTGTGGAGTAACTACAATGTTGTTGATCCATCCTCAATGCTCTCCTATCACAGCCATTAAACTATGTAACTGGTTTAAAGTCACTATTGGCCTCATGGTGGAATCCCTGAGAGATTTCTTTCCTCTCCGGCAACTGAGTTAGGAAGGACACCTGCATCTTTGTAGTGACTGGGTGTTTTGATACACTATTCAAAGTGTAATTAATAACTTCACCATGCTCAAAGGGATATTCAATCTCTGCTTTTTTATTTTTTATCCATCTACCAATAGATGGGTAAACCTAACTGGTCTTTGAGGTTGAATCTGTGTTTGAAGTTCACACCCCTTGCCGAAGGGACCTTACAGATAATTGTATACGTGGGGTACAGAGATGAGGTACTCATTCAAAATCATAATACACACTATTATTGCACACAGAGTGAGTCCATGCAACTTATTATGTGACTTGTTTAGTACATTTTTACTCCTGAACTAATTTAGGCTTGCCATAGCAAAAGACTGGAATACTTATTGACTGAAGACATTTCAGCTGTCATTTGTAATACATTTTTAAACATTTCTAAAAACAGCATTCCACCTTGACATTATGGGGTATAAAGGCCAGTGCCAATTATGGTTGTGTATAGGCCAGTGCCAAAATAACTAAATTAAATATATTTAAAATTCAGGCTGTAACACAACAAAATATGGAAAAAGTCAAAGGGTGTGAATACTTTCTGAAGACACTGTAGCAGCTAGCAACAGCCAAGTTCGAGTTTAGCTAATGTTAGCAAGCTAGCTAGCCAAGTAACGTTAACTAGCTAGACTTGCTAGCTAACTTGTGTTATTGTCATCATTGACATTAATGTTACACAAGTAAAACTACTCACAAATGTTACACAAGGAAACAGTAACATTGTTTATTTGAGCAAACACACTTTACATTTCATATGGTGCATCAACAGATGAGAACTTGAATTGGAAAAAAAAAACTAGCTAGCTAGCCAATGAAGTCTATTATCTCCGTGCATGATTCAAAATCCAGGCTAGCGAGTTGGTGCTCCTTCTATTGATATCAACTGAATGGGTGCCGCTAGTGTATTATTGTTCGGTATCTCAAAACATTCGGTGGTGATAAATACAAACAATGAAAGGGTTCTTTATGTAACAACAATATTTTGCAGTGGGGACACTAATGTGTGCAACACTCGTTCCTAATGTTGACTGTTAATAAATAAAACTTAAGCAGCTGAAATGCTGTCTTTTGCCATCGGGAGACTGTGAGTAGCAAACTTGAAAGTGGCTTGCCAACAGTAAGCTATGTAGCTAGCTTGGAAGTGTCTTGCCAACAGTAAGCTATGTAGCTAGCTTGGAAGTGGCTTGCCAACAGTAAGCTATGTAGCTAGCTTGGAAGTGGCTTGCCAAGTGGCTTGCCAACAGTAAGCTATGTAGCTAGCTTGGAAGAAACCCACCGAAGCAGCTTACGGCAGAGAGAAACCACATTGCAAGATGGAGAGTGCACTTGAATTAAAACCACCATTGACATTATGCTTGGACACAAACAACCTGGCGAAGAGTTGGAAATCGTGCAAAGAGGAGTTTACACTACCTGGCTCTTACACTAGCAGACGTGAAAGAGATCGTGAAAGTGAAACTTTTCTACTATCACATTGGAGAGATGTAGGGAGATGTGTGAGATACTGATGTGTTCAACGTTGGCAAGGAGCTTATTGAGGCATTTGACGCGCATAGCAACCCAAGGTTGAATGAGATTGTTGAGAGGTATCGTTTCTTTGTAAGAAATCAAGAAACTGATGAAGGTATTGATGAATGTGGGACAGATCTTAGTCCTAGCCAGTACATGCCATTTCAGTGATATTAAAGAATTATTTATGGCACATGCAACTCCCATCTTAGAAAGAGACTGCTATTAGACACATGTATGCAGATATGGAGAGCTGCTGAGTTGTCACGTGAGAACAGTAAAACAATTCAAGGAAACAAAGTTGAGGAAGTACATGCAATGAAACATACAGCAAAGAAAGAAAAGGACAAAGATACAATCTCATGCAAATTCTGTGGGAAACCACATGAAAGGAATACAACTGCATGCCCAGTTTTTGGAAGGCAATGGACAAAGTGTGGGAAGCACAATCATTTTGCTGCAAAGTGCATGGCAAAGCAAAGGAGAGGATAACCAGTGCATAACGTGACTGAGACAGATGAGAAATACGAGGAAATTCTGTGTGTTACTAATGAGACTGTAAATACAGTGAAAGGCAGTACAGACAGCAATGCTCATTGGCAAAGAACTAATGATATTTCAGTTAGATTGTGTAAGCTGTAATATTATCCCAATGAATCTACTGAACCCGGTCACACAAGTTGCGAATACAAACCAAGGCCTAGTGATTTACAACAAGAACACACTACAGCTACTTGGCAAATGCAAGATTAAACTGAGAAATCCACAAAACAAGAAACTGTACCATCTAGAGTTTATGGTGGTTGATGAGGGCTCTACAGTGCCAGTACTAGGCAGTATGGAGTTCAGGCCATGAACCTAGTGAAAGTGTAGTTTGTGAACATTCTTGCTGTGCATGGATAGCATTGCAACAGTGGGTATGGACACAGAGGGTCAATGGACTATGGAGAACAAAAATGGTTTGCTTGGAGCCAGTGAAATAGAGCAGCCGTCAGGTCAGGAGTATTATTACACCCGTGGAGAAAAGCACCGACTGGATAAGCAGCCTTGTGATCGTAAAGAAACCAAATGGTAAGGTGAGAATATGTGTAAACTCCAGACCACTGAACAAAGCACTAAAGAGAAGTCACATTTCTCTACCAACAATAAATGGCATCTTACCAGAACTGTGTTTATAGTGTGTGATGTCAAGAATGATTTCTGGCATGTCCAGCTTGAAGAAGAGTTAAGCTATCTGACCACATTCTCTACACAGTATGACAGACACAGATGGTCGAAGATGCTGATGGGGATTAGCCCAACACCGGACATTTTCCAAAGGAAATTGAGCCAAGTGCTCAAGGGCTTACACGGAATACACATCATCGCATATGATATTTTTATTACGGGAGAGGTTGATATGCTAGAGATAGTGAACAGAAACCATAGCGAGAAACCGAGGTCATTCCTGAACAGATGCAAGCTAAACGCAGACAAGTTCTGCCTGAGAAGAAAATAAGTTCCATACATTGGGCACCTACTGACATCAGACTGAAAATCGGCCTAGAGAAAGTTTGAGGAATATTAGAGATGCCAAGACCGACGGATGTGAAAGGAGTACAACGACTACTCGGAATGGTGACCGATCTGACAACTGTGTGTTACTGAGACAACTGACGCAAAAATAAAATCCTTGGGACTGGACTGAGATGCACAAACAGGTGTTTGAACTCAAACTCTTATACCCATATAGTCTTCTACAACCAGGGATAAAACAAACAAGCCAAGGTCAGATAGAAAAAGAAAAAAAAGTAACCGACTATGACAGATGCTAAGGACATGGGAACATTAAGAGAAGGTGAAAGTGTCAGAATCCAACCTGTAGAACCAAACACATTCTGGAGAAAAGCAACAGGGCTGAAATCTGTTGATGAGAGATAATACCAAGTTTAATTTGACACTGGAGGTATTCTGAGGAGGAATCGTCACCATCTCAGTGGGGATCATAACCCAACCACAGAGCAAAGTCAACCTGGGACTGTAGGGACAAACAGAGACTGTTTCGACTCCAGATAGTGCTACTGATGACACACAACATGCAGGTGATACACAAAAAACGGAAAGACTTGGAAAACAAAACAGACAGAAAAGTCACTGTCAATAATACAAACAAAGAGAATAGAAAAGTGACAGCTGTTTTGTTTTATGTCGTTGGAAGTGAATATATTATTTTTCAGTATTAATTGAGTAATTCTGACAGTTTTGTGACACACTGTACATTTGTGTAATTACGCTATTTTGGTAGGATTTCACACTTGTAACAAATCAAATGAAGGATGTAACAGTAGTATTGTTATGTGTTGCAGTGGGGACACTGTGTAACACTCGTTCATGCCATAATCAACACTTTTCTTCAAGTGGGTGTGGCGGTTTAGGGATTGGCATTTATTGCTAGAGAGGGACTATTTGTATTGCCTCAAAAAAAATAAGGTGTATCACTTTGTGTCATTCTCAATTGTTGTAAATGCATTATGTCCACGTGAGGTTGTATTGTGTTTTTAAATGAGCAAATAAATCTAATCAAATTAAAGTCATAACAAATATAAGGTATTTATAGAAATAACAAAAACAGCTGTGGTTAGCTGGAATAAGACATGTTGAATTTCAGATTAGAGAAATTGCTTGCTATTGTCCTTAAAATGAACTCATGGCTAGATGGCTTGCCTTGGGCTTATAGCTGTCCTCTGAGTGGAGGCTAAACGCCAGAGATACAAAAGCGGCCTGCTAAGGGCTTATAGCTGTCCTTTTCGTGGGGGCTACCCGCCAGAGATGCAAATCATGTCCGCAAACTCCACTTGCCGGCTGGCGATAGGAATTTATAGCCTTGGGTTTAGGGAAAGTGGAAAATAGCACACAGGAGGACATTCTTGCTATCTGGATAAACAAGGTACCATGCATTGTTTGCTCAAAAAGGGTGGTTTCGGTACGATTGAATTCGTACCATGGTGCAGTTCGCTGCAGGTGAGAACCAAGTCCTGTCCAAATACAGGAAAATAACCAGAGTTGCACAGATGCTTGCAGCATCATAACTTCATATCTCTTTCTGAGTGTAGGCAGATTAGTGTTATACCGGTGATAGGCTCTGAATATAGCCTATTCACGTGTAGTAAGAGAAGCTACTGTGCTGTTTCCTCCCGCATGTTGTTCGAACACCAAATATGAAGACTGTGACACAAGTGATGCTTCATGAATGATAATCATAGATGGATTTAACATGACCATTTTTGTCCAATGAACAAATGACTTGCATGGGCACATGGTTTTGTTTAGGAATTTTTGTTTGCTTGACAAACTAAAATATGACCAAAATAAAAATAATACAATGTAACAAATATTCTAACACCGATTTGAACTATAGGCTTAGCTCAAAAATGTGTGAAAATGCCCTAAGGGTCACGTGCATAGGCCACACACACACACACGCACACACACACACACACACACACACACACACACACACACACACACACACACACACACACACACACACACACACACACACACACACACACACACACACACACACACACACACACACACACACACACACACACACACACAGCACACACACACCTGGAGGAGAAAGAAGCACATGTTTTGCTTTAGTAGTTGTTTATGTTCATGCAGCATTGTTGGAGGAGGCTGACAGGGAACCATCAATTAAAACCATGATCAAAAAACACACACTGGTAAACAAACATCACACAGTTGAGAAAGAAAGAGAGAGAGAGAGAAAGGGAAAGAGAGGAATGCTATAAAAGGAAAGAGTTCTTTATTGAATACAGGATCATGAGAGGCCTGTGGTAGGGCAGGATATCATAGTGTAACTGACACAGTGTACCTATGAGGGCATCAGCTCTCTATGGCTAGGACACAAGTCTCTGTTCTGAGAACTCAAATCATACCAAGGCCCTCACTGCCAAAGGTGTGTGTGTGTAATAACTCAGCTTGTTAATGTCCTTAATGTCCCTTTTGTGTTGTTATAATGAGTTCCCCAGGGTCCCCCACCTTTCCCTTCCCCTCCTTCCATTCATCCCTCCCTCCCTCTCTCCCCAAACTTGGCCCCATTAACCCCCCGCTTCCATTCACATATTTATTTAGGTTGGTTTGTAGTTAGAGACAGGGAAGGGGGTGGGTGGTAAGGTGAGGTGGCTGCCTCTACACATGTTTATTTAGGTAGGACTTGTTGGAGGGGGGGGGGGTTGAGGAGGGAAAGGGGTGAGTAAGCTGCTGTTTAGGTAGGAGTAGTTAGTGAGTTGATGGAGAAGAGGGTGGTGTGGACAAGTGGGGCGAGGAGTGGGTGAGGAGAGAGTGTATTGGTGTCACTGTGCTGGCTACATTAGTTAATGACATCATGTCATGTTCCCTCCATCGACCATGTGAGCCCTGTCAGAAACACACAACGCTCAGGTTCCAGGCACTCTTACCTCTCTGTGATGTCTGCCAGGTCTACAGTATACTGTAAGTCAGTACTTTCACATCTCAGAGGCCAGGATGGAGCTCTCACACACAGGGACACACAGCTGACACACACAGGGACACATGACTCCAGCTCCTTGACCCCTTACACCTTGCATCCACTGGGGCTACATCCAGGGTTCAGAGGTCGGAAGCAAGGGGTACTGAGTGTGATCCTTGAGTTTTTTTGTAACATTTTATTTGTGTGCAGTAATGTCACTATCAGGTATAAGGTGATCAGACTTACTGTAAGTTCACATTCTCTGGCAGACTGTTCTACCTCTGGAAGCAATGTAATTGCAAGAAGACAGAGAATGCCACAAATACCTCAGGAGATTTCACATTTCAAAGAACTTGAACTGATTAGAGATATAATTTGGTTCATGTTTATTTTCAAATCCGTGTAAACATACACACAGTCAACAAATTTGTGTCAGTCTTGTGTTCACACACACACACACACACACACACACACACACACACACACACACACACACACACACACACACACACACACACACACACACACACACACACACACACACACACACACACACACACACACACACAGGTTGTTTATCCCTGAGATTAATGAGGGCCATGCTACCCTGTGACTGATTCAAATCCAATTTTATTGGTCACATACACGTGATTAGCAGATGTTATTGCGGGTGTAGCGAAATGCATGTGCTTCTAGCTCCGACAGTGCAGTAATATCTAACAGGTAATATCTAACAAATTACACAACATATACCCAATACACACAAATCTAAGTAGGAATGAATTAAGACTATATACATATGTATGAGCAATGTCAGAGCGCAACGGACAAAATACAGTAGAATAGTATAGAAAACATATACATATGAGATGAGCAATACTGTACTGACCTCACCTTCTGGATGATAGCAGGGTGAACAGGCAGTGGCTCGGGTGGTTGATGTCCTTGATTATCCTTTTGGCCTTCCTATGGCATCGGGTGCTGTAGGGGTCCTGGAGGGCGGGTAGTTTTCCCCAGTAATACGTTGGGCAGACCACAAAACCCTCTGGAGAGCCTTGCAGTTGCGGGCGGTGCAGTTGCCGCACCAGCCGGTGATATAGCCCGACAGGAGGCTTTCAATTGTGTATCTGTAAACTTTTGTGAGGGTTTTAGGTGACAAGCCAAATTTCTTTAGCCCCCTGAGGTTGAAGAGGCTCTGTTGCGCCTTCTTCACCACACTGTCTGTGTGGGTGGTCCATTTCAGTTTGCCAGTGATGTGTACGCCTAGGAACTTGAAGCTTTCCACCTTCTCCTCTGCAGTCCCGTCAATGTAGATAGGGGGTGCTCCCTCTGCTGGTTCCTGAAGTCCACGATCATCTCCTTTGTTTTGTTGACGTTGAGTGATAGGTTGTTTTCTAGACACCACACTCCCAGAGCCCTCACCTCCTCCCTGTAGCCTGTCTCATCATTGTTGGTAATCAAGCCTACTACTGTTGTGTTGTCTGTAAACTTCATGATTGAATTGGAGGCGTGCATGTCCAAGCAGTCATGGTTGTACAAGAGGGGGCTGAGCACGCACCCTTGTGGGGCCCCAGTGTTGAGGATCAGCGGAGTGGAGGTGATGTTACCTACCTTCACCACCTGGGGGCGGCCCGTCAGGAAGTCCAGGACCCAGTTGCACAGGGTGGGGTTCAGACCCAGGGCCTTGAGCTTAATTATGAGCTTGGGGGGTACTATGGTGTTAAATACTGAGCTGTAATCGATGAACAGCATTCTTTCATAGGTATTCCTGTTGCCCAGATGGGTTAGGACAGTGTGCAGTGTGATTGCGTCGTCTGTGGACCTATTGGGGCGGTAAGCAAATTGAAGTGGGTCTAGTGTGGCAGGTAATGTAGAGGTGATATGATTCTTGACTAGTCTCTCAAAGCACTTCATGATGACAGATGTGAGTGCTACGGGGCAATAGTCATTAAGTTCAGTTCTCTATGCCTTCTTGGGTACAGGAACAGAACAATGAATAACAACTATCCGAGACCCCCCCTCCCCGAGAGATAATAATGCCGTTCCCTACCCCCAAGACCCCGTCCCCCAATGCACCAACAAAATGAACAAAAGAGAAACAATGAAAACAGAAAACAACAATGCAAAAACAAAAGACATCAAGCACAACTGAATATGTTTGAATACATTTATGGCACTATTTACATGTGTACGCTAGAAACACCTGCGTGGCATCAGCATCAGGCAAACAAGCATTAGATGTAACAACGTTGCCCCTCAGAGTCATTCAAACAAACTTTTTTTACTAATCTTTGACAGTCATTCTATCCCCCTCCCAGTAGCTCCACTCCCACTTGTCTCCAATTCCACTTCCCAAACCTCAGCTTCCCTCAACCCATCCCATTCTGCTGGCCACCCTCTTCGGATTTCTACGCGCCATATATCTTTCAACTATGCTGATGTTTAACATACAATTTGAAGCTACAGGCAGCGGAGGTTAATAAACCCACCGAAATTAACTAATCAGACACAGGTGATAACAACAACAGACAGACACAAACGAAAAGGAAAAATGGATCGGTGGCAGCTAGTAGGCTGGCGACGACGGTCGCCAAGCACTGCCTTAACAGGGAGAGGAGCTTCCTTCGGTGGAAGTCGTGACACACACTTTATCTTGTCTGGTTAAGTCTGGCTAAATATTTTTTGCTCATATTATTTGAAAAAATAATCATCAGGAGTAGACAGCGCCATAAGTAAGTGAGTAAACTGAGATATGACTAATAGACAGGTATTTACCACTCCGTGGTTGCAGGATCTTTTCTATTTTTACTAGTTTTCTATTGAAATTCATTGTGTGGAGCTCATTTATAAATTTTGTGATACCGTCAGCCCATTGTATAGGTAAACTGTTGGGTAATGTAAAAGTTGTATTTTTTTTTAAAGATCCAATATACTTATCATAATTAAGTTTTAGTCCAGAGAGTCCAGAAAAGTTATCTAGATCTTCATTGAGACATTGCCGGGATATAGCTTGCGGGCTTAATATAAACCTTGAGTCCTCTAATGTTGTTCATTTATCTGATTTTAATAGCTAGCATTTCGATGGCCATAACCAATAGATAGGGTGACAGCTGACACCCTTGTTTAACTCCTCTTGATAATTCAAAACTCTCTGAGAAGTAGCCGCTATCCACTATTTTACACCTGGGGTTGCTATTCAGTACTTTTACTCATTTTATAAGAGACTCACCAACATTTTTTTAAATCCAGACATTTATAAATAAAACCCAGTCTTACTTTATCAAGGGCCCTTTCAAAATCTGCTATAAATACCAAGCCTTGCTTCTTAGATATTTAATGTTGTTCTATTACTTCTAGTAGTTGTCGTATTTGTGACCGACTGCCTTGATTTGATCTTATGTAGCAAAATTTGAAATTGTGTTTTTTACATTGGATAAAAACAGAGACCCAGATCTAAAAAATGGTATATCATACATTGCATCATCATACGTTACGTTCACACCTTTTTAAGCTTTAGCCCTCACACAAACTTTGACCATTTT
The DNA here is from genome assembly GCF_018296145.1 of Oncorhynchus tshawytscha. Lineage (NCBI taxonomy): Eukaryota > Metazoa > Chordata > Actinopteri > Salmoniformes > Salmonidae > Oncorhynchus > Oncorhynchus tshawytscha. Next base: position 27,577,709 of record NC_056429.1, on the reverse strand, counting down.
ACTCACCCTGCAGAGCTGGTTAGGCTGTTTTCATGTTATCCAGAGCATTGGTGACTGTGCTGCTGGCAACAATTGAATTATGCTTTTTTGCAGAATATTACTGACACCGGCCATATTCAACGGGTGTTGAGCGTATGTAAATTCCTCAGTTATTCTGCACTCTGGCACACTCAGACGAGAGTGCTCTGAAATCAGAGTAGATGGCCAGACTGAATTTACGAACGCACCTGAAATGGTTACTTGCATAGTGGAGTCTTTTATTAAGACATGTAGCTAAACAATGAACCATAATCCCAAATCATGATGTTACTACCCTGCAGGAGTTTGCAGGTATTTAACCAACCAGGTTCAATGTTAGTTAGCTAACATTAGGCTATAACTAGCAATGCAAATGGCTCTGAGATATGAATAATAAGATCATACATATAACGTTAGCTAGTGAGCCAGTTAGCTAACATTAGCTGGCTAACAGTACACTTTAACTTGAATAGAAACCACTTTCTGTCAATATGAGAAAAATATCATATCTGAAAATGTAGCTAGCTAGACTATCTTACCCGTATGCATGGATGGACACGTCTCCCAGTCATGGAGACAGGTGTTTTCTCCATCTCCTTAGCTATCATACTCGATTTTCCACTGATTTCAAAACTTGGTCCTCCAGAAAGTGGAGAGCAACACTTACGCAGTTCTACTACGCGATACATTTAATAAAAAGCCACAATAGACATGATTACCTACACATACTGACTGGCTCAAATAGACAGAAGTGTGCTATATGGCAGATCAATCCAAACTCATCTCTCGGCATGTTCAGCCCACTCATTGTCTCAGCCAATCAGGGCTTGCGGGAAGGTTGCTGTCTTTTTCTGTGGCTAAACCAACTAGGCTCGTAATTTAACAATTTTATTTGTATTTACAGATTGCATACAAGTTTGTTATTAAGGCACATGAAAGTTCACGTGTTTGAGAAGGCATTTCTGGCAAAAAACTCATTTTGCTAAAAATAAATAAAAGTTTACATTCAAACGGCTCTCCTGTGAAGTAGTAACCCGCGACATCCGCCTAGTTTCCTGAAACGGGTCACATATTTTCCCCAGTGTATCGTCCATTTAAAAACCTGTCTGATCAGAATGAACAATGCCTGGTTAACCCTTCTTAATTCAGAGTGCTATGCATTTTGCTAGTATTTTTTAGATGGACTGGATCTTTATATTTGCCATCTGGGTTTTGTTTAATTAATAGTGAAATCAGACCTTCTTGCTGAGTATCTTGACAGACTGCCATTTCTATAGGAGTAGTTAAAACAAGCTAATAATGGAGCTTTGAGTATATCAAGAAAGTATTGATATATCTCTACTGGTATGTCATCAAGCCCTGGGGTTTTCCACACTGAAAGGATTTAATAGCCTCAAAGTTATTCTGCTGTAAAAAAAACTCTTGAGTTTTTATTGTTAGTGGATATTGGCATAATTCTACCCTGCATTCATTGTTTGTAGTTTTCCTCTGGACATGTAGGAGAATCTTACATGCAGGGTTTTAATGAGGTGTTTGTCCGTAATATTATCATTACACGGGCCAACTTCCTATACAGACTGCTCAGAGCAGTGACTATCCTATACAGACTGCTCAGAGCAGTGACTATCTAGGAAGTGAAGGCCAACTTGTCGGAGGAATTTAAAAGCTACTGTTTTTGTAAACACTGAATGTGGACGACTGACAGTTAACAGCAATCAAGGGTGTACATGATTCTCAAGGAATGTGATTCTTTAGCTACTGTGGGAAAATCTAGGCATTGTGATTGCACACATAATTTAATGTTAAAACACAGTTGTTGTGTTTTAGTACAACTTGATCAAACCCTTTACTCTCTCCCCTTTTCCTCTGGAGACAGAGATAAGGAGACAATACGTGTCTTTGAGCTCAGACACAAGCATTCAGAAACGGAAACACATACGCCCTAGGAAGTTTTGAAGTGTTAGTGACAGATAGGGAGATCCTTTATCTTAATGACATCTGAGCAGGAAACTCTAAATGACATGTCTCTCTCGCTTTCTTTCTCTCTCTCTGTTACAGAACAATTCTGCTCTTCAACTCTTCGGTTGCACAACATTACCAGGATGAAAGGTTCTCCTTTGACAGTTTATGACCGTTTCTGAGCATAAGACAAGTCAATGCAGGCATGTTAACACACACAGACACATGAATGCACAAGCACGCCCACAACACCAGGCCTGTTTTAAGAGACAAGATGTTTTTGATGGAAAGGCTTTTTAACAAACAGGTAGCAAGCAGCTGGAAGAGCACTTTGCCACATGGCATGCTGCCATTTTCCATTTAAACTCTGTTTTCCTCCTCCTCTCCTCTCCTCCCCTACTCTCCATTCCTCCTCTCCTCCACTACTCTCCACAGGTGCCCTTATGTTCCTGTGTGGTCAGGTTTCAGAGGTATAAAACTAAGCTGTTCAGTAATCATCACATCAGAAATGAGAGGTATGCTCCTAGAGACACCATTATCTACAGGTTACCATAGAGGACAGAACGGAGCGGCAGGGTTTGTGTGTGTGTGTGTGTGTGATTACCTGTGTGAACAGAGAGTAGACAACAGGAGATAACAATCAGCAGAACAAACACACCATTTATACTAGACTCCCTGTCAGACAGGCAGAAGACAAGACGGGAGGGAGGGAAGGAGAGGACTCTGGGAAAACTGACTGACCCAGCTGCAGCCTGCCCGGAACTGTCAAGAACTCTGGAATTGGCTAGATCTCTCTCGCTCTCGTTCTCTCTCGCTCTCTCTCTCGCTCTCTCTGATTATTGTGTAGTACCTGCCCAGTGGACCCCAGCCAGTTTAAACAGCCTTCATCCCTCCCCTCCCTTTTCATGTTGTTCCATTAGAGTGTGTGTTGTGGTTTTGGCTAGCAACAGTTGGAGAGAGGGGGAGAGAGGAGAAGAGAGGGATGAGAGAGAGCGAGGGGGATAGTACAAGATGGGACAAACAATGTTTGCTCTGTTGCTAGCTCCGAGCCAACTTTGCCAACATATCCCAACCAGAAACCGTGGGTAAATAGCAATATCAGCAAAAAACTGAGGGCGCATGTGGTGAGACACGTGGCAAGGACGACAAATCATCACAGACTACAAAGGGAAAACTAGCTGCGCGGTAAACACCAATGAATCTTTCCCAGATGAGCTACACACAATACTCGCAAAGCAGCCGGCCCACACGAAATCCCTGGTTGTGTCCTCAGAGCTTGTGCAGACCAGCTGGCTGTTCACGGACATATTCAAACTATCCCTGTCCCAGTCTGATGCCCACATGCTTCAACATGTCCACCAATGTCCCTGTACGCAAGCAAACCAAGGTAACCTGCCTAAATGACTATCACCCTGTAGCACTCACTTCTGTCATCATTAAGTGCATCAACAGGCTGGTCAATGACCACATCAGCTCCACCTTACCCGACACCCTGGACCCCCTGGACCCCCTGGACCCACTTCAATTTGTATACTGCCCCAACAGATCAACGGATGATGCAATTGCCATTGCTCTACACACTGCCTTATACCACCTGGACAAGAGGAACACCTATGTGAGAATGCTGTTCATCAACTACAGCACGACACTAAGCTCAAGGCCCTGTGCATGAACATCTCCCTCTGCAGCTGAATCCAGGACTTCCTGACAGGCACACCCCAGGTGGTGAGGGTAGGCAACAACACCTCCGCAATGTTGACCCTCTGCATGAAGGCCCCCCAGGGGTGCATGCTCAGCCACGTCCTGTACTCCATATACACCCACAACTGCGTGGCCACGCACGACTCCAACACCAGCATGAAGTTTGCTGACGACATGACGGTGGTGGGTCTGATCGCCAACGGTGACAAGACAGCCTACAGGGAGGAGGTTAGAGCCCTGGCAGAGTGGTGCCAGGAAAACAGCCTCTCCCTTTAACGTCAACAAAACCAAGGAGACGATCGTGGACTACAGGAAACAGGGGGGAAGCATGCCCCTATTGTCATCGACGGGGCTGCTGTGGAGAGGGTCAAAAGCTTGTTCCTCAGTGTGCACATCACAGATGACTTGACATGGTCCAATCACACCACCAACAATGCCTCTTCAACTTCAGGCGCCTGAAAAACGTTGGCCTGGGCCCTTGGGTCCTCAAGAAGTTCTACAGCTGCATAATCAAGCGCATCTTGACCAGCTGCATTACCGTCTGGTATGGCAATTGCACTGACATCAACAGGAAGGCTCTACAGAGAGTGGTACCGAGAGTTGTGCGGACGGCCCAGAACATCTACTCCAGGCAGTGTCTGAGGAAGGCCCGAAAGATCATCAAGGATTCCAGTCACACGAACCACGGACTGTTCACGCTGTTACCATCTGCCAAGCGGTATCAGAGCATCGGATCTCGGACTCACAGACTCCGAGACAGCTACTACCACCAGGCCATCAGACCGTTGAAGACCTGCACAGACATGCACCTTAGACACTATATGCACCTCAGAGACTATCTGCACTTTAGAGATTATTTGCACTGACTACCCACACATTCAACCCTTACACACAAACACTGATAAACACACAACACACACAAGCAACCACACGCACTCAGAACTCACACACACGTACACACACACACATTAAACGTTGCTGTTCTATCATATGTATTCCACTACCTACTCTATATTTGTTAATACAGTGTAATACAGTCCATTATTACTATGCATACTACCTCTTAATACTTCTATTACCTGTTATTTTTGACTTGACTGTTTTTATTGTTATTATAGTTATTGACTGATGCACTGCATTGTTGTGGAAGCTAGCACATAGCATTTCGCTGCACCTTTTATACCTACTGTAATCTGTGTATGTGACAAATAACATTTGATTTGAAAGGTTATCCCCTTTAAAGATGCTAACTAATAACTAATCTGAGCAAACAGCTATTCTGACCTCTTTTCATAACTTCAGTTCCCCTCATCTGTTTTAGAGTAACTGGTGAGTGAGAGCACAGGGAGGGGCGTGGTGTATACAGAGTGTTCTATATAACCTTTGACCTCTCCTCTAACTGCTTCCCTGTGTGTGTGTGTGTGTGTGTGTGTGTGTGTGTGTGTGTGTGTGTGTGTGTGTGTGTGTGTGTGTGTGTGTGTGTATGTGTGTCCTCTCCCCTCCCTGTTGTACAGTAGATCAGCAGTCTCAGAGTACCTCAGTGACAGTTATTACTAAATCAATCGAACCCTTAGCCGAACATTCACAAGCATCTGGTGACATGAAACAATATACAGCTACATGACACCTGCTTCAATGGCAGAATACGCAGCATAATCCATCTTTTTCTGTGTATGTCTGTGTGAGTGTCTGATCACCTGCAGTTTTCACAAATATCTCTTTATTTGAAAAATAACTTGTCCTTTCTATGCTCCCAACTCCATCCCCAGGACTCTGCAAATCCTCCGCGTTTCCCCTCGAGACAAATGTGTCTGTCAGGAGATGAAGGGGTTCCACCGAGCAACACACCCTCTGCCCCTCTCCTCTCGAAGACCCCCCACTGGAGGAAACCCGATCCCCTTCATATGTACAGTTCAAACACAAAGAGAAATCTGCCTCAGAAATGCAATCTAACCCAGGCCTGACACCTCAAACAACATTAAGAGGAAAATGAAATGAACTTTGTGGGAAATGATGAAAAGAAATTAGCAGCCTAGCATGTGCTGTGTGTATGAATGTACCCTGGTGTGGGTTCCCAAAGCTGAACCTGACCTATTGATAGCTGGAGGCTTTACTCTGCAAGGGATCCCTGAAGCAGTTACACACAGCAATCAGTGTGTGTGTGTTTGTGCACACAGCAATCATGACTTATCATCACACATAATGAGCCAGTAACAGTCATTACAGTTACAAATAGGTGATTATAATAGCTTTGTAATAGTGCGTTTACACATGGAGAGCAAAGGAAGGCCAACGAGGGTGAGTATAAAACTCAACTGCCAGGATGAATATAGCAGCCCATTCGTTCCCATGAACAAAGACACTGAGAAGTGCTCTACTAAAGCCATAGTAATTTGCAAACATCCACTCTCCTATACAGTTGAAGTCGGAAGTTTACATACACTTAGGTTGGAGTCATTAAAGCTCGTTTTTCAACCACTCCACAAATTTCTTGTAAACAAACTATAGTTTTGACAAGTCGGTTAGGACATCTACTTTGTACATGACACAAAATGACACAAGTCATTTTTCCAACAATTGTTTACAGACAGATTATTTCACTTATAAATCACTGTATCAGAATTCCAGTGGGTCAGAAGTTTACATACATTAAGTTGACTGTGCCTTTAAACAGCTTGGAAAATCCCTGAACATTTTGTCATGGCTTTAGAAGCTTCTGATAGGCTAATTAAACATCATTTGAGTCAATTGGATGTGTACCTGTAGATGTATTTCAAGGCCTACTTTCAAACTCAGTGCCTCTTTGCTTGACATCATGGGAAAATCTAAAGAAATCAGACATTTTTTAGACCTCCACAAGTCTGGTTCATCCTTGGGAGCAATTTCCAAATGCCTGAAGGTACCTTGTTCATCTGTACAAACAATAGTACGCCAGTATAAACACCATGGGACCACGCAGCCGTCATACCGCTCAGGAAGTTCTGTCTCCTAGAGATGAACGTACTTCGGTGCGAAAAGTGCAAATCAATCCCAGAACAACAGCAAATGACCTTGTGAAGATGCTGGATGAAACAGGTACAAAAGTATCTATATCCACAGTAAAATGAGTCCTATATCGACATAACCTGAAAGGCCACTCAGCAAGGAAGAAGCCACTGCTCCAAAACCGCCATAAAAAAAAACAGACTACGGTTTGCAACTGCACATGGGGACAAAGATCATACTTTTTGGAGAAATGTCCTCTGGTCTGATGAAACAATAATAGAACTGTTTGGCTATAATGACCATCATTATGTTTGGAGGAAAAAGGTGGGGCTTGCAAGCCAAAGAACATAATCCCGGCCGTTAAGCACGGGGGTGGCAGCATCATGTTTTGGGGGTGCTTTGCTGCAGGAGGGACTGGTGCACTTCACAAAATTGATGGCATCATGAGGTTGGAAAATTATGTGAATATATTGAAGCAACATCTCAAGACATCAGTCAGGAAGTTAAAGCTTGGTCACAAATGTGTCTTCCAAATGGACAATGACCCCAAGAATACTTCCAAAGTTGTGGCAAAATGGCTTAAGGACAACAAAGTTAAGGTATTGGAGTGGCCATCACAAAGCCCTGACCTCAATCCTATAGAACATTGTGGGCAGAACTGAAAAAGTGTGTGTGAGCAAGGAGGCCTACAAACCTGACTCAGTTACACCAGCTCTGTCAGGAGGAATGGGCCACAATTCACCCAACTTATTGTGGGAAGCTTGTGGAAGGCTACCTGAAATGTTTGACCCAAGTTAAACAATTTAAAGGCAATGCTACCAAATACTAATTGAGTGTATTTAAACTTCTGACCCACTGGGAATGTGATGAAAGACATAAAAGCTGAAATAAATCATTCTCTCTACTATTATTCTGACATTTCACATTCTTAAAATAAAGTGGTGATCCTAACTGACCTAAGAAATAGCGCACATAGAACAGATCTACCTCTTCTTAGACTTGCTTTCAATGAGAATGACGGATATGTAACACATATTGCAGCTTTAAACATTGAAGTCAATTTTAACACAGGAATACATGTCTCGGACTAACTGCCACACTGGCTGTTTTCAACCAGAGAATTTTTTTTTTTGAGATCAGTTTCACCTAAAGGCCGTTAAGGTGGGGAAACACCAGGGCAGTATGGGGCCCGGTCACCAACGGCTACGTAACATCATTAGGGGTTATGGGTTTAGTAGACCACAGAGACCACAACCAACCAGCATGAGCAGGAGGGCTGGAAATGAAGAAGGGGGGGGTGGCAGAGAGGGGGCAGACAACAAACCAAAGTGCCCAACTAATCTCTTGTCAAGATTGTGGTGAAATGTTATATTCCTGATGTAAAATAAAGTGCATACTAGTATCCATGAGTTTTTTTCTCCTTCCATCAGATGAATGGCTGTGTGCATGCCAGGTCAGTCAGGGCCAGGCAGGCTGCCTCTCATCTGAACAGTGTGGGTGAAGCTGAGCCAAGCTATAAACCCCAGAGCCAGGCTGCCATAAAACTCCCAGAACCTCCCGAACCCACTAGCTAGCTGCTCACATGCTGCCCAGATGGGCTTAACAGGGACACAGTACAATGCACCCCACAGCTACACCCCTCTCTTTTGTTCTGTCTCTCTCTCTTGCTTCCTCTCTGTCTCTCTCTTTCCCTTTTTCACATGGATGTGTATTTTTTTTTAATGTCAATGTGAAAGTGTGCCAATAATGATTTATCTGTTTCTCTCCTCCCCCCATGCTTCTCTCTCTCTCCTCCTATCTCTTTCTTTTTTCATTCGCTCTCCCCCCTTTCTCTCTCTCTCTGTTTTAGAAGCATTTGTAATTAGTGTATCAAATCAAATCAAATTGGTCGCATAAACACAATTAGCAGATGTTATTGCTGGTGTAGCGAAATGCTTGTGTTCCTAGCTTCAATAGTGAAGTAATATCTAATAATACACAGCAATAAATACAAACCTGAAAGTAAAAGAATGGAATTAAGAAAAACAGAAATATCAGGATATTAGTCATATACGGTGGTGGTTTTGCTGCCAGTGTGTTCAAATATATAGACTACATGTGTGTACCAGGGCAAGGGAGGGTCTATGGGTGTGTGCCATTTCTCATGCAGTGTCAAAACCCAGATACGAACCACAAGAAATATGTAGCACATCTCTTTCTTTCACTACCTGTTTTCTCTCGCTTTTTTGGTCTCCCCTCCCCCACTCTCTCAGGCTTTCTGTAACCCTTCTAACAGTTTCTCTCTCTCTCTCTCTCTCTCTCTCTCTCTCTCTCTCTCTCTCTCTCTCTGGCTTTCTGTAACCCTTCTAACAGTTTCTCGCTCTCTTTCTACCTCCTTTCTCACATTCTGTCAAACCTTCTCCCTCTGTCTCTCTGCCCCCACGTGTCTTTTGAGATGGATCAGTAAGAGGGGCCCTAACGTGTCCCTCAGTATCTATCTCTGCTAATGGCTCTCTCCCCTGGGCCTCCATCAGGTCTACTGTTGGCCCCAGCCCTGTCATAAACCCTAGGTGGTACACACCTGTTGCTGTTTAACCATTGTATTCATAGCACTATATTTTCAGACTGTGTTTTGCTCCATTACTATTGTTGGTTTCTGTCAATATATCATTCTCTGTTATCAAAGAAGCTGAGTAAACACCACAATAGACAGAAAATAAGTCATTCCAACAAAGTCCAGCTCCTAAAATTGTGAGGACTGCCATTGTACATCTGAGTCCCAACGAGTGTGTAACTCTACACCCAGATCCTGAGTCCCGTCCCCTTGTAGAGGGCCATCTGCCAAGGCGGTCTCTCCTCAGGACCTTGTAGAGGGCCACCTGCCAAGGCGGTCTCTCCTCAGGACCTTGCAGAGGGCCATCTGCCATGGCGGTCTCTCCTCAGGACCTTGGGGAGGGAGGGGGGTTGGTAATGTAGATGCCTGTGGCAGAATGCTTGTGTGTGTGTGTGAGCGTAAATGTAAGAGTGGGGTAAGTTGAACCATCCTTGCTTCTAGGAAACCATATACAAAATGTATAATTTGACAGAGTATTTCGGAAGAGATGATCATTTCATGGAGTCTGTGAAGGATGAAACCACATGGAACATGTGATAAGAAAGTTAGGTCCTAAAGATGGATTTTCACGAAGTCAAAGAAATATATAATATGATAAGATAAGATATACTTTATTAGTCCACTCGAGATGGAAATTTGTCTTCTGCTTTTATCCAACCCCCCGATATGCACAAACACATACACAAACACACATTAGGTTGGAGAGGCTGGAGCAGATGGCAGCCGCAGTGCAGCGCCCAATGAGCAGTTTAGGGGGTTCAGTTCTTGCTCAAGGTAACATCTGCGGTAGGTGGCTACTGCTGCGGTTTCATGAAGCTTGTATCTAAACCAAAGTAGATCATTTTAAGATTGTTCTATACATCAGTTGGGGTCTTTATAAGCTTCATTATGAGGTTCTAAATCTAGCATGAAAGTGCATCCTTGTAGCTGTGTGGGATAATATAGTCTAAATGTTTGCCTTGGGGTAAGTTGAGCCAATGGCCATGGGGTAAGTTGAGACAATGGTCATGGGGTAAGTTGAGCCAATGGTCATGGGGTAAGTTGAGACAATGGCCATGGGGTAAGTTGAGACAATGGCCATGGGGTAAGTTGAGCCAATGGCCATGGGGTAAGTTGAGACAATGGTCATGGGGTAAGTTGAGACAATGGTCATGGGGTAAGTTGAGACAATGGCCATGGGGTAAGTTGAAACAATGGCCATGGGGTAAGTTGAGACAATGGCCATGGGGTAAGTTGAGACAATGGCCATGGGGTAAGTTGAGACAATGGTCATGGGGTAAGTTGAGCCAATGGCCATGGGGTAAGTTGAGCCAATGGCCATGGGGTAAGTTGAGACAATGGCCATGGGGTAAGTTGAGACAATGGCCATGGGGTAAGTTGAGACAATGGTCATGGGGTAAGTTGAGACAATGGTCATGGGGTAAGTTAAGCCAATGGCCATGGGGTAAGTTGAGACAATGGCCATGGGGTAAGTTGAGCCAATGGCCATGGGGTAAGTTGAGCCAATGGCCATGGGGTAAGTTGAGCCAATGGCAAGTTGAGCAAATGGAAGTTTCTTCCCAAACGTAATGCAAGGCATTATCGCTGGGATATGAGGTAACAACAGGGCCTGGCCTTTGTTAAAAGTGTGAAGTATTAGGTGTTAAGCCTGTTTTAAAATATACTTTTTCAAATTATTAAAAGATAAACCGCGAACGTGATTATGTTGAACTGTGTTTGGGATATAAAGATAGATATAGTTTTAAAAAGGTAGAGGTAATATTTCATTCAGTAAAACAATGTGTAGGCTGCTTAACTTACCCTGTCCCGTGGCTCAACTTACCAAGATACCACTTTTTTTGGACAAGCTATGTTTTCAAAACTGTAATGTTTACATTAATTCTGATTATTTCCAGGGATACATAACATCCTGAAATATATGTAGATATATTTATTAGAACTAATAGTAGTTTTCCCTTGATTGAGTAAAGCTGAATGTAAAAACAAAATCTCAATTTACCCCACTCTCCTCTAAGTATGTCAGTGGTAGTTGTGTTGGGGTTGTTGTAGATGTCTGTGGCAGTGTGGCTGTATCTGGGGTGGGCCTGGGGAGGGAAGTTAGTGCTGTATTAGTGTGTGTGCACGAGTGTGTGTGTGTGTGTGTGTGTGTGTGTGACAGTGAAAGGGGGGTTGGCTGTCTGCCATGCTAACGAGTGGAGCTAAAAGCCTGGAGTTACGGCCCTATTAGACACTAATGGTGCCAGAGACAGCTGAGACACATGCCACACAAGGCTCCGTACCGCTCCACCCCACCCAGCACCACCACACCCCAACCTGTATAACCTCTCTCTCTCTCCCTCCCACCATCCCGCCTTCCCTTGCAATTGAAGGTCGTAATAATAGAGGTGGTTAGTTAGGGGTAGGTGGCTGACTGTGTAGCTTGCAGCGGCATGCTAAGTATGCAATGGGGAACCAGTGGAGAGCATCTATTTAGCTGGAGGATAAAGACTAACCTAAATCAAATCAAATCAAATCAAATTTTATTTGTCACATACACATGGTTAGCAGATGTTAATGCGAGTGTAGCGAAATGCTTGTGCTTCTAGTTCCGACAATGCAGTAATAACGAGCAAGTAATCTAACTAACAATTCCAAAAAAAACTACTGTCATACACAGTGTAAGGGGATAAAGAATATGTACATAAGGATATATGAATGAGTGATGGTACAGAGCAGCATAGGCAAGATACAGTAGATGATATCGAGTACAGTATATACATATGAGATAAGTATGTAAACCAAGTGGCATAGTTAAAGTGGCTAGTGATACATGTATTACATAAGGATGCAGTCGATGATATAGAGTACAGTATCAACGTATGCATATGAGATGAACAATGTAGGGTAAGTAACATTATATAAGGTAGCATTGTTTAAAGTGGCTAGTGATATATTTACATCATTTCCCATCGATTCCCATGATTAAAGTGGCTGGAGTAGAGTCAGTGTCATTGACAGTGTGTTGGCAGTAGCCACTCAATGTTAGTGGTGGCTGTTTAACAGTCTGATGGCCTTGAGATAGAAGCTGTTTTTCAGTCTCTCGGTCCCAGCTTTGATGCACCTGTACTGACCTCGCCTTCTGGATGGCAGCGGGGTGAACAGGCAGTGGCTCGGGTGGTTGATGTCCTTGATGATCTTTATGGCCTTCCTGTAGCATCGGGTGGTGTAGGTGTCCTGGTAAGCTGTTGGACTGGTGTTGGGGGTGGTGAAAGGGGGAGGTGGGTGATGATCCGGTTGTGTATGAGAGAAGGGGTGTGGGGGGCAGCTTTTGGAGAGGGGTGGAGTGGGGTAGACAAAGCGTGGGTGGGAGTGATTATCACTTCTAAGAGGCTCTGTGATTAACCCTGTAACCTTCTTGTTCCCATACTTAACCCTCCACAGGGGTCAGAGGTAACAGGCTGTAAGTGGTTCCTATCTCTCTCTGTCTGTCTCTCTCTCTTTCTCCTTCATTCTCTCGCTCTGCCCCCCCCCACATATCTTTGTAAGAACAGACTGAACAGACAACTTCTACCAAAGTCACCACATTGAGCAGATTTTCCTAATATAATGGCCACAGAGAGAGGATGATGGATGATTACTCACTGTTTGATTCCCCTGGTGATCATAAAACATGTGATTCTCCTCTTCCACCATACCAAGGCAATGAGTGTCATCTTACCCCAGGGAAGGAATCACTGCTTGGGCCTGCCCCTCACTGTGACCTCCTGGTGAGGCCTACTGGTGCCAGGCCAGACCACACTGGGCTCTAGACTGGCTGAGTGGGTTGTCAGTGGGCAGGAAGAAGGCAAGTAGGAAGATTGGGTGAATAGAGCCAAGCCACAGGTCAACTCGTCCACTGGTTAAATGAACCACATGGGGGGGGGGACACGTGATTAATGGATTGGCATAGTGTGATAGCAGGGTTCATTGTGTAGTTCATCATGACCCATAGAACATTAGGAAAACAACCTATTGTGTATGTATGTATAGAAGCTCAAAATACACCATACTGTGATATATACAGTACATTGTATTGTTTGGAGACATACGTTTTGACAGCTCAGCTCAAAGTGAACAATGGTCAAAGAAACCATGAAAGAAAACCACACGTGACGTTTGGACAGGTTATGTCAACACTTATTCTGAAATGAAAAGAGAGAAAAGTGGGGAAAAACTACAAAAACACAGCTGGGAGAGAGAGATGAGAGAGCACTTCTCGGGTTTGAGCTATGAAAACAGAGCGGGAGGGAGAGTCTTGGCCTGTGTCTCTCTCTTTCTCTCTCTCTCTCTTTTTTAAACAATTTTCTCACTATCTATTACCAGAGTGTGCATCTGTCTGGCAGTGTTCTGCGGCGTGACACAAGATACTCGCGAATGGGTTTAGAATTTTGGAAAATTGACAAGTGGCATTTGGGATGCAAGTGTGTGACCCTCTCTCTTTCTCTCCCTCTCCCTCTCTCTCTTTCTCTCTCGCTTCCTCTCTCTCTCTTTGTCTCTGTTTCTCTCTCACTTTCTCCTGCTTATTTAATTCTCTTTAATTCTATAAAAATCTAGCTCAATCAGGTAACCTATACAGCTGTACAACTCAGCTGCATCCTCCTACTGCTAGTAAAGTTGGTAGGAGAGTGAAGGCTACACACACACACACACACACACACACACACACACACACACACACACACACACACACACACACACACACCCCAACAGTGCACACCACACCCTCCCATGGCCATGTTAGAGCTAGCAAACACTCCTCCAACACCACCCTACACACATATGCCTCCGACACCACCCTACAAACACTCTTCCAACACCAATCCACAAACACTCCACAAACACCACCCTACAAACACTCCTCCAACACCCATCCACCAACACCACCCTACAAACACTCCTCCAACACCAATCCACAAACACTTCACCAACATCACCCTACCCACATATGCCTCCAACATCACTCTACAAACACTCCTCCAACACCACCCCACAAACACTCCCACAACACCACCCTATACACTCCCACAACACCACCCCACACTCACACTCCCACAACAACTGCCTATAGGCATAGACTATAAATCACTGGCCACTTCAAGGAATGGAACACTAGTCACTTTAATAATGTTTACATATCTGGCATTACTCATCTCATGTGTATATACTGTATTATATACTATTCTACTGTATCTTAGTCTGTTCCACTCTGACATCACTCATCCATATGTATATAGTCTTAATTCATTCCTACTTAGATTTGTGTGTATTGGGTATATGTTGTGTATTTTGTTAGATATTACTTGTTAGATATTACTGCACTGTCGGCGCTAGAAGCACAAACATTTCGCTACACCCGCAATAACATCTGCTAATCACGTGTATGTGACCAATAAAATTTGATTTGATTTGAAAATGGTTCTTCGGCTGTCCCCATAGGATAACTATTTTTGGTTCCAGGTAGAACCCATTTTGGTTCAGGGTAGAACTCTTGTGGGTTCCTTGTAGAACCCTCTGTGTAAAGGCCTGCATATGGAACTCAAAAAGGTTCTACTTGGAACAAAGAGGGTTCTTCAAAGGGTTCTCCTATGGGGACAGCCGAAGAACCCTTTTATGTCCTAGATAGCACTTTTTCTAAGAGTGTAAACATCACTCAGAGACACAGACATTCTCTCTGTATTGTTTCTGCATTAAAATACATGATAAAATAGTGTCTCTCCTAGTCTCAGTTCAATGATTTAAATTAAAAAATGTATAAATACTTGTACTGTCTGTCCTTTTCAAACAACAGATCATCCCAGTTCTACCATATACCTACCTAACACCACACCTAACTTCCAGATGATCAATTGTTGCAGCAAGTTAACCATGACAAGACCAAACACAGATATGGCTAACAAACCAATCAGCATTTGTGTAGCCGGTGGGCATTCAGATAGAATTCAATAGGTTTAATAATGATATTGTGGACTCATTTCATTCTCTCTCCTCCCTCAGACCCTCTGCCTCTCTATCCCATTCCCTTGCTCCCTTTCTCGTCCCCCTCTCCTTAGTTCTTTACCTTATATATTTGGAACGTGATAGCCTTATTCAGCTCTGGTTACATGAGGCTAAATTAAATCATGAAAATCAACCTCTGTTTCATCCTGCTCTTGATTGAGAAAGATGGAGGAATTTCCAAGGTGCTGGAGAGCTGTGTTTTGTTTACAGGGTGAGGGTTGGTGGTGTTCTGTTTTCTTTAGAGGGTTAGAGTTCTGTTGGGGTTAGACTGGCTTGTTCTGGGAAGGAAACCCACAGAGAGAAGGATTAGCTCGGACCCAAAAAAGAAGGACCAGATATGTGGGATCTCACACACACACACACACACACACACACACACACACACACACACACACACACACACACACACACACACACACCCCAACCCGTGCACACCACACCCTCCCATGATCATGTTGGAGCTAGCAGAAACAGTCCTCCAACACCAGCCCACAAACACTCCTCCAACGCCACCCCACAAACACTCCTCCAACACCAGCCCACAAACACTCCTCCAACGCCACCCCACAAACACTTATCCAACACCAGCCCACAAACAGTCCTCCAACACCACCCCACAAACACTTCTCCAACACCAGCCCACAAACACTCCTCCAACGCCACCCCACAAACACTTATCCAACACCACCCCACAAACAGTCCTCCAACACCACCCCACAAACACTCCTCCAACACCACCCCACAAACACTTCTCCAACACCACCCCACAAACACTTCTCCAACACCACCCCACAAACACTCCTCCAACACCACCCCACAAACACTCCTCCAACACCACCCCACAAACACTCCTCCAACACCAGCCCACAAACACTTATCCAACACCAGCTCACAAACACTCCTCCAACACCACCCCACAAACACTCCTCCAACACCACCTTACAAACACTCCTCCAACACCAGCCCACAAACACTCCTCCAACACCACCCCACAAACACTCCTCCAACACCAGCCCACAAACACTTCTCCAACACCAGCCCACAAACACTTCTCCAACACCAGTCCACAAACACTCCTCCAACACCAGCCCACAAACATTCCTCCAACACCACTCTACACATTCCTCCCCCAAGAGTTATAGAGCTTTACACAAACCTCATTCACAGAGCACCAGCCTCAATTTAGGCCAAGCCAGTCTGTACACTCTTAGAAAAAGGGTTCTTCAGCTGTCCCCATAGGATAACTCTTTTTGGTTCCAGGTAGAACCCTTTTTGGATCCAGCTAAAACTCTTTTGGGTTCCATGTAGAACCCTCTGTGTAAAGGATTCTAAATCAAATCAAATCAAATTTATTTATATAGCCCTTCATACATCAGCTGATATCTCAAAGTGCTGTACAGAAACCCAGCCTAAAACCCCAAACAGCAAGCAATGCAGGTGTAGAAGCACGGTGGCTAGGAAAAACTCCCTAGAAAGGCCAAAACCTAGGAAGAAACCTAGAGAGGAACCAGGCTATGTGGGGTGGCCAGTCCTCTTCTGGCTGTGCCGGGTGGAGATTATAACAGAACATGGCCAAGATGTTCAAATGTTCATAAATGACCAGCATGGTCGTATAATAATAAGGCAGAACAGTTGAAACTGGAGCAGCAGCACGGTCAGGTGGACTGGGGACAGCAAGGAGTCATCATGTCAGGTAGTCCTGGGGCATGGTCCTAGGGCTCAGGTCCTCCGAGAGAGAGAAAGAAAGAGAGAAATTAGAGAGAGCATATGTGGGGTTGCCAGTCCTCTTCTGGCTGTGCCGGGTGGAGATTATAACAGAACATGGCCAAGATGTTCAAATGTTCATAAATGACCAGCATGGTCGAATAATAATAAGGCAGAACAGTTGAAACTGGAGCAGCAGCACGGCCTGGTGGACTGGGGACAGCAATTAGTCATCATGTCAGGTAGTCCTGGGGCATGGTCCTAGGGCTCAGGTCCTCCGAGAGAGAGAGAGAGAGAGAGAGAAAGAGAGAATTAGAGAACGCACACTTAGATTCACACAGGACACCGAATAGGACAGGAGAGGTACTCCAGATATAACAAACTGACCCTAGCCCCCCGACACATTAACTACTGCAGCATAAATACTGGAGGCTGAGACAGGAGGGGTCAGGAGACACTGTGGCCCCACCCGAGGACACCCCCAGACAGGGCCAAACAGGAAGGATATAACCCCACCCACTTTGCCAAAGCACAGCCCCCACACCACTAGAGGGATATCTTCAACCACCAACTTACCATCCTGAGACAAGGCTGAGTATAGCCCACAAAGATCTCCGCCATGGCACAAGCCAAGGGGGGGCGCCAACCAAGACAGGATGACCACAACAGTGAATCAACCCACTCAGGTGACGCACCCCTTCCAGGGACGGCATGATAGAGCCCCAGTAAGCCAGTGACTCAGCCCCTGTAATAGGGTTAGAGGCAGAGAATCCCAGTGGGAAGAGGGGAACCGGCCAGGCAGAGACAGCAAGGGCGGTTCGTTGCTCCAGAGCTTTTCCGTTCACCTTCCCACTCCTGGGCCAGACTACACTCAATCATATGACCCACTGAAGAGATAAGTCTTCAGTAAGGACTTAAAGGTTGAGACCGAGTTTGCGTCTCTGACATGGGTAGGCAGACCGTTCCATAAAAATGGAGCTCTATAGGAGAAAGCCCTGCCTCCAGCTGTTTGCTTAGAAATTCTAGGGACAATTAGGAGGCCTGCGTCTTGTGACCGTAGCGTACGTGTAGGTATGTACGGCAGGACCAAATCAGAGAGATAGGTAGGAGCAAGCCCATGTAATGCTTTGTAGGTTAGCAGTAAAACCTTGAAATCAGCCCTTGCTTTGACAGGAAGCCAGTGTAGAGAGGCTAGCACTGGAGTAATATGATCAAATTTTTTGGTTCTAGTCAGGATTCTAACAGCCGTATTTAGCACCAACTGAAGTTTATTTAGTGCTTTATCCGGGTAGCCGGAAAGTAGAGCATTGCAGTAGTCTAACCTAGAAGTGACAAAAGCATGGATACATTTTTCTGCATCATTTTTGGACAGAAAGTTTCTGATTTTTGCAATGTTACGTAGATGGAAAAAAGCTGTCCTTGAAATGGTCTTGATATGTTCTTCAAAAGAGAGATCAGGGTCCAGAGTAACGCCGAGGTCCTTCACAGTTTTATTTG
This sequence comes from Oncorhynchus tshawytscha, assembly GCF_018296145.1. Classification (NCBI taxonomy): domain Eukaryota; kingdom Metazoa; phylum Chordata; class Actinopteri; order Salmoniformes; family Salmonidae; genus Oncorhynchus; species Oncorhynchus tshawytscha. The sequence goes on along the minus strand of NC_056429.1, from coordinate 27,559,237 downwards.
AGACGACTGTACAACCATTAAGATCAATTGTCAGATTCAACAGGAGATCTCTTTGTTTCTTGGGACCTAGAACAAGCATCTCTGTTTTGTCCGAGTTTAAAAGTAGAAAGTTTGCAGCCATCCACTTACTTATGTCTGAAACACATGCTTCTAGCAAGTGCAATTTTGGGGCTTCACCATGTTTCATTGAAATGTACAGCTGTGTGTCATCCGCATAGCAGTGTAAGTTAACATTATGTTTTCGAATAACATCCCCAAGAGGTAAAATATATAGTGAAAACAATAGTGGTCCCAAAACGGAACCTTGAGGAACACCGAAATTTACAGTTGATTTGTCAGAGGACAAACCATTCACAGAGACAAACTGATATCTTTCCGACAGATAAGATCTAAACCAGGCCAGAACTTGTCCGTGTAGACCAATTTGGGTTTCCAATCTCTCCAAAAGAATGTGGTGATCGATGGTATCAAAAGCAGCACTAAGGTCTAGGAGCCCGAGGACAGATGCAGAGCCTCGGTCCGATGCCATTAAAATGTCATTTACCACCTTCACAAGTGCCGTCTCAGTGCTATGATGGGGTCTAAAACCAGACTGAAGCATTTCGTATACATTGTTTGTCTTCAGGAAGGCAGTAAGTTGCTGCGCAACAGCCTTTTCTAAAAAGATTTGATATAGGCCGATAGTTTTTTTATATTTTCTGGGTCAAGGTTTGGCTTTTTCAAGAGAGGCTTTATTACTGCCACTTTTAGTGAGTTTGGTACACATCCGGTGGATAGAGAGCCGTTTATTATGTTCAACATAGGAGGGCCAAGCACAGGAAGCAGCTCTTTCAGTAGTTTAGTTGGAATAGGGTCCAGTATGCAGCTTGAAGGTTTAGAGGCCATGATTATTTTCATCATTGTGTCAAGAGATATAGTACTAAAACACTTGAGCGTCTCTCTTGATCCTAGGTCCTGGGAGAGTTGTGCAGATTCAGGACAACTGAGCTTTGAAGGAATACGCAGATTTAAAGAGGAGTCCGTAATTTGCTTTCTAATAATCATAATCTTTTCCTCAAAGAAGTTCATGAATTTATCACTGCTAAAGTGAAAGTCATCCTCTCTTGGGGAATGCTGCTTTTTAGTTAGCTTTGCGACAGTATCAAAAAGGAATTTCGGATTGTTCTTATTTTCCTCAATTAAGTTAGAAAAATAGGATGATCGAGCAGCAGTAAGGGCTCTACGGTACTGCACGGTATTGTCTTTCCAAGCTAGTCGGAAGACTTCCAGTTTGGTGTGGCGCCATTTCCCTTCCAATTTTCTGGAAGCTTGCTTCAGAGCTCGGGTATTTTCTGTGTACCAGGGAGCTAGTTTCTTATGAGAAATGTTTTTAGTTTTTAGGTGTGCAACTGCATCTAGGGTATTGCGCAAGGTTAAATTGAGTTCCTCAGTTAGGTGGTTAACTGATTTTTGTCCTCTGGTGTCCTTGGGTAGACAGAGGGAATCTGGAAGGACATCAAGGAATCTTTGTGTTGTCTGTGAATTTATAGCACGACTTTTGATGTTCCTTGGTTGGGGTCTGAGCAGATTATTTGTTGCAATTGCAAACGTAATAAAATAGTGGTCCGATAGTCCAGGATTATGAGGAAAAACATTAAGATCCACAACATTTATTCCATGGGACAAAACTAGGTCCAGCGTATGACTGTGACAGTGAGTGGGTCCAGAGACATGTTGGACAAAACCCACTGAGTCGATGATGGCGCCGAAAGCCTTTTGGAGTGGGACTGTGGACTTTTCCATGTGAATATTAAAGTAGTAGGCTGCATAGATTTCATGACTAGAAGCTCAAAAGACGAAAACGTCTTTTTTTTTTTGTAAATTGAAATTTGCTATCGTAAATGTTAGCAACACCTCCGCCTTTGCGGGATGCACGGGGGATATGTTCACTAGTGTAGCCAGGAGGTGAGGCCTCATTTAACACAGTAAATTCATCAGGCTTAAGCCATGTTTCAGTCAGGCCAATCACATCAAGATTATGGTCAGTGATTAGTTCATTGACTATAATTGCCTTTGAAGTAAGGGATCTAACATTAAGTAGCCCTATTTTGAGATGTGAGGTATCATGATCTCTTTCAATAATGACAGGAATGGAGGTGGTCTTTATCCTAGTGAGATTGCTAAGGCGAACACCGCCATGTTTAGTTTTGCCCAACCTAGGTCGAGGCACAGACACGGTCTCAATGGTGATAGATGAGCTGACTACACTGACTGTGCTAGTGGCAGACTCCACTATGCTGGCAGGCTGGCTAACAGCCTGCTGCCTGGCCTGCACCCTATTTCATTGTGGAGCTAGAGGAGTTAGATCCCTGTCTATGTTGGTAGATAAGATGAGAGCACCCTTCCAGCTAGGATGGAGTCCGTCACTCCTCAGCAGGTCAGGCTTGGTCCTGTTTGTGGGTGAGTCCCAGAAAGAGGGCGAATTATCTACAAATTCTAACTTTTGGGAGGGGCAGAAAACAGTTTTCAACCAGCGATTGAGTTGTGAGACTGCTGTAGAGCTCATCACTCCCCCTAACTGGGAGGGGGCCAGAGACAATTACTCGATGCCGACACATCTTTCTAGCTGATTTACACGCAGAAGCTATGTTGCGCTTGGTGATCTCTGACTGTTTCATCCTAACATCGTTGGTGTCGACGTGGCATTCTACTTGGAACTCTACTTGGAACTCAAAAGGTTTATACCTGGAAGCAAAGAGGGTTCTACTTGGAACCAAAAGGGTTCTACCTGGAAGCAAAAAGGGTTCTTCAAAGTGTTCTCCTAAGGGGACACCCGAAGAACCATTTTATGTCCTAGATAGCACTTTTTTTCTAAGAGTATCCACATCACTCAGAGACACAGACAATATGTTTTGTGTTCTCTCTGCACACAGACACATTATCAAATATGGTTTCTCCTAGTCCACTTAGATTCAGTTCAATGCGACTTCCTGATTTAAATAAATAGTAAATCAAAACTTCAAATGCAGGGGACTCTCTAGAGGGAACTCCCACCTTCACCAGAGCTGGTATTCACCTAGATATGCCTGGTTAACACACTCCTCCACTCCCACCTGCACAAGAACGGGCATTCACACACACTCTCTTCCAGTCAGTTAGTTATCAGTCTGGAACTTCACAGGAGCACCTGGCCAGCAGTTACTGGTAGGTTTATAACTCTTTGGTGAGATACTGTCAACAGCAACGGTCAGTTGCCATTGAGGAGAATTGTTGAAAATCCTTTTGATATAATCTGATCAGTGTGAGACAATCATCCTAGTCAAACAGAGTGAGGATGAAGAGGACTGGGGCTTGAGGTATTGGCCATAAGCTGTGGCTGGAGGATAGGATGGCCTCCTACCTCCTGCCCTGAGAGCAGAGGTGATTATAAGGGTCAGAATCTGATCCAACCGGTCCTTCCACCCCATGTTATTGTCTGAATTATCTGAGCACAAAGCATGTCCATCTAAATCTGTTTTTATCTAGGCTGCTGTGTCATTATCCACACACACACACACACACACACACACACACACACACACACACACACACACACACACACACACACACACACACACACACACACATGTAATACAGGTCAAAGACAATCTGGGATCAGTTAGGCCTGTTGAGCTGTCTGTCCTTTTAAACAACAGATCATCCCAGTTCTACCATTTACCTACCTAACACCACACCTAACTTCCAGAGGATCAATTGTCGCAGCAAGTTAACCATGACAATACCAAACACAGATATGGCTAACAAATCACTCAGCATGTGTGTAGCCGGTGGGCATTCAGATAGATTTCAATAAGCTTAATACAGTTTATGTAGATTATTTTCATTCTCTCTCGTTTTCTTTCAGACCCTCTGCCTCTCTATCCCATTCCCTTGCTCCCTTTCTCGTCCCCCTCTCCTTAGTTCTTTACCTTATATATTTTGAACGTTATAGCCTTATTCAGCTCTGGTTACATGAGGCAAAATTGAATAATGAAATAAACCTCCGTTTCAATCTACTCTTTAATGAGAAAGCTGGAGGAATTTCCAAGGTGCTGGAGAGCTGTGTTTTGTTTACAGGGTGAGGGTTGGTGGTGTTCTGTTTTCTTTAGAGGGTTAGAGTTCTGTTGGGGTTAGACTGGCTTGTTCTGGGAAGGAAACCCACAGAGAGAAGGATTAGCTCGAACCCAAAAAAAGAAGGACCAGATATGTGGGATCACACACACACACACACACACACACACACACACACACACACACACACACACACACACACACACACACACACACACACACACACAAATACTCCAACCCGTGCACACCACACCCTCCCATGATCATGTTGGAGCTAGCAGAAACACTCCTCCAACACCAGCCCACAAACACTCCTCCAACACCACCCTACAAACCCTTCTCCAACGCCACCCCACAAACACTTATCCAACACCACCCCACAAACACTTATCCAACACCACCCCACAAACACTTCTCTAACACCAGCCCACAAACACTTCTCCAACACCACCCTACAAACACTTCTCCAACACCACCCCACAAACACTCCTCCAACACCAGCCCATAAACACTCCTCCAACACCAGCCCACAAACACTCCTCCAACACCACTCTACACATTCCTCCCCCAAGAGTTATAGAGCTTTACACAAACCTCATACACAGAGCACCAGCCTCAAACCAGGCCAAGCCAGTCTGTACACTCTTAGAAAAAGGGTTCTTCAGCTGTCCCCATAGGATAACTCTTTTTGGTTCCAGGTAGAACCCTTTTTGGATCCAGATAAAACTCTTTTGAGTTCCATGTAGAACCCTCTGTGTAAAGGATTCTACTTGGAACTCAAAATGGTTCTACTTGGAACCATAAAGGGGTCTAGCTGGAAGCAAAGAGGGTTCTACTTGGAACCAAAATGGTTCTACCTGGAAGCAAAAAGGGTTCTTCAAAGTGTTCTCCTATGGGGACAGCCGAAGAACCCTTTTATGTCCTAGATAGCACTTTTTTTCTAAGAGTATCCACATCACTCAGAGACACAGACAATTTGTTTTGTGTTCTCTCTGCACACAGACACATGATCAAATATGGTTTCTCCTAGTCCACTTAGATTCAGTTCAATGCGACTTCCTGATTTAAATAAATAGTCAATCAAACCTTCAAATGCAGGGGACTCTCTAGAGGGAACTCCCACCTTCACCAGAGCTGGTATTCACCTAGATATGCCTGGTTAACACACTCCTCCACTTCCACCTGCACAAGAACGGTCATTCACACACACTCTCTTCCAGTCAGTTAGTTATCAGTCTGGAACTTCACAGGAGCACCTGGCCAGCAGTTACTGGTAGGTTTATAACTCTTTGGTGAGATACTGTCAACAGCAACGGTCAGTTGCCATTGAGGAGAATTGTTGAAAATCCTTTTGATATAATCTGATCAGTGTGAGACAATCATCCTAGTCAAACAGAGTGAGGATGAAGAGGACTGGGGCTTGAGGTATTGGTCAAAAGCTGTGGCTGGAGGATAGGATGGCCTCCTACCTCCTGCCCTGAGAGCAGAGGTGATTATAAGGGTCAGAATCTGATCCAACCGGTCCTTCCACCCCATGTTATTGTCTGAATTATCTGAGCACAAAGCATGTCCATCTAAATCTGTTTTTATCTAGGCTGCTGTGTCATTACACACACACACACACACACACACACACACACACACACACACACACACACACACACACACACACACACACACACACACACACACACACACACACACACACACACACACACACACACACACACACACACACACACACAAACACACACACACACACACATACACATGCACATGGAATACAGGTCAAAGACAATCTGGGATCAGTTAGGCCTGTTGAGCTGTCTGTCCTTTTAAGCAACAGATCATCCCAGTTCTACCATATACCTACATAACACCACACCTTACTTCCAGAGGATCAATTGTTGCAGCAAGTTAACCATGACAAGACCAAACACAGATATGGCTAACAAACCACTCAGCATGTGTGTAGCCGGTGGGCATTCAGATAGAATTCAATAGGTTTAATAAAGATATTGTGGAGTCATTTCATTCTCTCTCCTCCCTCAGACCCTCTGCCTCTCTATCCCATTCCCTTGCTCCCTTTCTCGTCCCCCTCTCCTTAGTTCTTTACCTTATATATTTGGAACGTTATAGCCTTATTCAGCTCTGGTTACATGAGGCTAAATTAAATCATGAAAATCAACCTCTGTTTCATCCTGCTCTTGATTGAGAAAGCTGGAGGAATTTCCAAGGTGCTGGAGAGCTGTGTTTTCTTTACAGGGTGAGGGTTGGTGGTGTTCTGTTTTCTTTAGAGGGTTAGAGTTCTGTTGGGGTTAGACTGGCTTGTTCTGGGTAGGAAACCCACAGAGAGAAGGATTAGCTCGGACCCAAAGGAAGGAAGGAACAGATATGTGGGATCTCACATGCACACACACACACATACAATACAAATCAGTCCCATTCAAAATCATTTTTTTCCCTAGCCCCTAACCTGTACCCTTACCCTAACCCTAAACCTAGTCCTAACCTTAAAACGAACACTAGCTCTTAACCCTAGACCTAACTTCTGGTCCCACAAGTAAAGTCACACGCACGCACGCACGCACGCACGCACGCACACACACACACACACACACACACGCACACGGAACAAATCCAAAGGTTGAGGTGCGTGAGTGCGTTTGTGTGAGGGAGAGAGGGAGTTATAAGAACTCCAGAGAGGTTATTTCCTTCTAGCTCAGAATCAACAAGGGAGGATAGGAAGAGAGGAAAGGAGGTAAATCCAAAACACATTTTCACCCTTCCCTGGACATGTGGAACTTGTATTGCGAGTGTTTTCTTTTCATCAGGCTCGTGTTCTTCCGTGGGGTTTTAACAGGGTCCTTTCTCTCTCCAGGGGGATTACACTGACCCACTTAAAGCACACCCTAACTCTAACCTTCTCACCACACCACAACAAGTCATCGACATTGTAGAGATTTTTATCAACATCAGAACTAGATGCTTTTCTATCCAGTCAACTCTTGATATTGTAAGCATGACAGTGTGTTGTGACAGTGTGCCCTAAACTGGAGCATGCCATTACAAGGTCCACAAATGAGCCTGATCTGCGTGCCATACAAAAGCCAAATCTTCTCAGGTGGAGCAGAGGGGACACACTATTGGGGAGACCCTAGAAAAAAAAAACATAAAAAGGTGTGTTGATTGTCATAAACAGTACCAGTCAAAAGTTTGGACACACCTACACATTCAAAAGGCTTTTCCTTATTTTTACTATTTTCTACATTGTAGAATAATACTGAAGAAATCAAAACTATGAAATAACACATATGGAATCATGTAGGAACCAAAAAAGTGTTAAACAAATCAAAAATTTTAATTTGAGATTCTTCAAAGTAGCCACCCTTTGCCTTGATGATAGCTTAGCACACTCTTGGCATTCTCTCAACCAGCTTCATGAGGAATGCTTTTCCAACAGTCTTGAAGGAGGTCCCACATATGCTGAGCACTTGTTGGCTGCTTTTCCTTCACTCTGTGGCCCAATTCGTTCCAAACCATCTCAATTGGGTTGAGGTCGGGTAAATGTGGAGGCCAGGTCATCTGATGCAGCACTTCATCAATCTCCTTGGGAAAATAGCCCTTACACAGCCTGAAGTTGTGTTTTGGGTCATTGTCCTGTTGAAAAACAAATGTGTGCAAACCAGATGGGATGGCGTATTACTGCAGAATGCTGTGGTAGCCATGCTGGTTAAGTGTGAATTCTAAATAAATCACTGACCGTGTCAACAACAAAGTACCCCCACACCATCACACCTCATCCTCCGTGCTTTACCGTGGGAACCACACAATGTGGAGGTCCTCTGTTCACCTACTCTGCGTCTCACAAAGACACAGTGGTTGGAACCAAAAATCTCAAATTTGGACTCATCAGGCCAAAGGACAGATTTTCACCAGTCTAAAGTCCATTACTTGTGTTTCTTGGCCCAAGCGAGTCTCTTCTTCTTATTGGTGTCCTTTAGTATTGGTTTCTTTGCAGCATTTTGAACATGACGGCCTGATTCGCTGACCAGTTGATGTGTTTGTTAAGCATTTATTTGGGCTGCAATCTGAGGCGCAGTTAACTCTAATGAACTTATCCTCTGCAGCAGAGTTAACTCTTGGTCTTCCTTTCCTTTGGCGGTCCTCATGAGAGCCAGTTTCATCATAGCGCGTGATAGTTTTTGCGACTTCACTTGAAGAAACTTTAAAAGTTCTTGAAATGTTCTGTATTGACTGACCTTCATGTCTTAAAGTAATGATGGACTGTTGTTTCTCTTTGCTTATTTCAGCTGTTCTTGCCATAATATGGATTTGGTCTTTTACCAAATAAGGCTATCTTCTGTATACCACCCCTATCTTGTCACAACACAACTGATTGGCTCAAACTCACTAAGAAGGAAATACGCAATACTCACTAACATGTCGCCGAAGAAGATGGCAGACGTTTTACGTGCCCCCAGCGTCTTGTGTTTCTTGTTCGCTTATTTGTGTTGTTTGTAACTTGATTTTGTACATAATGTTGCCTCTACCGTCTCTTATGACCAAAAGTAACTTCTAGATATCAGGACTGCGATTACTCACCATGGACTAGCAGAATCCTCTTTTTCCTTTTGCGACTCTGATGACCCCGACGCAAAGGATATGCTGCTTCCTCGGGAATAGGACCCGATCCCTGTGATCTGCGTGAAGAGGAGGCGGAGAAAGACGGGCCAAAGGTCCGGCTGCCTTCTGAGAATTTGTAGGCGATAGAATAAACCTTCACTTCCCTCCATTCTGCTAGCAAACGTGCAATCCTTGGAAAATAAACCGTGGAGTTATGCGGAAGATTAAACTACCAACGGGACATTAAAAACTGTAACATCTTATGCTTCACGGAGTTGTGGCTGAACGACAACAACATCAACACACAGCTGGCTGGATATACGATGTACCGACAGGATAGAACAGTGGCGTCTGGTAAGACAAGGGGCGGCGGTTTATGTATTTTTGTAAACAACAGATACACGATATCTAAGGAAGTCTCGAGCTATTGCTCACCTGAGGAAGAGTATCTCACGATAAGCTGTAGACCACACTACCTACCGAGAGAGTTTTCATCTGTATTCTTTGTAGCTGTTTACATACCATCACAGTCAGAGGCTGGCACCAAGACAGCATTGAATGAGCTGTATTCCACCATAAGCAAACAAGACAACGCTCACCCAGAGGCAACACTCCTAGTAGCCGGGGACTTTAATGCAGGGAAACTTAAATCCGTTTTACCAAATTTCTATCAGCCTGTTAAATGTGCAACCAGATGAAAAATAACTCTGGACCACCTATACTCCACAGAGATGCATACAAAGCTCCCCCTCGCCCTCCTTTTGGCAAATCTGACCATAATTCTATCCTCCTGATTCCTTCTTACAAGCAAACATTTAAGCAAGGAGCGGGACTCTAACCTGGAAGCTTATAAGAAATCCCATAACGCCCTCCGAAGAACCATCAATCAGGCAAAGTGTCAATACAGAACTAAGATCGAATCGTACTACACCGGCTCTGACGCACGTCATGTTTTGCAAACCATTACAGACTACAAGCCGAGAGCTGCCCAGTGACACAAGCCTACCAGACGAGCTAAACTACTTCTATGCTCGCTTCGAGGCAAATAATACTGAAACATGCATGAGAGCACCAGCTTTCTGGAAGACTGTGTATTCACGCAGCTGATGTGATTCTCTGCAGCTGATGTGAGTAAGACCTTAAAACAGGTCAACATTCACAAGGCCACAGTGTCAAATGGATTACTAAGACGTGAACTGCGAGCATGCGCTGACCAACTGTCAAGTGTCTTCACTGATATTTTCAACCTTTTCAACCAACATGTTTTAAGCAGACCACCATTGTCTCTGTGCCCAAGAACACTAAGGTAACCTGCCTAAATGACTACCGACCCGTAGCACTCACGTCTGTAGACATGGAGTGCTTTGAAAGGTTGGTCATGGCTCACATCAACACCATCATCCAAGAAACCCTAGACCCACTCCAATTTGCATACCGCCCCAACAGATCCACAGTTGATGCAATCTCCATTGCACTCCACACTGCCCTTTCCCACCTGGACAAAAGGAAGGAAGGAACACCTATGGGAGAATGCTATTCATTGACTACAGCTCAGCGTTCAACACCATAGTGCCCTCATAGCTCATCAATAAGGACCGTGGGACTAGAAATACCTCCCTCTGCAACTGGATCCTGGACTTCCAGATGGGTAGGCAACATCACATCCGCCACACTGATCCTCAACACAGTGGTCTGTCAGGGGTGCATGCTCAGTCCCCTCCTGTACTCCCTGTTCACTCATGACTGCATGGCCAGGCACGACTCCAACACCATCATTACATTTGCCGATGACAGAACACAGTGGTAGGCCTGATCACCGACAATGACAAGACAGCCTATAGGGAGGAGGTCAGAGACCTGGCCGTGTGGTGCCAAGACAACAACCTCTCCCTCAACGTGATCAAGACAAAGGAGATGATTGTGGACTACAGGAAAAAAAGGACAGAGCACGCCCCTATTCTCATCGACGGGGCTGCAGTGGAGCAGGTTGAGAGCTTCAAGTTCCTTGGTGTCCACATCACCAACAAACTAACAAGATCCAAGACAGCCATGAAGTGGGCACAACAAAACCTATTCCCCCTCAGGAGACTGAATAGATTTGGCATGGGTCCTCAGATCCTCAAAAGGTTCTACTGCTGCACCTTTGAGAGCATCCTGACTGGTTGCATCACTGCCTGGCATGGTAACTGCTCTGACTCCGACCGCAAGGCACTACAGAGGGTAGTGCGAATGACCCAGCACACCACTGGGGCCAAGCTACCTGCCATCCAGGACCTCTATACCAGGCGTCACAGGAAGGCCCTACAAATTGTCAAAGACTCCAGCCACCCTAGTCATCTCTGCTACCGCACGACAAGCGGTACCGGAGTGCCAAATCTAGGTCCAAGAGGCTTCTAAACAGCTTTTAAGCCATAAGACTCCTGAACATGTAGTCAAATGGCTACCCAGACTATTTGCAGTGCCCCCCTCACCCACACCCCCTCTTTACACCACTGCTACTCTCCTGTTGTCATCTATGCACAATCACTTTAATAACTCTACTCTGTACCCTCCTGTATATAGTCTAGCTATTGTTATTTCACTGCTGCTCTTTAATTACTTGTTCATTTTTATCTCTTATTCATGTCTGCCGGGGCGGCAGGGTAGCCTAGTGGTTAGAGCGTTGGACTAGCAACCAAAAGGTTGCAAGTTCAAATCCCCGAGCTGACAAGGTACAAATCTGTCATTCTGCCCCTGAACAGGCAGTTAACCCACCGTTCCTAGGCCGTCATTGAAAATAAGATTTGTTCTTAACTGACTTGCCTAGTAAAATAAAGGTAAAAAAATCTGTATTTTTAAAACTGCATTGGTGGTTAGGGGCTTGTAAGTAAGCATTTCACTGTAAGGTCTACTACACCTGTTGTATACAATTTGATTTGACTTGAAATTCCACAAATTAACTTTTAACAAGGCACACCTGTTAATTGAAATGCATTCCAGGGGACTACCTCATGAAGCTGGTTGAGAGAATGCCAAAAGTGTGCAAAGCTGTCATCAAGGCAAAGGGTGGCTACTTTGAAGAATCTCAAATATAAAATATATTTTGATTTGTTTAACACTTTTTTTGGTTACTAAATTATTCCACATGTGTTATTTCAAAGTTTTGATGTCTTCATTATTATTCTACAATGTAGAAAATAGTAGTAGGTGTGTCCACACTTTTGACTGGTACTGTAGGTGTGAGATGGAGCGCAGCATGTGGAAACCCCCTTGTGGGGGGGTGTGGTGCTCTGCAGCACAAGATGTGTGAAACAGACCCCTCTTCTCTTTCACCCCAGAGAGAGAGAGAGAGAGAGAGAGAGAGAGAGACGAAGAGAACGAGAGACAGCAGAAAAGAAAGAGAACAGGAAAGAGGAGTGTAGTGAGTAAATGTCAAGCTCTGTGAAAGAGCACTGTGTTGGCGTGACGACGGACTGCGACCACCAACACTTTACTTCGTGATCGCTCCTCTATGCCTCTGACCACAATCACCACACACACTGGAAACACACACACTTAAACGAGGGCTTTCCTGTCACTCAGCCATGTCACAGACTGGCCGTGTCTATACCGACACGGGGTTCCCTACCTCATGACACCCACACGTCTTACACCTCTTCCCCTTATGACATTTGAACATTCATCCAGCTATAGGTTGATGTCTTTTATAACTGTTGCACAAGAATGGCCAAACTGTACAGAAAATACTGAACAAAAATATAAACGCAACATGTAAAGTGTTGGTCCCATGTTTCATGAGCTGAAATTAAAGATCCCAGAAATGTTCCATATTCCCAAAAAGCTTATTTCTCTATAATGTTGTGCACAAATTTGTTTACATCCTTGTTAGTGAGCATTTCCTATTTGCCAAGATAATCCATCCACCTGACGTGTGATGCTTATCAAGAAGGTGATTAAACAGCATGATCCTTACACAGGTGCACCTTGTGCTGGGGTCAATAAAAGGCCACTCTAAAATGTACATTTTTGTCACACAACACAATGCCACAGACGTCTCAAGTTGAGGGAGGATGCAGTTGGCATGCTGACTGCAGGAACGTCCATCGGAGCACTTGCCAGATAATTTAATGTTTATTTCTCTACCATAAGCCGCATCCAACTTCGTTTTAGAGATTTTGGCAGTACGTCCAACCGGCCTCGCAACCACAGACCACGTGTAACCATGCCAGTCCAGGACCTCCAAATCTGGCTTCTTCATCTGCGGGACTGTCAGCCGAACAGCTGATGAAACTGAGGGTCCCAAATGAGTTGTCTATGCCCTCCCAAGCCCACCCATGGCTGCACCACTGCCCAGTCATGTGAAATCCATAGATTCGGGCCAAATGATTTGATTTAAATTGACTGATTTCCTTATTTGAACTGTAACTCGGTAAAATTGGTGCATGTTGCATTTATATTTGTGTTCAGTATATAGAAGTCCCACTGATACAATAAACACATAAAGTACCTGGAACAATGCTCTGTTAAAAGCAGTGGGGCTGGTCTCAGTTGTTTGGTTTGAGATGTAGAAATTAAATGGCTGCCATGTCAGCATGGTGGCACCAAAAGTTCCAAGATAATGACTTCATAGCTATGCTTGCTTGCGTAAGTGTGTGCAGTTGTTCCACGCAAGGCATGAGGGTCTTTTCATACACATATTATCATCACAGAGACCCTAAAGGTTACCTAACCACAACAACACAGTGTGCCACAATGCTCTCAAACTCTCACTGACTCACATATGCTCACATCACAACCACACGTAGGAACAGATAGCCAGCAGAGCGAAAGAGAGAGAAAGAGTGGCCATGAGACGTGATTGAGCAATGTGGTCCTAGCTGGGAATCGCTCCACTCAGAAGAGGCCTGCTGAAAAGAGAAAGGGTCTCATGTGAGGATTCAGAGGATTGCACCCGGTGCAGGGGTGTACAGAAAGGTTAGAACTAAATGACAGTACATACTCTTACCTTTCCCCTCCAGGCTATCTGCTTGACAGTAACCTCAACCCATGTTTGATAGGTTATTGAGCAACAGGGGTGGGGGGAGATTTTGAGATCTATAGATTTTAGTTGTCAGACACTTAGAAAAGTTAGTGTTGACTTCCAACTAATCAGATAGTTACCGATAAATACCACCACTCTTGCATCTCTATGTCTCATCATAAGACTTATTTCCTGTAAGAATCACTTCTCCACCTCTCTCTCCTTCCTGGAAAGCCCAGGCTCTGCCCTTACTGGATGTGTGGGTTTCAGCTGACATCATCATTCCGCGCCATGCTGGGTCACTCCGGGTTTGACAAGGTAGTCCATCTCATGCAGCTACTTATGTGCCTGGTGAACATCACTAATTTCATTAGGGCAAGTACCCATCATCAGAGTTGTGGACTCGAGTCACATGACTTGGAGACTCGACTTGATAGATAAAAAAATAACTTGAGACTTGACTTGGAGCCTCAAGACTCAACTTTGACTTGAAACTGATGACTTGAACTTATCTGGCCTGGTTTTGTAATGTTTTGTGTCTTATTTTGGGCACAGTCTACCTGGATTACTCTACACTACACGCTGCCAGAGACAGTAGCCTGCCTTGCATAAAAAACTGCAACAGATTGTCTAGTGAAATGCACATTGGGCACTCTGATTGGACCAGCAAACTGTCAATCAACACAGGTTGCTGATTTGCTGTACAACTATAGGATTGGTTGCAAGCACAAATGTAAAATTATAGAAAGAGAGGATTGCCAGGATCTCGCCACGGTATCTCTGTGCATTCAAATTGCCATCGATAAAATGCAATTATGTTCATTGTCTGTAGCTTATGCCTGCCCATACCATAACCCCACCACCCCCATGGGGCACTCTGTTCACAACGTTGACATCAGCAAACTTCTTGCCCACACAATGCCGTACACTCTTTCTGCCATCTGCCCGGTACAGCTTCTTGATATGCCACACCTGTCAGGTGGATGGGTTATCTTGGCAAGGAGAAATGCTCACTAACAGTGATGTAAACAAATTTGTGCACGAAATTTGAGAGAAATACGCTTTTTGTGCGTATGGAACATTTCTGGGATCTTTTATTTCAGCTCATGAAACATGGGACCAACAATTTACATGTTGCTTTTATATATATGAGTGTGTGTTAGTGTGGGTGTATGTGTGTGGATTCAATAAGTGAGTGTGTTGATGTGTTTGTGTGTGTGTATGTGTGTATGCGTGTGTAAGCAGGGGTGTCAGTCTAGCTGTGTGAGAAGGTGTGGGTAGAGACCAGTGAGTGAGCATGGACTCTGATTGTGGTTGAGGGTGGTGCTGTTGCCATACCTGGCAGTGATGCAACCAGTCCAGATGCTGTCGATGGTGCATCTGTAAAATCTCTTCAGCCTCCTGAGGGAGAAGAAATGCTGTTGCGCCTTCTTCACGACTGTGCTGGTGTGAGAGGACCATTTTATGTCCTCAGTGATGTGGACACCGTGGAACTTGAAGCTCTTGACCCTCCCCCCCCTGTTTCCTGTAGACCCCGCACAGAGCAGAAATGAGATGAGAGGAGGGTGCACACGCAGTCTAGTAGGCCTCAAAGCATGTCCGTGTGTCAGTGTGTGTGTGCCCATGTGCTTGTGTAGGGGGGTATTGTATTTCTCATGGTATGACCCGCGGGTAACTTTAAAAGGGTGCTAATGTGTTTAGATAAGGCTGGGGGTGGAGAGGGGGATAGAGAAGGGGTGAAAGGGGGAGAAAGAGGGAGAGAGGGCAGAGAAAGGTGGAGAGGGGGAGAAGGTAGTCAAGGGCTGAGGGTAGTTATCTGAAACGGATCTTTTTGAAACAGAGCTCCTCTCCGACACTCGACACCTGTGGTCTGGAATCAATTCAGACTCAATAAGAGCACACACACGCAGCACACAAGCGCAGCACACACGCTCACCACACACACACAACACACACACAGCACACACACAGTGTGTGTCTGAGGCGGGGCGTCCTTCCTGATAAAGCTTATGCAGACGTCTGGGTCCGAGTGTTCCAATGGAAAAAAACGGTCACACAGACGCTTTTTATCCCTCCTCCCCAACTGTTTCCTGCTCCTCTCTCTCTACCTGATGTATTTTCCTCTCGCTCTGAAGACCAGACGGACATACCAGACCCAGACTGGAAGACAAACACAGGAGAGGTGCAATGGTAGAGAGGTGATACAGGGTTAGCAGGTGTATAGAGACGGTGGGGTGGAAAGAGAGAGGGATGAGGGGAGGGGGTAAGGTGGAGGGAGAGTAGGAATGAGTGGAAGAAGGGATAAGGTTGAAGGGGGGAAAGAGGGATGGAGGGATGGAGGGAGAGAGAAGGGTGGAGTGGAGGGGTTGAAATACAGTGCCTTGCGAAAGTATTCGGCCCCCTTGAACTTTGCCACCTTTTGCCACATTTCAGGCTTCAAACATAAAGATATAAAACTGTATTTTTTTGTGAAGAATCAACAACAAGTGGGACACAATCATGAAGTGGAACAACATTTATTGGATATTTCAAACTTTTTTAACAAATCAAAAACTGAAAAATTGGGCGTGCAAAATTATTCAGCCCCCTTAAGTTAATACGCCACCTTTTGCTACAGCTGTAAGTCGCTTGGGGTATGTCTCTATCAGTTTTGCACATCGAGAGACTGAAATGTTTTCCCATTCCTCCTTGCAAAACAGCTCGAGCTCAGTGAGGTTGGATGGAGAGCATTTGTGAACAGCAGTTTTCAGTTCTTTCCACAGATTCTCGATTGGATTCAGGTCTGGACTTTGACTTGGCCATTCTAACACCTGGATATGTTTATTTTTGAACCATTCCATTGTAGATTTTGCTTTATGTTTTGGATCATTGTCTTGTTGGAAGACAAATCTCCGTCCCAGTCTCAGGTATTTTGCAGACTCCATCAGGTTTTCTTCCAGAATGGTCCTGTATTTGGCTCCATCCATCTTCCCATCAATTTTAACCATCTTCCCTGTCCCCGCTGAAGAAAAGCAGGCCCAAACCATGATGCTGCCACCACCATGTTTGACAGTGGGGATGGTGTGTTCAGGGTGATGAGCTGTGTTGCTTTTACGCCAAACATAACGTTTTGCATTGTTGCCAAAAAGTTCAATTTTGGTTTCATCTTACCAGAGCACCTTCTTCCACATGTTTGGTGTGTCTCCCAGGTGGCTTGTGGCAAACTTTAAACGACACTTTTTATGGATATCTTTAAGAAATGGCTTTCTTCTTGCCACTCTTCCATAAAGGCCAGATTTGTGCAATATACGACTGATTGTTGTCCTATGGACAGAGTCTCCCACCTCAGCTGTAGATCTCTGCAGTTCATCCAGAGTGATCATGGGCCTCTTGGCTGCATCTCTGATCTGTCTTCTCCTTGTATGAGCTGAAAGTTTAGAGGGACGGCCAGGTCTTGGTAGATTTGCAGTGGTCTGATACTCCTTCCATTTCAATATTATCGCTTGCACAGTGCTCCTTGGGATGTTTAAAGCTTGGGAAATCTTTTTGTATCCAAATCCGGCTTTAAACTTCTTCACAACAGTATCTCGGACCTGCCTGGTGTGTTCCTTGTTCTTCATGATGCTCTCTGCGCTTTTAACGGAACTCTGAGACTATCACAGTGCAGGTGCATTTATACGGAGACTTGATTACACACAGGTGGATTGTATTTATCATCATTAGTAATTTAGGTCAACATTGGATCATTCAGAGATCCTCACTGAACTTCTGGAGAGAGTTTGCTGCACTGAAAGTAAAGGGGCTGAATAATTTTGCACGCCCAATTTTTCCGTTTTTGATTTGTTAAAAAAGTTTGAAATATCCAATAAATGTCGTTCCACTTCATGATTGTGTCCCACTTGTTGTTGATTCTTCACAAAAAAATACAGTTTTATATCTTTATGTTTGAAGCCTGAAATGTGGCAAAAGTTCGCAAAGTTCAAGGGGGCCGAATACTTTCGCAAGGCACTGTAACTCCACACACACACACTTGATTCTCACCTGCTCAGACTCCTTCATACAGTACATATAACCGTTGATATAACAGTACATATAACTGTTGATATTCCCCCCACACTTGGAAAGAGGAGAGGAGAGGAGGTTGTTTGTGGGTGTGAGTGGGAGAGAGAGAGAGATCCAGACACAAACATAAACATCACTGGCTTGATCCTCATCTTCCTCAGACACCATAACACACCTCACATACTGTATAACTCAGACAGGGCTCTGTGTGAGAGAGGGGGCCGAATACTTTCGCAAGGCACTGTAACTCCACACACACACACTTGATTCTCACCTGCTCAGACTCCTTCATACAGTAC
Source organism: Oncorhynchus tshawytscha (assembly GCF_018296145.1). NCBI lineage: Eukaryota > Metazoa > Chordata > Actinopteri > Salmoniformes > Salmonidae > Oncorhynchus > Oncorhynchus tshawytscha. The sequence goes on along the minus strand of NC_056429.1, from coordinate 27,541,183 downwards.
ATATAACCGTTGATATAACAGTACATATAACAGTACATATAACTGTTGATATTCCCCCCACACTTGGAAAGAGGAGAGGAGAGGAGGTTGTTTGTGGGTGTGAGTGGGAGAGAGAGAGAGATCCAGACACAAACATAAACATCACTGGCTTGATCCTCATCTTCCTCAGACACCATAACACACCTCACATACTGTATAACTCAGACAGGGCTCTGTGTGAGAGAAAAGGACACGGGACGGAAGATGAAGGAGATTAAACCCAACGGATCTACAAAGCACTTTGCTGTCTATCCATCTGATGAAGATGGGAAAGACTTAACACAGCATGAGAGCAGAGTTCTGACATTCATCTCTCTGTGTGGAGGGGTTCTCATCACTGCAGCCTGAGGGTATTTGTGTCTGCTGAACTTGAAAATGATTCCTCTCTTTGTTCTCTCACTCTCCCTTTACATGTTTTCACTGCAGAAAGGGGGAAAGAGGGATTCGTCAGAAAGTTGTCTGAGGCGAGTCTGGTCAGTGATAAATGGATGGCTTTCACTCCAGACCAGACCAGTTTAGTGCATGTGTGATGATGCATTCATGCACATGTACTAGTGCTTAACACAGAGGCCTACTATGAGTAGGGGAGCTAATGAGCCAAGCTAACCTCAGCCCTAATCCTAACCTTGACCTCATCTATGGGGTCATGTGGCTGGGCATCAGGCTCGTCATGAGTGCACAAATGGGAGAGTGGGAATGGCACACACACACACTAACACACATAGTTGTCATATTAAGACACAATGTCACAGATTACGGTGGCTCTTTACACTGGCTGGTCATGAAATCATACCGGCTCCCCTTCTCAGAGAGCCCTGCTGGCATGCTGCCAGACCTACATCTGCTGAAAGCTCTGCTGTTACAAACAACCATGCACGCACACACTAGCACACACACTTCACACACTACTTTACCCTCACCCTTAACACACACACCACTTCACCCTTAAACCACTCAATCCTCCCTCCCTTCTCTCTCACTCCACCTCTCCCTCGCTATGTGTCTTGCCTTATCTTCCTTATCACAGCTTCCTCCTATTGCTAAATAGTTTCTATACTATTAGTGTTTCCCAAACATAGTATAACCATTATAACTAATCCGTTTGAACCTAAAATCACCAAACAAACAAATCACTGCTTCTAGCCACTGGCCAAGGAGAGCCAGCACTGAGGAAACTCAGCCATTGTGCTCCATCAGGACAGTGGAAGTGTATGAGACACGCTGCATGGCGGCTGGTTCACACAACAGTGGCCTTCAGACAGACATAATAAAGCTGTTTTGTTTGTTCCCCTCTCTACAGTATTCCTCTATGTCTGGCCCTTTATGGGTTCTAGACGCTACCGCCTGACGTCTGGGTCTATCTGAGTCTATCTGGGTCTATTTGAGACAGCACAGTGGAGGGGAAGGAAAGAGAAAGAGTGTGTGTGTGTGTGTCTGTCAAATCAAACGCTTATTGGTCACATGCGCAAGGTACAGTGAAATTCTTGCTTGCTCCTCAACAGTGTGTGTGTGTGTGTGTGTGTGTGTATGTGTGTGTGTGCATGTGTGTACCATACCTGTTGGGTCAGGCTGGACCAGCTGCTCTGAAGTGAAACTCCCACATGCTGCCCCTCTGAATAATGACCTTCAACAAGAGAGGGGAGAGATGAGGGGGTAGAGAGGAGGAGGAAGGAAAGGAGGGAGACACGAGACATGATGTTATCTATAAATCAGCGGGCAGCGAGAGTTGGCCTTGTATGACTCTGGCCATTTAAATGTTCATATAAATATATACTGTGTATATTTAACTAACTAACTTCATGCATTATGCCCTAGCTTTACAGGCCTCACACATAGAAATGCACAGACATGCAGGCAGGCACGCACACACACAGAGCCAGCTACCCAGCGTTTGCTGTTTGTTTAATATTGTTTAATATGGCATTTCACAGTGTGAGGACAGTACAGTATATCCTGCTCCCATCTTTATATTGGCAGCTCTCCCTCTGAGCTTCACACACACGCAGACGCACACAAACGCACACACGCACGCACACACACACACACACACACACACACACACACACACACACACACACACACACACACACACACACACACACACACACACACACACACACACACACACACACACACACACACACACACACACACACACACACACACACTGGTGTTGAGAGAACCATGAGATCCCTGCCAACCCCATTCCCTTGGCACTGTTCACACAGAGAGCTGAGAGGGAGAGCTCTGCAATGTGCAATGCCATCTAGTCTCCCCCTCCCCCTCCCCCTCCCCACCCTAAACTCACTCACCTCTTCGCCTTCAAATCAAGTCACATTTTATTGGTCACATACACACATTTAGCAGATGTTATTGCGGGTGTAGCGAAATGCTTGTGTTCCTAGCTCCAACAGTGCAGTAGTATCTAAAATTCCTTCTCCACCTCTGTGTGTGTATGTTTTTGTGTGTGTGTGTGTGTGTGTGTGTGTGTGTGTGTGTGTGTGTGTGTGTGTGTGTGGGGGGGGTTGGTGGGGGGATTGGTTGCTTCTTCTATCCTTGTGGGGACCTAAAATCCCCAAAAGTTCCCACAAGGACATTTCCCCCGTCCCCATGAGGACAAAGGCTATTTTAAGCTTAGGGGTTAGGTTTAGGGTTAGGGTTACAATTAGGGGTAGGGTTATAAATAGGGTTAGGAGTTAGGTTTAGGGTTTGGGTTATGGGTTAAGGTTAGGATTATGGTAAGAGTAAGAGGGTTAGGTAAGAGGGTTAGTGTTAGGGTTAGGGTTAGGGAAATTAGGATTTTGAATGGAAATACATTTTAGGTCCCCAAGAGGATAAAAAAAAACATAACGTGTGAGTGTGTGTGCGTGCATGTCTGTAGTTGCATCCACAAGCATCTGTGTGTGTGTTTTCTAGGTCAAAGACAAAGGCCTGCCTCACATTAGCCTTTAGATGTCAGCTAGAAGCCAATAACTATTAGAAAAGCACACTGAGGTTGTAGTTTGAAACAGGCATTTGAAGGCCTTGTAAGGGCTGTAGGGTCTGTCTGCTATGGGAACTGCCAACCAAATATCCTCTCTGCTTATTTAACTCACATATTTATGGGCTGTTAACAGAGCATCAAACTAAACTAATAAATAGATGTGTAAAAACGATGATAAATACCTGATCATATAAACAGAGGTAGTGAAAACTCTGAGACTGGCTTTGAAGTATTCTACTCTATGTAATTAAATAGCAGAGTGACATAACAATTTCATAAAACACACACACGCTGTTATAATACACTCATTACATAAACACTAACATGTTACTCACTCTATTCTCCTCCAGGCCCCAAATGACTCCCTGCTATAAGTGGGAAAACACGTTTCCTTGAGATGCAACAATACTGGAATAACAGGGACAATACTAGACAACTGCGGGACATTGTTAGCAGAGGTTTTGATGCATTGCTACTGCTGCTTTTGGCAAAGTCCCATCGCTTCTCTGCTCTCACCTTGGCCTCACACACACAGTGATTGATTAACGATTGTGTTAAGACTCTGTCTGTCTGTCTGTCTGTCTGTCTGTCTGTCTGTCTGTCTGTCTGTCTGTGTGTGTATAGTCAACCCAGAGAAGCCCTCCGAAACCTGGAAAAGATAAACAGCAACATCAGTCATGAGGGAGAGAAAGTGATGTCATTAACAACTTATTATTGTTGTTATTCAACAAACCACCTGCAGCCTTGGTGAAGAACAGAAAGCAAATGTCCAGGGAACCCTGCAGAGAGTGGGACGCCTGGGGGAGGAGAGAAAGAAAGAGAATGTCCATTGAACCGTGCACAGAGAGAGAAACTGTGGTTTTGCAATTCACGACGATAGACAAATGCATAAATAATGAAGGGAAGAGAAGAGGAGGGGATTAGGGGAAGGGGGATAGTCCAGGGATAGTTCATATTTTAATCATGCATTCTTCATGTGGCTAATGGAAGTTTCTGTCCAATGTAGATTAGCAGACAGGTCTTCACTGTTATGTATATCACTGAGGGCCAGAAATAGGTCTCTGGATTTCAATGCCAGTAAAGATTTCAATGGGGCTTTCCGTTCATCGGAACCACAAGTGTAAAGAAAATTGTATTATTGTAAAAATGTAATAGGGTACGGGAACTAAGAAGAGACCCATACTTCACATAAACAAATAGCTCAGGCTTTCTCTCCCAGTTTGATTTGGAATATCAAAAAAATTACTTTAATTTGGAACTTGTCCAACACTCTGAAAATACCTCACAGAAGCGTCAAAACTCATAAAAAAAAGCACAAAACTGAAAGTATATCCCAAAAGCTTAGCGATTAGCTGTTAGCACTTAGCTTTCCCTCCTGAAAAGTAAACACCCTTAGCCTATGTAGCGCTGGCTAGCTTCTCGCTAACATTATGCTAAGCTATGTTAGCTTGGCTACCAAGTGTAGTGAAGTCAATTTCCATTCCCAGCGGTTTGTGGCTGTGCGTGGATGGAGAATCCTCTCCACAATGAAGTGTGTCACAGAATTATAGGCTTATGTAGTTATAGAGGTCATTGTCAGTCAAACCATAATGCTTATTCCCCTGGCTAGGATTTTTGTTGTGCCTATTGTGTACAGTCACTAGAGTGACGTATATGGTCCTATTTCTTGTCATATTTTCAAACGCTTTCATTTTTTTGCTCTAGCTAAGATATAGCAGCCTTGAGTAAGAACTCAACCACCAGAGCATTATTCAGGTGACAGCACAGTACAATATCGTCACAAACCATGCTGTCTCTGGTCGGCTCCATATAATGCAGGTATAGGCTACCTGTGTATACACTTACAGTCCTGCATCATATAGTAGGCCTACAGCACAGCCAGACTCAAACACTTCCAGGAAGAGGTCCATGTGTAGATTACTTACAGTATTCTGTACTCTGTATATTAGCCAGCTAGACTGAATTCCTCACACATATGCAGGACCAGCACTTAGTAGTACTGTGAGTAATGATACAGAGAGCAGCTCTAAAGCGGATTACCATTGTTATTATACTCTGATAAGCCAGACACACATCCATCTATGTCAGCCTGAGCCATTCATTCCAAACCAAAATACCCGTGAATAGGGTCAATAAATCAAAATAGCGTTTGAGAGTTTTGGTAAAGCACTACCATACATTACGATTAGGATCAAATTCTGTTGTGCTCTGTTATGCCTCAAAAACCTATGTTTCTTTAAAATAATCGTACCATGTGATACATTGGGGTTACTAAACCATTGGGCTGTGTTTTTTTCCACCTGAGATCTAAATGGGGTAATTTGTTATGTTTTAATAATGCCTCTGTTTGTCTTGGGTCAGAGCCGTCACACAGCTAATTGCTTTCTAATCACATCATATGGAAACTCCAGCCGACTCCAGCGAGGGCAGACTCTGCATTACACCGGTGGAGCTCGGACATTTTGACACCAGGCGTGTGTGTGTCTGTGTGTGTGTGTGTTATTTTGCAGTGTGTGTGTAGGTATTTTGACATGGGGTGTAGCAATGTTAGTATTAGCACAGCTCTGCTTTCATTACAACAAAAAAAACATGTTGCTTGATTTTCCCTCGTTAGCCTGTGTGTAGGATGCAGAGGGAAGGGTGTACAGTGCAAAGTGTAGGGGGCAGGGGGGTCGGCTGTAAGAAACCAACTTATGCTCTGAAACATGAAACAGGTTTCTATTGTGATCTATCCACTGAAGTTCCTAGTTTAGTGTTATGTTGTACCAACCAAAACGTATGTGAGAGTTCCTTATCAATAGAGTTGAACAACCCACAGGGCTCATCTGAAACAGGACACAAAGCTTTTTGGTTTACTGTGTCAAAATGTAAAAAAGGGAGCGGATCTTGATGAATGAAAAGAACATGATGTTCTGAACACGCGCGCACGCACACACACACACACACACACACACACACACACACACACACACACACACACACACACACACACACACACACACACACACACACACACACACACACACACACACACACACACACACACACACACACACACACACACACACACACACACACACACACACACACACACACACACAGGAACAATGCATCCCTAAGAACAACACAGATCAGGAATCATAAAAGCCTGTAAGGAAAGACTCAAACTGGGCCACTCAGCCTGGATCTGCACGCACACACACACACACACACACACACACACACACACACACACACACACACACACACACACACACACAGGAACAATGCATCCCTAAGAACAACACAGATCAGGAATCATAAAAGCCTGTAAGGAAAGACTCAAACTGGGCCACTCAGCCTGGATCTGCACGCACGCACACACACACACACAGTGGAGCACAGTGGAACAATGCATCCCTATAAACAACACAGAGCAGGAATCATAAAAGCCAGTAAGGAAAGACTCAAACTGGGCCACTCAGCCTGGATCTGCACGCACACACACACACACACACACACACACACACACACACACACACACACACACACACACACACACACACACACACACACACACACACAATGGAGCACAGTGGAACAATGCATCCCTATAAACAACACAGAGCAGGAATCATAAAAGCCAGTAAGGAAAGACTCAAACTGGGCCACTCAGCATGGATCTGCACGCACGCACACACACACACACACACACACAGTGGAGCACAGTGGAACAATGCATCCCTATAAACAACACAGAGCAGGAATCATAAGAGCCAGTAAGGAAAGACTCAAACTGGGCCACTCAGCCTGGATCTGCACGCACGCACACACACAGTGGAACAATGTATCCCTATAAACAACACAGAGCAGGAATCATAAGAGCCAGTAAGGAAAGACTCAAACTGGGCCACTCAGCCTGGATCTGCACGCACAGGCACACGCACGCACGCACGCACACACACACACACACACACACACACACACACACACACACACACACACACACACACACACACACACACACACACACACACACACACACACACACACACACACACACACACACACACACACACACACACACACACACACAGTGGAGCACAGTGGAGCACAGTGGAGCACAGTGGAACAATGCATCCCTATAAACAACACAGAGCAGGAATCATAAGAGCCAGTAAGGAAAGACTCAAACTGGGCCACTCAGCCTGGATCTGCACGCACGCGCACACACACACACACACACACACACACACACACACACACACACACACACACACACACACACACACACACACACACACACACACATTTCACACACACCACAATAAAATGTTATAACCACCACACATGCTTACTCATGAGGAAAGTGGCCTTTCACTTTCTGCTGGACTGTCTAAAATAAAACCATGATCAGGCAGTATTTTCCTAACTTCCCCCTCCCTAGGACAGAAGACAGGACTAGGCAATATGACTCACTAGCATGTGTGTAAAAGAATAGCCTTTTTATTGTGGTTTAATTTAGTTCTGTGGTGAGATCTTGGGCAGAGGGTGTGTGTGTGTAAAACTCTGTTTGGCAGAGCTGTATTTTAATATTGTGATTGTAGTGTGATATCTATGCTGGTGGAGGCAGTCCTTTCTCTCTGTGGCATTGTGGGGAGCAACTTGGCGGCTATGGAGGAAAACCAGTTTTTTGTATGGGCTGAGTTTCAATCCCAGCCAGGTCACCCGTGATACAAGTCAGTATTCGACGTCCATCCATATCTGAGGATGTCGGGAGATGCCATGGAAAGCGGACACTAGGGGCAACATTTACCTTCAAGTAGGATATTCTGCTTTCACTGGAACAGGCCCAGATCCATGCCTTTTGCGTGAAGAAAAGATGCCGGAAAAGGGGACGAGCAAGAAGCCTGAGGCGAGCTAGTAAACTCCCAATGCCTTCCTTTCTCCTTGCTAAAGTGTAATCGTTAGAAAATAAAATTGATTACCTATTATTAAGACTACCCTACCAACGGGACATTAAAAACTGTAACATCTTATGTTTCACTGAGACGTGGCTGAACGAAGAAACGGACAATATAGAGCTAGCGGGATTTTCCATGCACCGGCAGAACAGAGACGCTACCTCTAGTAAGATGAGGGGTGGGGGTGTGTTATTAGCTCAGGAGTTGTTTTGTGTCATTACATACAGCTGGGAAGAACTATTGGATATTAGAGCGGCGGTAACTCATTAGAACTTCCAGCATTACGACTAGGATTATGACTTCCCAGGAGCGAATCCTTTGTTTGCTCTCCCGAGAGCAATCAAACTTATTCCAGAGGCCAACCCAAAACAATGCCGGCAAAGGAGAGGAACTCGAGGCGGTCTTCTGGTCCGATTCATGAAGCGTGCAAAACACCCACCGCTCCCGAGTATTTTACTCACTAATGTCCATTCTCTGGATAATAAAATTGATGAGCTCAAGGCGAGAGTTGCTTTTCAGAGGGACACCAGGGATTGTAACATACTCTGCTTCACGGAAACATGGCTCTCTCGAGATATGATGTTTGACTCTGTAAAGCCAGTTGGGTTCTCAATTCATTGCGCCAACAGGAACAAACATCTCTCCCGGAAGCAGAAGAGTAGAGGTATATGTTTTATGATTAAGGACTTATAGTGGAACTGTGATAACATACAGGAACACAAGTCCTTCTGTTCACCCGACCTAGAATATCTCACAATTAAATGCCGACCATACTATCTCCCAAGACAATTTTAGTCAAAAACAGCCACAGCGGTCTATACGAGACGTATGTGACAGGGTCTACAGACAATCACGTATTATAAAAGGGAAATCAGCCAAGTTGCGGACACCGACGTCTTGCTTCCGGACAGGCTGAACACATTCTTCGCTCACTTTGAGGATAATACAGTGCCACCGACAAAGACCGCTACCAAGGACTGTGGGCTCTCCTTCTCCGTAGCCGACGCGAGTAAGACATTAAAGCGTGTAAACCCTCGCAAGGCAGCCAGCCCAGATGGTATCCCTAGCCGCATCCTCAGAGCATGTGCAGACCGGCTGGCTGGTGTGTTCACAGATATATTCAATCTCTCCCTATCCCAGTCTGTTGTCTCCACATGCTTCAAGATGGCCACCCTTGTGCCTGTACCTAAAAAAAACAAGGAAATTGAACTGCTTTGAAAGACTAGTCAAGGATCATATCACCTCCACCTTACCTGCCACCCTAGATCCTCCTCAATTTGTTTACCGCTCCAATAGATCTACAAATGATGCAATCACCACCACACTGCACACTGCCCTGTCCCATATGGACAAGAGGCATACCTATGTAAGAATAGTGTTAATTGACTATAGCTCAGCATTCAACACCATAGTACCCTCCAAGCTCATCATCAAGCTCCAGGCCCTGTGTCTGAACCCCGCCCTATACAACTGGGTCCTGGACATCCTGACAGGTCACCCCCAGGTGGTGAAGGTAGGAAACAACACCTCTTCGCTGATCCTAAACACAGGGGCTCCACAAGGGTGCGTGCTCAATCCCCTCCCGTACTCCCTGTCTACCCATGACTGTGTGGCCAAGCACGCCTCAGACTCAATCATCAAGTTTTCAGACTACACAACAGCAGTAGGCTTGATTACCAATAATGATGAGACAGCCTACAGGGAGGAGGTGAGGACTCTGGGAGTGTGGTACCAGTAAAATAAAATAACATCAAATTGATCAGAAATACAGTGTAGACATTGTTAATGCTGTAAATTACTATTGTAGCTGGACATGGCACATTTTTTATGGAATATCTACATAGGTGTACAGACGCCCATCATCAGCAACCATCACTCCTGTGCTCCAATGGCACGTTGTGTTAGCTAATCCAAGAAGAACTCTGCCTAGAAGGAGTCGCCTTTTCACTGTTGATGTTGAGACTCGTGTCAGTTGAGGACTTGCGAGGTGTCTGTTTCTCAAACTAGACACTCTAATGTACTTGTCCTCTTGCTCAGTTGTGCACCGGGGCCTCCCACTCCTCTTTCTATTCTGGTTAGAGACAGTTTGCGCTGTTCTGTGAAGGGAGTAGTACACAGCGTTGTACAAGATCTTCAGTTTCTTGGCAATTTCTCGCATGGAATAGCCTTCAATTCTCAGAACAAGAATAGAACGATGAGTTTCAGAAGAAAGATCAATGTTTCTGGCATTTTGAGAGTGTAATTGCACAAATGCTGATGCTCCAGATACTCAACTAGTCTAAAGAAGGACAGTTTTATTGCTCCTTTAATTAGCACAACAGTTTTCAGCTGTGCTAACATAATTGCAATAGTTTTTTTCTTATGATCAATTAGCCTTTTAAAATTATAAACTTGGATTAGCTAATACAACGTGCCATTGGAACACAGGTGTGATGGTTGCTGATTTAGGGCCTCTGTATGCCTATGTAGATATTCCATTAAAAATCTGCCGTTTCAAGCTACAATAGTCAATTACAACATTAACAATGTCTACACTGTATTTCTGATAAATGTTATGTTATTTTAATGGACAAAAAAGTCGCTTTTCTTTCAAAAACAAGGACATTTCTAAGTGAAACCAAAATTTGAACAGTAGTGTATATGTATAATTATTCTTAATCCTTAGTTAGATTTACGTGTATTTTGGGTAAATGCTGTGAAATTGTTAGATATTACTTGTTAGATATTACTGCAATGTCGGAGCTAGAAGCACAAGCATTTCGCTACACACGCAATAACATCTGCTAAACACGTGTATGTGACCAATAAAATTGGATTTGATTTGACATCGGTAGCCATGAAGTGCTTTGAAAGGCTGGCACTCCAGACTGCCCTTTCCCATCTGGACAAAAGGGACACCTATGTGAGAATGCTATTCATTGACTACAGCTCAGCGTTCAACACCATAGTGCCCACAAAGTCACTAAGCTAAGGACCCCGGGACTGAACACCTCCCTCTGCAACTGGATCCTGGACTTCCAGATGGGCCGCCCCCAGGTGGTAAGGGAAGGCAACAATACATCTGCCACGCTGATCCTCAACACTGGAGCCCCTCAGGGTTGCATGCTCAGTCCCCACTTGTACTCCCTGTTCACCCACAACTGCATGGCCAAGCATGACTCCAACACCATCATTAAGTTTGCTGACTACCCAACAGTAGTAGGCCTGATCAGGGTTTAAAAGGCCCTCATTAACATCGATGGGGCTGGAGTGGAGTGAGTAGAGAGTTTTAAGTTCCTTGGTGTCAACATTGCCAATGAACTATCACGGTCCAAACACACCAAGACAGTTGTGAAGAGGGCACAACAACACCTTTCACCTTCAGGAGACTGAAAAGATTTGGCATGGGTCCCCAGGTCCTCAAGAAATTATACAGCTGCACCATCGAGAGCATCCTGACCGGTTGCATCAACGCCTGGTATGGCAGTTGCTCGGCATCTGACCGTAAGGCGCTACAGAGGGTACTGCGTACGGCCCAGTACATCACTGGGGCCAAGCTTCCTGACATCCAGGACCTATATACAAGGCGCTGTCAGAGGAAGGCCCCAAAAAATTGTCAAAGACTACAGTCACCCAAGTCATAGACTGTTCTCTATGCTACCACACGGCAAGCGGTATCGGAGCGCCAAGTCTATTTTATTTAGTAAATATTTTCTTAACTTTATTTCTTGAACTGCATTATTGGTTAAGGGCTCGTAAGTAAGCATTTCAAGGTCAGATCTACACCTGTTCTAGAAGGAGCATGTGACAAATATAATTCGATTTAAGGATTTGATTTGTGCCTTTCCAAATCATGTCCAAACAATTGAATTTACCACAGGTGGATTCCAATCAAGTTTTGCAAACATCTCAAGGATGATCAATGGAAACGGGATGCATTTTGAGTCTCATAGCAAAGGGTCTGAATACATATGTAGATAAGGTATTTCTGTTTTTTATTTTTAATAGATTTGCAAAAATGTCTAATAACCTGTTTTCGCATTATGGGGTTGTCACGACATCCGCCAAAGTTGGTCCCTCTCTTTGTTTGGGCGGCGTTCGGCGGTTGACATCACCGGTCCTCTAGCCATCGCCGCTCCACCTTTCATTTTCCATTTGTTTTGTCTTGTTTTCCCACACACCTGGTTCACATTCCCTCATCAGACTAAATGTATATTACCCTCTGTTTCCCCCATGTCTGTGTGTGGAATTGCTCTTTGTGTAGGGTGTTACGCTACAGGCTGGCTTGCGCAAGGTTTGTTTGTTTTGTTTATTCCAGTTCATGTTACCGTGGTTGTGCTTTGTGCTGCCTCGCCTGTGCCTTTGGGCCAGGGTGTTTATTAAAGTTCTCCTGTTATCACCCATCTCTGCTCTGCTGCGCCTGACTTCCCGGCAACCAGTCACTCACCCCATTACAGGGGTATTGTGTGTAGATTGATGAGGATTTTAAAAAATGTAATCCATTGTAGAATAATGTAACAAAAGCTGGAAAAAGTCAAGGGGTTAGAATATGGAAGTACTTTAGTACCCCAAAAAAGGGGTTAAATATGTGTATTTGTTTTTTACAAAAATAATTTTCTGACCGTTCTTATATCTCTCAAAACATACTTAATTTTGATTTACTTTTTGACTATCTGTTTTGCAATGTGAGAATATGTTATTCAATGCGTTTCTATGGTCTAATAGCAGTAAGTCAGTAATTCCATATAGTTTAGTAGAATACCCCCCCACCCCCGACCCTGGCTTAGACAGGGCTTAGACTCTCATGTTAAGGGTGGCCTGCGTCACTAAGGGTAATCTCTGAGCCTCTCTGAGCCCTTCATGGGCCACACAATGCCCAATCACAGGCAGGAGGAGAGATAGTCACCAGATGACCATACACTGGAATGGAGAAGCTAAAGGGAACAGGGAACTCTGGGAAGGTGGAGGACTAAACATTCAGAGCCTCTGGAGCCCTAACACTGACATGGAAATGTACTGGTGTGTGTGGACCATAATTCCTCACAAGGATAGTGATACAAGAAAAAATTCCATCGGTAAGTGGGGATATTTCATGGGTCCCCACAAGGAAAAATACTATTTTAGAGCTTAAGGGTTATGGTTACAATTAGGGTCAGGGTTAGAATTAAGGTTAGATTGAGGATTAGGAGTTAGGGGTTTGGGGTTAAGGGTTCGATTTAGGGGTTAGGGGTTAGGGAAAATCGGATTTTGATTGTTATTTGTTTGGTCCCCACAAGGATAGCAAAACAAATGTGTGTGTGTGTGTGTGTGTCAAATCAAATCAAATCAAATTTTATTTGTCACATACACATGGTTAGCAGATGTTAATGCGAGTGTAGCGAAATGCTTGTGCTTCTAGTTCCGACAATGCAGTAATAACCAACAAGTAATCTAACTAACAATTCCAAAACTACTGTCTTATACACAGTGTAAGGGGATAAAGAATATGTACATAAGGATATATGAATGAGTGATGGTACAGAGCAGCATAGGCAAGATACAGTAGATGGTATCGAGTACAGTATATACATATGAGATGAGTATGTAAACAAAGTGGCATAGCTAATTAAAGTGGCTAGTGATACATGTATTACATAAGGATGCAGTCGATGATATAGAGTACAGTATATACGTATGCATATGAGATGAATAATGTAGGGTAAGTAACATTATATAAGGTAGCATTGTTTAAAGTGGCTAGTGATATATTTACATCATTTCCCATCAATTCCCATTATTAAAGTGGCTGGAGTTGAGTCAGTGTCAGTGTCAGTGTGTTGGCAGCAGCCACTCAATGTTAGTGGTGGCTGTTTAACAGTCTGATGGCCTTGAGATAGAAGCTGTTTTTCAGTCTCTCGGTCCCAGCTTTGATGCACCTGTACTGACCTCGCCTTCTGGATGATAGCGGGGTGAACAGGCAGTGGCTCGGGTGGTTGATGTCCTTGATGATCTTTATGGCCTTCCTGTAACATCGGGTGGTGTAGGTGTCCTGGAGGGCAGGTAGTTTGCCCCCGGTGATGCATTGTGCAGACCTCACTACCCTCTGGAGAGCCTTACGGTTGTGGGCGGAGCAGTTGCCGTACCAGGCGGTGATACAGCCCGCCAGGATGCTCTCGATTGTGCATCTGTAGAAGTTTGTGAGTGCTTTTGGTGACAAGCCGAATTTCTTCAGCCTCCTGAGGTTGAAGAGGCGCTGCTGCGCCTTCTTCACGATGCTGTCTGTGTGAGTGGACCAATTAAGTTTGTCTGTGATGTGTATGCCGAGGAACTTAAAACTTGCTACCCTCTCCACTACTGTTCCATCGATGTGGATAGGGGGGTGTTCCCTCTGCTGTTTCCTGAAGTCCACAATCATCTCCTTAGTTTTGTTGACGTTGAGTGTGAGGTTATTTTCCTGACACCACACTCCGAGGGCCCTCACCTCCTCCCTGTAGGCCGTCTCGTCGTTGTTGGTAATCAAGCCTACCACTGTTGTGTCGTCCGCAAATTTGATTAAAAGCAGTGGTTCGCGCTTTCAGTTTCACGCGAATGCTGCCATCAATCCACGGTTTCTGGTTAGGGAATGTTTTAATCGTTGCTATGGGAACGACATCTTCAACGCACGTTCTAATGAACTCGCACACCAAATCAGCGTATTCGTCAATATTGTTATCTGACGCAATACGAAACATCTCCCAGTCCACGTGATGGAAGCAGTCTTGGAGTGTGGAGTCAGCTTGGTCGGACCAGCGTTGGACAGACCTCAGCGTGGGAGCCTCTTGTTTTAGTTTCTGTCTGTAGGCAGGGATCAACAAAATGGAGTCGTGGTCAGCTTTTCCGAAAGGAGGGCGGGGCAGGGCCTTATATGCGTCGCGGAAGTTAGAGTAACAAATCCAAGGTTTTTCCACCCATGGTTGCGCAATCGATATGCTGATAAAATTTAGGGAGTCTTGTTTTCAGATTAGCCTTGTTAAAATCCCCAGCTACAATGAATGCAGCCTCCGGATAAATGGATTCCAGTTTGCAAAGAGTCAAATAAAGTTTGTTCAGAGCCATCGATGTGTCTGCTTGGGGGGGGATATATACGGCTGTGATTATAATCGAAGAGAATTCTCTTGGTAGATAATGCGGTCTACATTTGATTGTGAGGAATTCTAAATCAGGTGAACAGAAGGATTTGAGTTCCTGTATGTTTCTTTCATCACACCATGTCTCGTTAGCCATAAGGCATACGCCCCCGCCCCTCTTCCTACCAGAAAGATGTTTGTTTCTGTCGGTGCGATGCGTGGAGAAACCCGCTGGCTGCACCGCCTCCGATAGCGTCTCTCCAGTGAGCCATGTTTCCGTGAAGCAAAGAACGTTACAGTCTCTGATGTCCCTCTGGAATGCTACCCTTGCTCGGATTTCATCAACCTTGTTGTCAAGAGACTTGGACATTGGCGAGAAGAATGCTAGGGAGTGGTGCACGATGTGCCCGTCTCCGGAGTCTGACCAGAAGACCGCCTCGTTTCCCTCTTTTTCTGAGTCGTTTTTTTGGGTCGCTGCATGGGAACCATTCCGTTGTCCTGTTTGAAAGGCAGAACACAGGATCCGTGTCGGGAAAAACATATTCTTGGTCGTACTGATGGTGAGTTGACGCTGATCTTATATTCAGTAATTCTTCTCGACTGTATGTAATGAAACCTAAGATGACATGGGGTACTAATGTAAGAAATAACACGTAAAAAAACAAAACACTGTATAGTTTCCTAGGAACGCGAAGCGAGGCGGCCATCTCTGTCGGCGCCGGAAGTAATCTGGAAGTAAGCTGTGTGTGTATGTGTGTGTGTGTGTGTTTAGTGGGGCTTGGCAGCTAGCTTCTTACAGCATTTGAGGTTCTGTTCCATAACCAAAAAAAAACAATGCAGGAAGTTAAAACTGCTTCTGGGGCCTCTAGAGTCATATAGCTTGCGTGTTCACACATAGAACACACACACACACACGCACACACATGCACACACACACACACTCTCTCACACCCACTCACTCACCCACTCACTCACTCACTCACTCACTCACTCACTCACTCACTCACTCACTCACTCACTCACTCACTCACTCACTCACTCACTCACTCACTCACTCACTCACTCACACACACGCCCCCACAGCCCTCAACTGCTACCGCAGCCCTCAACACCTGTAGTATATAAAAGTCCCCCCTGTGTTCCACTTTCGAACATTAACACACAGCGCATTCGGAAAGTATTCAGACCAATTGACTCTTTCCAAATTTTGTTATGTTACAGCCTTATTCTAAAATGAATTAAATATTTTTCCCCCTCATCAGTCTACACACAATAACCCATAATGACAAAGCAAAACCAGGTTTTTAGACATTTTTGCAAATGTATTAAGAATTTAAAAAATGAAATGTCACATTTACAGAAGTATTCAGACCCTTTACTCAGTACTTTGTTGAAACACCATTGGCAGTGATTACAGCCTTGAGTCTTCTTGGGTATTATGCTACAAGCTTGGCACACCTGTATTTGGGGAGTTTCTCCCGTTCTTCTCTGCAGATCCTCTCAAGCTCTGTCAGGTTGGATGGGGAGCGTCGCTGCACAGCTACTTTGAGGTCTCTCCAGAGATGTTCAATCGGGTTCAAGTCTGGGCTCTGGCTGGGCCACTTAAGGACATTCAGAGACTTGTCCCGAAGCCACTCCTGCATTGTCTTGGCTGTGTGCTTAGGGTTATTGTCCTGTTGGAAGGTGAACCTTTGCCCCCAGTCTGAGATCTGGAGCACGTTTTCATCAAGGATCTCTCTGTACTTTGCTCCATTCATCTTTCCCTCAATCTTGACTAGTCTCCCAATCCCTGCCGCTGAAAAATATCTCCACAGGATGATGGTGCCACCACCATGCTTTACGTTAGGGATGGTGCCAGGTTTCCTTCAGACGTGACGCTTGGCATTCAGACCAGAGGATCTTGTTTCTCATGGTATGAGAGTTCTTTAGGTGCCTTTTGGCAAACTCCAAGCGGCTGTCATGTGCCTTTCACTGAGGAGTGGCTTCCGTCTGGCCACTCTAACATAAAGGCCTGATTGGTGGAGTGCTGCAGAGATGGTTGTCCTACTGGAAGGTTCTCCCATCTCCATAGAGGAACTCTGGAGCTCAGTCAGAGTGACCATTGGGTTCTTGGTCACTTCCCCTTCCCCCCCATTTGCTCATTTTGGCCGCGTAGCCAGCTCTAGGAAGAGTCTGGGTGGTTTCAAACTTCTTCCATCTAAGATTGATGGAAGCCACTGTGTTCTTGGGGACCTTCAATGCTGCAGACAGTTTCACAGCAAAGGTACTGAATACTTATGTAAATAAGGAATTTCTTAAAACCTGTTTTCACTTGGTCATTATGGGATATTGTGTGTAGATTGAGGAGGAAAACGTTTAATTGAATTAATGTTAGAATAAGGCTATAACATAACAAAATGTGGAAAAGGTCAACTGCTCCGCCCACAACCGCTCTCCAGAGGGTAGTGAGGTCTGCACAACGCATCACCGGGGGAAAACTACCTGCACTCCAGGACACCTACACCCCCCGATGTCACAGGAAGGCCAAAAAGATCATCAAGGACAACCACCACCCAAGCCACTGCCTGTTCACCCCGCTATCATCCAGAAGGCGAGGTCAGTACAGGTGCATCAAAGCAGGGACCGAGAGACTGAAAAACAGCTTCTATCTTAAGGCCATCAGACGTTTAAATAGCATTTGTTTAAGCTGTTTTCGAGTTACACTTATTTGGATACATCCATAACAATGAGGTAATGAGGCGCGATTTCACCTGGCATAGAAAATGTGCTCACTCGTCAGGACTGTTGTTCAGAGGAGCTAGCAAACAACACAGCTAACACAATCATTTCAAACTGTAGCTGGAAAGACTGCAAACTAATTGCACTTCGTTTCATTTGTCCTTTTTTCTATTTACATTTATTTGTATATGTCCATATAAATGATGCCTGCTGATTCATAATTTTGACTGGCAGAGAAACGCTGCCTGTCTTTGTCTCGTCCCAACTCCCGGCACGTTCATTACTATGGGACAGCTGGAGATCAAATTTGAATATTGAAGCAATGTTGCAAATGTCAGATTGACAGACAGCAAGGTTTATAAAAATCTCCTCTGTTGAAAACTAAATGTTAGTCTAAAGAAATGTGAGATAATATCTAGATGCTTTTTATAGTGAAGATGAAGTTTATAAATTGCCTGGCTGGGCTGATGATCGATTTGGAGGTGGAGGGTCCGTCATGTTCTGGGGCGGTGTGTCACAGCATCATCGGACTGAGGTTGTTGTCATTGCAGGCAATCTCAATGCTGTGTGTTACAGGGAAGACATCCTCCTCCCTTATGTGGTACCCTGCCTGCAGGCTCATCCTGACATGACCCTCCAGCATGACAATGGCACCAGCCATACTGCTCGTTTTGTGCGTGATTTCCTGCAAGACAAGTATGTCAGTGTTCTGCCATGGCCAGCGAAGAGCCCAGATCTCAATCCCATTGAGCACGTCTGGGACCTGTTGGATCAGAGGGTGAGGACAAGGGCCATTCCCCCCCAGAAATTTCCGGGAACTTGCAGGTGCCTTGGTGGAAGAGTGGGGTAACATCTCACAGCAAGAACTGGCAAATCTGGTGCAGTCCATGAGGAGGAGATGCACTGCAGTACTTAATGCAGCTGGTAGCTACACCAGATACTGACTGTTACTTTTGATTTTGACCCCCCTTTGTTCAGGGACACATTACTCCATTTCTGTTAGTCACATGTCTGTGGAACTTGTTCAGTTCATGTCTCAGTTGTTGAATCTTGTTATGTTCATACAAATATGTACACATGTTAAGTTTGCCTAAAATAAACACAGTTGACAGTGGAAGGACATTTCTTTTTTTGCTGTGTTCATCTTTTTTTTACTATTTATATACCTTTACTTCACTACATTCCTAAAATAAAATGATATACTTTTTACTCCAAACATTTTCCTTGACACCCAAAAGTACTCATTACATTTTAAATGCTTACCAGGACAGTACATGGTCCATTTAATGCACTAATCAAAAGAACATCCCTGATCATCCCTACTGCCTCTGATCTGGCAGACTCCCTAAACATACATGCTTCTTTTCTAAATGATGTCTGAGTGTTGGAGTGTGTCCCTGGCTATCCGTAAATAAAATAAAAACAAGAAAATGGCGCCGTCTGGTTTGCTTAATATAAGACATTTGAAATAATTTATACTTTTCCTTTAGTACTTAAATATACTTGAGCAATTACACTTACTTTTGATACTTAAGTATATTTTAAACTAAATACTTTTAGACTTTTACTCAAGTATTATTTTACTTGAGTCATTTTCTATGAAGGTATCTTTACTTTTACTCAAGTATGACAATCGAGTACTTTTTCCTCCACTGCTTGGAACTCAGAGAAGGGTAGGGCACCCTGCAGCCAGCCTTGTTCAGACAGACCTCACTGTGAGTGGGCGTGAGAGAGAGACTTAGTCGTGCCAGGGCTGGGCAGGTTGGTGTTTAGTGGTTGGCCATGGTCTTGGGATGTGAATCTCAGATTTCTCTAGAAACAATCATTTATTTATTTCTGTATAACAGGTCTCTCATTCTTAAGGTGCCCACCCATCTGCCAGCCTGTCTGCATGTCTCTGCCTGTCTGCCTGCCCTTACTGTGCTTATTGTTCCCTGCCAAACACTGATGAAAAGATCACAATTCAGTCAGTGAAGTCAATAGACCAGCTCCAAGCAGCATACCTTGGAAATTGAACACATTGGTTAATACTTGTCTTTTATGTGACACTGGTAACAAACTGAAAAACAAACTGAACAAGTTTGAATTAATTAATTAAATTAACACCATGATAAATCAGCTGCAGACCAGAGCTGTCGAACCCAGAGAACGATCCGTCTGGCATCTGTCTCTGCCATCAGAGCCTGTAGTCCATTTACTTAATTAATACACACCACAGCTCTCTCTCTCCCTCTGCACTCTCACACTCTCAGATGGATGAGGAGAGAGATGGACGGAGAAAGGAGGGTGAGTACGACTACACCCAATTTAATGTGGACAGGAAAAATGCAACCGCAGAATAGGGGCTGAGGGGAATTATCATCAGTACCAGTAGCAGTGGACTGGGTTAGAGATTGATGATGAAGAAAGGTTGGGGGATGAAGAGAGAAAGGAAGGATGTAGAGGGAAAGAGTATTAAGCCGGAGGAGAATGGGGAGGAGGAGAGAGAGAGAGGAGTTTGAGGCAGTAGAGAGGGAGGAATGGAGAGAGAGAAAGAGAGAGAAAGAGAAAGAAAGAGGATGGTGGGGATGAAACAGCAGCAGCAGCACCATATTCCCGTAAGGGAGTGACATCAGGTGATGAGTCACCTCATGTATGAGATCACCAGGTTAACACACACACACACACACACACACACACACACACACACACACACACACACACACACACACTTAACCCACTTATCCACTTAGTACAGTTAATGTCAGTTTCAGGTCTTAACAGTAATCTTCAGTAAGAGCAGTCACACTGAACTACACTTACACAAACTGTTTATACATATTACATGAATGATGATTAATGTCAAGCTCACATGATAATTATAAATATGTGATCAGCATAAACTTAATGCAGTTCAAGTGACTGATGTTTGGTAAAACATATTGATAGGAGATATTGATTAGCTCTGCCCCTACATGTCCTTCAAAATCAATCACCATGCGTGTCTGTCTGTCTGTCTGTCTGTCATTTTGTGTGTTTGTGTGTTTGTGTGTGTGTTGTGCCTGGTCAAACGTTTATGACTCCGGCTGCAGATGAGAAGATCAGAGGGGAGAAGGATCGTGCTCAGATGAGACTGTCGTTGTCACACACATGATAATCATGAATCACACGCACGCACCTGTACACACAGATCATAAATCCTCCTCTCCTCCTGCCCTCTCCTGTCCTTGAGTCCTGATATTAATATTGATGAGTACTCGGTCCACTGGCTCCTCCAATTATCCCTGAAGAGGTGCATTTACAGTGCCTTCGGAAACTATTCAGACCTCTTGACTTTTTCCACATTTTGTTACATTACAGCCTTATTTTAAAATGTATTAAATTATTTTTCCTTCAATCTACACACACTACCCCATGTGATCAAGCAAAAACAGGTTTTTAGAAATGTTTGCAGATTTATAAAAATTGAAAAACAGAAACAACTTATTTACGTACAGTTGAAGTCAGAAGTTTACATACACTTAGGTTGGAGTCATTAAAACTCATTTTTCAACCACTCCACAAATTTCTCACAAAATAGATGGCATCATGAGGAAAGAAAATTATGTGGATACATTGAAGCAACAACGCAAGACATCAGTCAGGAAGTTAAAGCTTGGTCGCAAATGTGTCTTCCAAATGGACAATGACTCCAAGCATACTTCCAAAGTTGTGTCAAAATGGCTTAAGGACAACAAAGTCAAGGTATTGGAGTGGCCATCACAAAGCCCCGACCTCAATCCCATAGAAAATGTGTGGAAAGAACTGAAAAAGCCTGTGCGAGCAAGGGGGCCTTACACCAGCTCTGTCAGGAGGAATAGGACAAAATTTACCCAACTTATCGTGGGAAGCTTGTGGAAGGCTACTCGAAACATTTGACCCAAGTTAAACAATTTAAAGTCAATGCTACCAAATACTAATTGAGTGTATGTAAACTTCCGACCCACTGGGAATGTGATGAAAGAAATAAAAGCTGAAATAAATCATTCTCTCAACTTTTATCCTGACATTTCACATTCTTTAAATAAAATAGTGATCCTAACTGACCTAAGACAGGGAATTCTTTACTAGGATTAAATGTCAGGAATTGTGAAATACTGAGTTTAAATGTATTTGGCTAAGGTGTATGTAAATTTCCTAGTTCAACTGTATGTAAATGTGATATTTCTGTTTCATTCTGTTTCATATTTTTAATACTTTTATTGTGTGTAGTTTAATGAGGGATTAAAAAAAAAATCTATTTTAGAATAAGGCTGTAACGTGACAAAATGTGTAAAACGTCCAGAGTTCTAAGTACTTTTCGAATGCACTGTACGCCTATTATGCCGCTTCAATAGAATTTATGAGTCTCTTTACCACAAAATACTAAGAACGCAATGAGATTAATAATTCATATGTGTAATTTGATCTATCAGTCAGAGAACAAGGACACACACAATCAGGGCACAAACAGTACTTGAGCTGTTGCCTAAACGACACCTTAGTGCTCAGGGACTCGCTTTGGATTTCACTGGGAGCAGCTCACCTTACACACACACACAGATATATGTGAGAGAGAGAGAGAGAGAGAGAGAGAGAGGGGGGGGAGAGGGGGAGAGCACGAGAGAGAGAGCGCGAGAGAGCAAGAGAGAGAGAGACCTGATTTTGGGAGTTATAGATTAGTGAATGCTCTTCATTATTGATGGTCTCAAACTGAAACAAGAGATGGTTTGGTGAAACTGACACTACAACATTATCTGAGTCCATGCGGACCTCATTAATCACCCAGTACACTCTGCTCTATCTCCTCTCTCTGTTATTGGCTGGCTGCTGTAGCTTGGTGATTTTGAGGAGGGGTCGAGACTTTCCAGTTAAAATAAGTTGTTGTTCTGAAGCTGTGAGTGTCCCAGCTAAAGGCTTTACCGTAGCGGGCTAACACAGTCTAGTGGTTCAAACCCAGTTGTTCACAACAGCTTTTTGTGCTCCACCCAGTACTTCTACCTACCCCAAGCTGTTTGGACCAGTCCAACCCAGAAACACACAGCACAACTCATCCAAAAACAAACGCCTGCATTTCCACAGTGAACATAAACTAATGCGTGCAGATGGAAACTGTGCTACATAATGTCAAGGTGTCTGTATTATTCGGTCTCCCTCTACAAAGACACCAAGCGCTGGCCTCTGGGAAGGACCATAAAGTCAGTCAGTAGCCTGACCAGTTATGGTTGCACACTGTTTGTTAAATAACAGTCCCTAAAAGCTGAGAGTTTTGAACGCCCCTCACTAAGTCCTGGGGTTCTACATGTGTTGATTATAAAGATTATAAGTGGGTGACAATGATAAAGAGCTGAGAACTAAATAAAACTGAATTGGCCAGAATTCCCACAGAACAGAAGCTTATAGTTACATAGCATGTAACGCCCGGTGTGTAGTGGGGAAGAAGTCAGGCGCAGGAAGCAGAGAGTTCTGGGTAGCGCTTACTTTTAATGCACCACAACGGTGAACAGACGCCTACCAAAACAAATGCCCAAAACACGGGGGACTTAAACAGTCCAGCAAAAACCCAAACACACGGACAACCGTGACATACAGCCGTGTACACATGTACATCGAAGTAATCCCGCACAACCAGCAGGCGGGCCGGCTGGTAAATAAAGCCCAAACAATCAGCCTAAACTAAACACAGGTGAAACCAATAAACAGAAAAGGGGAAAAAAGGGGTCAGTGCGCCACCCGAACAGGGAGGGGCGCCACCTTCGGTAGGAGTCATGACAGTATCCTCCTCAGGACTTTGAAGGGCCCCACACACTGCGGCCCCAGCTTCCGGCAGGGCAAGCGGAGGGGTAGGTTTCGGGTGGAGAGCCAGACCGTGTCCCCCGGTACAAACACGGGGGCCTCACTGCGGTGGCGGTCAGCACTCCTCTTCTGCCGTCCACTGGCTTGTTTGAGGGATTCCTGGACGGCCCTTCAGGTCTCCTTGGAGCGCTGCACCCACTCCTCCACCGCAGGAGCCTCATTCCGACACGGATGCCAAGGTGCCAGGACCGGCTGGTAGTCCAACATATACTGAAACGGTGATAGGTTCGTCAAGGAGTGACGGAGTGAGTTCTGGGCCAACTCCGTCCATGGGACGTACCTAGACCTCTCCCTGGGCCGGTCTTGGCAATACGACCGCAGAAACCCACCCACCTCCTGGTTCACTCTCTCCACCTGCCCATTACTCTCGGGGTGATAACCGGAGGTCAGGCTGACCGAGACCCCCAGACGCTCCATGAACGCCCATACCCGGGACGTGAACTGGGGACCCTGATCAGAGACGACGTCCTCCGGAACCCCGTAGTGCCGGAAGACGTGGGTAAATAGCGCCTCATCAGTCTGTAGGGCTGTAGGGAGACCGGGCAACTGGAGGAGACGGCAGGACTTAGAAAACCGATCCACAACCACCAAGACCGTAGTGTTCCCCTGAGACGGGGGAAGATCGGTCAGGAAATCCACTGATAAGTGAGACCATGGCAGTTGTGGAACGGGGAGGGGTTGTAACTTCCCTCTAGGAAGGTGCCTAGGAGTCTTACTCTGGGCGCACACTGAACAGGAAGAGACATAAACCCTAACGTCCCTAGCCAAGGTGTGCCACCAATACTTCCCCTGGAGGCCCTGCACTGTCCTCGCCACCCCAGGATGACCCGAGGAGGGTAGGATGTGAGCTCACCGAATCAGTTGGTCCCGAACACCAAGCGGCACATACTTACGCCTAGCCGGACACTGAGGAGGCGCAGGCTCCGCCCGTAACGCCCGCTCAATGTCCAAGTCCACCTCCCATACCACTTGTGCCACCAGCCTCGAGGCTGGAAGGATGGGAGTAGGCTCGGTGGACCGATCCTCCATGTCATAGAGACAGGACAGCGCGTCAGCCTTTGTGTTCAGGGAATCTGGTCTATAAGACAGAGTGTACCTGAATCGGGTGAAGAACATGGCCCACCTTGTCTGACGCGGATTCAGTCTCCGAGCTGCCCGGATATACTCCATATTTTGGTGGTCGGTCCAGATGAAAAAAGGGTGCCTAGCCCCCTCAAGCCAGTGTCTCCACACCCTCAGGGCCTTGACCACCGCTAACAACTCCCGGTCCCCCACATCATAGTTACGCTCCGCCGGACTGAGCTTCATCGAAAAGAAAGCGCAGGGGCAGAGTTTTGGTGGCATACCCGAGCGCTGTGACAGCACGGCACCCACCCCAGCCTCGGACGCGTCCACCTCCACTATGAATGCTAGAGAGGGGTCCGGGTGCGCCAACACGGGTGCATCCGTGAACAACGCCTTCAACCTATTGAAGGCTCTGTCCGCCTCTGCCGACCACCGCAAACGCACCGGCCCCCCGTTCAGCAGTGAGGTAATGGGGGCCGCTACCTGGCAAAAAACCCCCGGATAAACCTCCGGTAGTAATTGGCAAACCCCAAAAACCACTGCACCTCCTTCACCGTGGTAGAAGTCGGCCAATTAGGCACCCCTGAGGTGGAAATGGAATAACCCAGGAAGGAGTTCATCAAGGGAGAGAGCGGTGTCGCGACACGCTAGCTCCCTGCGGACATCCTCCCGGAGACTACACTGGTAGTGGTCTATTTTTTATTTTATTTTACCTTTATTTAACTAGGCAAGTCAGTTAAGAACAAATTCTTATTTTCAATGACGGCATAGGAACAGTGGGTTAACTGCCTGTTCAAGGGAAGAATGACAGATTTGTACCTTGTCAGCTCGGGGGTTTGAACTTGCAACCTCCTGGTTACTAGTCCAACTCTCTAACCACTAAGCTACCTTGCCGCCCCTATCAGGGCCCTGTCGTTCCACCCAGCCCCAGTGGCCAAGGTCCGGAACTCCAACGCGTAATCCTGTGCGCTCCTCTTCTCCTGCCTAAGGTGGAACAGTCGTTCACCCGCCGCTCGGCCCTCTGGAGGGTGATCAAACACGGCACGAAAGCGGCGGGTGAATTCTGGGTAGTGCTCCTTCGCCGAGTCTGGGCCATTCCAGACCGCGTTTGCCCACTCCAGAGCACAACCCGTCAGGCAGGAGACGAGGACACTCACCCTCTCCGCTCCCAAGGGAGTGGGCCTCACGGTCGCCAGGTACAGTTCCAGTTGGAGCAAGAACCCCTGACATCCCGCCGCCGCTCCATCATAATCCCTCGGCAGCGCAAGATGGAGAGCGCCGGAGCCGGAGGGGGACGGAGGAGAAGGTGGATCCAGCACTGGAGGAACCAAAGGTGCAGAGAGGAGACCACTCCTCTCCCATCGGTCCATTCTCTCCACCATCTGGTCCATTGCCGATCCTATCCGATGGAGGACGGTGGTATGATGGAGGACACGTTCCTCCATCGATGGGAGGGGGTTGGCAGCTGCTCCTGCTTACTCAATTTTTTAAGGTGCGAGATTCTGTAACGCCCTGGGTGTAGTGGGGAAGAAGTCAGGCACAGGAAGCAGAGAGTTCTGGGTAGCGCTTACTTTTAATGCACCACAACGGTGAACAGACGCCAACCAAAACAAATGCCCCAAACACGGGGGACTTAAACAGTCCAGCAAAAACCCAAACACACGGACAACAGTGACATACAGCCGTGTACACATGTACATCGAAATAATCCCGCACAACCAGCAGGTGGGCCGGCTGGTAAATAAAGCCCAAACAATCAGCCTAAACTAAACACAGGTGAAACCAATAAACAGAAAAGGGGAAAAAAGGGATCAGTGGCAGCTAGTAGGCCGGTGACGACAAGCGCCGAGCGCCACCCGAACAGGAAGGGGAGCCACCTTCGGTAAGAGTCGTGACATAGCAACAGTTTTTATTTGTCAGCGGTGAATATAATTTCAACCTACCCTTAGTGAAGTAAATATGTTCATTACCAATTTATTATATTCTATGAAAATATCTAAATAGCAAAATGATTGAAGATTGAGACCTTTCCTCTACTTTGGCTCACAAGTCAAATTTAAAGATGAGTCAAATGTGTAATGGGAGTTCGGTAACCCTAAACCTGCTGTGTCACTCTGACAACACAAATGTCACTACCCCCCAGAGCACACACACACCAAGGAGTGTGACAGACACACAGACAGACACACTTCGTGCCTGCCAGGTCATTTCTGGGAAGCGGTGGTGTGCGGCAGCAGGGGGCTCAGTCAGTTCCAGTCAGTCAGGTGAGAGGGATCTCCTCAAAGTCACATGACATGCTGTGCAGTGATTCTACCCCCCCCCCATCGCCTGCTTAGCTCCTCATTTGTCAGGTCCCCCTCTCTTAACCCCATTCCCATCCTCCTCCTCTCCCCCTTCTCCTTCTTCAGGGAATTAGCCTGCTGCATGTCCTGTTGGCTATATAATTCAGAGCTCCTTTTGCAACTGACCGCACAGAGCCTTCTGTGTGTGTGTGTGACAGAGGAAGAGAAGAAGAGAGGGAGGGAGAGTAGGAGGGAGGGAGAGAGAAAGGGAAACAGAGGTCAGGTGGTGAAAGGGGACTTCTCCAGTTATTATACTGTAGTTCCTTGGAACAGCAGAGGAACTGTACTGGCCCAGAGAGTTGCCCTGTTACACATGACTGGCTGCTGATTTGTGTGTCAGTGACTAAACATCAACAGGAACCTGTAAAACATTTCCTGCAAAATGTATTGTAACTTACTGGCAGTAATTGGCCAGAAATTACTGTAATTTAATTTACAGTACAGCTACTGTAATCCATTTTATGGTAATATCTGTAATCCCAGTCATGTGAAATCCATAGATTAGGGCCTAATTAGGGCCTCTTTTTTTTTAAATGGATGATTTCCTTATATGAACTGTAATTCAGTAAAAATAAAAAAATTGTTGCATGTTGCATTTATATTTGTGTTCAGTGTACATGCAGAAACACAGATAACACGACAACAAACAATTCTGACAATCTCCCTGTAATAGAGCATGCTTGGGAAATATTATATATGGTTCTATGTAGAACCGTTCTTGCCTTCCAAAGAATCATCAACAAACCCTTCCTTCCAAAAACGGTTCATAGGATGTTAAAGGTTCTAGGTAGAAGCCTTTACCTTACAAAGAACCCTTGTCTTCCAAAAATGGTTCTTCAGATCAAAATGGTTCTTCGTAGAACTCTATTGAAACCCTTTTTTTCCTAAAGTGTACATTAAAACTAAGCTATGCACTATATCAGCAAACTGATGGAGTGACCTCATGAGAGAACTTAGATTAAATTGCAACAAATACAACAAGAAACTGATAGATTCATTTCTATATTTCTCCATTCACAGTGGTATAATTATGTCAGATTTTCCGCTGGTATTACAATGCATTCGGAAAGTATTCAGACCCCTTGACTTTTTCCACATTTTGTTACGCTACAGCCTTATTCTAAAATGGATTAAATAAAACATTTTTCTCATCAATCTACACACATTACCCCATAATGGCAAGCGAAAACAGGTTTTTAGATTTTTGTTGAAAATAAAAAATATAAAAAATATCTTATTTACATAAGTATTCAGACCCTTTTCTATGAGACTCGAAATTAAGCTCAGGTGCATCCTGTTGCCATTGATCATCCTTGAGATGTTTCTACAACTTGATTGGAGACCACCTGTGTTAAATTCAATTGATTGGACATGATTTGGAGAGGCTCACACCGGTCTATATAAGGTCCCACAGACCTTATACCGTGAAATGCTTACTTACCAGCCCTTAACCAACAGTGCAGTTCAGGAAAGAGTTACGGAAATATTTACCAAATAAATTAAAGTAAAAAATAATAAAAGAGTAACACAATAAAATAACAATAACGAGGATATATAAGGTGTACTGGTACTGAGTCAAAGTGCGGGGGTATAGGTTAGAGATCATTTGTACATGTAGTTAGGGGTGAAGTGACTATGCATAGATAATAAACAGCGAGTAGCAACAGTGTAAAAACAAATGGGGGTGGGGGGCAGGGGAGTGTCAATGTAAATAGTCTGGGTGTGCATTTGATTAATTGTTCAGCAGTCTTATGGCTTGGGGCTAGAAGCTGTTAAGGAGCCTAGACTTGGCGCTCCGGTATTGCTTGCCTTAGGGTAGTAGAGAGAACAGTGTGTGATTTGGGTGACTGGAGTCTTTGACAATTTTTGGGGCTTTCCAAGTCTCTTCCTAGAGCTTGACCCTCAGCCAAACTGAGCAACCGGGGGCGAAGGGCCTTGGTCAGGGAGGTGACCCGATGGTCACTCTGACAAAGCTCCAGAGTTCCTCTGTAGAGATGGGAGAACCTTCCAGAAGGACAACCATCTCTTGTAGAATTCCACCAATCAGGCCTTTATGGTAGAGTGGCCAGACAGAAGCCACTCCTCAGTAAAAGGCACAACTGCCCACTTGGAGTTTGCCAAAAGGCACCTAAAGAGAGTCAGACCATGACAAACAAGATTCTCTGGTCTGATGAAACCAAGATTGAACTCTTTAGCCTGAATGCCAAGTGTCACGTCTGGAGGAAACCTGGCACCATCCCTACGGTGAAGCATGGTGGTGGCAGGAACATGCTGTGGGGATGTTTTGCAGCGGCGGGGACTGGGAGACTAGTCAGGATTGAGGGAAAGATGAACGGAGCAAAGTACAGAAAGATCCTTGATGAAAACCTGCTCCAGAGTATGGGCGAAGGTTAAACCTCCAACAGGACAAAGACCCTAAGCACACAGCCAAGACAACGCAGGGGTTACTTTGGGACACGTCTCTGAATGTCCTTAAGTGGCCCAACCAGAGCCTGGACTTGAACCCTATCGAACATCTCTGGAGAGACCTGAAAATAACTGTGCAGCAACACTCCCATCCAACCTGACAGAGCTTGAGAGGATCTGCAGAGAAGAATGGAAGAAACTTCCCAAGCTTGTAGCGTCATACCCAAGAAGATTCAAGGCTATAATCGCTGCCAAAGTTGCTTCAACTAAGTACTGAGTAAAGGGTCTGAATAGTTACGTAAATGTAATGTTTCCGTTTTTAATTTTTAATACATTTGCAAAATGTACTACAAACCTTTTTTGGTTTTTCATTATGGGTTATTGTGTGTATATTGATGACAAAAAAAGAACAATTTAATCCATCAAATGTTTTTTGAATTAGGCTGTAATGTAACAAAATGTGGAAAAAGTTCAGGCTTCTAAATACTTTCCGAATGCTCTGCACATGCTTTTTTTAAATAGCATTTCCAGTTTGAACGGGAATAGAGGGAAGGTTTCAATTTTCTCAGGAAGGAAAATTGGTTGATTTTCAGGAAAATATTAAACCCTAGTCAGCCATTCACAAAGTGAGGGTTGAGGGCCAGAAGAGGACATGCACTCAGGGTCTCCCCTACAGGCAGAAATAGAGACAGACCTCTGTTGGGTTGTCTACTTCCCTTGCTTCTCATCTCACCCTTCTCTCTTTCTTCCTCTCCTCTCTTCCTCTTTCATTTCCCCTCCTCTCCTGTAAAATTGAAATGACAAATTGACAGTTAGCAGGGGGCCCATTTTCAGCCTGACAGTAAACTACATCCCAAACAGGCCACACATTTTCATCACCCTCTCTCTGTCGCCGTCTCTGTCTGTGAGTGGGTATGTTTGTTAGATTGACTCGATAAGCCATTCTGTCCTCATTGGCAATATCTCAGCTCAGATAGAGAGCAGAGTCGAGTGTATTTGCACCCTAAACAGCAGACAGAAACTGACAAACCTCATGCTTAACTGTCAATGCAACAGTCAAAGCTTGGAAGAGCAGTCCCAGGCCTGGGGACCTCTCTAACCATAAAGACCCATTGAGAGTAAGGCCATCTTGGCATGAAAATAGCCATATAACCCCTCTGTTCCAACCCTCTAACTCAGACTCAGGCAGCTGTGTCTGTGTGTGAGTCTAGAAATTATGCACATCTGATCTGTAGAGGCCCAGTCTGACAGACATTAGACAGACCTATACAGACCCTCAGGACTCTGCCCTGTCACACACACACGTACACACGCACGCACGTATGCACGCCCACACACACACACACAACGGACGCACACCTTCTCTCTCCACCCCCTTCACACACACTCTGTGGACTACTTCTTTTGACACACATAGAGCATGAAATTTGCATGCACTGAGGTCATGATGGTATTTTTGGAGTAGCATAAGACAAGAAACACACACACACACACATAAACACACACACCCCAGAGTACGGTAAAGTGGTTCTTTCAGACATGACATCACACTACACTCCGATGTATTCACACACCCTGGCACACAATCCCAGATTCAACCTGACAGGTGTGTTTTCATAGCTCAGCAGTATAGAGACACACACACCTGTGAGTGCAGCTGAAATGAGATCTCCGTTTCTCCTGGCGCGTCAGGCTTAGTAGTACTGCTGTGTGTGGAGTGTCTGATCTTAGGAACCCCTCCACTCAGCAGACTGACATTTCACAGAGCTGAAATGACAGACATGGAGTCAGTCAGGGATTATACTCACAGCATGGGATAGATCAACACTCGGAAAAGAAAAGAAAGGGAGAGGAGCTCAGATGCAATCATTTAATAACCTAATAACCAAGGTTTCAACAGAAAAGCTGTCTTCATCAGGTTATAATGACAAACACTACGGGTCACTAGTTTATACTGTATAGTGTGAAAGGACACACACGTAATCGTGGCTGGATAGGGCTTGATATCATTGATTAATTGACAGATATAAATAGGACATGTAAAAAACACAAATGGATAGCATACGATCATAGATCAAATGTGGCTACATAGGCCTGTAAACCTTTACAATGAATAGCAACATCACAATAATCACAAGAATGGCAATTGTCGAGGTCACCCCCCTCTCCTAGGGAGGGTGACGTGTTGGATGCCAATATAACGTAGCGACGAAATCGAGTGGTTTGCTTCCAAACTCAAAGGACAAATATGTGTAGTAATGATAATAACATGGGTGCTTATATTTGTCCTTTTTGGAAATGTGTCTTTTGCATGTCCCAACTCACCCCGAGACACCCTCGGATGGTGGGATCACGGCCAGGGTGAAGTAGCTAACCAGTTAACCAACAACAAATGGAATGCCAAACTCAAACTTCAAGAGCCTTTAGCATTACCGCGGTGCTTGACAGATTTCTCACCTTGTCGGCTAAGGGATTTGAATTAGCAACCTTTTGGTTAGTGGCCCAACGCTCTAACCGCTAGGCTACCTACCACCCAGGTGTGTGTGTGTGGGATATATGGTGATGGAGATATTCTTCAGACATGCAGTGCTACGAGTCACACTAAGACCCTTAATGGTAAACTGGTCATAAGAACAGCTTCTATATAGAGAAACCCCAGGCGAGGTGGCAATTTTCAGGCTGACATCAGAGACCTGTGTCTGGGTCAGTTAAACAGGAGAGGGTGGGGATAGGGACTCAGCCAGGTCATCCGTGATACAAGTCAGTGTTAGACGTCCATCCATGTCTGAGGATGTCAGGAGATGACATGGAAACAGGCCACTAGGGGCAACAGTGAGCACTGTTATTTTAAGGTAGGTTTCGGTATTACTATGATGTTGTGGATGGGGATGGCATATAGGTGTAAGCATCTGCTTCTGGTGCAAATCCAGCGATAGAAAGTCGTTTTTGCGATTTTTGTTATAAGCCAAATAACAATACCAAATACCAAATCTTAACCCTCACCTTAACCATTCGGAGTTAACGCCTAACCTTAACCATTCAGAGTTAACACCTTCCCTTAACCATTCAGAGTTAACACCTTACCTTAACCATTCAGAGTTAACACCTTACCTTAACCATTCAGAGTTAACACCTTACCTTAACCATTCAGAGTTAACACCTTACCTTAACCATTCAGAGTTAACAACTTACCTTAACCATTCAGAGTTAACACCTTACCTTAACCATTCAGAGTTAACACCTTACCTTAACCATTCAGAGTTAACACCTTACCTTAACCATTCAGAGTTAACAACTTACCTTAACCATTCAGAGTTAACACCTTACCTTAACCATTCAGAGTGAACACCTTACCTTAACCATTCAGAGTTAACACCTTACCTTAACCATTCAGAGTTAACACCTTACCTTAACCATTCAGAGTTAACAACTTACCTTAACCTTTCAGAGTTAACAACTTACCTTAACACCTAACCTTAATATTTCAGAGTTCATGTCTAAACTTAATCTTAAAAAATTACATTTCTTAAAAAAGAAATTTGACATTTGGAACAACTTTGAAATTTGACGTTTGCGAAACATAAATGAATGTTGAATTCTGAGGTGAGACTTTGAGAGCATGTTGAGGAACTGGTGGTGGGTATGAGAGAGAGAGAGAGAGAGAGAGAGAGAGAGAGAGAGAGAGAGAGAGAGAGAGAGAGAGAGAGAGAGAGAGAGAGAGAGAGAGAGAGAGAGACAAAGCGAGACAGACAAAGCGAGACACAGTGAGCTTGTGACGACTTCAAAGTGCAAACAGAAGAGTAACAGTTAGTCAAACTATTGTATTTAGATTACCCAAACCAAAGACTTCCATTTTACACCACAGCAATAATGATACTTTTCTGAAACATTTCCTAAAACTCGTTCCCTGCCTTTAAAAACCTGATGACATGGGAAAACTCATAAAAAGTTAGAGTTTCGGATGGAGACAATGAGCCAGATTCCAACGCCTAGGGACACACTCACATCAACAATGACTTCTCTGTTTGTTATCACACATACAACACATGAGAGCATGCACACACACACACACACACACACACACACACACACACACACACACACACACACACACACACACACACACACACACGCACACACACACACACACGCACACACACGTACACACACGTACACACACACACACACACACACACACACACACACACACACACACACACACACACACACACACACACACACACACAGTCTATTAATATCAGGAGATCCTGGGAACTGCCCTGTTTTCCTGTGAGTTTCCACATAAATCCTTCTAATACCTGGCTCTGACAGCATAGCTTAGAATTGTGCAAGTCTGTGCACATCCATTCAAGGTTACTGAGTGTGTGTGTGTGTGTGTGTGTGTGTGTGTGTGTGTGTGTGTGTGTGTGTGTGTGTGTGTGTGTGTGTGTATATGTGCCTGTGTCTGTGTGCATGCCATGGTGTGCATTTGTGTGTATGTGTGTGTGCTGTGAAAGTGTGTGTCAGAAGTCAGGCACCCCATTAGTGAGACATATTATCTCCACTGCAGAATAGAACAGAGGAACAAGTTGGACAGGATAATAACACCAATAATATGACACTTGGAG
Organism: Oncorhynchus tshawytscha; assembly: GCF_018296145.1. Classification (NCBI taxonomy): domain Eukaryota; kingdom Metazoa; phylum Chordata; class Actinopteri; order Salmoniformes; family Salmonidae; genus Oncorhynchus; species Oncorhynchus tshawytscha. The sequence continues at coordinate 27,507,142 of NC_056429.1, read as the reverse complement.
AGAGAGAGAGAGAGAGAGAGAGAGAGAGAGAGAGAAAGCTAGCTCCATGGGGGTTCCTGGGACACAATTTCTCCAGGTTACTCAATAATCACATTGTATTCTCACACCGGTACCTAGCACGCCCCCATTCACATCGACAGGGCTGTAGAGGAGCGGGTTGAGAGTTTCAATTTCCTTTTTGTCCACATCACTCAGGATCTATCATGGTCCACACACACCAACACAGTCGTAAAGAGGGCACGGCAATGCCTCTTCCATCGCAGGAGGCAGAATTGATTTGGCATGGGCCCTCAGATTCCCAAAAAGATGCCCATAACTCAGTCCTGATGAGGGACAAAAAGTAGCTAGCCACAATGAGGTTTGTTTTGAGAAAAGTCAGCTAGCCCATAACATTGTTAAACAGAAAACATCACAAAGAAACAGGCTTCATTATGAGCAAATTAGACAGCACTGAAAATGATGTTGAAATTATCTCTATCCTCAGTTTTTATCTCTAGGGACTTGAACTACACAAAAGTACCTCCTCTCTCCCTTTTTACATTTTTTTGTTTTACCTTTATTTAACTAGGCAAGTCAGATAAGAACAAATTCTTATTTTCAATGACGGCCTAGGAACAGTGCCTTGTTCAGGGGCAGAACGACAGATTTTACCTACGACAGTTAGGGGATTCGATCTAGCAACCATACTGGCCCAACGCTCTAACCACTATTCAATTCAAATAGTATTAGTCACATGTGCCGAATACAACAGGTGTTGACCTTACAGTGAAATTCTTACTTACGAGCCCCTAACTAACAATGCAGTTTCAAAAAATATGGATAAGAATACAAGATAAAAGTAACAAGTAATTAAAGAGCAGCAGTACAAAATAAGTTACAAAAAAGGCAAATAAACGAACAAAAAAACACAAATCGTTAAAACGTCTGCCTTCTTTTCCGGCGCCATCTTAGCTGCTAATATAGAATGAGATGTGTTTCTTTATTCTGTAAGTGTGTCTACCAAGATCCGTGCGTATATATTCAACATAACTCACAAATAAAATATTTCATGAATAAAACTACACTCCATAAATATGTTAAAAATATTTAACATATTAAACCATAATCTTTATGTCATGTGACGCGTAAAGTGATGACATCACGACATTCTCATTCGGCTTGAACACTTTCTAGCTAGAATAATAAACAACAACTTCATGAAATGTGAGTTTAACGTTTATTTATTAAACAAATTCTTTTAAAATGCTCAACAAATTACCTTCATATGAATGTAAAATTAGAATATTGGGTTATGTAATGCAGTGTGTACTTTTGACATCAGGCCACTAGCCAAGTTAGCTAGCTAACTAGCTAACATTGGACACTACCGATAGCTAGCAGGCGATCTTGTCAACTATTTAGACGAACAACCAAAGTTAAACAAACTACTTAATTGTTCATTCAGGAATGTGTCAATTATGAAGAACTGTGATTTGTTTCCAGGACAAAGCACTATTTCCCAACTGGTGTGGAGTTAAGACATAACATTATCTGATTAAAAATGATAGAAATGTAGCTTGTTGTTTTCTGCTCCATGTAGGCTTGCTTGCAAGCAATGCCTGGTTTTTAAAACATGCAACAACTTGTTAGCGACTCCCAATGCTTTGGGGCTGTGCTTTGCCTCTTGAGTGTTCTGACTTCTGAGAAATGGTTTACCATTTTCTTGTCATTTGAACTCACTACTGTAAACATGGAGATAAGTAGTTAGCTACTGGAATGCCACACTCAGCCTTCAAGTCCCTTTAGCAGCACTACAGTCAAGTAAACAAACTCCCAAATTGCTTCCTGATGTGTAAAATAGCTGGACAACAGGGCATTGAGCCTGTCATTGTTCTATTGACTACTATTACCGAACAAACAAAAGGCTATAGCTATTATTACAGACAAAGCAAAAGACTATAGCTAGTGTGCCATTATTGATTATATGCCCCCCCGCTCGCTTTTCACTCTATTCAGTGTAAATATAGCTTCCTTGTTGAAGTTGTCAGTGATATCAAGGATGTTACAGCGACTTATTGAGACCTGCGTCTGTATTTAGACTTCTACTGTAAGTTCACAGCTTATAAACCTGTACCATAATTTGTCCTTTATCTAACCTATTATCTATCCTGTGTCACTTTGAAAAAACTGTTAGAAGTTATGGTGTTGGTGGGATGACACCTAAAGTCACCAGCAAAGGTTTGAGGAAAGAGGTTCTCGTGCAAAGCAAAGAAATGTGGGCAGATTGGTTTCATTTTACTCTAGGGTTTGTTTTTGGAGGGAACTTTCTTAAAAGGGCACTTTCTGATTTGCCCTCGTTTTTAGATTTGGGTCATTAAGAAATGCTAGCGGCCATGTCTGAATTCAAACATGAGTTGGTTTCGCGGTGTGTTTTGATGTAGGTGTCGTGTGCGTGTGTTCACAGGTGGCCAAATTATTTTGGGATAGTACTGTAGTACCATCATGATTGTTCTATTTGTCTAATTTGTTAGAAATGCATCTACCTTTTGATTGTCAGTTGCTGGTCAACCTGTCACTGCTCATCACAGAAACGAGGTCTGCATTTCAAAAAGAAACAGCCCTCTTTGCCACATATCCAATCAGATCTCAGACGCTACCTACTGCAGCACATTCCAGTCCACATGCAGAGTCTTCAGACGCTGGCAGGTAAAATGAGAAGAGGGATCATTCCTTGTTATAGACATGTACATACTGCACTGCACTGCACATCATGTACTGTACTGTCTCAATTTCTGAAGATCAGAACAGTAGAGGGAAAAGGGGATGAGGAAAAGGTCAAGATGCCGTATCAGTTTTTAAATTGTAATATGTATCATTTTCAGTTGTGAGTGACCCTTCATGCTTTGAGTTTGTATTAATCTGCATGTCTCCCTCTTAGCTGGCCTCAACCAAGCAGCTCTATCCCAAAAGCCACAAACTCCTCAATGTCACCTACACCACTTCCTAGAGAAATAGGTGAGCATTCTCTGATTTCTATACCGTAATCTGAGAAGTATATTCATTAACATTCCCTGCTTTTAAAGGGTGAAAGCTCCGTATCTCCGTGTAGGGAATTCCTGTCTGTCGGCTTCCTAGGTCCATGCTAAAGGGTCCCTTCCTCCCTCTTTACCAATGGTGTAAAGTACTTATGTAAAAATACTTTAAAGTACTACATAAGTAATTTTTGGGGGGTATCTGTACTTTACAATTTATATTTTTGACTACTTCTACTTTTACTCAACTACATTACTTAAGAAAATAATGTAAACATTTTCTCTGACACCCAAAAGTATTCATTACATTTTGAATGCTTAGCAGGACAGGAAAATTGTCCAATTCACACTTATCAAGAGAACATCCCTGGTCATCCCTACTGCCTCTGATCTGGCGGACTCACTAAACACAAATGCTTCATTATGTCTGAGTGCCAGAGTGTGCCCCTGTCTATCTGTAAAAAAAATGGTTTGCTTAATATAAGGTATTCTAAATTATTTCTACTTTTACTTTTGATACTTAAGTATATTTTAGCAATTACATGTACTTTTGATTCTATAGTATATTTAAAACCAAATACGTTTACACTTTTACTCAAGATGTATTTTACTGGGTGACTTTCACTTTTACTTAAGTCATTTTCTATTAAGGTATCTTTTACTCAAGTATGACAATTGGGTACTTTTTCCACCACTGCTCTTTACCAAAATGTCCATAAAAGTTGTTTCATGCGCAGCAAAGGTAAGCATGAATTTCAGATGTTCACTGCTTGTACCACTGTGACGAATGAATATGAATAAAAGTGATTTTGCTATATCCATGTTTTGAATTGCTTCCACACCCACTATGCATCATGTGTCCAGTGGTCCAGTGGGGTGGAATACATATATTTAGGGATGTAAGCGCTCAGCCCGGCCCGCCACAGGAGTCGCTGGTGCGATGTTTCTCATGGTCTGAGAGTCCTTTAGGTGCCTTATGGCAAACTCCGAGCAGGCTGTCATTTGCCTTTTACTGAGGAGTGGCTTCCGTCTGGCCACTCTACCATAAATGCCTGATTGGTGGAGTGCTGCAGAGATGGTTGTCCTTCTGGAAGGTTCTCCCATCTTCACAGAGGAACTCTGGAGCTCTGTCAGAGTAACCATCAGGTTCTTGGTCACCTCCCTGACCAAGGCCCTTTTCCCCCGATTGCAACATTTGGCTGGGTGGCCAGCTCTCGAAAGAGGCATAGCTGTTAGACTTGTTCCAAACTTCTTCCATTAAAGAATGATGGAGGCCAACGTGTTCTTTGGGACCTTCAATGCTGCAGACATTTTGTGGTACCCGTCCCCAGATCTGTGCCTCGACATGATCCTGTCTCGGAGCTCTATGGACAAGTCCTTCGACCTCATAGCCTGGTTTTTGCTCTGATATGCACTGTCAGAGCAAAATATAAACAGGTATGTGCCTTTCCAAATCATGTCCAATCAATTGAATTTACCACAGTTGGACTCCAATCAAGTTGTGGAAACAAAGATGTCCCTGTGTTCAATTTTGAGTCTCATAGAAAGGGTCTGAATATTTTTTTCAAAAAATCTGTTTTCGATTTATCATTACGGTGTATTGTGTGTAGATTGCCGTTTATTTTTTAAATTTAATACATTTCATAATAAGGCTGTAACATAACAAAATGTGGAAAAAGTCAAGGGGTCTGAATACTTTCTGAATGCACCTTCTGACAGCCAACTTTCTAACTCTGCCCATAACCTTTGGACTTTATAGCACTCCCAGAAGCCATAAATGATTGCGCCATTGTTACACTGAACTAAAATATAAACACAATATGCAGCAATTTCAAAGATTGACTGAGTGAAAGTTCATACAAGGAAGTCAGTCAAATGAGCATGTTTTAGGATCCTTTTTGATGGATTTCACATGATTGGGAAAACAGACATGCATCTGTTGGTCACAGATACCTTAAAAAAGGTAGGGGTGTGGATCAGAAAACCAGTCAGTATCTGGTGTGACCACCATTTGCCTCATGTAGCGCGACACTTCTCCTTTGCATAGTTGATCAGGCTGTTGATTGTGGCCTGTGGAAATGTTGTCTCATACCTCTTCATTGGCTGTACGAAGTTGCTGGATATTGGCGGGAACTGGAACACGCTGCCATACAGGTCGATCCAGAGCATCCCAAATGGTCAATGGGTGACATATCTGGTGTGTATGCAGGCCATGGAAGAACTGGGACATGTTCAGCTTCCAGGAATTGTGTACAGATCCTTGTGACATGTTGTCGTGCATATCATGCTGAAACATGAGGGGAAGGCGGCGAATGAATGGCATGACAATGGGCCTCAGGATCTCGTCAAGGTATCTCTTTTATTTCATGGTATCCAATTGGTAGTTACAGTCTTGTCTCATCGCTGCAACTCCTGTACGGCCTCGGGAGAGACGAATGTCGATAGCTGTGCATCCTCCGAAACAACCCAACCAAGCCACACTGCTTCTTGACACAATGCCCATGTAACCCGGAAGCCAGTCGCACCAATGTGTCGGAGGAAACACCGTACACCTGGCGACCGTGTCAGCGTGCACTGCGCCCAGCCCGCCACAGGAGTCGTTAGTGCATGTTTGGACAAGGACATCCCTGCTGGCCAAACCCTCCGCTATCCTGGACGACCCTGGGCCAATTGTGCACCGCCCCGGCCAGCTGCGACAGAGCCTGGAATCGAATCCAGAATCTCTAGTGGCACAGTTACTAGCCACTGCGCCACTCGGGAGGCCATGTCTGTCACGCCCTGATCTGTTTCACCTGTCCTTGTGATTGTCTCCAACCCCTCCAGGTGTTGCCCATCTTCCCCATTATTCCCTGTGTATTTATACCTGTGTTCTCTGTTTGTCTGTTGCCAGTTCGTCTTGTTTGTCAAGGCAACCAGAGTTTTTCTCAGCTCCTGCTTTCCCCCAGTCTCTCTTTTTCTTGCCCTCCTGGTTTTTGACCCCTGCCTGTCCACTCTGCCTGTCCTTGACCCTGAGCCTGCCGTACTGTACCTTTGCCCCACCACTCTGGATTATCGACCCCTGCATGCCTTGACCTGTCGTTTGCCATGTGTAACCACCCCGAAACCAACTCATGTTTGAATTCAGCCATGGCCTCCAGCATTTTTAATAGGTCGACTATGGGCATGAAAAAACAGTCCAACTCCGCCCCTTTCTCAATATTCAAAAATAAAATTGGTGTGCCTTTAGTGGTTTGTTGATATCTCATTTTGGTCGACCAACATAACTAGTTTGTTAGCTAAGCTAGCCACTTTAGCTAGCCAGTAACTCCTACAGTATGTGTTGATGCCATTGTACATCATTTGTTTTTGGATTGAAGCTGTAGAGATTGGTAATCCTGTAACTGTCACAATTGTCGTAAGAAGCTTCGGACCAAAGCGCAGCGTGATATGGGTTCCACATAATTTGACGTAAAACGCACAAAACAATAAAAAAATAAGCAAACAATACGTGAAGCTATGGAATGCTCACAGGCAATTACACATAAACAAGATCCCACAAAAAAACAGTGGGGAAATGGCTGCCTAAATATGATCCCCAATCAGAGACAACGCTAAACAGCTGCCTCTGATTGGGAACCATACCAGGCCAACATAGAAATAAAACAACCTAGATTACTCACCCTAGTCACACCCCGACCTAATCAAAATAGAGAATAAAAAGGCTCTCTACTGTCAGGGCGTGACAGTAACCAAATGTCTTTTTCGTCCATTTGTTTTGTTTTTAAGCATTAAATGGCCTGGTATGACGGTGTATTGATCAGTTATACAGTTTAATACAGTTTAACGTTTTTGCCAAAAGTCAACCTTTAATTAACCAAATCTCAAACAAATCAGGAACTTCAGCCGCCATTGAAGATTCATCACTTAAGGCAGACACATGGCAATCAAACTGTAAAACAATGGTCTGGTCCAGAAACAAACCCTAGAATGCAATAAAGTAATCTGCCCACAGGTCTTTGCGCAGCAAAAACACCTCTTTCAGCAAAGATTTTGAATATACTTTGCTGGTAACTTTAGGTGTCATGAGTCATGACCACTAAAAAAGTAGTGCCACCAACATCACAACTTCTAACAGTTTTCTTTAGAGTGACACAGGATCGATAATAGGTTGGATTAAGGACAAATTATAATACAGGTTTACTGTAAACTTCCACTAGTAGTGTACACACAGGCCAGGTTTCAATAAGTCGCTGTAACACTCTTGATAAAAGAGTGAAAAGAGAGAGGGGGGCATATAATCTTTTGTTTGGTCTGTAATAGTAGTCAATAGAACAATGACAGGCTCAATGCCCTATTGTCCAGCTATTTTACACATCAGGAAGCAATTTGGGAGTTTGTTTACTTGACTGCAGAGCTGCTAAAGGAGTGTGGCATTCCAGTTGTTGTTGGTTATTAACTAGCTAGCTACGTCACCCCACGTTGAGTGGTGAGTTCTAGTGACAATAAAATGGTAAACCATTTCTCAGAAGTCAGAGCACTCAAGGGGCAAAGCACAGCCCCAAAGCATTGGGAGTGGCTAACAAGCTGTTGCATGGTTGGAAACCAGGCATTACTTGCAAGCAAGCCTACATGGAGCAGAAAACAGGTTTTTCATCATTTTTAATAATGTAAGAAATTCAGATAATGTAAAAAATTCTTACCTCGAAAGCAGTCATGCAAACAAATCACAGATTAAAGAAGATCATTTGCGACATTTCTCATTAGCTGGCTAACTAGATCACCTATTCAGGATTTTAAAATGGAGTGGTTCTTCATAATTGACACATTCCTGAATGAACAACTACATACAGTAGTTATTTTAATGTTGGTTATTTGTCAAAACAGCTGACAATTTCACCTGCTAGATATTGCGGTAGTGCCCAACTATGATCTCGAAAACACACTCGGCGTTGCATGCCCCAATTATCTAATTTTACATTCATATGAAAGTAATTTGTTGAACATTATAACATCATTCATTTAATAAATAAACGTTATACTCACATATCATGAAGTTGTTAATTATTCTAGATAGGAAGTGTTCTCCCAAGAAATGGCTGAATGAGAATGCCGTGATGTCATCACTCTGCACGTCACGTGTAACACGGATTATTCAAATTAATGGATAGCCGACTCATCTGAGGCCACATTTGTGGATTGTAATATATCAACAGCTGGAAAAAAATTCTCAACATTCTCTTAACACAGAATACAGATCCACAAGCACTTTTTGAATGTGAAAATGCACATTCCATAGTTGTAAATGTTAGGGATTTCTGAACATTTGCTAACAAATCGTTCTACATCTGCTCCAATGGTAGTTTTATTTGTGAGCTATGTTGAATATATTTACAGACCATCGATTTATTTGTGACTTATGGTGAATATTTGTGAAATATTTTTCCACTGATTATGGTATTAATTATGAAATATTTTTATATATTCACAGATCAGTTTTATTTGTTAGTTATGTTGAATATGCGTGCGAATCGTGGTAGACACACTTACAGAACAAAGAAAACAAATCTCACTCCATATGGTTGTCACGGATCCCCCTGCTAATTCCGTTCACCAGCTCCGGAGGTCTACGTCACCGGCCTTCTAGGCGTCACTGAACAGGATTCATTACCACCAACCCCGGACTGTCTTGTCTCACATGGAACGCCTGTGGGTCATGGTTAGTCTCACCTCCGGGTTAATCAGGAGGTGCGCAGGTTCCTGAGGTGTTACTGTCAGGACCGGCCGGGGGAGTGAGTGGATTTTCTACCTTGTGCTGAGTACGCTCAGAATTCCCTCCGCTACTCCTCCACTAACCTCACTCCTTTCCAGTGCGTGTTTAGGGTATCAGCCAGGCCTGGCACCTTTGCATCCGAGCCAGACCGAAGCCCCTGCGGTGGACGAGTGGTTTCAGCACAAGGAACAGGCCGACCGCCACCACAGTGAGGCACCTGTCTTCTCTCCAGGCGACCGGGTCTGGCTCTCCACCCTCCGCCTGCCCCTCGGCCTGCACTGCCGGAAGCTGAGCCTGCGGTTTGTGGGGTCGTTTAAAGTCCTGAGGAGGGTTAATAAGGTAACATACCATTTACAACTCCCTGTTGATTACCACATTAACCCAACTTCATGTCTCTCCCCTCAGGCCAGTGGTGCCTGGTCCCCTCGCTGAGGCTGAACCCAGGTCCGGCGTACTCAGTCCGTGAAGTCCTGGAATCGAGGCATTTGGCGGGGCGTCTCCAGTACCTCATCGACCTGGAGGGGTATGGCCCAGAGGAGCGGTGCTGGGTTCCTGCGGTGGACCCGCACCGCGTCCCTGTGGTTGTCCCTGAGGCCGGTGTCATCCCGCAGTTAATATGGGCAGTCAGTAGTTAGTCAACTTACAGTAAATGGAAAATATGAACAAATACCAACATGTTTTTAATCAAGTTAAATATTTCTTTAATACACAACACATCCCAACTGTGTCTGTAATGAGTAATGGTTTACATATTTACCTTCTGAACTGATGCATGTGGTGGACAGCATTCAAAGTTTTGGCTGTAAAATGGTAGGTTTAATCTATTTGTGCATGGAGCATTAGACACATATGGAGGGCATGACACCATATGCTTTGGACACAGCACATACACAGAAGCACATATACTACTGCCTAATGAGCACAAAGTTATGACCCATTCTAAAACTAACAAACATCCCCGCCCTCTAAAATGGCAGCACGCAGACACACTCATGGAAACAAACACATGCACACAGACTCATTAACCTGGTTTGCTCGCTACCACTCAGGGTAAAACAGAAAGAGCACTGTAACCCCCCCCAAACACACCCCCACAAGTGTCTGGAGATACAACTCACCACTGTAACCCCCCAAACACACTACTTACACACACAGGTGGTAGTGTCTGGAGATACAACTCACCACTGTAACCCCCCCAAACACACCCCCACAACACAACTCACCTTACACACACAGGTGGTAGTGTCTGGAGATACAACTCACCACTGTAACCCCCCCCAAACACACTACTTCACCAGTGTCTGATACAACTCACCACTGTACCCCCCAAACACACTACTTACCCCAAGTGTCACACTCACCACTGTAACCCCCCCCCCAAACACACTACTTACACACACAGGTGGTAGTGTCTGGAGATACAACTCAAGACTGTAACCCCCCCCAAACACACTACTTACACACACAGGTGGTAGTGTCTGGAGATACAACTCACCACTGTAACTGTGCCTCCGTTTTCTGTTTTCTCCCTGTTGTGCTGGCTGTCTCTGCGTCTTCTCTGTTGTCACTGTCTCTCTGTTTGTGCTTCTCCTTGTTCTGTCTGTCTGTCTGTCTGTCTGTCTGTCTGTCTGTCTGTCTGTCTGTCTGTCTGTCTGTCTGTCTGTCTGTCTGTCTGTCTGTCTGTCTGTCTGTCTGTCTGTCTGTCTGTCTGTCTGTCTGTCTGTCTGTCTGTCTGCCTGCCTGTCTGCCTGCCTGCCTGCCTGCCTGTCTGTCTGCCTGCCTGCCTGCCTGCCTGCCTGCCTGCCTGCCTGCCTGCCTGCCTCTGCCTGCCTGCCTGCCTGCCTGCCTGCCTGCCTGCCTGCCTGCCTGCCTGCCTGCCTGCCTGCCTGCCTGCCTGCCTGCCTCTGCCTGCCTGCCTGCCTGCCTGCCTGCCTGCCTGCCTGCCTGCCTGCCTGCCTGCCTGCCTGCCTGCCTGCCTGCCTGCCTGCCTGCCTGCCTGCCTGCCTGCCTGCCTGCCTGCCTGCCTGCCTCTGCCTGCCTGCCTGCCTGCCTGCCTGCCTGCCTGCCTGCCTGCCTGCCTGCCTGATGCCTCTGCCTGCCTGCCTGCCTGCCTGCCTGCCTGCCTGTTGTCTGTTTCTGTCTGTCTGTCTGTCATTTGCTGTCTGTCTGTCTGCATGTCTGTGATTCTCTTTTCCTCAACTTTTCTTGGGCATTTGCTTCTCTTGCATGCTCTCTTTCCTCAACTTGATGATGGGCCATCATTATCTGGTTCACTGTCTGTGCTAGGCCAAGTATCATCCTAGTTGCGAATGAATAAATTGTTATTAGACAATTTTAGGGAACACACATTATGAACTAATTTGCAGTTTTTAAGTGTGTCTACATGTAGACATAATTAGGATTATTGTGTTATATATCACAAGTGTCCCCCACTACCTTATTGTTAATTACTATTACATATTAGGGAAGAGGCTGTTCATCTGTGTGTCTCTCTCTCTGTTTTCTACCTACCTCCACTGCACTCGTCCCTGAGCTGTCTCTGCTAAGCCTAGCATCCTTTCTTACTGGTGTCAGAATACAGGGGAACACACTGCCTGTACTGAGCCCAGCAACATCCTAGTTGTGAATGAATAAACATATTTATTAGATAAATGTCACGAATTCCCCCGGTACTGCTGCTCATTCAGTTCACCAGCTCCGGACGTCTACATACCCGGCCTTCTACGTCACCGGGCCTGCGTACGGAACCCGCACCTGCACAGTGCCCGGAGAACTGAGCCTACATGCCCACGGGTGTGCAGGACTGCCTCCTTACCTGGGCGCACACGGCACTAGTGTCGGGTCATCTTGAGACAGGCCGTACCATCGCCTGCCTGACTGAGAAGTACTGGTGGCCCACCTTGGCTGGGGACGTCCAGGTTTACATCTCTTCCTGCTCCATCTGTGCTCAGTCTAAGACACCCAGACACCTCCCTTAAGGAAAGCTCCTTCCCCTGCCGGTTCCACAATGACCCTGGTCTCACCTCTCTGTGGACTTTGTCACAGACCTTCCCCCTCCTAGGGGAACACCACCATTCTCGATGTTGTGTACCGGTTTTCCAAAGCTTTTCGCCTACGTCCTCTGCCTGGGCTCCCGTCGGCCATGCAAACCACAGAGGCTCTCTTTATGCATGTCTTCTGGTCTGAGCCTGTAATTCCAACATGTTTCAAGCATATCCACGTGATCGAAGCAATCTTGAAGTGTGGAATCAGATTGTACCCAAGAACACTAAGGTAACCTGCCTAAATGACCACCGACCCGTAGCACTAGCATCTGTAGCCATGAAATGCTTTGAAAGGCTGGTCATGGCTCACATCAACACCATCATCCCAGAAACCCTAGACCCACTCCAATTTGCATACCGCACCAACAGATCCACAAAGATCCACAGATGATGCCCTTTCCCACCTGGACAAAAGGAACAACTATGTGAGAATGCTATTCTTTGACTACAGCTCAGCAGCGTTCATCACCATAGTGCCCTCAAAGGTCATCAATAAGCTAAGGACCCTGGGACTAAACACCTCCCTCTGCAACTGGATCCTGGACTTCCTGATGGGCCGCCCCCAGTTGGTAAGGGTAGGTAACAACACATCCGCCACACTGATCCTCAACACGGGGGCCCCTCAGTGGTGCGTGCTCAGTCCCTTCCTGTACTCCCTGTTCACTAATGACTGCACGGACAGGCACGACTGCAACACCATTATTAAGTTTGCTGATGACACAACAGTGGTAGGCCTAATCACCGACAATAATGAGACAGCCTATTGGGAGGAGGTCAGAGACCTGACCGTGTGGTGCAAGTACAACAACCTCTCCCTCAACATGACCAAGACAAAGGAGATGATTGTGGACTACAGGAAAAGGACCGAGCACGCCCCCATTCTCATCAACGGGACTGTAGTGGAGCAGGTTGAGAGCTTCCTTGGTGTCCACATCACCAACAAACGAACATGGTCCAAGCAGTGTCTCTCGACAGGCCAGTGGTTCCTGGTCCCCTCGCTGAGGGTGGACCCAGTGACACCCCGCCCCCTCCTCTGGACATTGAGGGAGGTCCGGCGTACTCGGTCCGTGAAGTCCTGGATTCGAGGTGTCGGGCTGGGTGTCTCCAGTACCTTATCAACTGGGAGGGGTACGGCCCAGAGGAAAGGTGCTAGGTTCTGGCGGTGGACATCGTGGTCGCTTCGCTGACCAGGGATTTTCACCATCGGCGCACTGACCAACCCGCACAGCATCCCTGTGTTCGTCAGAGGCCAGTGTCATCCCACTGCATCAGGGGGGGTACTGTCACGGATTCACCAGTACTGCTGCTCAATCCGTTCACCAGCTCTACGTCACCGGCCTCACATACACATGGTTAGCAGATGTTAATGTGAGTGTAGAGAAATGCCTGTGCTTGTAGTTCCGACAATGCAGTAATAACCAATGAGTAATCTAACCTAACAATTTCACAACAGCTACCTTATACTCACAAGTGTAAAGGGATGAAGAATATGTACATAAAGATATAAGAATGAGTGATGGTACAGAACGGTATAGGCAAGATGCAGTAGATGGTATCGAGTACAGTATATACATGTGAGATGAGTAATGTAGGGTATGTAAACATTATATTAAGTGGCATTGTTTAAAGTGGCTAGTGATACATGTATTACATAAAGATGGCAAGATGCAGTAGATGGTATAGAGTACAGTATATACATATGAGATGAGTAATGTAGGGCATGTAAACATTATATTAAGTGGCATTGTTTAAAGTGGCTAGTGATACATTTTTTACTTGTATGGCAGCAGCCACTCAATGTTAGTGGTGGCTGTTTAACAGTCTGATGGCCTTGAGATAGAAGCTGTTTTTCAGTCTCTCGGTCCCTGCTTTGATGCACCTGTACTGACCTCGCCTTCTGGGTGCTAGCGGGGTGAACAGGCAGTGGCTCGGGTGGTTGCTGTCCTTGATGATCTTTATGGCCTTCCTGTGACATCGGGTGGTGTAGGTGTCCTGGAGGGCAGGTAGTTTGCCCCCGGTGATGCATTGTGCAGACCTCACTACCCTCTGGAGAGCCTTACGGTTGTGGGTGGAGCCAGGCGGTGATACAGCCCGACAGGATGCTCTCGATTGTGCATCTGTAAAAGTTTGAGTGCTTTTGGTGACAAGACAAATTTCTTCAGCCTCCTGAGGTTGAAGAGGCGCTGCTGCGCATTCTTCACCACGCTGTCTGTGTGGGTGGACCAATTCAGTTTGTCCGTGATGTGTACACCGAGGAACTTAAAACTTTCTACCCTCTCCACTACTGTCCTGTCGATGTGGATAGGGGGTTCTCCCTCTGCTGTTTCCTGAAGTCCACGATCATCTCCTTAGTTTTGTTGACGTTGAGTGTGAGGTTATTTTCCTGACACCACACTCCGAGGGCCCTCACCTCCTCCCTGTAGACCGTCTCGTCGTTGTTGGTAATCAAGCCTACCACTGTAGTGTTGTCTGCAAACTTGATGATTGAGTTGGAGGCGTGCATGGCCACTCAGTCGTGGGTGAACAGGGAGTACAGGAGAGGGTTCAGAACGCACCCTTGTGGGGCCCCAGTGTTGAGGATCAGCGGGGTGGAGATGTTGTCACGTACCCTCACCACCTGGGGGCGGTCCATCAGGAAGTCCAGTACCCAGTTGCACAGGGTGGGGTCGAGAACCAGGGTCTCGAGCTTGTTGACGAGTTTGGAGGGTACTATGGTGTTAAATGCTGAGCTGTAGTCGATGAACAGCATTCTCACATAGGTATTCCTCTTGTCCAGATGGGTTAGGGCAATGTGCAGTGTGGTTGCGATTGCGTCGTCTGTGGACCTATTGGGGCGGTAAGCAATTTGGAGTGGGTCTAGGGTGTCAGGTAGGGTGGAGGTGATATGGTCCTTGACTAGTCTCTAAAAGCACTTCATGATGACGGAAGTGAGTGCTACGGGGCGGTAGTGGTTTAGCTCAGTTACCTTTGCTTTCTTGGGAACAGGAACAATGGTGGCCCTCTTGAAGCATGTGGGAACAGCAGACTGGGATAGGGATTAATTGAATATGTCCGTAAACACACCAGCCAGCTGGTCTGCGCATGCTCTGAGGAAGCGGCTGGGGATGCCGTCTGGGCCTGGAGCCTTGCGAGGTTTAACACGTGTAAATGTTTTACTCAGTGAAGGCTGCAGTGAAGGAGAGTCTGCATGTTTTGGTAGCGGGCCGTGTCAGTGGCACTGTATTGTCCTCAAAGCGAGCAAAGAAGTTGTTTAGTCTGTCTGGGAGCAAGACATCCTGGTCCGTGACGGGGCTGGTTTTCTTTTTGTAATCCATGATTTGGGCGGCAGGGTAGCCTAGTGGTTAGAGCGTTGGACTAGTAACCAAAAGGTTGCAAGTTCGAATCCCAGAGCTCACAAGGTACAAATCTGTCGTTCTGCCCCTGAACAGGCAGTTAACCCACTGTTCCTAGGCCGTCATTGAAAATAAGAATTTGTTCTTAACTGACTTGCCTAGTAAAATAAAGGTAAAATAAATCAAATAAATTAAAAATTGACTGTAGACCCTGCCACATACCTCTTGTGTCTGAGCCGTTGAATTGCAACTCTACTTTGTCTCTATACTGACGCTTAGCTTGTTTAATTGCCTTGGGGAGGGAATAGCTACACTGTTTGTATTCGGTCATGTTTCCGGTCACCTTGCCCTGATTAAAAGCAGTGGTTCGCGCTTTCAGTTTTGCGCGAATGCTGCCATCAATCCATGGTTTCTTGTTGGGGAATGTTTTAATAGTTGCTGTGGGTATGACATCGCCAATGCACTTGCTAATGAACTCGCTCACCGAATCAGCGTGTTCATCAATGTTGTTGTTTGACGCAATGCGGAACATATCCACGTGATCGAAGCAATCTTGAAGCGTTGAATCAGATTGGTCGGACCAGCGTTGAACAGACCTGAGAGCAGGAGCTTCCTGTTTTAGTTTCTGTCTATAAACTGGAAGCAACAAAATGGAATCGTGGTCAGCTTTTCCGAAAGGAGGGTCGGGGAGGGCCTTATATGTGTCGCGGGAGTAAGAATAACAATGATCCAGGATTTTACCAGCCCTGGTAGCACAATTGATATGCTGATAGAATTTAGGGAGTCTTGTTTTCAGATTAGCCTTGTTAAAATCCCCAGCTACAATGAATGCAGCCTCAGGATATGTGGTTTCCAGTTTACATAGAGTCAAATAAAGTTCGTTCAGGGCCATCGATGTGTCTGCTTGGGGGGGAATATATACGGCTGTGATTATAATCAAAGAGAATTCCCTTGGTAGATAATGCAGTCGACATTTGATGGTGAGGAATTCTAAGTCAGGTGAACAGAAGGACTTGAGTTCCTGTATGTTGTTATGATCACATCATGTCTCGTTAATCATAAGGCATAGCCCCCCGCCCCTCTTCTTACCAGAAAGATGTTTGTTTCTGTAGGCGCGATCCGTGAAGAAACCAGCTGGCTGTACCGACTCCGATAGCGTGTCTCGAGTGAGCCATGTTTCCGTGAAGCAAAGAATGTTACAGTCTCTGATGTCTCTCTGGAATGCTAGCCTTGCTCGGATTTCATCAACCTTGTTGTCAAGAGACTGGACATTGGCGAGTAGTATGCTCGGGAGCGGTGCGCGATGTGCCCGACCTTGGAGCCTGATTAGAAGACCGCTTCGTCTGCCCCTTTTACGGCGTTGTTGTATTGGTTCACCGGATGGGATCCGATCCATTGTCCCGGGAAAGTCATATTCCTGGCCGTAATGATGGTGAGTTGATGTTGCTCTTATATCCAGTAGTTCCTCCCGACTGTATGTAATAAAACCTAAGATTACCTGGGGTACCAATGTAATAAATAACACGTAAAAAAACAAAATACTGCATAGTTTCCTAGGAACGCAAAGCGAGGCGGCCATCTCTGTCGGCGCCGGAAGAAACTACATAGTAGTACAGAGGCCCATTATCAGCAACCATCACTCCTGTGTTCCAAAGGCACGTTGTGTTAGCTAATCCAAGTTCATCATTTTAAAATGCTAACTGATCATTAGAAAACCGTTTTGCAATTATGTTAGCACAGCTGAAAACTGTTGTCCTGAAAATAAAACTGGCATTCAATAAAACTGGCCTTTTTTTAGACTAGTTGAGTATCTGGAGCATCAGCATTTGTGGGTTCGATTACAGTCTCAAAATGGCCAGAAACAAAGACATTTCTTCTGAAACTCTTCAGTCTATTCTTGTTCCGAGAAATGAAGGCTATTCCATGTGAGAAATTGCAAAGAAACTGAAGAGCTCGTACAACTATGTGTACTACTCCCTTCACAGAACACTGCTAACTGGCTCTTTCCAGAATAGAAAGAGGAGTGGGAGGCCCCGGTGCACAACTGAGAAAGAGGACAAGTACATTAGAGTGTCTAGTTTGAGAAACAAATGCCTCACAAGTCCTCAACTGGCAGTTTCATTAAAAGGTACCCGCTAAACACCAGTCTCAACAGTGAAGAGGCGATTCCGGGATTCTGGCCTTCTAGGCAGAGTTGCAAAGTAAAAGCCATGTCTCAGACTGGTCAATAAAAAGAAAAGATTAAGATGGGCAAAAGAACACAGACACTGGACAGAGGAAGATTGGAAAAAGTGTTATGAACAGACAAATCTAAGTTTGAGGTGTTCGGATCACAAAGAAGAATATTTGTGAGACACAGTAAAAATGAAAAGATGCTGAAGGAGTGGTTGACGACATCTGTCAAGCATGGTGGAGGCAATGTGATGGTCTGGGTGTGCTTTGGTGGTGGTAAAGCGGGAGAGTTGTACAGGGTAAAAGATCTTGAAGAAGGAAGGCTATCACTCTCTTTTGCAACGCCATGCCATACCCTATGGACAGCGCTTAATTGGAGCCAATTTCCTCCTACAACAGGACAATGACCCAAAGCACATCTCTAAACTACGCAAGAACTATTTAGGGAGGAAGCAGTCAGCTGGTATTCTGTCCGTAATGGAGTGGCCAACATAGTCACCGGATCTCAACCCTATTGAGCTGTTGTGGGAGCAGCTTGACTGTATGGTACGTAAGAAGTGCCCATAAGGCCAATCCAACTTGTGGGAGGTGCTTCAGGAAGCATGGGGTGAAATCTGAAGGACACAATTATTATTATTATTTCAATAAAAAATATATTATTTATAACCTTGTCAACGTCTTGACTATATTTCCTATTTACTTTGCAACTCATTTCATGTATGTTTTCATGGAAATCAAGGACATTTCTAAGTGACCCCCAAATTTTGAACGGTAGTGTATATACAAGTTTGTTTTGGGCTTTGTCCCCGTCATGTTCATGACGTACACTATTTTGGGTAGTGAAATAAAAAATAACTATTTCGTATTCCTGCGCCTGTCTCCTATCAACGTGACAATAAAGAATAAAAAAACGGAATAAAAAGGTTACCATTGGCTCATAATAACTTATAAAAGCCTAACTACTTATTTTGCAAATTAGGTGAATGTTGGCCCATTAAGTGAATGTTGGCCCATTCCTCCTGACAGAGCTGGTGTAACTGAGTCAGGTTTATAGGCCTCCTTGCTCGCACATGCTTTTTCAGTTCTGCAGACATTTCTCCAAAAAGTACGATCTTTGTCCCCTTTGGCAGTTGCAAACCGTAGTCTGGCTTTTGTATGGCGGTTTTGGAGCAGTGGCTTCTTCCTTGCTGAGCGGCCTTTCAGGTTATGTCGATACATGACTTGTTTTACTGTGGATATAGATACTTCTGTACCTGTTTCCTCCAGCATCTTCACAAGGTCCTTTGCTGTTGTTTTGGGATTATTTTTGCACTTTTCGCACCAAAGTACGTTCATCTCTAGGAGACAGAACGCGTCTCCTTCCTGAGTGGTATGATGGCTGTGTGGTCCCATGGTGTTTATACTTGCGTACTATTGTCTGTACATATGAACGTGGTACCTTCAGGCATTCGGAAATTGCTCCCAAGGATGAACCAGACTTGTGAAGGCCTACGATTCTTTTCTGAGGTCTTGGCTGATTTCTTTTGATTTCCATGATGTTAAATCAAAGAGGCACTGGGTTTGTAGGTAGGCCTTGAAATACATCCACAGGTACACCTCCAATTGACTAACATTATGTCAATTAGCCTATCAGAAGCTTCTAAGTCCATGACAATTTTCTGGAATTTTCCAAGCTGTTCAAAGGCACAGTGAACTTAGTGCATGTAAACTTCTGACCCACTGGAATTGTGATACAGTGAATTATATGTGAAATAATCTGTCTGTAAACAATTGTTGGAAAAATGATTTGTGTCATGCACAAAGTAGATGTCCTAACCGACTTGCCAAAACTATAGTTTGTTAACAAAACATTTGTGGAGTGGTTGAAAAATGATTTTTAATGACTCCAACCTAAGTGCATGTAAACTTCCGACTTCAACTGTCAATGTTGCAGCGAAGTCACAGATAGAACAATGAGACAGGTATTTCACCTGATGTACAAATGTGAAGCATCCACTTGGAGTTTCCACTGGCCAGCAGTGGGAGTAGATTAATTTTGTCCAACATTCTCCACATTTTCTCATCGATTAAACATTTGATCTCAATATAGTTTTCTGTTCCCAAAACTACAATCTGTTATGAACAGAGTGGACTAAGTTTTGTAGACTTTACCCTTTGCAAAAGTTTTAAAAAAGGTATTCCCTTACGGAAATATGCAGATGTATGCTAGAACGCGCAAATAAGATATCGCTAGCTCGTGCTGGGCTCTGCCCACCTCTTTGCTTGTTCTGCCCACTAGGACTCATTTGTTCCCATTGGAAACAACAGGCTGTGGTCTATCTTGGTTTAATTATAATTATTTTCTACATTGTAGAATAAAAGTGAAGACATCAAAACTTTGAGATAACACATATGGAATAATGTATTAACCAAAAAAGTGTTAAACAAATAAAAATATATTTGAGATTTGAGATTATTCCAAGTAGCCACCCTTTGCCTTGATGACAGCTTTGCACACTCTTGGCATTCTGTCAACCAGCTTCATGAGGTAGTCACCTGGAATGCATTTCAATTAATAAGTGTGCCTTGTTAAAAGTTAATTTGTGTAATTTCTTTCCTTCGTTTTAGCTAATCAGTTGTGTTGTGACAAGGTAGGGGTGGTATACAGAATATAAACCTATTTGGTAAAAGACCCAAGTCCATATTATTGCAAGAACTGCTCAAGTAAGCAAAGAGAAATGACAGTCCATCATTACTTTAAGACATGAAGGTCAGTCAATACGGAAACATTCAAGAACTTTTAAAGTTTCTTCAAGTCACTTGCAAAAACCTTCACGCGCTATCATGAAACTGGCTCTCATGAGGACCGCCACAGGAAAGGAAGACCCAGAGTTACCTCTGCTGCAGACGATAAGTTCATTAGAGTTAACTGCACCTCAGACTGCAGCCCAAATAAAAGCTTCACAGAGTTCAAGTAACAGACATCTCAACATCAACCGCTCGGAGTCTGTGTCAATCAGGCTTTCATGGTTAAAGAATGCTGCAGAGAAAGAAACCACTACTAAAGGACACCAATAAGAAGACCCAAGACCCACGGGTAATGGACATCAGAACGGTGGAAATATGTCCTTTGATCTAATGAGTCCAAATGTGAGATTTTTGGTTCCAACCACTGTGTCTTTGTGAGACGAAGACTAGGTGAACGGATGATCTCTGCATGTGTGGTTTCCACCATGAAGCATGGAGGAGGAGGTGTGATGGTGCTTTGCTGGTGACACTGTCAGTGATTTATTTAGAATTCAAGGCACACTTAATCAGCATAGCAACCACAGCATTCTGCAGCAATACGCCATCCCATCTGGTTTGCGCTTAGTGGGACTATCAGTTGTTTTTCAACAGGACAATGACCCAACACACCTCCAGGCTGTGTAAGGGATATTTGACCAAGAAGGAGAGTGATGGAGTGCTGCATCAGATGACCTGGCCTCCACAATCACCTGACCTCAACCCAATTGAGATGGTTTGGGATGAGTTGGAACGCAGAGTGAAGGAAAAGCAGCTAACAAGTGCTCAGCATATGTGGGAACTCCTTCAAGAATGTTGGAAAAGCATTCCAGGCGAAGCTGGTTGAGCGAATGCCAAGAGTGTGCAAAGCTGTCATCAAGGCAAAGGGTGGCTACTTTTGACTGGTACTGTACATGTCAATTTCGACCATCCGACATTTGCCAGAATTGCCAGACAAACAATCTGCCCACAGACTTCTAAAGTAAACCACATGCGCACGCGCACACGCACACACACACACGCACGCACGCACGCACGCACACACACACACACACACACACACACACACACACACACACATTATCTAAAGTAAACATTGATGTCTGCTGAAAAAGCCAAAATTGTTGGCAGAGCCAAACTTCTCCCAGTTAAATATTATTCACAGGAATTCCCCTCAGTCCTGTGTATATGTGCATGTGTGTGTGCGTGCCCGTTTCAGAGAAAAGTTCACGTCTACCAATTCACCCCTTGTTATAGTGGTTTCATAATTGACTCATGATCTGATTCTACTTGTTTATAAGGAACACTCTCTCTTTTAAAAAATAGGGCATTTGGCTCACCTAAGTGTATGTATGTACAGAAAAAGACATAGAGGAAAGGGTTGTGAGCTTCAAAGAGAGGAAAACACAAAGGGCTACAAAGTTTCAGCAGAACTCTTTCCCCTGCTCTTACAAGACAGTTTCACATTTAGATTTCTGAAAAAGGTGTTTTCACTCCCAGGCCTTGGCCTGTGTTTTGTTTAGTGGTAACCTAGCAATGAGCTGTTTCTGCTTATTTCTCTCTCCACCACCCCACAATGTATGTGTGTGTTACTCTCACACATCTGCTTTGGATTGTGGAGGGGTTCAATTCTGACTGGGAAGGGAAAGGAAAAGGGATATCTAGTCAGTTGCACAACTGAATGCATTCAACAGAAATGTGTCTTCCGCATTTAACCCAACCCATCTGAATCAAGAGAGGACTGCACCCTGATCCCAGTGATTCCGTTACAGAGAGAGAGAGGGAGGTGGGGGGAAGAGAGAGAGTGAGAGGGGGAGAAAGGGGGAGCAAGAGAGAGAGAGAGATGTGACTAGGACAGAAAGAAGGGAAGAAAGTGAATAATGAGAGAGGTGCTCGAAAGTCAAAACCACAACACTACAGAGACATCTGTTTGCACAGGAGAAATGGGTAGGGGAGAGAAGGGGAAAAATAGCAGAAATACACATTTTATTGTGCTATAAAGATTTGCAGTGTTTAATAACAAAGGTCTCATCCCTGCATCCTGCAACAGAATTGGGTTTGGCTGTGGGAGAGTGAGAGAGAGAGTAGGGGGAGAGGAGGAGATCAGGAGAAGGATAGAGACAGAAGCCTTGTTTATACCTGGTGCTAACATGCATCCTTTGTCCTGATCTTATTCACATTCTGACTGTGCCTACTTTGTAGCTGTTGCATCTACACATGGTAGTTCAATCAAGTGCAGCTTAACTGAATGAAAAACAAAGATGGAATTCAATATGACAATTTATGAAATAGTTTGGGGAATGGATTCTTCTCTGAGGGAAGATAATCGGAGCCAGATCGTATGATGACAGGTAGACCTACACGGGGCTGCTGGCATCCAATCTCCCCCGGTGGGGGAAAGGAATTCCAGTGACAGGCCTTGAGGTTATTATAGCTGGTGGTGGTAGGGAGTTTGATGGTTGTTGAAAGCGGTTGTTGAAAAACAGCAAGTGAGAGAACATGGGTAAACTGACATATAAATACATCCCGAGATTAACGGCCATTGGTTGAGAGAGAGGAAGGTGATAATTGCAAGAGTGAGCCCATAGGTTGAACAGCAGGCGTGAGGAATGGGCATTATTGTGCCGTGCTTATAGGCTATGCAGTAACTAAGTGAATGACAATACGCACATGGCTAATATGATAAAAGGAGAAGAAACAAGACGCTATGCTGATGATACGTTTGTATTCATTCCCACTATGCCCATAGAATCTCTGGGGAAACAAGAGGCCAAGGTGTATGTCTCATGATTAACAACTCATGGTCAAATAAAATCAAATCAAATAGTATTTGTTACATGCTTCATAAACAACAGCTGTGGACTAACAGTGAAATGCTTATTTACAAGCCTTTCCCAACAATGCAGAGAGAAATAATAGAAAAGTGAAAACGTAATAATAAAAGCAATAATAGATACACAATGAGTAACAATAACGTGGCTATATACAAGGTACATGTGGATGTGCAGGGGTACGAGGTAATTGAGGTAGATATGTATATAACTAGGAATAAAGTCACAGATAATAAACAGTAGCAGCAGCATATGTGATGAGCAAAAAAATAATTGTGCAAAAAGGGTCAATGCAGATATTCCAGGTGGCTATTTGGTTAAATATTGTATTTAACTAACTATTTAGCAGTATTATGGCTTTGGGGTGGAAGTACCTCAGGGTCCTTTTGGTTACAGACTTAGTCTTTAAGGACTCACATATGAGGCCATGTGGTAAATACATGCTATATCAAATAACAGTTGATTTGTCACATGCAACAGGATACAGTAGGTGTAAACGGTACAGTGATAGTACTTGCAAACTTGCATATAGCAATATCAAAAACAGAAAGTGTCCAGATAAAATATTTTATATATATTTTATCGTTATTAGATGACGCTTACCCGACACACTTGCTATAACCACCCTCCAGCCACATCTAGCTAAGTGCAAGGGTCACTATTGTCTAGACATGTACACATATTCATGAAATAGAATCATCGATGGCCGTAATCACCCCCAGACACACCTGCTAATTTGACGGATCATGTAATAAGACACCTGAAGTGGAGTCTTTTGTTTAGACATGTAGCTAGCTAAATATGGAACTGGCATAACCCTAACTTCTACTAAAACCAATAAAAACATTGCCAATGCTGTAGTATGAATCTAGGTTCAAACTAGGTTCAATGTTAACTAGCTAACATTAGGCTGTAACTAGCAATGCAAATGTATTTCCGATTCAAATAATATTACTACACAGATCATACACGTAACGTTAGCTAGCGAGCCAGCAAGCTAATGTTTGCTAGCTAACTAACAGTATGCTTTAACTTGCAATAAAAAGGACTTTTCTGACAAAATTAGAAATGTATATCTGGAAAATGTAGCTAGACTCTTACCCCTTATACATGGCTGAACGCTTTACAGCAGACTGGAACATTTAACTCCCTTTTGTTTGTTGCTACATCTTGTGTCAAGTCACTCGGGTTCACACTGACAGTGGTGTTTGCAGAAAGTAGCCCATCCCTTTTTCCTACTGATCTGTCGATAGCACCTGCTAAATCCAGGGCATCAATGTTGTTGATAAAAGTAGCTAAACTTTTGTAGTTCTCGATGGCTAACATTATATCTTTAAAAAATGGTGCGGTAGAAAGGACTGTCAACACATACTGAATAGCTCATGTTATAGACAGAAGCATGCTACATGGCAGACCAATCCAAACTCATCTCTTGCCATGTCCAGCCCATTTATTATCTCAGCCAATCATGACTAGTGGGAAGGTTCCTGACTTTTTCCATGGCTAAACCAACTAGGCTCATAATTGAACAATTTATGGAATGCAAGTTTGTTGGAATGGAATGGAATGCAAGTTTGTTATTATTAAGGCACATGAAAGTTCACATGTTCCTGAAGGCATTTCTGCCCCAAAAAACACATTTTGATATAAAAAATTGTTTTACGTTCAAATGCTGCTCCTGTGATGTAGTGACGTGCGACATACGCCTAGTTTCGTGAAACGAGTCACATATATGATAGTTAAGAAGTAAAACGGTTGCTTTGTGTATATCTTGTTTCATTTCTATTGTCCTGGCTGGAAGACGGTTCAGTGAATGGGTAAGTCCATAAGTCAATAGGGCTAACTGGCTAGCCACAAAGAATTGGTAGCTACCCACGAAAAATGTACATCTACCTTGCATAATATTAGGTTTGGGTCATTTTTGCTGGCTAGCTAGATTATTACGATTCACATATCTAGCTGACAATTATGAAGTAAAACGTTTGCTTTGTGTATATCTTGTTTCGTCTATTGTTGCCGTTGTCCTGGCTGGAAGTAGGTTCCGTGAAATGACAGGAGAAAAGGAACAGAGTAGGAAAGAGGGTAGAAGAGGAAGGGAGGGAGGGAGGAGAGGAGGAGGAGAGAGGGTCAGCGGATGGAAAGAGAGAGGTCCATTAAAATAGTGGAGCGTCGGTCGACATCTGCAGAACAGCCCAGTAAACCCACTGAACCCTCTCCCTCTTTCTCCCTCCCTCTCTCTCTCCACACCTTGCTTACATGTGTCAGAGAGCTGCCAAAGCCAAAGCTGTGTTTATATACGCCCATCTTCCTCTTCCTTCGCACCCCCCCATCTGTCTCATATGGCTTAGCTTCGGCTCATCACAGACATTACTGGAGAGTCTGTCTGCATTCCCCTTAACCTCTACAACAGCTGTGTTTGTTTGTGTGTGTGTGCGTGTGTGTGTGTGTGTGTGGCAGGAGGCTGATTTTTCTATGACAAAATCTGGTCATTTTACCCTTTTTCCCTCTAGACCTCTATAGCCACCCCAAATACACCAACCACACACACTCACACACATGTCTGGCATTGTCAGACTAGAGGTCAGTTGGTGTTTTCCTAGTGCTCAGCAGCCCAGTGTTCCATTACCACAACAACAACCAATCACCTAGCCGTAGGTGAGGTGTGTGTATGTGGCTATAGAGGTCAACAAGGTGAGAGTCCAACCAGGAGTCAGTGTTGACAGTTGAGTTTGTGGTCGCTAACCTGGGGTGTAATCATTAGTCCAAACCGTTGCAAACAGCTCCATTTTGCAGCTAAAATTAGAATTTCTATTGGAAACATTTAGGTAGCCCCCCCTCCCTCTCCTCTGTGACGGATAATTTTATCCATCTCTCCAGCGTGACAGCGTAGGGTGTGGAGTAAGGGGAGAGAGATTCTCCATCAATCTTTTCAATAGATACGTGGACAAATGAGACTCTCCATGGGACAGCCCCTGCCTCTACTTCACCCATCTCACCCCTCCCTCTAGTTCATCCATCTCACCCCTCCCTCTACTTCATCCATCTCACCCCTCCCTCTCTCCATCCTTTCATTTCATCCCCTAGAGGAGTGAGGAGTGAGGAGATGAGAGATGCTTTCAATCAATAAGCTAAATGGACAATATCCCTTTTATAGGACACACAGGCGATTACCATGAAATCTCACTTATTTTTTCCCAGGAGCGCGCGAGCGCACACACACACACACTCACACTCACACTCACACACACAGTCTTGGGCCTTTATAAGAGCTGTAATTTCCAGTAATCTATTAGCATTAATTCATTAGCTAGAGCTACAGCAACGGTACCAAGCTGCCATGTGCTTTCCTGGAAACCTCTGTTCCCTTATCACTCTGATCCGATCTGCTGGAAAACAAACCAGGCCTGAAAAGTGAGGTTAAAGGAATATAGGGCTTTCTAAGTATTTCCCTGCTAAGTGTTACTGGATGTTGATTTGTGACTCATGTGACACTGAAATCAGTTATATACAGTAAACACTCAGCCTCTTTTACTTCCCTGACCCACTCAGGTCTCCACTCCCCTACTCACTGCTCCCCCTCTCTCCCTTCTCCTCACCCTCATCAAAATCAATGCTACAGGACTGTTTTGATCACGTGGACTGGAATATTTCGAGCTCTCGAGTGGCGCAGCGGTCTAAGGCACTGCATGTCAGTGTTAGAGGAGTTAGTACAGACCCTGGTTGTATCGCAACCGGCCATGATCGGGAGTCCCATAGGGTGGCGCACAATTGGCTCAGCGTCATCGGGTTAGGGGAGGGTTTGGCTGGGTAATGCCGTCACTGTAAAATATGAATTTGTTCTTAACTGACTTGCCTAGTTAAATGAAGCTTAAAATATGTTCCGAGTCGCCTCCGATAATAACATCAACAAGTACACAGACTCAGTCCTGACTACAGTCCTGACTAGTGTTATCCCAACAGTGACTATTCACACATATCCCGACCAGAAACTGTGGATAAATGGCAACATATGCTCAAAACCGAGAGCGCGGACGACCGCGCCTGGTATCCGTGGATATGGATGAATACAAGAAGACCGGCTACAACCTCCAGAAATCCAGCAAAGATTCAAAAAATACAGTACAGGGACAAAATGGAATCACAATTCAAGGACTATCAACGATCATGGATTATAAAGGGAAAGCTAGCTGTGTGGCGAACACTGATGCCTCTCTCTCAGGTGAGCTAAACACTTTTAATGTTCGCTTTGAGATTAACAACATTGATCCTCCTACGAGGGCCCCCGCTGCACAAGAGGACACAAAGTTAATCTTCTGTCATCATAAAATTCTTCACCAGACGGTCTGTGTGGGTAGACCATTTCTGATTGTCAGTGATGTGTACGCCAAGGAACATGAAGCTTTACACCATCTACACTGCAGCCCCGTAGATGTGGATAGGGGCGTGCTCCCTCTGCTGTTTCCTGAAGTCCACGATCAGCTCTTTTGTTTTGTTGACATTGAGGGAGAGGTTATTTTCCTGGCACCACTCTGCCAGGGCCCTCACCTCCTCCCTGTTGGCTGTCTTGTCTTTCTTGGTAATCCGGCCTCCAACTGTTGTGTCGTCTGCAAACTTGATGATTGAGTTGTAGGCGTGCGTAGCCACACAGTCATGGGTGAACCGGAAGTACAGGAGTGTCTGAGCACGCACCCTTGTAGGTCCCTTGTGTTGAGGATCAGTGAAGTGTAGTTGTTGTTTCACCACCTGGGGGCGGCCCGTCAGGAAGTCCAGTACCCAGTTGCAAAGGGCGGGGTTCAGACCCAGGGCCCCAAGCTTAATTATGAGCTTGGAGGGTACTATGGTGTTAAAAGCTGCGCTAAAGTCAATGAACAGCATTCTTACATAGGTATTCCTCTTGTCCAGATGGGATAGGGCAGTGTGCAGTGTGATGGCGTGGGTCTAGGGTGTAAGGTAGAGATGACATGATCATTAAGTAGCCTCTCAAAGCACTTCATGATGACAGAAGTAAGTGCTACGGGGCGATAGTCATTTAGTTCAGTTACCTTTGCTTTCTTGGGTACAGGAACAATGGTGGACATCTTGAAGCATGTGGGGACAGCAGACTGGGATAGGGAGAGATTAAATATGTCCATAAACACATCAGCCAGCTGGTCTGCACATGCCCTGAGGACGCGGCTAGGGATGCCGTCTGGGCCGGCAGCCTTGCAAGGGTTAACACGCTTAAATGTATTACTCACGTCGGCCACGGAGAACAAGAGCCCACAGAGCGGGCAGTGTTGGTGGCACTGTGCTATCCTCAAAGTGTGCAGAGGTGTTTAGCTTGTCTGGGAGCAAGACGTCGGTGTCCGCAACGTGGCTGGTTTTCCGTTTGTAATCCGTGATTGTCTGTAGACCCTGTTACATGTCTGAGCCGTTGAATTGCGACTCCACTTTGTCTCTGTACTGACGTTTTTCCTGTTTGATTGCCTTACGGAGGGAATAGCTACACTGTTTGTATTCAACCATATTCCCCGCTTTCAATTTTGCACGAATGCTGCCATCTCTCCACAGTTTCTGGTTTGGGTAGGTTTTAATAGTCACAGTGGGAACAACATCCCCTATACACTTCCTGATGAACTCAGTCACTTTGTAACAATCTTGAAGCATGGATTCTGATTGGTCAGACCAGCGTTGAATAGACCTTACCATGGGTACTTCCTGTTTGAGTTTCTGCCTTTTGGAAGGGAGGAGCAAAATGGAGTCGTGATCTGATTTGCAAAAAAGGGAGGGCGTTTGAGGGCCTTGTAAATGGATGGGTTTATTGGTGTTAAAATACACCAGTTATGCTATTTTGTACCACCAGGCTTCTGATGTCATGCAGCCTGTCGTTTTTGTTATGCTTTTCTATAGCGACAATGACAAGTTTGGTGTCGGACAACAATATAATTTTCATGATGTCACTACATCTGTCTACAGAGAGTGTGGAGTGGTTGTTCCCCTTGCTCTGCATGGGTAACGCTGCATCAAGGGTGGCTGTTGTCTTTGTGTTCCTGGTTCGAGCCCAGGGAGGAGAGAAGAGAGGGACGGAAGCTATACTGTTACACTGGCAATACTAAAGTGCCTATAAGAACATCCAATAGTCAAAGGTAAATTGAATACAAAGGGTATATAGGGAAATAGTCCTATAATTCCTATAGTAACTACAATCTAAAACTTCTTATCTGGGAATATTGAAGAGGTATTTAACTCATGTTAAAAGGAACCACCAGCTTTCATATGTTCTCATGTTCTGAGCAAGGAACTTAAACATTAGCTTTTTTACATGGCACATATTGCACTTTTACTTTCTTCTCCAACACTTTGTTTTTGCATTATTTAAACCAAATTGAACATGTTTCATTATTTATTTGAGGCTAAATTTGATTTTATTGATGTATTATATTAAGTTAAAAGAAGTGTTCATTCAGTATTGTTGTAATTGTCATTATTACAAAAAAAATAAAAAAATTGTCAGATTAATCGGTATCGGCTTTTTTGTTTGTTGTATAATCGGTATCGGTATCATAATCGGTTGACCTCTACACTATAGTACTCACTCTGTATAGCACATGGCCTTATGTGAATCCTTAAAAAGATGGGTGGGGCTAAGTCTTTAGAGGATTTGAACGATGCTGAATGCGTGTAGACAATGAAGAGCTCTCCAGTAGGTGTACCAAAACATTCAAGGGCCATTTTCTCAAAAGTGGGGTTAAAAGTTTCAAAGCAGAATAACTTTCCCATTGTTCCTCAACTGTAGTGTATGATACACCAGTTTCTAGCTCTGAGTCTCTACTTTTATCCAATGTAAAAAACACCATATCAAATGTTGCTACGTAAGACTGAATCGAGCAGGTCGGTCACATATTCAATTTGTTTTGGGTAAGCCACAACCGTTCGCTAACGTTAGCGAACAGTCTGAGAAGGTAGTGTGCGGCGAATGTAAGTGTCTGTTTCGGGTCTAAACTGCCCCTATAAATAATAATGTGGTCATGTAGGCTTTCTATTAGATGTAGTAGAAGCAGCAAAGTCATTTGCAGTTTGATTACTGCCACAGACAATACCACAGTAATCCCCCCAAAAAGTATCTGTTTGACTTTTCACCGTAACATTTTGGAACGTTCATTCAAATTGTTCAACTGTAAATGTAACTAAGTCAAATGTTTGCCGCAAACAGAACCATTGCTGAACTCACCTCTGGTATGGCAACTGCACCGCCCTCAACCTCAAGGCTCTACAGAGGGTGATGCAGAATACATCACTGAGGGTGAGCTCCCTGCCCTCCAGGACATTTACACCAAGCTGTGTCTGAGGAAGGCCCGGAAGATCGTCAAGGAAATCAACAAAATGTTCACTCTGTTACCATTTGGGAAACAGTACCGAAGCATCGGGTCTCGGGCCAACAGGCTCTGAGACAGCTTCTACCACCAGGCAATCAAACTGCTGAACAGCTAACCTCTGACTCTCCACACATCCATCCCTTACACACAAGCACACACACACAGACACACAGAAACACACACATTACTACATATTATACAACTGTCCAACCAAGACACTATCTACTTTCCACTATATGCTATATGTGTAAACATTTGACATAACACACTCATAATATACTTTGTATCCTATTGTGTACATACCAATAATATTACTATGCAAACTATCTTCTTACTTACTTATTTTTTATTTGACTTTTGATTATTATTGTTATTGATATTGTACTGTACTGTTGAGAGAGCTCGCAAGTAAACATTTGACTGTACCTTTTGTACCTACTGTAAACTATGTCCTTGACAAATACAATTTGATTTGTCTAGTCTCCTGTATTAGCACTGTCTCCTATGTTCTTCTTCCAGCACTGTGTGTGTGTGCGTGTGCGTAGTGTGTGAGTGCCTGCGTATGTGTGTGCGCACATGTGTTCATATGTCTGTGTGTGTGTGAGCACATGTAATAATAATAAATTGCATTTGCAGAGCACTTTTCATTTAGACACATAAATCACAAAGCTCTTTATATTGAGAGCAACTATTAAAAGAAATAAGCTAAAAGGCAAAAAAAAAACATTAGGCGAGAAACTTGAAGATAGCTAGCGGCCGACAACTATACAAGATACACTAAATAATAAAGGAGGCGACAAGGACAAAACACTAGACCTTGAAAGTAACGTATAATTTAAAATAAATAAAAATAATTTAACTAGGCAAGTCAGTTAAGAACACATTTTTATTTACAATGACAGCCTACCAGGGAACAGTGGGTTAACTGATGAAGGCAGCTTGTCTGTCGAAACGTTGGACATGACATTTTTGCATCTGAGCTCCTAGAGTATGGCCAGCACCTCGCCTAAATAGGTGTGCGTTTCTTTCGGCTCTAGATTAAACAGTCGGTTAACTGCCTTGTTCAGGGGCAGAATGACAGATTTTTACCTTGTCAGCTCGGGGATTCGATCCAGCAACCTTTCGGTTAGTGGCCCAATGCTCTAGGCTACCTGGCACCCCCAGTATAAGACCAACAACACACTACAAAATAGATCACATTAAGCGAAAGCCAATTTCAAAAAGTGTTTCTTGAGCTCAGACTTAAAGGCAGTGGTGGTCTGTGCATGTGAGAGGTGGGGGGAACTCATTCCAGAGCCGGGGGCCGAGACAGCAGAATGCTCGCTCACCCATTGTTTTCAGGTGCATCTTTGGGACTGCAAGGAGTCTTTGATCATTAGACCGGAGTGAACGTGAAGACGGTTTGGGGCTAAGGGAGTTCACTGAGATATAGGGGACCAGAGGCATTGAGGGTTTTGAAGACACACTATTGGATTTAAAAATATATATTTTTATTTATATTAATTTTACCCTCCTTTTTTCTCCCCAATTTCGTGGTATCCTATTGGTAGTAATTACAGTCTTGTCTCATCGCTGCAACTCCCGTACAGACTCGGGAGAGGCAAAGGTCGAATCACAACCCAACCAAGCCACACTGCTTCTTGACACAATGCACATCCAACCCGGAAGCCAGCCGCACCAACGTGTCGGAGGAAACACTGTACACCTGGCGACCTGGTCAGCGTGCACTGCCTGTGGATGCTTTTTGAGGGGAGACCACCAAGTAGGGCATTGCAGTAATTGAGTCGGGAGGTGACGAGGGAGTTGACCAGCTTCCCCAGATCAGGTTTGGAGAGAATTGCCTGCCTGCGTGCATATTGTGTGTGTTCGCGCCACATTTCTGTGTCTGCATGTTAGACTGGCACCCGCGGCCCTAGCAGCTGTCTGTCTGTGCCATGGTTCCGTGTCACACCCCCCCAAAGCTAACAGGGTTTACCAAAGGGCCTAGGAGAGGTTAGAGGGACTACAGGGGTTAAAGATGGCTAAGAGAGGGGCTTAAGCACCTGGAGAGTAAAGGACAGACAGTCTCACTGGACATCATAGGGGTGTTTTAGGCTTTGATCATTTATAATTCTGGTTATAAGAGTGGTGTCAACAGCTGGCGTAGAGAGAGAGAGTGCAGATATGGAAGAGGTGGGTCACTGAAGCTAGTCTAGGAGGAAACAGGAGGGTTGAAGGTAGAGAGAGAGGTGGGAGAGGAGAGGTTAAGGAAACCCCCTCACTGACAGGGGTGTGTGAGTGCGTCAGCCTGAACTTCACAGCTCATTGCTAGAGTCTGGCCCGGCAGCCAAGCTCAGAACAGTTCAACACCACAAATTTCTCACATATACTCTCGCAGGGGTTCATCCACGCTTCCATGGACAAATATCTTGCACATGTTGATATATATTTTTTCTCATGGATCAGCCACCTTATTGTCTATTTCTCTCATTGGTTCATCCACCTTATTGTCTATTTCTCTCATGGGTTCATCCACCTTATTGTCTATTTCTCTCATGGTTTTGGTATGTTATTAGGTTCCCCATTAGCTGTTGAGAAAGCAGCAGCTACTCTTCCTGGGATCCACACAAAACATGAAACATGATATAACACAGAACATTAATAGACAAGAACAGGTCAAGACTAGAACTACATATATTTTAAAATGGCACAGACAGCCTACATATCAATACACACTCACAAAATAACTAGGTTAAACAGGGGAGAGGCATTGTGCTGTGAG
Source organism: Oncorhynchus tshawytscha (assembly GCF_018296145.1). Classification (NCBI taxonomy): domain Eukaryota; kingdom Metazoa; phylum Chordata; class Actinopteri; order Salmoniformes; family Salmonidae; genus Oncorhynchus; species Oncorhynchus tshawytscha. The sequence continues at coordinate 27,474,124 of NC_056429.1, read as the reverse complement.
GTGTTTCTTTATCTGTTTTTTTTAAACCAGGTCTGCTGTTCATTTGAGCAATATGAGATGGAAGGGAGTTCCATTCAATCATGGCTTTATATAATACTTATGCTTTCTTGAATTTGTTATGGATTTCGGGACTGTGTAAGTGTCAGAGCTGGGTGTAAGTTCACTATGCAAACAATTTCGAATTTTCAACACATGAATGTTTCTTATAAAAATAAGAAGTGATGCAGTCAGTCTCTCCTCAACTCTTAGCGAAGAGAGACTGGCATGCACAGTATTTATATTAGCACTCTGATTACAAGACCAAGACGTGCCTCTCTGTTCTAGGCCAGCTGCAGCTTAACTAGGTCTTTCTTTGTAGCACTTGACCACGACTGGACAATAATCAAGATAAGAAAAAACTAGAGCCAGGAGTTGCTTTTTGGAGTGTGGTGTCTTTATTATGGACCTCTCTGCATTTTTACAGCCATTGAATCTATATGTTTTGACCATGACAGTTTACAATCAAAGGTAACACCAAATAATTTTGTTTCCTCAACTTGTACAACAGCCACACCATTCATTAACAGATTCCTCTGAGGTTTAGAGCATAGGGACTTATTTGTACGGAATACAATGCTCTTAGCTTTAGAGATGTTCAGGACCAGTTTATTACTGGCCACCCATTCCAAATCAGGCAGCAACTCTTTGTTAAGGGTTTCAGTGACTTAATTAACTGTGGTTGCTGATACATATATGTTTGAATCATAAGCTTACATGGACACACAGGCTTTGTTCAATACCAGAGGCAGGTCCTTGGTAAAAATTTAAAAAAGTTAAAAAAAATAGAGGGCCTAGAGAGCTGCCCTGCGGTACACCACATCCTACATGTTTGACATTAAAGAAGCTTCCATTAAAGAAAACCCTCTGAGTTCTATTAGATAGATAGCTCTGAATCTACAATATGGCAAAGGTTGAAAATCCATTCATCCAGCTTTTTGTCTCATACAAGTCTTCCATTTGGCAAGGGTTAGAAAGGTCCATCAATCTGTTTTCTTGCTTTCAGAAAACAGACACAGCAGAAAGCATCCATTGAGTTTTCACTCTGTTTTCTGTCCTTCTTGTCCATAGCTGGAGTGTGTATATACATATTCAATCTCCCCTTAATCCAGTCTGTTGTCCCCACTTGCTTCAGTCTGATGTCCAACATTTTTCCTGTATCCAAGAAAGCCAAGGTAACTGAACTAAATGACTATCAACCTGTAGCACTCACTTCTGTTATTATGAAGTGATTTGAGATGCTAGATAAAGATATACAAAAGTATGTGGACAACCCTTCAAATGAGTGGATTTGGCTATTTCAACCACACCCATTGCTGACACGTGTATAAAAATGATCACAGAGCCAGGGACTTTCAATGTGGCACCGTCATAGGATGTTAGTTCGTCAAATGTCTGCCCTGCTAGAGCTAGAGTGAACTGTAAGCTCTGTTATTGTGAAAGGGAAACATCTAGCTGCAACAACGGCTCAGCCTCAAAGTTGTAGGCCACACAAGCTCACAGAATGGGACTGCCAAGCGCTGAAGGGCATAGTGCGTAAATATTGTCTGTCCTCGGTTGCAACACTCACAACCGAGTTCCAAACTGCCTCTAGAAGCGACATCAGCACAATAACTGTTCGTTGAGAGCTTCATGAAATGGGTTACCATGGCCAAGCAGTTGTGGAGTTGTGTAAAGCTCACCGCCATTGGACACTGGAGCCGTGGAAACGCGTTATCTGGAGTGATGAATCACGCTTCACTCTCTAGCAGTCTGACGGACAAATCTGGGTTTGGTGGCTGCCAGGAAAATGCTACCTGCCCCAATGCATTGTGCCAACTGTATAGTTTGGTGGAGGAGGAATAATGGTCTGGGACTGTTTTTCATGGTTCGAGCTAGGCCCCTAAGTTCCATTAAAGAGAAATCTTAACGTTGACATTCCAGACGATTCTGCGCATCCAACTGTGTGCAATAGTTTGGGGAAGGCCCTTTACTGTTTCAGCATGACAATGCCCCGTGCACAAAGCGAGGTCCATACAGAAATAGTTTGTCGAGATTGGTGTGGAAGAACTTGACTGACCTGCACAGAGCCCTGACATCAACCCCATCCAATACCTTTGGGATGAATTGGAACATCAACTGTGAGCCAGGCCAAATCGCCCAACATCATTGCCAGACCTCACTAATGCTCGTTTGGCTGAATGGAAGCACGTCCCCGTAGCTATATTCCAACATCTAGTGGAAAGCTTTCCCAGAAGAGCAGCGAACGGCTCATGATTTTGGAATGAGATGTTCGACGAGCAGGTGTCCACATACACTACATGAACAAGAGTATCACCTTTACCTTACCGGACACCCTAGACCCACTAAAACTTCCATACTTCCCCCAACAGATCCAATCGGCCATGCACTGCACACTGCCCTATCCCATCTGGACAAGAGGAATACCTACAGTGCAGGTCTTATATACTGTAGGTGATTCATCTCACAATCACATCCTTCTCCATATGTGCTATAGTGTGTATGTAACTGCGTTCAGAGGTTTATGTACAGTCCATTCGGAAAGTATTCAGACCCGTTTGCTTACAGCCTTATTCTAAAATTGATACAATTGTTTTATCCCCTCATTAATACAATACCTCATAATGGCAAAGCAAAACATGTTTTTTAGAAATGTTCGCAAATGTATTAAAAATAAAAAACTGAAATATCACATTTACATAAGTATTCAGATATTTTCCTCAGTACTTTGATGAAGCACCTTTGGCAGCGATTACAGCCTCAAGTCTTCTTGAGTATGACGCCACAAGCTTGGCACACCTGTATTTGAGGAGTTTCTCCCATTCTTCTCTGCAGATCCTCTCAAGCTCTGTCAGGTTGGACGGGGAGCGTTGCTGCACAGCTATTTTCAGGTCTCTCCAGAGATGTTTGATCGGGTTCAAGTCCGGGCTCTGGCTGGGCCACTCAAGGACATTCAGAGACTTGTCTCGAAGCCACTCCTATGTTGTCTTGGCTTTGTGCTTAGGGTCGTTGTCCTGTTGGAAGTTTAAACTTTGCCCCAGTCTGAGGTCCTGAGCGCTGTGGAGCAGGTTGTCATCAAGTATCTCTCTGTACTTTGCTCCGTTCATCTTTCCCTCGATCCTGACTAGTCTTCCAGTCCCTGCCGCTGATTAACATCTCCACAGCATGATGTTGCCACCACTATGCTTCACCGTTTCCTCCAGATGTGTCGCTTGGCATTCAGGCAAAATAGTTCAATCTTGGTTACATCAGACCAGAGAATCTTGTTTGCCATGGTTTGAGAGTCTTTAGGTGCCATTTGGCAAACTCCCAGCGGGCTGTCATGTGCATTTTCCTGAGGAGTGGCTGCCGTCTGGCCACTCTACCAAAAAGCCACGATTGGTGGAGTGCTGCAGAGATGGTTGTTCTTCTGGAAGGTTCTCCCATCTCCACAGAGGAATTCTGGAGCTCTGTCAGTGACCATCTGGTTCTTGGTCACCTCCCTGACCAAGGCCCTTCTCCCCCGATTGCTCAGTTTGGTCGGGCGGCCATCTCTGGTGGTTCCAAATTTCTTCCAATTAAGAATGATGGAGACCAAGAACAAACTGTGACCACTGTGTTCTTGGGGGATCTTCAATGCTGCAGACATTTTTTCAGATCTGTGCCTCGACACAATCCTGTTTCAGAGCTTTACGGACAATTCCTTCCACCTCATGGCTTGGTTTATGCTCTGATATACACTGTCAACTGTGGGACCTTCTATTAGACAGGTGTGCCTTCCAATTAATGTCCAATTAATTGAATCTACCACAAGTGGACTCCAATCAAGTTGTAGAAAAATCTCAAGGATGATCAATGGAAACAGGATGCACCTGAGCTCAATTTTGAGTCTCATAGCAAAGGGTCTGAATACTTATGTAAGTAAGGTATTTCTTGTTTTTCACTTTGTCATTATGAGGTATTGTGTGTAGATTGATGTGGATTTTTTAAACTAAATCCATATTAGAATAAGGCTGCAACATAACAAAATGCCGGTGTACATAGTCATTGAACACTGGTCACTTAATATTGTTTACATACAGTTTTACACACTTCATATGTATATACTGTATTCTGGGCAAGGCTCATCCTATATAAATACAACTGTACAGATCCTTTCTATTCATAAACTCACCATCATATACAGTACCAGTCAAAATTTTGGACACACCTACTCATTCAAGTGTTTTTCTTTATTTTTACAATTTTCTACATTGTAGAGTAATAGTGAAGACATCAAAACTATGAAATAACACATATGGAATCATGTAGGAACCAAAAAAGTGCTAAACAAATCAAAATATATTTTACATTTGAGATTCTTCAAAGTAAGCACCCTTTGCCTTGATGACAGCTTTGCACACTCTTGGCATTCTCTCATCTAGCTTCAACTGTAATGCTTTCATAACAGTCTTGAAGGAGATCCCACATATGCTGAGCACTTGTTAGCTGCTTTTCCTTCACTCTGCAGTCCAACTCATCTCAAACCATCTCAATTGGGTTGAGGTCGGGTGATTGTGGAGGCCAAGTCATCTGAAGCAGCACTCCATCACTCTCCTTCTTGGTCAAATAGCCCTTACACAGCCTGGAGGTATGTTGGATCATTGTCCTGTTGAAAAACAAATGATAGTCCCACTAGGCCCAAACCAGATGGGATGGCGTATCGCTGCAGAATGCTGTGGTAGCCATGCTGGTTAAGTGTGCCTTGAATTCTAAATAAATCACTCACAGTATCACCAGCAAAGCACCCCCACATCATCACACCTCCTCCTCCATGCTTCAAGGTGGGAACCACACATGCAAAGATCATCCGTTCACTTACTCTGTCTCACAAAGACAAAAGAAATGCAGAATGAAGTGGTGCAGCGGTCTAAGGCACTGCATCTCAGTGCTTGAGGCTTCACTACAGACACCCTGGTTCGAATCCAGACTGTATCACAACCGGACGTGATTGGGAGTCCCATAGGGCGGCGCACAATTGGTCCAGCATCGTTCAGGTTTGGCCGGTGTAGGCCATCATTGTAAATACGAATTTGTTCTTAACAGACTAAAAAATGACATTAAATAAAAATTCCAGGAAGGCAAGGTAAAAAAAAACAACAAGCAGGCTAGCTTCATAATAATTGTTACACTTGAAAAGGAATGGCTGAATGAGTCTAAAGGCTTAGAATGAGCTCTTAAAGATAGTGAGGATGCCTCTTTCACGTACACACACACACAAAACGCAAACACACGATGGCTGGAATAGAAAGGTCTCCTTGTTGTCAAAGTCAAGATTGTCAAACATAACAGAGGAATCCATCCATACAGGTCAGTCACACTCCTGCGTGTGTGTGTGTGTGTGTGTGTGTGTGTGTGTGTGTGTGTGTGTGTGTGTTTTGCAGCAAGTCACACAATCTCTGTAAATGTTTACTGTCTGAATGCAGAGGGGAGATGGAGTGAGTGAATGAGTGTGTTAGAAGTGTGTTCAGAGAGAGGGATTCCTCTTCTTCACTGACCAAAGATATGACAAACATCTGATAGAGAAAATCAGTTTTCTGAGGAGAGAGGATGAGGAAGAGAGAGAGAGATAAGGTAAAAGAGAGAGGAATAGGTGTAATTGATGTGTTTCAACATTTTTGGTTATGGCTCGAAAAATTATTTTGTTCATGTAAAGGGTCACAATTAAAGTAACGAAATTACTAAAATGTAAATTAACTGTGTTACAGTAAAACAACTGCCTGGAATATAGGGTGAGCCTAGTGTTCAGTGACCAAAGCACAAGGGTGGGCCATCCAGAAAATGAAAAAGCAATGAGCTGCAGATGTTCTACTGGACACACACACACAATGTCTTACTGTACTTGTGAGGACTTTTTGGGGACCAACAATTTATATTCCCATTCAAGAAACGCTAACCCTAAATCTAAATTTAACTCCTAACCCTAATTCTAATCCTAACTCTAATTCTAACCATAACCCTAAACCTAACATCCAAGCCTAAAATAGCCTTTTTACAAGTAAGGACCGGTAAAATGTGTTCACTTCTCTGAATTGTTGTTGGTTTACTATTTTTGTGAGGACTTCTGGTACTCAGAACGTCAAACGTGGACACACAGCACACATACACACACACACACACACACAGACAGCAAATGTTTTTAGACAAACACACACAGACATATTTGGAATCCCCAGTTCCTCTCCAAGAAATGAATTTGCACCTAAACATATAATCATAAGCACATGGTTTTAAGGGCTCTTAGATATACATCTTAATACAGCCTATTTAGCCTAGAACTAAACATGAGGGACATTAAAATCACCTCAACATTAGAGTAGACCAATTTTGCCGCTTCAAAATGACAAATATATTGTCATGAGTGAGACAGGTAATAGAGTAATACAGTAACACTAGGCATCAAGTTCTTATTGTTACTTTGTGATTACAATAGAAATATTGTTGTTAAATAATAGTCATGTTAGATTATATTCTGAGTAAACTATCCCTTTAAAGGGAAAAAGGGGGATACCTAGTCAGTTGTACAACTGAACGCATTCAACTGAAATGTGTCTTCCGCATTTAACCCAACCCCTCTGAATCAGAGGTGCGGGGGGCTGCCATAATCGACATCCACGTCTTCAGCACCCGGGGAACACTGGGTTAACTGCCTTGCTCAGGGACAGAACGACAGATTTTTACCTTGTCAGCTCGGGGATTGGTTACTGGCCCAACGCTCTAACCACTAGGCTACCTGCTGCCCCTAAAGATGGAATTGTGTGTGTTTGAAACAAGAACACTTACCCTCAGATGTACGAAGAGGTTCGAAGTTGTTTTTGCAGAGCATGCAACTTTTTTGTGTGGTGGGGGGGGTTTATAACATACCATCTACCTGCAGTGAAGCAGCTCAAAATGTATATTACATTCAGTCATCTAACAGACTCCCATCCGGAGCGACCCACAGGAGCAACCAGTGTCAAGTGCCCTGCCCAAAGGCACATCAACATATCCCCCACGCAATCAAATCGGGGACCGAGCCAGCGACCTCTCGGCCACCAGCCCAATGCTCCTAACCACCATTCCACCAACCATCCAAGATCCCCCACAGTTCCCCCAAGAGATGCCCCACAAGCCCCCCACAGTCCCCCTGAAAATGTGTGTGCTCGTGGGTGCGTTTGAATGCGAGTGTGTGTGTATGCATGTGTACACGTGTACCTGCATTGTGTGGCATTAGCCTCAGGCAAACAGGCATTGAATGTACAGTAACAACATTCCCTTTTAGGATAATTTAAACTTTTAGTATGTTTTGTTTATTTGGATTAAATGTTTTATCTTTCGCTTTGACTGTCATTCTACCCCCCGCCCAGCAACTTCACTCCCGCCTGTCTCCAGTTACACATCCCAACCCTCAGCCCATCCCACCTACAGTATCTCTGCTGGCCACCCTTTTCAGATTTCTACATGCCATATACTGTATCTTTCAACTATGCTGTGATGTTTAGAAGCTATATAATCCAATAGAATCCACAGATTCCGAGTTGAAGATAAATACATTTACTAAGAGTATTAGTGTATTAGTAATTGACTGACCAGGTCTATTCAGATCTCCGAACAGTGCATTTTCTATGGTCAAGATTAGATTAATGTTATGCTTTTCAGCCATTCCTGAGTCTGAAACAAGCTACCTGAGGGCAATACGAGAACAAATGGTATATTGATTCTGTATCCTCGCAACAAAATCTGCAGAGCTGCGATGGTTGTATGCCCCAAATATTCATCATTTTGTTGATGGCAAGAATCCTGTACAATCATTTTAGCTGAAAAGCACAAAGTGTTGAATTTGGTTTTACATGCTGTACGTAGTACTTGCTCAGACCTTGCGGGGGCCCCATTAAACTGCGGTGCGCCACTGCCTCAAGTGATGCCTTTTAACATTCAGAACGAGTATTGGGGCTCTTAATTATCCCATTGCGACTCTAGGGGCAGTATTTTCATTTTTGGAGAAAAAAAACGTTCCTGTTTTAAACGGGATATTTTGTCAGGACAAGATGCTAGAATATGCATATAATTGACAGCTTAGGATAGAAAACACTCGAACATTTCCAAAACTGTAAAGATATTGTCTGTGAGTATAATAGAACTGATGTTGCAGGTGAAAGCCTGAGAAAAATCCAATCCGGAAGTGCCCCAGGTTTTGAAAGCGCTACGTTCCATTGAGTCCCTATTGAGCTGTGAATGTGCCATCAACGAGCTTACGCTTTCTACGTATTCCCCAAGGTGTCTACAGCATTGTGACGTAGTTTTAACGCATTTATGTTGAAGAATAGCCGTAGGCGGCCACATTGCGTAAGTGGTCACATGGTGGCTCCGAGAGAGATTCTCGTATAAAATACAGAGGTAGCCATTACTCCAATCGGTCCTACTGAAAAACGAATTGTCCCGACAGATATATTATCGAATAGATATTAGAAAAACACCTTGAGGATTGATTATTAACAACGTTTACCATGTTTCTGTCGATGTTTCGCCGTTTTCGTGACTGCAATTTCCGGGCGATTTCTCAGCCAAACGTGAAGAACAAACAAAGCTAATTTCGCCTACAAAAATAATATTTTGGGAAAATATGAACTTTGGCTATCTACCTGGGAGTCTTGTGAGTGAAAACATCCGAAGTTCATCAAAGGTAAACGATTTAATTTGATTGCTTTTCTGATTTGTGACAAGGTTGCCTGCTGCTAGCAAGGCATAATGCTATGCTAGGCTATCGATAAACTTACACAAATGCTTGTCTAGCTTTGGCTGTAAAGCATATTTTGAAAATCTGAGATGACAGGGTGATTAACAAAAGGCTAAGCTGTGTCTCAATATATTTCATTTGTGATTTTCATGAATAGGAATATTTTATAGGGATATTTATGTCCGTTGCGTTATGATAATTATTGTCAGGCGATGATTACGCTCCCGGATCCGGGATGGGGAGTATCAAGATTAGCAAAACTCCCCCTGCCAGAAGATATTATCGTCAATAGGCACTAAAGGTAGTTAGCGTCTATGAATGGGTTATGTCGACATCAGCCAGCATGGCTAACATTTCACTCCTCTCCCTACTCCTTCGTTCACGTCTACTCCTTCTGTCGTCTTTGACTCTCACTCGTTAGATCCTAAGCTGTTCACTTTCGGAATACCACATGTACATTATTAAATGTACAGAGTTCACCTCCGACCCAAATAATGCTGCGTTATATTGTTTGTAACCGGAAGACGTAACGCATTTGTGAGGTCGTCGATAGTTTACATCTCCCTCCCTACCCCCAGTGCCCGCCCCAAATCCTAGTATCACACTCCTAATGGAAACACAATTACACTACAGTCTGGCATTAACATTAAACAATGGCGACCCACTGGTGTTGGGGTAAATCTCAGTGGAAACGAGAGTCCTCAGTGGAAATGCGACATAATGGTGCCCGAGACAGCTGAGACTCTGACACACACACACACACACACCCCAATCTATGTAATCCCTCATCCCTCCCTCCCTCCTTGCCCTGCAGATGAAGGTCGTTATAAGAGAGGGATGGAGGGAGGAATGGTGGAGGGGGAAAAGGAGGTATCATATTCCCAGCCATTGCTGGAGTTAAGAAAGGTCAAGGACTCTCATTTCTCATCCAAAGAAATGACTCCCCATTCCCACCATCGCTCTCTCTCAATTCAATATAAGGGCTTTATTTGCATGGGAAACATATGTTAACATTGCCAAAGCAAGTGGAATAGAAAATAAACAAAAGTTAAATAAACAATACAAATTAACATTATACATTACACTCACAAAAGATCCAAAAGAATAAAGACATTTCACATGTCATATTATGTGCAAATAGTTCAAGTACAAAAGGGAAAATAAATAAACATAAATATGGGTTGTTTTTACAATGGTGTTTGTTCTTCACAAATCTTGCTGCTGTGATGGCACACTGTGGTATTTCACCCAGTAGATATGGGAGTTTATCAAAATTGGGTTTGTTTTCGAATTCTTTGTGGATCTGTGTAATCTGATAGAAATATGTGTCTCTAATATGGTCATACATTTGCTTATGAAGTGCAGCTCAGTTTCCACCTCATTTTGTGGGCAGTGTGCACATTAGAGGCCAACTGATTAATCGGAATGGCCGATTAATTAGGGCCGATTTCAAGTTTTCATGACAATCGGTAATCGGTATTTTTGGACACCGATTCTGGCCAAATTTAATTTAAATTTAATTTAACTAGGCAAGTCAGTTAAGAACACATTCTATTTTCAATGATGGCCTAGGAACGGTGGGTTAACTGCCTTGTTCAGGAGCAGAACGATAGATTTTTACCTTGTCAGCTTGGAGATTCGTTTTTAAAACCTTCCGGTTACTAATCCAATGCTCTAACCACCTGCCTTACATTGCACTCCACGAGAAGCCTGTGTGGCAGGCTGACTACCTGTTACGCGAGGGCAGCAAGAAGCCAAGGTAAGTTGCTAGCTAATATTAAACTTATCTTATAAAAAACAATCAATCTTAACATAATCACTAGTTACCTACACATGGTTGATGGTATTACTAGTTTATTTAGCATGTCCTGCGTTGCATATAATCGATGCGGTGCCTGTTAATTTCTCATCGAATCACAGCCTACTTCGCCAAAAGCGTGATGATTTAACAAGCGCATTCGCAAAAAAAATCACTGTCGTTGCACCAATGTGTACCTAACCATAAACTTCAATGCTTTTCTTTAAAATCAATACACAAGTATATATTTTTAAACCTGCATAATTAGTTAATATTGCCTGCTAACATGAATTTCTTATAACTAGGGAAATTGTGTCACTTGAGTTCCGTACAAGCAGTCAGGGTATATGCAGCAGTTTGGGCCGCCTGGCTCGTTGCGAACTGTGTGAAGTCCATTTATTCCTAACAAAGACCGTAATTAATTTGCCAGAATTGTACATAATTATGACATAACATTGAAGGCTGTACAATGTAACAGCAGCATTTAGACTTAGGGATGCCATCCGTTAGATAAAATATGGAACGGTTCTGTATTTCACTGAAAGAATAAACGTTTTGTTTTCGAAATGATAGTTTCCGGATTCGACCATATTAATGACCAAAGACTCACATTTCTGTGTGTTATTATGTTATAATTAAGTCTATGATTTGATATTTGATAAAGCAGTCTGACTGAGCGATGGTAGGCAGCAGCAGGCTCGTAAGCATTCATTCAAACAGCACTTTGTGTGTTTGCCAGCAGCTCTTCGCTGTGCTTCAAGCATTGAGATGTTCATGACTTCAAGCCTATCAACTCGCGAGATTAGGCTGGTGTAACCGATGTGAAATGGCTAGCTAGTTAGCGGGGTGCGCGCTAATAGCGTTTCAAACGTCACTCGCTCTGAGACTTGGAGTAGTTGTTGTTCCCCTTGCTCTTCAAGGGCCGCGGCTTTTGTGGAGCGATGGGTAACGAGGCTTCGAGGGTGGCTGTTGTCAATGTGTTCCTGGTTCGAGCCCAGGTAGGGGTGAGGAGAGGGACGGAATCTATACTGTTACACTGGCAATACTAAAGTGCCTAAAAGAACATCCAATAGTCAAAGGTATATGAAATACAAATGGTATAGAGAGAAATAGTCCTATAATTCCTATAATAACCTCAACCTAAAACTTCTTACCTGGGAATATTGAAGACTCATGTTAAAAGGAACCGCTAGCTTTCATATGTTCTCATGTTCTGAGCAAGGAACTTAAACGTTGAATTTAATGTCTATTTTCTGATTTTTGATAATTAGTGGGTATCGGCCTAATTCTGCCCTGCATGCATTATTTGGTGTTTTACGTTGTACACAGAGGATATTGTTGCAGAATTCTGCATGCAGAGTCTCAATTTGGTGTTTGTCCCATTTTGTCAGACCCCAGACCTCACACAAACCAAGTATTTTTTAGCCAGATCCTAATTGGTATGTCAAATTTGTTGTTCCTTTTGATGGCATAGAAGGCCCTTCTTGCCTTGTCTCTCAGCTCGTTTACAATTTTGTGAAAGTTACCTGTGGTGCTGATGTTTAGGCCTAGGTATGTATAGTTTTTTGTGTGCAACGGTGTCTAGATGGAATTTGTATTTGTGGTCCTCTCAATTGGACCTTTTTTGGAACATCATTATTTTTGTCTTACTGAGATGTACTGTCAGGGCCCAGGTCTGATAATCTGTGCAGAAAATCTAGGTGCTAGTGTAGGACCTCCTTGATCGGGGACAGAAGCACCAAATCATCAGCAAACAGTAGACATTTGACTTCAGATTTTAGTAGGGTGAGGCCGGGTGCTGCAAACTATTCTAGTGCCCTCGACAATTTGTTGATATATATGTTGAAGAGGGTAGGGCTTAAGCTACATCTCATTCCACAACCCTGTGGAAAGAAATGTATGCGTTTTTTGCTCATTTTAACGGCACACTTGTTGTTTTGGTACATGGATTTTATAATGTTTATGTTTTCCCCCAACATGACTTTCCATCTATTTATATAGCAGACCCTCATGCCAAATTGAATCAAAAGCTTTTTTTAAATCAACAAAGCATGAGAAGATGTTGCCTTTGTTTTGGTCTATTTGTTTGTCAATTAGGGTGTGCAGGGTGAATACGTGGTCTGTCGTACGGTTATTTGGTAAAAAGCCAATTTGACATTTGCTCAGTACATTGTTTTCACTGAGGAAATGTACGATTCTGCTGTTAATGATAATGCAGAGGATTTTCCCAAGGTTTCTGTTGATGCATATCCCACAGTAGTTATTGGGGTCAAATTTGTATCTACTTTTGTGGATTGGGGTGATCAGTTCTTGGTTCCAAATATTGGGGAAGATGTCAGAGCTAAGGATGATGTTAAAGAGTTTAAGTATAGCCAATTGGAATTTGTGGTCTGTATATTTTATCATTTCATTGAGGATACCATCAATACCACAGGCCTTTTTGGGTTGAAGCGTTTGTATTTTGTCCTGTAGTTCATACAATGTAATTGGAGAATCCAGCGGGATCCGGTAGTCTTTAATAGTTGATTATAAGATTTGTATTTGATCATGTATATGTTTTTGCTGTTTGTTCTTTGTTATAGGGTCAAAAAGATTGGAGAAGTGGTTTACCCATACATCTCTGTTTTGGATAGATAACTCGTCGCCTTGTTTGTTTAGTGTTTTCCAATTTTCACAGAAGTAGTTAGAGTCTATGGATGCTGATTTCTGACGTGCTGTTCCTTCTTTTTCCGTAGTGTATTTCTGTATTGTTTTAGTCATTCACCATAGTGAAGGCATAGAGACCCAGAAAACCTGAGCCTATGTTTTTGGGTGGATAGGTTTTTCAATTTCTTTCTTAGGTTTTTGCATTCTTCATCAAACCATTTGTCATTGTTGTTAATTTTCTTTGGTTTTCTGTTTGAAATTTGATAGGGAAGCTGAGAGGTCAAATATACTGTTTAGGTTTTCCACTGCCAAGTTTACACCTTCACTATTACAGTGGAACGTTTTGTCCAAGAAGTTGTCTAAAATGGGTTTACATGTGTTGTTGCTAAATTGTTTTTTTGGTAGGTTTACACACTACTTTCCTTCTATCTATAGCATTTCTTATCTCTCTCTTCCTCATTCCCCTCTCAGTGTCTCTCTCAGAGCTCCTCTCCATCCTGCCCCTATTGCCATCCACAGGCAGGCACACATACACTCTTCATATCTCCAGGCCAGACAGACACAGCAATTGTTCCTAATAAATAGGGATGAATGAGAGAAACAAGGCAAAGGAAATTCAAATTGGAATTTCTCTTCATCCATTTATTCCCCAAATGCTGCCATCATTCCAGAGCTTGTGTATGTGTGTGTATACAGTGCATTCGGAAAGTATTCAGACCCCTTCCCTTTCTCCACATTTTGTTACGTTACAGCCTAGTTCTAAAATGGATTAAATAAATAAAAAATCCTCATCAATCTACACACAATACCCCATAATGACAATGCGAAAACAGGTTTTTAGAAATGTTTGTCAATGTATTCAAAATAAAAAGACCTTATTTAGGGACTAGGAGACTAATTAAGGAAATATGAACGGAGCAAAGTACAGAGAGATCCTTGACAAAAACCTGCTCCAGAGTGCTCAGGACCTCAGACTTTGGCGAAGGTTCACTTTCCAACAGGACAACGACCCTAAACACACAGCCAAGACAATGCAGGAGTGGTTTCCTTCCTTATATACCAGGCGGTGTCAGAGGAAAGCCCATAAAATTGTCAGAGACTCCAGTCACCGAAGTTATAGACTGTTTTCGCTGCTAACACACAGCAAGCGGTACCGGAGCGCCAAATCTAGGACCAAAAGGCTCCTCAACAGCTTCTACCCCCAAGCCATTAGACTGCTGAACAATTCATAAAAATCGCCAGCGGACAATTTACATTGAGCCCCCCGCCCTTCTCTTGTAGACTGCTGCTACTTGCTGTTACCTATGCATAGTCACTTCGCCCCCACCTACATGTACCTCAACTAGCCTGTACACTGACTCGGTACCGGTGCCCCCTGTATAGAGCCTCATTATTGTTATTCTTAGTGTTACTTTTTATTATTACTTTTTATTTTAGACTGTTTGGTAAATATTTTCTTCTTCTTGAACTGCACTGTTGGTTAAGGGCTTGTAAGTCAGCATTTCACGCTAAAGTCTACACTTGTTGTGTGGCAAATAAAGTTTTATTTGATTTGAGTGGCCAAGCCAGAGCCCGGACTTGAACCCGATTAAATATTTTTATTTTTATTTAACCTTTATTTAACTAGGCAAGTCATTTAAGAACAAATTCTTATTTACAATGACGGCCTACCCCGGCCAAGCCCTAACCTGGACAACGCTGGGCCAAATGTGCGCCATCCTATGGGACTCCCAATCACAGACGGTTGTGATACAGCCTGGAATCAAACCAGGTCTGTAGTGACTCTTCTAGCACTGAGATGCAGTGCCTAAGACCGCTGCGCCACTTGGGAAACCATCTCTGGAAAGGCTGTAATAAGGCTGTAACATAACAAAATGTGGAAAAAGTCAAGGTGTCTAAATACTCTGTAAATACTCTGTATTAATGCTCTGTATTTGTTTTTGTGTATGTATGTATGTATGTATGTATGTATGTATGTATGTATGTATGTATGTATGTATGTATGTATGTATGTATGCATGTATGTACAGTAGGGCAAAAGAGTATTTAGTCAGCCACCAATTGTGCAAGTTCTCCCACTTAAAAAGATGAGAGGCCTGTAATTTTCATCATAGGTACACTTCAACTATGACAGACAAAATGAGAAAAAGAAATCCAGAAAATCACATTGTAGGATTTTTAATGAATTTATTTGCAAATTATGGTGGAAAAGAAGTATTTGGTCACCTACAAACAAGCAAGATTTCTGGCTCTCACAGACCTGTAACTTCTTCTTTAAGAGGCTCTTCTGTCCTCCACTCGTTACCTGTATTAATGGCACCTGTTTGAACTTGTTATCAGTATAAAAGACACCTGTCCATAACCTCAAACAGTCCCACTCCAAACTCCACTATGGCCAAGACCAAAGAGCTGACAAAGGACACCAGAAACAAAATTGTAGACCTGCACCAGGCTGGGAAGACTGAATCTGCAATAGGTAAGCAGCTTGATTTGAAGAAATCAACTGTGGGAGCAATTATTAGGAAATGGAAGACATACAAGACCACTGATAATCTCCCTCGATCTGGGGCTCCACGCAAGATCTCACCCCGTGGGGTCAAAATGATCACAAGAACGGTGAGCAAAAATTCCAGAACAACACGGGGGGACCTAGTGAATGACCTGCAGAGAGCTGGGACCAAAGTAACAAAGCCTACCATCAGTAACACACTACACCGCCAGGGACTCAAATCCTGCAGTGCCAAACGTGTCCCCATGCTTAAGCCAGTACATGTCCAGGCCCATCTGAAGTTTGCTAGAGAGCATTTGGATGATCCAGAAGAAGATTGGGAGAATGTCATATGGTCAGATGAAACCAAAATAGAACTTTTTGGTAAAAACTCAACTCGTCGTGTTTGGAGGACAAAGAATGCTGAGTTGCATCCAAAGAACACCATACCTACTGTGAAGCATGGGGGTGGAAACATCATGCTTTGGGACTGTTTTTCTGCAAAGGGACCAGGACGACTGATCCGTGTAAAGGAAAGAATGAATGGGGCCATGTATCGTGAGATTTTGAGTGAAAACCTCCTTCCATCAGCAAGGGCATTGAAGATGGAACGTGGCTGGGGCTTTCAGCATGACAATGATCGCAAACACACCGCCCGGGCAATGAAGGAGTGGCTTCGTAAGAAGCATTTCAAGGTCCTGGAGTGGCCTAGCCAGTCTCCAGATCTCAACCCCATAGAAAATCTTTGGAGGGAGTTGAAAGTCTGTGTTGCCAGCAACAGCCCCAAAACATCACTGCTCTAGAGGAGATCTGCATGGAGGAATGGGCCAAAATACCAGCAACAGTGTGTGAAAACCTTGTGAACACTTACAGAAAACGTTTGACCTCTGTCATTGCCAACAAAAGGTATATAACAAAGTATTGAGAGAAACTTTGTTATTGACCAAATATTTATTTTTCACCATAATTTGCAAATAAATTCATTAAAAATCCTACAATGTGATTTTCTGGAGTTTATTTTCTCATTTTGTCTGTCATAGTTGAAGTGTACCTATGATGAAAATTACAGGCCTCTCTCATCTTTTTAAGTGGGAGAACTTGCACAATTGGTGGCTGACTAAATACTTTTTTGCCCCACTGTATGTATGTATGTATGTATGTATGTATGTATGTATGTATGTATGTATGTATGTATGTATGTATGTATGTATGTATGTATGTATGTATGTATGTATGTATGTATGTATGTATGTATGTATGTATGTATGTGTGTGTGTGAACCTGGTGCAGTGCTGTGGGACACTCTAGGAAAGGTTGAGTGAGAGAGAGGGTGTGGGGGGGTTAGTTAGGGGCAGGGAGGCTGACTGTATTGCTTGCAGCGGCATGCTAAGTATGCAATGCGGAACCAGTGGAGAGCATCTATTTAGCTGGAGGCGTAAAGATTAGCCTGTTGGATTGGTAGTGGAGAAGGGTGGAGAAGGGGAGGGGGGGATGATTAGGTTGTGATTGGGAGGGGGCAGCTCTTGGAGAGGAGTACAGTGGGGTAGACAAGGCTTGTTGGGTGGGGGTGATCATGACTTCTAAGAGGGTCTGTGATCAACCATTTAAACTCCTCAAGGTCCGGGGTAACAGGTTGTAAGTGGTCTCAACCCCCCCTCTCTCCCTCCTCTCTCTCAGTCTCTCTCTTCTTCTCACTCTCTCTTTCTCCCTCCTTCTCGCACTCTGCCCCCCCACACATCTTCCTCCTCAGAACAGACTGAACAGACAACTTCTACCAAAGTCACCACATTGAGCAGATTTTCCTAATATAACGCCCACTGAGAGAGGATGATTGATATTTACTCACTGTTTGATTCCCCTGGTGATCATAACACATATGACTTTCCTCCTCAGCCATACTAAGGTAATGAGTGTCCTCTTACCCCAGGGAAGGAGTCACTGCTTAGGCCTGCCCCTCATTGCGGCCTCCTGGTTCCTGGAGAGGCCTACTGGAGCCAGGCCAGACCACACTAGGCCCTTGCCAGGCTGAGTGGGTTGTCAGTGGGTATAGTATAACAACATGGCCCTAAAATGACTTGATACTTGATATGTTACCTGGCAACATGGACCTACACTGACTTGGGTCAGCAACATAACAATCAGAGCAGGAAGCAGCTGGATTTGCCCGCTATATAGTAAGCACTTCTGAAAACAAAAATGTGCTTTTTGGCCTTGATTTATGGTTAGGGTTAGGCATAAGGTTAGCAGTGTGGTTAAGGTTAGGTTTAGGGTTAGGTTTAAAATCAAATTTTAAGAAAATTCATTATAGAAATAATTGGGGTTTAGCCATTTGTCGCTGTTGTAACTAGTGATGACCCTCCACTAGGCTTGATGAGGAAAACAGATCACCCAAACACACATGTGCACAATGCAGTAATAGGCAGACTATGGGTCTATATGTGAGCAATGGTGAACTGGAAGAAAGGAAAGGTCATCATGTAACAATTTTAAAGTCAAGGACAGGTTCTGGGTTCTGTAATGCCCAGATGAGGCTCTACTCTCTGTCATAAACCTAGATGAACCACCTGCCAGAGTCTGGTGTTTGATACGTATGTTTATAAATATGATTCAGTACTAGAGAGTAGGCCTATGCGTGACGCTGTGACAGAAGTATCTACTGTAGGCTGAAACAGAGAATAGAGAAAGGCTGTGACGTTTGAGGCCACGCTAGTTTCACTTTTCTCCTACAGACCAAAACCACAACAATACTGTCACACAAACACACACACACTTACACCACACATCTAACCAGTGGAATCCCAGAGCTTTGTGACATCATACACCCACCCCCTCCCACTTAGAGAGACAGAGAAAGACAGAAAGAATGTGATGGGCGAGAGCGGTGGGCTGTCTTAGTGTGTAATGGAGAGAGAGAGAGACGGAGGCTTTTCATCTGTTGGCTCCCACATTGACCGACTGTGTCGTCTGTGCTCTTCATCCATCCATCCTAAGAAATGACATTGAATAGACGTTGAATCTGTGCCCAGTGGGGAGAGACAGAGCCAGGGAGAGTGAGAAAGAAAAAAACACAAGACACTGAGTTGGCTGACAAAGGGGCAGGTTGACGTTTATTGGGATGAGTCTTGTCCTGGAGGCAGAACTGAGGGATTCCAGCTGGATGTGCCAGCAACAAAGTCAAAATATGCTATATTGTAAAAAAGAAAATGGTTGTTGGTCTTAATTTAAGGTTAGGGCTAGGCATTACGGTTAGCAGTGTGGTTAAGGTTAGGGTGAGATTTAAAATCAGATTGTGTGAGTTTGTGGCTGTGCCAGCTAGTGACCACTCTGCAGAGCTGGCTCCAGTACATGAGTCATCCCAATAAATGATAACCTGCGTGAAAGGGTGTCAGAAAGAGAAAGAGTGTAAAGGAGGGAGAGAGAGTCCAACCCTGTGCATCCATTATTCAAAAAGACTTGCTTAAACAAAATGAAGACAGCTGGTCCTGGTGTGAGCGAGGGAGAGAAAGAGAGACCCCTCCTCACTATAGAGTGGTCCTGAGTGGTCCTTGCCCTAAGGTAACCTCGGTTTTGTAGTAGTCAGAAAGTAGAGTGTAGAGAGTGTAGGGGTAGACAGATGGACCAGTGGCCCGGAGCTTTGCTGGTTCAAATCCCAGGTCAAAAAAATGTCAAGTGAGAGGACAGGTAATGCAAACACAAAAGCAGTAAATATCCATAGGAATAGGAGACTTTATCTCACCTTCGTCATCTCATGACAACACATACACACATATGGGGAGAGTCCCAAGGGTCAGTCTGGATTTTCTCCAACATTCTCACACACACAGCAGCTTTCTCGCACACACACACACACACACACAAACGACCCAATGAGAGGTGAGTGATAAAAGCTATGAACTATAACCTCAAGAAGATAACAGAACTTTCACTCACTCAATCACCAAGCATCCCTGTGTGTGTGTGTGTGTTGTGTGTGCACGAGTGCGGTGCTAATTCGGGTTCTGGGAGAAGAATGTGTATCCGAGAGAGAGAGCGAGAGAGAGAGACAGAAAGAGAAAGAGAGAGACAGAAAGAGAGAGACAGAAAGAGAAAGAGAAAGAGAAAGAGAAAGAGAGAGAGAGAGAGAGAAAGAGAGAGAGAAAGACAGGGAGTGTGGATGGTTTGTCAGAAAAGGTAAAAAAAAGGATATAATATATGACATTTAGCAGATGCTTTTATCCAAAGTGGCTTATAGTCATGAGTGCATACATTTTACGTATGGGTGGTCCCGGGAATCGAACCCACTACCCTGGAGTAACACAGAAGAAAAAACATCCAAGCCGATACTGACACCATTATGAGAAGGGTGAGAAACCAGCCAATCGAACGCAAACAAAAACAACACGCGCACGCATGCACACACAAATATATAACGAGAGGACACAGCCGTTTGTTGAGAGTTTCTCATGACCAGGTTGCCCCAAGCAACCCTTAATAAATACTGATTAATGATTGGATCAGAGGCAGGAAGCACATTCCACACAGTTACCCACTGATCACAGCCGCCTCAACCTCAAAACACACACATACACACACACTCTCTATACCTCCTTCTTCCCCCCATCTCTATCCTTCCCTCTCACTCCATCGCTCTCTTTTTCTCTCCCTATCCAGAGGCTGGCTATCCCCTCTGGTTTTGGCTCCTGGTTCTGTGTTTGGTTAATGCTGAAGTGAAACCGTAAACACACACGTGCGCGCGCACATACACACACACACACAAATGGAATAAGAGCGTCACAGTATCGATCTCATAAAATCCCCCACTCAACCGGTTACTGGGTGTCCTCGGTACTGAAGCCTTTTACAACTTCATCATAACATTCTGGTAAGTATGTGTGTGAAGTATTTAGGTCAAGAGGATGACTGTACATTTCATACCATCTCCAATGAATCAGTTTCTGGTGTAGCAGACGCGTTTTCATCACATTACACACAACCTTGCCCATGCGACCCTTGTTGAGTGGTGTAGTTTGAAGCAAGTGCTAATTTATCCCCTGCATCCCTCTTTCTCTCCCTCTCTCTTACCACTGCTCTCCTCAGGTGTATTGTCCCTGTCAGACCAGGTGAGCTGGATGACTCCACACAGATGTCTGTGAGTTTGTATATTAATTCAAGTCATATTCATGAAAGCACCTGTGTCCGGGGGACATACAGTACATACAGCTCGTCTGCCATGTATTTCTCCTCTCCTACGGCCCAGCTCTACTAGTCAACATCTTGTTCATCTATAATACAGGGAAGCAGTGAACAACCATCCAGTAACAGAACTGGAGGTCACTGACCTACAGCAACTGTCAGAGTCAAGACAGGATGCATAGAACACAGTCCTCTCGCACGGAGGTCAACAACGGGAGTGTGTACAGCTTAGCACACACAGAAACACACTCAGCCTATGAGAAAGAGGCAGCCCAGATACATGTACAAATCACTTCAACACGTGGTTGGCTGTAGTTTTCCCCTGCATATCAACTGTCAGTTCTTACATTAAAGTGTCACTCCAGATTCTCACGAGCAGTGTCTGTATATTCAATATCTATCCCTGCAAACTGAAAAACAGAAACACACACTCGGCAACTCTACATTCATGTAATACATAATGCAGTAGGGCAGGGGTAGAGAGTGCTCGCCCCTGGAGAGCTACTGGGTGCAGGCCTTTGCTCCCTTCTCTAACACACCCATGTGTGTGTGTGTGTGTCTGTGTGTGTGTGTGCGTGCATGTTTTAAGATAGCATTACTGCCCTCAACACTATTTTCAAGTTCAGTTCACCAGGATACAAAGAATCCATTGTTTTAGAGGAAGGGAGAGGGAGAGGGGAGAGAGAATGAAAGAGAGAGGGAGGGGAGAGAGAAAGAAAGAGAGAGAGGGAGGAGGGGAGAGGGGAGAGAATGAAAGAGAGAGAGAGGAAGGAGGGGAGAAAGAAAGAGAGAGAGGGAGGAGGGGAGAGAGAATGAAAGAGAGAGAGAGAAGAGTGACAGAAGAACTTTCCAAAACATTTAGTTCTGGAATGTTGGTGGAAGGTGCCACATAGCTCCAAATATTTGTTGTGTCCGTCGTCAAGGCAACGGAGCGGCCAAGGTTTTTAATAAAGAAATGCTACAATGCAAGAGAGAGATAGGAAGATAGAGAGGGTGGTGCAAGATGAAGAGAAAGAACCCGACAGAGGGATAGTGAGGGATAGAAAGATAAAGAGATGGAGAGGAGAAGGCGGCAACTAGAGGGAGAAAAATACATCGAGATAGTGAAAGAGAGAGGTAGAGAGAGAGAGGGGGAGGGAAACATGTTTGCTTTTTCAGTTTCGTTGCATTGTGAAACACACTCTTCCACACAGTGACAGCTCTCCTCAGGTAGACACAACTTAGAGAGGTGAACAGAACAAACTACTGTCACTCAACTATGCCTCGCCTCTTCACACACACACACGCACACAGAAAACAGCCTGTAATATCTGGTGTACTTCTGGCATGCTGTGTGTGTGGGGGGTGAGCAGGTTGCTTTGGCTGGTCTCTCTGGGTCTACACACACACACACATATACACACGCACAGTCATATACATACAAACACACTCATATACACGCACACACTCATATACATACAAACACACACACACACACACACACATATACACACGCACAGTCATATACATACAAACACAGTCATACACACACACACACACACTCAGGGCCAAGTGCGCCCCCCCCCAATACCTCTCAGCATTGATCTGTGATCAGGTTTCATCTCTGCCATGCCGAAGGGGGATGGGGGGTTATCTCTATCTACAGTAGCTACACAGATGGAGCTACCCAGTCTTTATTACACAAGGCTCCAGATAACAGCCAATGCGAGCTTATGCTAACAGCTTCATGAATAATTGACAGTCTAAGTAAATGGAAGCCTCTCTCTCTCCGCTGAGGGCTAACGACTTGGACTAGCTCTGATCACTCACTAACTAACACAGGGAGGGGGGTATCTCCGAGTGCTCAAAGAGATGTCCTGGTCACAAAGTATGACTCCTCTAAGATTGTATTGTAGTGTGTTACTCTGTCACAATTCACTGAGACTTTCCAGTCCCTTACAGCTGTGGCAGGATGTCATATAGAAACCCTGTGACGCTCCACAAAAACACTCTCCCTCCGATCCAGACAAAACAGCCTCAGCTCTCTTTCTCTCCCCCTTCTTTTCTCCCTCTCCCCTCCCCCTCTCTCTCTACAGACTCTTATGCGCTCCTCTCAGACGACACAAAACTCCTGGTCAGCTTAAAACAAGAGCGGAGTCCTGCTGTCACGCTCTAATTTTCTCTCCCTCCCTGCACCCTTACTTCTCCCCTTTTAATCCCAACCCCCTCCCTCCCTGACCATCATTTTTTATTGCCTCTGAAGAGTCATTCTAGCATAACAACAGAATATAAACACAAGCAGACAACCCCCCCCCCAACACACACACACACACACACTGGGTGGGTTAAGAGTGTCAGCCATCTTGTTTCCCACCTGTACAAACACAGAGCTCCATCTGGGTTCAGGGACCAGTGGTTTAATAGCTATTGATCATTATGCCCAGCAACACACACACATGCTGGCTTGTTACAGGCTGACAGAAGCAGTGACACACACACACACACACACACGCCTCTCTCTGTCACGTGTCATGATTAGCCATAGTGGCAGGCAGAGCGCTGAGGGTTTCCATACCTGCTTCAGAGCATCAAGAAGGCCTTTCACACCACAGACAGGCTGCCAGTTCACCTGCCTTATGATTTTGTGTGTGTGATTTATGTGTGTATGTGTGCGCACGCGTGTGTGCGTTCCGTTGTGCCTCACTCAGCAGAATAGTGTCATTTAATTTACATAATGAGGCCCAGGCTCACTTTCATAGATTAAATTACCTAGAAAAACACACACAGCTATACATTATACACAGGTAGAACTTGTTCTCTCCAAGCTGCTATCGTATCGTACAATACGTCTACACAAGCGCAGGCTGTTCCAGTGTCTTTCCATCCCTCCCTCCTTCCTGATCTGTCTGTGATGTCATACCTCAAGGTGAGTTACAGTGTGCTGAGAGGGTCAGAAGAGGCGGGCCTGATCAATACTCCCTACGGTTCTGTCCCATCAATTTGACCTGTGATCAGTCTGCATCGTTAACCACCATTAATTGACAGGGATAATAAAAGCCCTGTGTGTGTGTGTGTGTGTGTGTATTGTGTTGGCGGTGCCAGAGAGACTGCTGGGAAGCGCAGACCTTTTTATGGTCAAATGAATTAAAACTGCTACTGAAGAAACTCATCAAAGCGGGAACACCAAACACTTCTTTTCTCCATCGACTGAAGAGCATTCCAGGATTGATGAAGCATCGGCGGGCACGCGGTGTGTGTGGGTAGATGGGTGTGTGTGTGTCCTGTGTGTAACTAGGCAGGGGTATTGTTCATTTCTCTCTCACACAAACACCTAAGTGAGGACAACAATGGCTGTGAATCAGTTCCGGGTCATGGCAGGTCACAGTAAAGTTGAAGTGACACGGTCACAGCTACAACAGCAGCACAGTAGAGGTATTATCAGCTTTAACTTTCACCTAATATACCACCACAAAAAGTCTCCACACCATACACACACAGCTAGGGCCTGTACAAGGAGAAAGAGCTAGAGAAGAAGCCAGTTGTGACAGAGGAGAACGCTTGTTTTTTATTTTTTTATTTTACCAGGCAAGTCAGTTAAGAACAAATTCTTATTTTCAATGACGGCCTAAGAACAGTGGGTTAACTGCCTGTTCAGGGTCAGAACGACAGATTTGTACCTTGTCAGCTCGGGGGTTTGAACTTGCAACCTTCCGGTTACTAGTCCAACTCTCTAACCACTAGGCGACCCTGCCGCCCCTGTGTGGAGGTCATTAAGAAAAGAAAGAGAAAGGGGATACCTAGTCAGTTGAAACACTGCATGCATTCAACCAAAATGTGTCTTCTGCCTTTATGCCAACCCCTCTGATTTAGAGAGGTGCGGGGGGCTGCCTTAATTGACATCCACATCAGCACCCAGGAAGCAGTTGTTGTTGGAGTTAACTGCTTTGCTCAAGGGCAGAATAGCAGATTTTTCCAGTTATTGTCCAGACACTCTAAACACTAGGCCACCGCCATGACAGGTAGAAAATATAGTTGATGACAGAAAGACAACTCACCATGTCATCTTTCCTCTTTCCTGTCCTCCATGCTAAATATATTTCCTCCCCCCTCTCTCCTTACCTCCTCTTACTTTCCCTTTCATCTCCTTAGCCCTTTCTCTCTCTCTCTCTCTCTCTCTGTATAGTTGGAAGTTCAAATCTCTTCAAAACTACATCAACATTACTGGGAATAGGCCTGCCCAAGTCAGTATTCGACGTCCATCCATGTCTGAGGATGTCAGGAGAAGTAGGTTTCAGGAAGCATCTGCCTCTGGTTCCAAAGCTTGCATGTTCAAATCCTGCGATAGAAAGCGGTTTTTGATTACTTTTGATACCTATCCCAAACCTTAACCCTTCACTGATTCTCAACACAGGGCCCCATAAGGGTATGTCCTCAGTCCCCTCCTGTACTCCCTGTATACCCATGACTGCGTGGCCTTACACAGTTCCATCTTCATCATCAAGTTCGCTGATGAAACGACAGTAGTAGGCCTGATTACCAACAACGAGACAGCCTACAGGGACGACGTAGGCACTCTGATGGCATGGTGCCAAGTAAAGTAAACATCTCCCTCAGCAAAACAAAGGAGCTGATTGTGGACTTCAGGAGAAATCAGGCTGGGCACGCCCCCATCCTCATCAACGGGGCCGCTGTGGAGACGATCGAAAACTTCAAGTTCCTCGGCATACCCATCTCCGAGCAGCTGAAATGGTCAAACCACAAGGACATCGTGGTCAAGAAGGCACGACAGCGATTCACTCTTCAACCTCAGGATGCTGATGAAATTCGGCCTTTCCCAGAGGGTCCTCACAGTGTTCCACAGGAGCACCATTAAGAGCATACTGTCGGGCTGCATCACAGCCTGGTAGAGCAACTCTGACCACAAGACACTACAGACAGTGGTACAGTGCATTCAGAAAGTATTCATCTAAAATCTAAAATGGATTAAATAAATGTTTCCCTCATCAATCTACACACAATTCCCCACAATGACAAATTGAAAACAATTTTTTATACATTTTAGAAAATGTATTACAAATAATAAACAGAAATACCTTACTTCCATAAGTGTTCAGACCCTTTCCTAAGAGACTCAAAATTGTGCTCAGGCGTATCCTGTGTCCATTGATCATCCTTGAGATGTTTCTACAACTTGATTGGAGTCCACCTGTGGTGAATTAAATTAATTGGACATGATTTGGAAAGGCACACAACTGTCTTTATAAAAGGTCCCACAATTGACAGTGCATGTCAGAGGAAAAACCAAGCCATGGGGTCGAAGGAATTGTCCTTAGAGCTCCGAGACAGGATTGTGTCGAGGCACAGATCTGGGGAAGGGTACCAAAACATTTCTGCAGCATTGAAGGTTCCCAAGAACACAGTGGCCTCCATAATTCTTAAATTGAAGAAGTTTGGAACCACCAAGACTCTTCCTAGAGCTGGCCGCCAGGCCCAACTGAGCAATCAGGGGAGAAGGGCCTTGGTCAGGGAGGTGACCAAGAACCCGATGGTCACTCTGACAGAGCTCCAGAGTTCCTCTGTGGAGATGGGAGAACCTTCCAGAAGGACAACCATCTCCGCAGCACTCCACCAATCAGGCCTTTATGGTAGAGTGGCCAGTCGGAAGCCACTCCTCAGCAAAAGGCACATGATAGACTGCTTGGAGTTTTCCAAAATGCACCTAAAGACTCTTAGAACATGAGAAACAAGATTATCTGGTCTAATGAAACCAAGATTGAACTCTTTGCCCTGAATGCCAAGCATCACATTTGGAGGAAATCTGGCACCATTCCTACAGTGAAGCATGGTGGTGGCAGCATCATGATGTGGGGATGTTTTTCAGTGGCAAGGACTGGGAGACTAGTCAGGATTGAGGGAAAGATGAACAGAGCAAGTACAGAGAGACCTCTGACTAAGGTGAAGGTTCACCTTCCAACATGACAACGCACAAATGGCTTCGGGACAAGTTTCTGAATGTCAATGATTAGCCCAGCCAGAGCCCCGGACTTGAACCCGATAGAACATCTCTGGAGAGACCTGAAAATAGCTCCCCATCCAACCTGACAGAACTTGAGAGGATCTGCAGAGAAGAATGGGAGAAACTCCCTAAATACAGGTGTGCCAAGCTTGTAGAGTCATACCCAAGAAGACTCAAGGCTGTAATTGCTGCCAAAGTACTGAGTAAAGGGTCTGAATGCTTATGTAAATGTGATATTTCATTTTCTTTACATTTATAAATTAGCTAAAATTTATACAACGGTTTTCGCTTCGTCATTATGGGGTATTGTGTGTAGATTGATGAGGGGGGGAAAAAACATTTAATCCATTTTAGAACAAGGCTGTAACTTAACAAAATGTGGAAAAAGTCAAGGGGTCTAAATACTTTCCGAATGCACTGTATGTTCAGCCGAACGCACCATTGGGTGCACATAGGTCTGTGGTGAAATTTTGTCAGCCGGTGGTTGTCAAGCAAATAACTGCCGGTCTCATGGTAATTAGCCGTAATTTAACAAAAACACATATAGTATCTACTGGCTTCCACGCATAGCCCACAAGCCATTGACGCAGACCGTAGGAACATCTACATTTTAAAAAGTCTAATAAATAAATGTAATATAGCCTACAATATCACAATAAATCCATTATGCATTTTAGACAGGTCTAAATAAACATGTTATGAAGAAAATGTAGTCCATTTCAGAATAACAGAATAGCATACTGTGAGTTGTACTTTTGTTAAGGTATGTTAGTCCCTGATCTGGCTATGCAATATGGCTGTGGACTACACTAGTTCAGTTAGAAGACAAGATTTGCTTAGAATTCCGTAGCATTTTTTTATATTACTTTAAAGTATGAAGAATATAATTGAACATAGCTGAAAAAAATAGAAAGGATATTTTCTCCAAAAGATTTCTGAGGGAGTGCAGCTATTCTGTGTTGAGTGGTTAACAAAGAAAAAGGTTCCTCCTATATGCTTAATTTAGAGTTAAGGCAACTTTAGGTGTGATATAAACGTTGGGCTATATGTTCAAAATGTTAAAACATTCTAACATGCTACCTAAACCGGACGCGTCGTGAGAACGAGCAAAATAAATGTACACATACATGTTATTCAATCACTGCCACCACACTGCTGGCGCGCGCCAACGAGCGTCTGCGTTGCCAGGCTCTAAAATAGAAGTTGCTTCTATTTGTGATGCAAGTCCTGCCTCTGCCATCTCCTCATTGGCTTTTAGAAGCATATACCCACATCATCATTGGTTATACCCACGTGGGTGATTGAAAGATTAACTGAGGTTGGTCGGTCGGTTGTGGTAATACACCTTATTATGAAAGTTAGATGCCAATCACCATATAAAGTCCAAAGAAGAAAAAGAAGCCTAGAAGGAGGAGATGACTAGAAACGATTCGGTTGACCGTTTTATGTGTGGATTAATTGTCGGATTAGAGGACCTTGTGCATTTGAGGTAAAATAACAACTCAATGTTTATATCCCAGGACAAATTAGCTAGCAACAGCAAGCTAGCTAGCTAAATAGGACAAATTAGCTAGCAACTGCAAGCTAGCTAGCTAAATTGCCATACATGTTTAATTATTTTCGACCTGTCCCCAAATTAATATAATTGGTTCAGAGTTTGTTTTGATATTTCAAACTTTGTGTCGTGATCGCGTTTGGTGTGGGGGGACAAAATCAATTTGCGCACGATGGAGCACACACACACGTCTGTTTTGGGCATGGTGTAAGGCTTCATGATGAAACGCATGAAAGGCAAAAAGATGCATGAAGGGAACAATTCTTGCACAGGCTACACACACTTCAGTCTCTCATTCACAATTTGACACTTGATAATGATAATATCTTGAATTTCCCGGTGGCATCCCCGGTGACTTGGCCGTAATGCCCCCTAAAAAATCCATGCCCTTTGCAGCCAGTGGCTGTTGTGCCCTTGGTCTGAATATAATCATTATAATTTCTTTCTCCCGGCTGCGTGTTCCAAACCACATCTCATTCACAAGGCTCTCTCAGATACCTCAATTAATTAGCCAATGCCTGTCACATGATGAGGTGTGGGACTATGTGTGATTTGAAAAAGTCCACAAAAAGAGGCATGTGCTGTTTCTTGCCTTACTGCACACAAGCTGGGGATCATTCACAAGTGATAATATATAATTCACTCGTGATAGGTGATAATATTAGCCTATCAGGCTATTCTTGGTGTAATTTAGTCTTTACAAACACTAAATAATATATGTGTGAAATTAGTTTTGATTTAGAATGGGCCATTATGATGCACCTGTCTCGGAACAGAGAAAGGGAAAGAAAGACATGTCATCTATGCACTTAATTAGCGTATAGAGGACGCTTTTCCCATGTTTTTCTTCTTTGGACTTTATATGGTGATTGGCATCTAACTTTTCCCTAACTCTGTAAACAAGGGCACCCTCATAGATGTCATCCTGACCAACTGGCCCTCCAAATACACCTCCGTTGTCTTCAACCAGGATCTCAGCGATCACTGCCTCATTGCCTGTATCCGCTACGGAGCCGCAGTCAAACGACCACCCCTCATCACGGTCAAACGCTCCCTAAAACACTTCTGTGAGCAGGCCTTTCTAATCGACCTGGCCCGGGTATCCTGGAAGGACATTGACCTCATCCCGTCAGTTGAGGATGCCTGGTCATTCTTTAAAAGTAACTTCCTCACCATTTTAGATAAGCATGCTCCATTCAAAAAATGCAGAACTAAGAACAGATACAGTCCTTGGTTCACCCCAGACCTGACTGCCCTCGACCAGCACAAAAACATCCTGTGGCGGACTGCAATAGCATTGAATAGTCCCCGTGATATGCAACTGTTCAGGGAAGTCCGGAACCAATACACGCAGTCAGTCAGGAAAGCTAAGGCCAGCTTCTTCAGGCAGAAGTTTGCATCCTGTAGCTCCAACTCCAAAAAGTTCTGGGACACTGAAGTCCATGGAGAACAAGAGCACCTCCTCCCAGCTGCCCACTGCACTGAGGCTAGGTAACACAGTCACCACCGATAAATCCATGATTATCGAAAACTTCAATAAGCATTTCTCAACGGCTGGCCATGCCTTCCGCCTGGCTACTCCAACCTCGGCCAACAGCTCCTCCCCCGGCAGCTCCTCGCCCAAGCCTCTCCAAGTTCTCCTTTACCCAAATCCAGATAGCAGATGTTCTGAAAGAGCTGCAAAACCTGGACCCATACAAATCAGCTGGGCTTGACAATCTGGACCCCTATTTCTGAAACTATCCGCCGCCATTGTCGCAACCCCTATTACCAGCCTGTTCAACCTCTCTTTCATATCGTCTGAGATCCCCAAGGATTGAAAGCTGCCGCAGTCATCCCCCTCTTCAAAGGGGGAGACATCCTGGACCCAAACTGTTACAGACCTATATCCATCCTGCCCTGCCTATCTAAGGTCTTCGAAAGCCAAGTCAACAAACAGGTCACTGACCATCTCGAATCCCACCGTACCTTCTCCGCTGTGCAATCTGGCTTCCGAGCCGGTCACGGGTGCACCTCAGCCACACTCAAGGTACTAAACGATATCATAACCGCCATCGATAAAAGACAGTACTGTGCAGCCGTCTTCATCGACCTTGCCAAGGCTTTCGACTCTGAGAATATGGTGATTGACATCGGCAGACTCAGTAGCCTCGGTTTTTCGGATGACTGCCTTGCCTGGTTCACCAATTACTTTGCAGACAGAGTTCAGTGTGTCAAATCGGAGGGCATGCTGTCCGGTCCTCTGGCAGTCTCTATGGGGGTGCCACAGGGTTCAATTCTCGGGCCGACTCTTTTCTCTGTGTATATCAATGATGTTGCTCTTGCTGCGGGCGATTCCCTGATCCACCTCTACGCAGACGACACCATTCTATATACTTTCGGCCCGTCATTGGACACTGTGCTATCTAACCTCCAAACAAGCTTCAATGCCATACAACACTCCTTCCGTGGCCTCCAACTGCTCTTAAACGCTAGTAAAACCAAATGCATGCTTTTCAACCGATCGCTGCCTGCACCCGCATGCCCGACTAGCATCACCACCCTGGATGGTTCCGACCTTGAATATGTGGACATCTATAAGTACCTAGGTGTCTGGCTAGACTGCAAACTCTCCTTCCAGACCCATATCAAACATCTCCATTCAAAAATCAAATCAAGAGTCGGCTTTCTATTCCGCAACAAAGCCTCCTTCACTCACGCCGCCAAGCTTACCCTAGTAAAACTGACTATCCTACCAATCCTCGACTTCGGCGATGTCATCTACAAAATGGCTTCCAACACTCTACTCAGCAAACTGGATGCAGTATATCACAGTGCCATCCGTTTTGTCACTAAAGCACCTTATACCACCCACCACTGCGACTTGTATGCTCTAGTCGGCTGGCCCTCGCTACATATTCGTCGCCAGACCCACTGGCTCCAGGTCATCTACAAGTCCATGCTAGGTAAAGCTCCACCTTATCTCAGTTCACTGGTCACGATGGCAACACCCATCCGTAGCACGCGATCCAGCAGGTGTATCTCACTGATCATCCTTAAAGCCAACACCTCATTTGGCCGCCTTTCGTTCCAGTACTCTGCTGCCTGTGACTGGAACGAATTGCAAAAATCGCTGAAGTTGGAGACTTTTATCTCCCTCACCAACTTCAAACATCAGCTATCTGAGCAGCTAACCGATCGCTGCAGCTGTACATAGTCTATTGGTAAATAGCCCACCCATTTTCACCTACCTCATCCCCATACTGTTTTATTTATTTACTTTTCTGCTCTTTTGCACACCAGTATCTCTACCTGTACATGACCATCTGATCATTTATCACTCCAGTGTTAATCTGCAAAATTGTAACTATTTGTCTACCTCCTCAAGGCTTTTGCACACATTGTATATAGACTACCCCTTTGTTTTCTACTGTGTTATTGACTTGTTAATTGTTTATTCCATGTGTAACTCTGTGTTGTCTGCTCACACTGCTATGCTTTATCTTGGCCAGGTCGCAGTTGTAAATGAGAACTTGTTCTCAACTAGCCTACCTGGTTAAATAAAGGTGAAATAAAAATGAAAAAAAAAAAAAAGAGCTGGTTCATTTTCATGCCTGCCAGGTAGGCTATACTCCTGTTGTAAAGTGAAGCAATGTGCTTAATATTAGGAAAGTTGACAAATAAATATAGTAGGCCTAGTCTATAGAAAGCTGTTGGGATCCTCCTCTTTTTAATAGAGGCCATCAAAACTTTGCATTGATGTGAGAGTGATTAGAGGGACAATAGAGTGCTTAAGTACCAGGCAGTTAGCAAGTTCGGTAGGCTACTAATGACCATCAGTCGCATCAGAGCTTGGAGAAGCCTAGTTACTGTGACTAGACAGTCACGTTGAATTTGACTGTGGTCATGACTCGTGACTGCTGGTATGGCGGTAATACGGTCATCGTAACAGCTCTAGGTGCACATTGACTGCCCTCTAGGACACAAACAACATGAGGTGTGCAGGAAAGCCAAGAAGATAACCAGGGACCCTAGCCACCCGAGCCATGGCCTGTTCTCTCCGCTTCCATCGCCAAGACGTGTACAGTACAGGAGCATCATGGCCAAGAGCTTTTACCCCCAGACCAGCTACCTGATGAGAAACATGGATATACTAATTCTGACATGACACTATGAGAGCTTGTTGGCCCAGCAGGCACTTCCACACATGTGCACTTCCACACACACCCAAACACACACAAAGGCTTTGCCCTGTGTGAAGCAGTTGTTGTTTCAGCTGTTGTAGAGTAAAAAGTGCCTCTGTAGATTGTGTGTTGGACTGGCCTTGCGTGTGTGTGTGTGTGTGTGGATGTGTTTAACTACATTTGTGGGGAGCAGAAGACCCAAAAAGAATAGTAATCAAACAAACATTTTACCAATAGGGGACATTTTGTTAATACCCACAAGGTCAAATGCTATTTCTAGGGGATTTAGGGTTAAGTTTAGAATTAGTGTTAGAATTAGATATAGGGATAGGAGCTAGGGTTAGGTTTTAGGGTTAGGTTCAGGGTTAAGATTTGGTTTTAGGGTTAAGGTTAGGTTTAGGGAAAATGGGATTTTGAATGGGACTGAATTTTGTGTCCCCAAAAGGTTAGTTGTACAAGACTCTCTGTGTGTGTGTGTGTGTGTGTGTGTAATTTTGACACTAAGCTAAAGAAAAAAGTTAAGTGTGTCAGAAAGGCACAATCTCTCTCCCTCTCTCTCTCGCTCTCTCTCACTAGAGGAGAGCTGGTGTCAAAGGTGAGATTAAAGCGAGGAGTAGTTCTGGGACCTCCCGAGTGGCACAGTGGTGTAAGGCACTGTGTCAAGAAGCATTGCGGCTTGTCGGCGTCGTGTTTCGGAGGACGCATGGCTCTCGACCTTCGCCTCTCGAGTCCATACGGGAGTTACAACGATGAGACAAGACTGTAACTACCAATTGGATATAATGAAAAAGGGGTGAAAAAAATGTTAAAACAAAAAAGTAGTAGTTCTGTTTTCAGGTAAACAACCTCAGTGACTCCAATATAAAGTGTTTGCAGCTCCACTAACACAGAGAGATCAAACGTGAGCCACTTTAATATGACTATTTATGTAGCGATCACAGTATGTTGTCGAATTTCATCCCGCTAATGGGTTCGGTGCGCAGAGAGGTTAATACTTTCATACACACCGCATGTGAGCAAGACAGTTCCTATAGACTGTAGGTGATTCATCTCACAATCACATCCTTCTCCATATGTGTTATAGTGTGTATGATGTGCGAGTGAAAAGGTGTGTGAATATAAGTCACAGGTTCATGTACAGTCCATTCGGAAAGTATTTTTCACATTTTCTTGCGTTACAGTCTTATTCTAAAATTAATTGAATTGGGGTTTTTTCCTCATCAATCTACACACAATACCCCATTATGGCAAAAACAGGATTTTAGAAATTGTACAAATGTATTAAAAAAAAGAATTTCACATTTACATTCAGACCCTCTACTCAGAACTTTGTTGAAGCACCTTTGGCAGCGATTACAGCCTTGAGTCTTCTTGGGTATAATGCTACAAGCTTGACACACCGGTATTTGGGGAGTGTCTCCCATTCTTCTCTGCAGATCCTCTCAAGCTCTATCAGGTTTGATGGGGAGTGTTGCTGCACAGCTATTTTCAGGTCTATCCAGAGATGTCCGACCGGGATTAAGTCTGGGCTCTGGCTGGGCCACTCAAGGACATTCAGAGACTTGTCCAGAAGCCCCTCCTGCGTTGTCTTGGCTGTGTGCATAGGGTAGAGTTGTCCTGTTGGAAGGTTAG
The DNA here is from genome assembly GCF_018296145.1 of Oncorhynchus tshawytscha. Lineage (NCBI taxonomy): Eukaryota > Metazoa > Chordata > Actinopteri > Salmoniformes > Salmonidae > Oncorhynchus > Oncorhynchus tshawytscha. The sequence goes on along the minus strand of NC_056429.1, from coordinate 27,439,905 downwards.
CCTTCACACGAGTCTGAGGTCCTGCCTGCTCTGGTACAGGTTTTCATCCAGTATCTCTCTGTACTTTGCTCCGTTCATGTTTCCCACGATCTGGACTAGTCTTCCAGTCTCTGCCGCTGAAGCACATCCCCACAGCATGATGCTGCAACCATCATGCTTCACCATAGGGATGGTGTCAGGTTTCCTCCAGATGTGATGCTTGGCATTCAGGCCAAAGAGTTCAATCTTGGTTTCATCAGACCAAAGAATCTTGTTTCTCATGGTCTGATGGTCTGTAAGGTGCCTTTTGGCAAAATCCAAGCGGGCAGTAATGTGCCTTTTACTGAGAAGTGGCTTCCGTCTGGTCACTCTACCATAAAGAGCAGATTTGTGGAGTACTGCAGAGATGGTTGTCCTTCTGGAAGATTCCCCCATCTCCACAGAGGAACTCTGGAGCTCTGTCAGAGACCATTGGGTTCTTGGTCACCTCCCTGACCAAGGCCTTTTCCCCTGATTGCTCAGTTTGCCAGCTCTAGGAAGAGTCTTGGTGGTTCCAAGCTTCTTCTATTTAAGAATGATGGAGACCACTGTGTTCTTGGGGACCTTCAATGCTGCAGAAATATTTTGGTACCCTTCCCCATGTCTGTGCCCCGACACAATTCTGTCTCGGAACTCAACGGACAATTCCTTTGACCTCATGGCTTGGTTATTACTCTGACATGCACTGTCAACTGTCGGACCCTATATAGACAGGTGTTTGCCTTTACAAATCATATCCAATCAATTGAATTGACCAAATGTGGACTCCAATCAAGTTATAGAAATGTCTCAAGGATGATCAATGGAAACAGGATGAACTTGAGAACAATTTTGAGTCTCATAGGAAAGAGTCTGAATACTTATGTAAGCAAGGTATTTCTGTTTTTATTTTTAAGACATTTGCACCCAAAAATTAGATTGATGAAAAAAAAAATATGTAATACATTTTAGAATAAGACTGTAACATAACAAAATGTGGAAAAAGTCAAGGGATCTGAATATTTTCTGAATGCACTGTATATTCTGCTCTGTTCCTCATTACGTGTGTGTTCTCTGCTCCAAGCAGCAAATGAGCACCGGAAGATAACAACTTTACTCACTTGTGTGAGTGTGGGGAACACAATAGAGTTGAACCAAATAGAGTTGAAGTTCAACACAATGGAGTTGAACCAAACTAGACCTCTTTCCATCACAGAGGAAATCCTGCCAGCAGGGGCACTGATCAGAGGTGAAGCCACAGCAGGGCTGGGCAGAAGCCCTGCCAGATTGAACACTGGCCCACTCATTCAGGCTGGCTTAAAAGTCATGCTTATCTAACATCTCATTCCATCTCATTCCATGGGCATTAAAATGGAGTCCCCCCTTTGCTGCTATAACAGCCTCCACACGTCTGGGAAGGCTTTCCACTAGATGATGGAACATTGCTGCAGGGACTTGCTTCCATTCAGCCACAAGAGCATTAGTAAGGTCGGGAACTGATGCTGAGCAAATAGGCCTGGCTCGCAGTCTTCAATCCAATTCATCCAAAAGGTGTTTGGTGGGGTTGAAGTCAGGGCTCTGTGCAGGCCAGTCAAGATCTTCCACACCGATCTCGACAAACCATTTCTGTATGGACCTCACTTTGTGCACAGGGGCATTGTCATGCTGAAACAGGAACGGGCCTTCCCCAAATTCTTGCCACAAAGTTGGAAGCACAGAATCATCTAGAATGTCATTGTATGCTGTAGCGTTAAGATTTCCCTTCACTGGAACTAAGGTGGTAGCCCAAACCATGAAAAACAGCCCCAGACCATTATTCCTCTTCCACCAAACTTCACAGTTGGCACTATGCATTGGGGAAGGTAGCGTTCTCCTGGCATCTGCCAAACCCAGATTCGTCCATTGGACTGCCAGATGGTGAAGCGTGATTCCTTACTCCAGAGAAAAGGTTTCCACTGCTCCAGAGTCCAATGGCTGTAAGCATTACACCACTGCAGCCGACGCTTGGCATTGTGAATGGTGATCTTAGGCTTGTGTGCAGCAGCTCGGCCATGGAAACCCATTTCATGAAGCTCCCAACGAACAGCTCTTGTGCTGACGTTGCTTCCAGTTTGGAACTTGGTAGTGAGTGTTTCAACCGAGGACAGATTATTTTTACGTGCTACGCTTGGCGGTCCTGTTCTGTGAGCTTCTATTGCCTACCACTTCACGGCTGAGCCGTTGTTGCTCCTAGACGTTTCCACTTCATAATAAGAGTGACAGAAATTGTAGGAACTAACTTGTTGGAAAGGTGGCACCCTATGACGGTGCCACGTTGAAAGTCACTGAGCTCTTCAGTAAGGCCATTCTACAGCCAATGTTTGTCTATGGAGATTGCATGGCTGTGTGCTTGATTTTATACACCTGTCAGCAACGGGTGTGGCTGAAATAGTAGAATCCACTAATTTGAAGGGGTGTCCACATACCCTTGTATATATAGTTATTATGTACAATGTGTAGGAGCCATTTTGGCCTGTTTATGAGTTGTGTATATGTTGTCTGTCAGGGGTTATTTTTACTTATTTTGTACACTTGAGGGCACTATATGTTAGGGTCATGGGTCACTGTGTGTATATAGAGTCTAAGTTGGAAGTGTGCATACCCTTAGGTTGGAGTCATTAAAACTCGTTTTTCAACCACTCCACAAATTTCTTGTAAATAAACTCTAGTTTTGGCAAGTCGGTTAGGACATATACTTTGTGCATGACACAAGTAATTTCCCCCAAAATTGTTTACAGACAGATTATTTCACCGTGAAGCACGGGGGTGGCAGCATCATGTTGTGGGGGTGCTATGCTGCAGGAGGGACTGGTGCACACAAAATAGATGGCATCATGAGGAAGGAAAATGATGTGGATACATTGATCATCATCTCAAGACAGTCAGGAAATTAAAACTTTGTTGCAAATGGGTCTTCCAAATGGACAATGACCCCAAGCATACTTCCAAAGTTGTGGCAAAATGGCTTAAGGACAACAAAGTTAAGGTATTGGAGTGGCCATCACAAAGCCTTGACCTCAATCCTATAGAACATTTGTGGGCAGAACTGGAAAAGCGTGTGGGAGCAAGGAGGCATACAAACTGGACTCAGTTACACCAGCTCTGTCAGGAGGAATGGGCCAAAATTCACCCAACTTATTGTGGGAAGCTGTGGAAGGCTAGCCGAAATGTTTGACCCAAGTTAAACAATTTAAAGGCAATGCTACCAAATACAAATTTAATGTACGTAAACGTCTGACCCACTGGGAATGTGATGATAGAAATAAAAAAAATGAAATAAATCATTCTCTCTACTATTATTCTGTCATTTCACATTCTTAAAATGAAGTAGTGATCCTAACTGACCTAAGTCAAGGAATTTTTACTTGGATGAAATGTCAGGATTTGTGAAAACAGAGTTTAAATGCATTTGGTTAAGGTGTACGTAAACTTCCGACTTCAACTGTAGGTAGCACAGGACTGACCACTCCTCAGAGCCTGGTTCCTCTCTAGGTTTCTTTCTACGTTCCTGCCTTTCTAGGGAGTTTTTCTTTGCCACCGTGCTTCTACATCTGCATTGCTGTTTGGGGTTTTAGGCTGGGTTGCTGTATAGCACTTTGTGACATCAGCTGATGTAAAAAGGACTTTATAAATACATTTGATTGATTGATTTTCATTTGGCAAAAAGTATGCACTTTTGGGCATCCTCATCATCATTGGTGATCACTCTTACTATCGTCGTGTCATCAGCAAACTCGATGATTGTGTTTCAGTCGTGCACGGCCACGCAGTCGTGGGGAAAAAGGGACTACAGGAGGGGACTAAGCACACAACCCAGATGGGCCCCTGTGTTGATGGTCAGCATGGCAGATGTGTTGGATCCAGTTGCAGAGGGAGGTGTTCAGTCCCAGGGTCCTGAGCTTAGTGATGAGCTTAGAGGGGTCTATGGTGTTGAATGCTGAGCTGTAATCAATGAATGCAATTCTTACTAGGGGTGAAACGGTACGTTTATTTGTATTGAACAGTTTGGTAACAGGGTCCACGGTTCAGTACGTACTGCGAACAATACATGAATCATATATTATAGCTAGGATTTTATATATATATATATATATATATATATATATATATATATATATATATACTGCTCAAAAAAATAAAGGGAACACTAAAATAACACATCCTAGATCTGAATGAATGAAATACTCTTATTAAATACTTTTTTCTTTACATAGTTGAATGTGCTGACAACAAAATCACACAACAATTATCAATGGATATCAAATTTATCAACCCATGGAGGTCTGAATTTGGAGTCACACTCAAAATTAAAGTGGAAAACCACACTACAGGCTGATCCAGCTTTGATGTAATGTCCTTAAAACAAGTCAAAATGAGGCTCAGTAGTGTGTGTGGCCTCCACGTGCCTGTATGACGTCCCTACAACGCCTGGGCATGCTCCTGATGTGGCGGATTGTCTCCTGAGGGATCTCCTCCCAGACCTGGACTAAAGCATCCGCCAACTCCTGGACAGTCTGTGGTGCAATGTGGCGTTGGTGGATGGAGCGAGACATGATGTCCCAGATGTGCTCAATTGGATTCAGGTCTGGGGAACGGGCGGGCCAGTCCATAGCATCAATGCCTTCCTCTTGCAGGAACTGCTGACCCACTCCAGCCACATGAGGTCGAGCATTGTTTTGCATTAGGAGGAACCCAGGGCCAATCGCACCAGCATATGGTCTCACAAGGGGTCTGAGGATCTCATCTCCGTACCTAATGGCAGTCAGGCTACCTCTGGCGAGCACATGGAGGGCTGTGCGGCCCAACAAAGAAATGCCACCCCACGACTGACCCACCGCCAAACCGGTCATGCTGGAGGATGTTGCAGCAGCAGAACGTTCTCCACGGCGTCTCCAGACTCTGTCACGTCTGTCACATGTGCTCAGCGTGAACCTGCTTTCATCTGTGAAGAGCACAGGGCGCCAGTGGCGAATTTGCCAATCTTGGTGTTCTCTGGCAAATGCCAAACATCCTGCACAGTGTTGGGCTGTAAGCACAACCCTCGCCTGTGGACGTCGGGCCCTCATACCACCCTCGTGGAGTCTGTTTCTGACAGTTTGAGCAGACACATGCACATTTGTGGCCTGCTGGAGGTCATTTTGCAGGGCTCTGGCAGTGCTCCTCCTGCTCCTCCTTGCACAAAGGTCGGAGGTAGCGGTCCTGCTGCTGGGTTGTTGCCCTCCTATGGCCTACTCCACGTCTCCTGATGTACTGGCCTGTCTCCTGGTAGCGCCTCCATGCTCTGGACACTACGCTGACAGACACAGCAAACCTTCCTGCCACAGCTCGCATTGATGTTCCATCCTGGATGAGTTCCACTACCTGAGCCACTTGTGTGGGTTGTAGACTCCGTCTCATGCTACCACTAGAGTGAAAGCACCGCCAGCATTCAAAAGTGACCAAAACATCAGCCAGGAAGCATAGGAACTGAGAAGTGGTCTTGACTTAGAGTTACAGAAGTGTGATTGACTTGGAGTTACATTGTGTTGTTTAAGTGTTCCCTTTATTGTTTTGAGCAGTGTATATATGGTTTATGCAATACATTTTTTTTTAAATGGTATTGCATAAACCAATGGGGTATATATTAACGTGGGAAAAATATCCACACAGTAATAAAGTTGCCTTTAAAAATTCAAAATAAAGTTGTTTCGTCTCGTAGCTGTATGCAGCTAGGCTGGACAATAGAACTAGTCAAAATCTCCCCAAGACTGAAAAACAGTAAAAGAACGTTGTCTAAGCTGGAACACTAGGGCGAGCCCATAGCAAGTTAAAGGAATCAAACGTTCGCAGAGCCTGTTTTGACTGGAGTGATGCTTAGAAATCCATTTCACCCAAATGGCATTAAAAATGTATCCCTTTTTATTTTACCACTACAAACTGTTCATCGGACGAAACTGGAAAAAAAGTACTTGTGTAGAAAGAAAACATCCGCACCTCGATGGTATCAACTATGCTTATGTCTGCATAATGAGAATGTAGGGAAAAAATTAAAACTTCTTACACAAGAGCACCGCTTTGGATCCCCGGTTCAAGTCCGTTCTGCACTTGGATGCTGCTGCTCATCTGAGAGTCTGCAATGAACTCACAGCAGAGATTGTCACCAATATACAACAGGTATTGTATTTATTTTGTTAATGTGACATTCATTATTTCATTAATTAGTGATTTAACAATTCATTATAAAAGTAATCATTGTAATTGTCATAATAGTGTTTGATATATATGTTTGATATATATTTCTAACAACAAATCATATTTTTAAAGCCACTTCAGAGATAGTAATTTTCCTCTAATTGAATTCTGCAGGGTCAACCCACAGATACCACAGGAGCCAACCCCTCTCCAGAGATGGCAGAAGACAGGGGTTCTCCTCCAGAAAATAAGTCTGCCATGGCTGAGCATTTTGGGGAGTTGTTCACGACCCAGGAGGAGGGAACCAAGTCAAAGGTCATAGAGGAGGAGGTGACCTCATACAGGGAAGTGGACTGTATTCCCCTGGATGCTGATCCACTTACATGGTGGAAGACCAAAGAGTTAATATAACCTCATGTTGCCATGTTAGCAAGGCGCTACCTGGCTGTGCCTGGGACCTCTGTCCCTGGCGAGAGGGTTTTCTCCACAGCGGCTGGCATTGTCACAGCAAGACGATCTGTGCTCACTTCAGATAATGTGGATAGACTAATCTTCTTAAAGAAAAACTTGAAAATCTGATCATTTGTAAAAAGAAAATGAAAGTAACCAGTCTCAAGTGATCCTATTTTGTTTAAGGCACTGCTATGTGACTTAATTTTGATATATGCTGCTAGACTATGCACTCTTGTTGAAGTTCTGTTTTAAATGACTATTTTATTTCATGTTATAAAGGTAGGCACTACTATTTTTTGATGACCCTTTTTTTCTATATGTTCCTGGGAATTCAAGCTACCCATGTTTACTATGATAATAAATGGAAAATCTAAATACAAATTACATATTTTTCAGGCATTTATTTTGTTGATGTATCGAAACCGTACCGAACTGTGACACCACTGTACCGTATTGTACCAAACCGTGAGTTTCGTGAACCGTTTCACCCCTTATTCTTACATAGGTATTTATTTTTTCCTGGTCGGTGAGGGCTGTGTAAAGTGCATCTGTGAATCTTTTGGAGTGGTGTGCGAATTAGTGTGGGTCCAGGGTGTCTCAGATGATGGTGTTGATATGAGCCATGATCAGCCTTTCAAAGTATTTCATGGCTATAGATGTGAGTGCTACAGGGCGATAGTCATTTAGGCTACCTTAGCGTTCTTGGGCATGGGGACTATGGTGGTCTGCTTGAAACAAATTGGTATTACAGACCAGGTCAGGGAAAGGTTGAAAATGTCAGTGAAGACACTTGCCAGCTGGTCAGTACACACTCTGAGAACACGTCCTGGTTAACCGTCTGGCCCCGCGCCATGCGAATGTTATCCTGTTTAAAGGTCTTACTTACATCAGCTATGGATAGCAAGATCACGCAGTCATCTGGAACAGCTGGTGCTCTCATTCATGGTTCATTGTTGCTTGCCTTGAGGTGAACATAGAAGGCATTTAGCTCTTCTGGTAGTATGCTGAGGCAAAAAATGAAAGCCCTGTGTCTGTGGCCAGGGAGTTAATTGGGCCAGAGGTGCTCTGCTGTGTTTGGCTAATGCCAGCTCAACTGTGGGTGTCCGTAAAACTATATAAATCCCACACTGTAAAGGTGCTATCTAGAAACTAAAAGGGTTCTTCGACTGTCCCCATAGGAGAACCCTTTGAAGAACCCTTTTTGTTTCCAGTTAGATTCCTTTTGAGTTCCATGTAGAACCCTTTACACAGGGTTCTACATGGATTCTACCTGGAACCAAAAGAGGTTCTACCTGGAACATAAAAAGGGTTCTCCTATGGGGACAGCCGAATAACCTTTTTGGAACCCTTCTTTCTAAGAGTGCACTCACTTTGTCCCCCAGTCTCTGTTGTTCACCTTGTCCCCAGTCTCTGTTATGAGGACGAGGGAATGACTGAGAATGCCTTGTTATTTATGACTGAGGATGTGTAGAGTGCCAAATCGGACAATGTTATAATTATTTAATGGAATTGAATTCACAAGCAGAGCAACCATGAATGGAATGGATTTGTTTTAAGGACATAACAGATGGATGAATGAGGGTTTTGTTACACATGAAATAAAATGGGAAGGTAGTCTGTACTTTGCCAAGAGGACCTCCTTAAGGCCCACCTTATCATTAATTAACGTGTTTTAATTCAGAAGAAGACCACTCATGAATAGATGAATGAAGGAAACAAGATACATTTTTCAGAGAACTTCAGTGAAGCACTGAAGCATTTCAAACACACGCATCTAAGCAACACTGGGTTTGGCTATAGACATTCCCTGGAGCAAGGGGTTATGAAATAAATGAGAGAGAAAGACAGAGACAGAGAAAGAATGAGTAAATGAAAGAGAGAGACCAGCCCAGTCCCACTTTTCACGCATCTCAAAGACTTTCTCCATGGTTTATCATCATCCTCATCATCAACAAAAACACTGCGACCGAGTGAAAGCAGTGCACTGACTTCCAGTCAACTACTGCTGACATCAAACAGGTCCATCACAGTGATGAGACGGACCATTATCACAACCAACCACAACTGATGCCACAGAGAAATAAAATGACGACACAAATCACTACATCTGAGCTTTTATGGAGCCTTAAACTAGTTGAGATCTCACTAACCCTAAACCCTCACCAGGACCACATGACTTGGAAGGAAGGTGTTGGGACATGAATCAAACAAACTCCATCAACAATAGCTCCTCCCCTCTTCTTTCTCTCCATAAAGAAAGACAAAAACAGTATAAGATGATACTTTATCGATCCCTGCAGGGGATGTGATTTAAGCAGACAGTATATCAGACACACTCAGTACATAAAGACAACATTAGGAGTCGTAAAGAGTCAGTCTGTTAGTGTTTTACGTCCCGGGTCATTCTCTCCAGGTCTAGAGCTAGGGGACTGATTTAAATGTTGCGCCAGGGAACTAATTTAGGTGTGGCGCATTGTAGACGGTAGGTTGTAAAGTTGGTGGGGCAAATAGTGACCCAGGCATCGAGAGAGTGTGTGTGTGTGTGTGTGTGAGTCACGTCAGCGAGGTGGTTGGCCCTCACCATTAAAGCAGCAGTGATTTCTATCCAGAGGTTAGGGGACAATGGACTAAACTCCACTAATTACACACACACTGACACAGAGCTAATGGTACACTGGGACTTTAGGAGAGATAGTAGTAACGTTACTGGATAGAATATATAGTCATGGCCAAAGGTTTTGAGAATGACACAAATATTAATTTGCCCAAAGTCTGCTGCCTCAGTTGGTATGATGGCAATTTGCATATACTCCAGAATGTTATGAAGAGTGATCAGATAAATTGCAATTAATTGAAAGTCCCTCTTTGCCTTGCAAATTAACTGAATCCCCCAAAAACATTTCCACTGCATTTCAACCCTGCCACAAAAGGACCAGCTGACATCATGTCAGTGATTCTCTCGTTAACACAGGTGTGATTGTTGACGAGGACAAGGCTGGAGATCACTCTGCCATGCTGATTGAGTTTGAATAACAGACTGGAAGCTTCAAAAGGAGAGTGGTGCTTGGAATCATTGTTCTTCCTCTGTCTTCCTCTGTCAACCATGGTTACATGCAAGGAAACACATGCCGTCATCATTTCTTTGCACAAAAAGGGCTTCACAGGCAAGGATATTGCTGCCAGTAAGATTGCACCCAAATCAACCATTTATCGGATCATCAAGAACTTCAAGGAGAGCGGTTCAATTGTTGTGAAGAAAGCTTCAGGGTGCCCAAGAAAGTCCAGCAAGTGCCAGGACCGTCTCCTAAAGTTGATTCAGCTGCGGGATCGGGGCACCACCAGTACAGAGCTTGCTCAGGAATGGCAGCAGGCAGGTATGAGTGCATCTGCGCGCACAGTGAGGCGAAGACTTTGGAGGATGGCCTGGTGTCAAGTAGGGCAGAAAAGAAGCCACTTCTCTCCAGGAAAAACATCAGGGACAGACTGATATTCTGCAAAAGGTACAGGGATTGGACTGCTGAGGACTGGGGTAAAGTAATTTTCTCTGATGAATCGCCTTTCCGATTGTTTGGGTATCCGGAAAAAAGCTTGTCCGGGGAAGACAAGGTGAGCGCTACCATCGGTCCTGTGTCATGCCAACAGTAAAGCATTCTGAGACCATTCATGTTTGGGGTTGCTTCTCAGCCAAGAGAATGGGCTCAATCACAATTTTGCCTAAGAACACAGCCATGAATAAATGGTACCAACACATCCTCCGAGAGCAACTTCTCCCAACCATCCAGGAACAGTTTGGTGACGAACAATGCCTTTTCCAGCATGATGGAGCACCTTGCCATAAGGCAAAAGTGATAACTAAGTAGCTCGGGGACCAAAACATCAATATTTTGGGTCCATGGCCAAGAAACTCCCCAGACCTTAATCCCATTGAGAACTTGTGGTCCATCCTCAAGAGGCGGGTGGACAAACAAAAACCCACAAATTCTGACAAACTCCAAGCATTGATTATGCAAGAATGGGCTGCCATCAGTCAGGATGTGGCCCAGAAGTTAATTGACAACATGCCAGGGTGGATTGCAGAGGACTTTAAAAAGAAGGGTCAACACTGCAAATATTGACTCTTTGCATCAACTTCATGTAATTGTCAATAAAAGCCTTTGACAGTTATGAAATTCTTGTAATTATACTTCAGTATCCCATAGTAACATCTGTAAAAAAAAATATCTGGAGACACTGAAGCAGCAAACTTTGTGGAAATTAATATTTGTGTCACTCTCAAAACTTTTGGCAATGACTGTAGTTATTATTGGGCCTCCCGAGTGGCTAAAGGTGCTAGAGGCGTCACTACAGACCCAGGTTTTATCCCAGGCTGTGTCACAACCGGCTGTGATCGGGAGTCCAATAGGGCGGCACACAATTGGCTTTACATGGCTCATCGCGCTCTAGCTACTCCTTGTGGCAGGCCCGGGTGCCTTCAGATTGACTTCGGTCATCAGTTGAACGGCATTTCCTCCGACACAGTTGTGCACCTGACTTTCGGATTAACGTCTAATGCATTGACACTGGGCCTACTAAAGGATTTCATTATTATGGATAGACTCGTTTTATTGCTATATTTGAGTGTATTATATTCATAGGATGAGTTACAGTTATCATAAAATACACTTTAAACATTTGGTCTGAAAGAGTGGTGCTGTTGGTTGTAAATGGGTAAAAAAAAATGCATTTAAAAAAAGTTACCCAATTCAGGAAAATGAAATCAAAAGTTGTTCATAATTTGTCGATTAATTCTAAATATAGACAGAGACAAATGTCGTAATGCCCCAGACATACAGTAACTTTAATACTGTCCTCTGCATGTGGCACCACTGAAGAGAAGACCACCCAGACCACACGTATGGTGTTAGAGCTGTTCTACCATGGTCATCTATGACTAAATCCTTTGGGCTGGCTACTTTATTTGGCTAAAGAAACTGGTCTTGTTCACTTGGTGGGTCCCAAGAAAACTCCTAAAGCTTTAGGTGGGCCACACGGTTTAGCTAAAATTGTTTGAAAACCACAGGCAAATATAATCAGTGTTTTACTGGGTGTCTAGGTAAATAGGTGTCTATGTCTGTGTTTGTGTAGACTACCCTGCCCAGGTATCCTGTTTTGACCATCTCAGCATATAACGTGGGGGATGGGGACCACCAAGAGGACCACAGTCAAGAGGCCACCACCGCACCCTACAACAGGCTACATGACAAACCAAACACACCGCCTATGCACACACACCACCCACTGTGTACCGGTGTGTGATCAGGAGTGTGTCCTTGTTAAAAGTTATTTTATGTTATACCTCAAACAGTGATTTTCCACAGGTGAATGAATGTGTGCTGTGTGCATGCACAGGCGTGTATCTGGTCACCAGCTTGAAACGCCATGTGAATCAGATTGGGGGTGAGACTGTATGCCAGTTCTTGAGGTCCTCCATTTCCCCTGTTTCTATTCTCCTTATTGGCCAAGTGTCTGTACAACAAAACTATGTATTTCTGTTGTCTCTTTGTAGATGACATTTAATTGCAGGGGAATTCTACCACTGAAGATTCTGTTTGGCCCTGGGCATGATATCGTACATCAGAAGGAACAGAGGCATGCCAACTGACATTCATATCCTGCCAAACCTGATGGGTATTTTCAGTATCTCGACTGAATTTTGACACCTAAGACAAATGAAAAACTGAATCTCCACTTCAGGCCTCTCCTACAGAAAGCAATATGGTGTTTTTGTATGTTGTGTTGTACAGTATGTTATGTTTGTTATATATACCATGTCATCTGCAGGTTTCCATCTTTTCATGGATCCCAGGACTTCTGGAAAAGAGCGGTGATTTTTTTTGCTGAGTATACTATCCTGATTTAAAAAGGCCTGCCCTGGGCCAATACATAAACACCCAATAGTGAATTCACTATTCCTCTCAGGCTCTTCAGACAGACACACCTACACATACAGATACAGATAAAACATCTAATTTGTGATGTGGTGAATAAGAAGATGTCGTTGTAGATAAATGTTTCCTTTTTTACACCAATTTCCTGCAATTTTCTCCATGGAGCTGAGAGCAATGTTTGCAGTTTTGAAGCTAATTTCCTGCAATTCTACACATTTTACCATGGATAACGCTGTGTTCTTAAGTATAAAAAATTATAACAAAATCAATTCTGCAAAATTCATTGTTTTGGGAATGTTCAATTCTCCCTAACTGTCTATCTTTGTGGGGGTTTTAATTTATTTTAGTTCTCAAAGATTATAAAAAATAAAAAAAATATATAGGTCTATTATCTTTTCTACATAATTTGTATCTGTTTTTAATCATTAAAGTTTACACAGAAAGCATTTTTACATCCCGTAAATGTATTTTAATATATACACAGTACCAGTCAAAAGTTTGGACACACCTACTCATTCAAGGGGTTTTCTTTATTTGTACTATTTTCAACATTGTAGAATAATAGTGAAGACATCAAAACTATTATGTAACACATATGGAATCATGTAGTAACAAATAAAGTGTTAAACAAATCAAAATACATTTTATATTTGAGATTCTTCAAAGTAGCCACCCTTTTCATTGATAAAAGATTGCACACTCTTGGCATTCTCTCAACCAGCTTCATGAAGTAGTCACCTGGAATGCATTTCAATTAACAGGTTTTCCTTGTTAAAAGTTAATTTATGGAATTTCTTCATTCTTAATGCATTTAAGCCAATCAGTTGTGTTGTGACAAGGTAGGGGTGGTATACAGAAGATCAGGCCTTCATGGTCGAATTGCTGCAAATAAACCAATACTAAAGGTCACCAATAATAAGAAGAGACTTGCTTTGTCTCTTTGTGAGACACAGAGTAGGTGAACCAATGATCTCCGCATGTGTGGTTCCCACCATGAAGCATGGAAGAGGTGTGATGGTGTGGGGGTGCTTGCTGGTGACACTGTCAATGATTTATTTTGAATTCAAGACACACTTAACCAGCATGGCTACCACAGCGATACTCCATCCCATCTGGTTTGCGCTTAGTGGGACTATCAGTTGTTTTTCAACAGGACAATGACTCAACACACCTCCAGGCTGTGTAAGGGATATTTGACCAAGAATGAGAGTGATGGAGTGCAGCATCAGATGACCTGGCCTCCACAACCACACAACTTCAACCCAAATGAGATTGTTTGGGATGAGTTGGACCGCAGAGTGAAGGAAAAGCAGCCAACAAGTGCTCAGCATATGTGGGAACACCTTCAAGACTGTTGCAAAATCATTCCAGGTTAAGCTGGTTGAGAGCATGCCAAAAGTGTGCAAAGCTGGCATCAAGGCAAAGGGTGGCTACTTTGAAGGATCTCAAATCTAAAATATATTTTGATGTGTTTAACACTTTTCTAGTTACTACATGATTCCACATGTTATTTCATAGTTTTGATGTCTTCACTATTATTATTCAATGTAGAACATAGTACAAATAAAGAAAAACCCTTGAATGAGTAGGTGTGTCCAAAGTTTTGATTGGTACTGTATTTATTTATTTATTTTACACCGTTCAGATTAAGGTGGGTTGAAAAAAAAAAACACCCAAGGATTACAATGTCAGAATATTCCTTGAAACCCTAACTGTTGTCATAACTCTAATCCTAGCTTCTTGTCCACAAGAGGGTCGAGCCAGGATGTGGACAAGAAGTTAGGGTTAGTGTAATGGCTAGGGTTAGGGTTGAGCCAAGATGTTGATATGATGCGAGAGTTAGGGTTAAGGTCAGGTTTAGGAAGGGTTCCGTTTATGTAAAGGTAGGGGTTAGGGTTGAGTCTAAGGTGAGGTTGAGCTGGAATGTGCATTTAAAGCTATAATTAGGTTTGGGGAAATCATCCCCCCATTGTAATGGAATATATTAAATTAATCATCATGTCTGTGACCCCTATATCTAGTTACAGTATCAATATTGTGACTGTAATCTTGAAATATTGATCATTTATTTGACCGTGACGCTCACGGATAGAAAGACGCATCAATCTCAGCTAAAGAATCAGAGCGAGCGAAACAGCGCCTCTCTGTCTCAAAAGGAGTATGGCATGTCATACTTTTTCTGGTCAGACAGAATCAGATACATGGGCTACATATAGCAAGACATAGGGACGCTGTTTCACTCGCAAGTTTCAGCAGAGAGGAAGAGGCGAAGCGAGAGGGCTCACTCTGTGAGAATCTGTCCTGAATAAGGCCACCGGGTTTCTATGGTCAGAATATGCAGACCTAAGTTTGTCGCTAGCATTCCCGCCTTCAGGACAATGACTCGCATTGTTAGGGCGGAGACATGAGCATCTCGTCATTATATAGAGATCTCTGGTTTCAGCCACTTGCAAATTGCAAAATAAAGTTGGCGTGCACGGTGCACTGCACGGATGCTGGCATCTCCTAAAGCAAATGTATGTTTTGCCAAAATTATATAATTGCTCCTGTACAAATAAATAAATAATACTTTAACAGAGAGCTTGACTTTGCCACAGATGGTCATTAGCTTCTTTAAAAAAAATAGCTGTGGATTGTTTCAAATCACAAATGCATAGGCCCTATGCGTATTTGGGAAGCAAGTCATTTGGGCAGCGCGCGTGGCAATAGGCCTAGCTGATTATTGAGACGGGGCTGTCAGTGAAAAGCGTCTAAAATGAGTGAAGATAATGTGTCTTGAGTATAATTAATGTTGAGACAAGAAGAAGGGGGGCGAAGATATGGCCGTCTCTCCAGAATGCTTGCACTCAGCTCTCCGGAATGTGCTCAGCTGTCTCCCGCCAACTCTTGCACATGCATTGTTTCATTGTTTTTCATAACCATCATTTAGTAGTTTTGTCAATATAGTTGAGGGACAGGTGAGCCTGACTTGATACAATGCTGCACTTCACTAGTGATCGCTCAAGTCCAGACAGATAGAAAAGGCAGACAGGCGGCAGACAGGCGCTGTAGAGAGATTAATGCAATTGAAAGAACCATCCTTTTAAATCAGGATATTTTATAATATTTTTATTTGCCGGCTATAGGTCTATGTATTTTACTTAGGGCCTACTGCTGCATTGGCCTATATGCGATCTCTGAGTTCATTGCGCTCATTTCTTTAGCCACCAATGGATCAAGGTGTATCAATGTGTCCATATGGCAGAGACTGGTGCACTTTCTTGCATTAGGTGAATTTTACCTTTAAGATTCGTATCATTTCAATTCAGATTTTTATGATTAAGCACATGACAATACTTTTGAGAAAGGAAAGCCTTATTATTGAAATGAAACTATTCCATGAAAATGCGCATCTAGAAATCATCATAACAGGCACGCAGATAGGTGGAAATGGTAGTATAAAAATGTAAGCTTCCCCAAACTTGAAATTCACGAGCTGCCTATGGTCTTAATTATAACACCCATTAACAAAATGATTGCACATAGGAGGTCCCGTGAATGAAAACGTCCCGCCTATAGAAATCAAATGCCCGTCCAACTGATGAGTTCTGGTGCCGGCCCTGGGCTATTCATTCAATCAAACAAACAATGACATTCATCAAGACAATTTTTCAAACACATTATTTGTATGGATCCTAAAACAGTAGCCAATTATCTCTGGGCTGATCGTGCAACGTTTCTGGAGGCAGAGGAAATCGGTCTAGCAGAAATTCATTTGAATCTCAATTCAAAACATAGCCTATGGGCAGTTAATTTTCTGTGGAATAATATGCTACATAATGCAGCATAGACCTATACATTTAAATTGGATAACATGCATCTAAAAATTGAGAGTACACAGTCGTCTATCCCACCACTACAGTCTTGAAGCGGAGTGCTAAGCGGGGAACCAGATATTCAAAAACAATACGTCATCCCACAATGCACCGCGCTTCATCTCCTCACTCTATTACCTCATCCCATCAGCCACCGCGAGACTGAGAATCTTCTGGGTGGTCGTCTAGGCAACACGCCTGATCTGAAACATTAGAGAACGCCCTGCAAATCGCCAGCAGCCAATGAGAGAGTGCAGAGGTGACATCATGTCTATTTTTAGAGACGGTGGCTGCAGATAAGCTTTGCCTCCACGCTGGAAGAGTCAGTATACACACAGAGCCAGAGTGGTGTACTGTGAGCAGGGGAGCTGTAGCAAGTTACAGCACCTAGAGCGTCTCATTCTGAGACTGTTTAAAACGGTGAACAAAAGTGAAAGAAGGACTTTGAAGAATGTATACATCGTTCTGAAAATAGCGCTGCAGCTGAATATTGTATTTGTTTGCGCGGTAGGCTACAAGCAGGAGTGCAAGTTGTTACATGTGTGTAGCGGCACGCTTCTATTCCAGAAACTCTTGTTTCGGCTTCGGAGGTTATAAGGATTTCCCGACCTAGTAAGAAACTTTTCTCCGAGTTGTACAACTGAAAGGAGAGAGGGCAGAAACATACTTCTCTGACAGTGTGAGTAGCCTACGAGAGAACTTTCTAACATAGTTTTTGGTTTATATTCTATGTCTAGAAAGATGGAAACTACCTTCTATGATGACTCGCTCAACTCTTTCTCCCAGCATGAGAAACCGGACTACGGATACAACCCCAAAGCACTGAAACACAGCATGACACTGAACTTGGCCGACCCAACCAGCACACTCAAACCTCACCTCCGGGCTAAAGCCAGTGACATCCTCACCTCCCCTGACGTGCAGCTCCTCAAACTGGCCTCCCCAGAGTTGGAGCGGCTCATCATCCAGTCTAGCAACGGCCTGATCACCACCACACCTACCCCGACGCAGTTCCTCTGCCCAAGGAACGTAACCGATGAGCAAGAGGGCTTTGCCGAGGGATTTGTTAGAGCACTGGCGGAGCTCCATCATCAACACGTCTTGCCCAATGCACCCGGGGTCCCAGTCACATCCGCTGGGCAGACAAGTATCAACAACCAAACAATACTCCCACCTGTTTCCGCCTTGACCGGGAGCAGTGTTTATAACAACAACATGGCCATGCGCTCTGAGTCGCCTGTCTACGAAGACCTGAATACGTTCACCCCGGCTATCACCACCAACTCAGCCCTGGGTTACACCACCTCAGCCCCAGCTATGAGCTTTCCCTCTGCCCCACCACAGCTCCCAGTCTATGGGCAGCAGTCTCACCCCCACCCCAGGCTCACTGCCCTGAAAGAGGAGCCCCAGACGGTGCCTGAGATGCCTGGGGAGACCCCCCCTCTCTCCCCCATCGATATGGAGAATCAGGAGAGGATCAAAGCCGAGAGGAAGCGCATGAGGAACCGCGTCGCCGCCTCCAAGTGCAGGAAGCGGAAGCTGGAGCGCATCTCCCGGCTGGAGGACAAGGTGAAGAACCTGAAGACTCAGAACTCCGACCTGGCTTCCACAGCAAACATGCTGAGGGAACAGGTCGCCCAGCTCAAACAGAAGGTGATGAACCATGTCAACAGCGGCTGTCAACTCATGCTTACGCAGCAGCTCCAGACCTTCTGAGGAGGAAAGGACACTTGGAGAAGAATAGAGAGAAAGATTTTGAACGAAAAGGACAAATCGTTTATAATTAACTGTCTGGCTGTGTCTTCGTGGCATTGTGACAGGGTGAACGGGACAGTAACAGCACGAGACTGGCGGGAGGGGACCGGGGCTGGTTGCCTCTTACTAGGTGCCTCGCAGGACACTGTTGCACGGAGGAGTTGGGGCTCGGGACAGAGCAGAGCGCGCGATAAAAATCACTGGTGCACTAGAGAGAAAGAAACCGCAACAAATAGGACAAATGGATGTTTTGGTTCGTGTTTTTAATTGACTTGAAATTTGTTGGCTTTGACTAAGCTGTGCTTTTACGCATTGACCTTCTGTGTAATTCAGTATTAGAAGAAAGACAAAGTGCAGTAGAGAATTTAAAACTGCCTGGAGCCAAAGGAGAGGGTGTGTACTCTAAACAGATTACAAAAAGCTGCCCAATTTCTGACTTACAATGTACTTTTTATTCTTAGTTATATTGAGTTAGAACAAACATTTCAAGAGTTACTTGTTTTTTTTCCAAATGTTTTTTAATGGGGTTCATTGTTATTATCTGTATATAAGATCAACCTGGAGTACTTACATTTACTATTTGTAAAACGTAAATAAAAATACAGTATCAGTTTATGTTCATTTTTATGAGCACTTCAGAAACAAATAGATATTTAAGAAATGTAATAAACCATTTGAACTGAATACAATGCCTTTTGTGTTCTCTGTGAGTGCATGTGTGAGTGGGTGTGTGTGCACTAAAACACTTCAACATCTTGAGAGCAGCCAGTTCTCTGTACCTGAAGGGAGTGCCTTATTGATCCTGAGGATATTGATTGAGTTGCATTCGTGATTGAGTCAATGGCCCTTCTAGCTCACTACATCGCACTATTTAGAAACTGCTGTTCCAGGGTCAGATGTGTAGTCATCCCCTAATGGTTAAAATGGCCCTCCAGTCTCCTTTTCACCTCATTCAACACCTAATTATACTTAAAAGGCACATCTCAGTAGGTGGTCAAGAAGGTAAGACATTGCACAAGTAGGCTGTTGGGCTTTCTTTTGTTCCCTATTTCTCCTCTATTATTCCTCAAGCAAGGGGGAGGCTGACATCACAGATTCCCATCAGACCAACTCATTGAATGCCCAACTTGAAGTTTGCAGTTGTGTAAAAAAAAAACACGATTTTACTCAAACCATATTTTTTACTCTTAAGTGTGTGTACTTTACTGTATACTTGGAATATTGCTTTTCAACAGTAAAAAAAATAAATAGCTGAAGAAAGTCTTTAAGGTAAGGATTTGCACTTGAGTATTCTGAAGTCTGGGTCAACCTGTACAGCAGGGATGTAGGCCTGTAGTGTATATAATGCAACAGATGCTCCACCCTATGCCTCGTGTCCACTTGAGTCTCACCATCTAACAAGGTAAAACTAACACAGATACTGTATGTTGTAAAGTGGCCTACATTCACAGGCCTCAAGGGCATGCTTGACACACTGCTATGGCTCAGGAAACTATAGAGTAAATTATTATTGAATTACTCAATCATGATAATTTATAAGTTATTTATAAAGTACTTTTTAATGAATTTCAGCCAAAGTGTTCAGTAAGTTCATAGCACAGCTGAACTGTGTATTGTGGCTACTTACCTTCCTGTTGCCCCCCGTCATCAAACATGATCACTGTAAACAACACAAGAGCAATAAACAACAGGAAGAAACATGGTAACTAATGTAATCAAACTTGAGTAAAAGCCTATGGCTACATTGTGTCCAGACATGTTATATTGAGGTGTGGGCACTGGGCAGAGTCATCACATCGTAATAACTAAGAGCATAATCATAACATTTGATTAACTATTCAAAATTAGGATTTACATGGTCAAGGACGGGCCAATGAGCACCTGCTAATACAGAAACTGTAAAGAAAACGTGCACCTACAGCAGAATGTCTGATTTCCTGTAGGACTCTGAAATATTCTCTAGAGGGCGACATTATCCATGAGATTAGCAGAGTTGAAACCTCAAGCTCTCCAGGGGCCAGGCTCTAGTTTATTACTGGTGGTCAAAAAGACCATGTTCAGGAGGACAATACAGAACAAAAAAAATGACGTTTATATTACAAAAGCACTCATAGAGGAACATAATCTGATTCCCAAGAAACAAGTAGTTGTTCGCTACTTAAAAGATATGTTCCCTGTAATTAGAACTATATAGAAGACACAATATTGGCACAGTGTACAACAAATATATTGCAAAGTAGGTCAAACTCAGATCTTAAAACCCATGTAAAAAATACAGTCACTGTTCAGAGTTTATTATGTAGGCTACTTATAAAATCAAATTGAGAAAGAACCACTGAGAACAGTCTTCTGGAAGAACATTGATCCTGTATTAATTAGATAAACAGACAATAATTTACACAATATTCAAGTGGGTCAGAGTCTCAAACAGATTTCTATCAGTGCGCAAATCTGCTTTGATCTGAATGCCTTAACTTTGCAAAACATGACATCATACCGGAACTTATCTGACCATATAAGGACAGAAAAAGGTCGGAAGACCCTACGTCATCTCACCTGAGAGTACGCGGTTTTACCGGAAGTGGAGCTCGCTCACTAATCTTTGGCAATTGACAGACCAAAGCACTTCTGCTCAGAAGCGTGCGCTGTACTTGAATTAGAGTTCACTGCCCGTTGTCCTCCAAGGTTGTTTGTTTGTTCAAAGAAAAATAACTTAAGATCTTGCCAAAACAGTAGCTCTAATCATTGTGATACATGGTGCCATGATATAATGCAATATTCAGCAGAATAAAATAGTCTGCATAGCCACTGTATAGACTCAAACCATGTTTATAACGATGGGCTCTATTTTAACAAACCTAACACAATGGTAAACCTCAGCACAGGTGTTAGCGTTATATGTTCAGATGTGTGTCAGAAACATTTTGCCTATCTTCACTATCACAATTATTGGTGCACTTGCTGGCGTTGTCGCGAAAGGTCTTGTTGTCGATGACTAACAAGTTGTGGGTGTCTCGAGGCTTGGCTCATCCCTGGCCAATCAGAACGTGCTCCATGGCGAAATATGTGGTTGCTTCAATTTGTGTATTTATGCTATTTTATGTATTGCCTTGGCATCAATTCCAATGTTAGTCCTTTATAGTTTGTTAAATGGCATACAGAAACGAAATAACAAAATGTTGATCTATCTTTGCTAAATGAGTTAACTTGAACCCATTTGCAGTCCACATTGGCATGCCCATGCTCAGCCATAATGCAATTTACAGTAGGCCTAGCCCCTATATATCAGTGTGAATGATATTGAAGTCATATATTACTTTGAACAAACATTGTTAATAAGCAAGATTAATTCATGATAAGGCCTAAAAGGAGAACGAAGACAACAACTTGTTTCACTTTACATGTACCATAATTTCTCCTCGTCGGCATATAATATTAAAACAACGCAGACTATGGAGGGTTTCATGCATATCCAAACTTTTCGCAGTAGCTGGATAAAGATCCATTATAAATAGAAAGGGAGAATGTTCACTCATCATTATACTGCTCCCAAATAGACCTGTTTTATGAACATAATCGGAATCATTTTAGAGTTCAGATCACATTCCCACAACTCCAGAAGTTGCATTGCACTGGCGCTGTGGAAGTGGTAACCATAAAGCCAGGAAGGTGAATCATAAGATTGGTTGTCAAATAAAATAAAAAGGAAACATAAAACAAGCAATAGGTTATTTTTTTAACAAAAACAACAGCAACAACAATAAATACATGTAAAATGTAATAATATCATAACATCGACAGAATAAAAAGGCACGCATTGCTGTTGAACCAGCCTTCGTTATTGTAGGCCCAACGGGAAGGTTTGGGTTTTGCACATATGAAACGGAAAACAAGCTATTGTTACAGGTTACATATAACTTCTAAATACTCGGTTCACCGGTATTCACCGATGTTCTCATCTCTCGTTTCATGATGGGCATGGACACTTAGCCTACTGTACATCATGGAGGCTTTTTTTGTGTTTTTTTGCAAACGTCCAAAACAGGACCTGGCTAAAATAATGAGGGCCTGCCCACAACGCACAAACAAAAAGGGAATCACTGTTCCCTCTCAAACGTTATATTCGAACAAAGCTGCGGTGATTAAGATTTATTTCCAAGCGGTCTCGGGAGCCAAACCCTTTATCGAAATTCTTGACTTCACGATTGCATTGGGCAGGACAAAAAAAAGCCTTCATTCAGAAGAGGCTGTGCTTGTTTTTTAACCAAATAAAAACGAAATGGGGAAAAAAAAAACGTAATTTTTTTAATGTTTCTAAATACAAAGTATACAGGCACCAAAAGCACATTAGGCTACTCTTGTTCCATGCGCATATGGACAGTGTGCGTCACAGCTGGATGTCAAAATTCATGCCACAACCAACTGCTTTACCGCTAAAACCAGCTTTTGGTTGGTCTTATATATCCCTTTCAGCGCTGCCTGAAATTCCAATTTTGGATCATGTTTTTAAGGACACACATAAAATACTTCAACTGTCCCATCTGAGCTGAAATAAGACAGGTAAATGTCCGAAACTGGCATTAGGCTGGAAAATGCCAGTGCGCCAGTTACAACAAGCTGAAAACTGCGTTTTACACTAGCGCCACCTTACCGCTAGCCAAAAATAGAGCCCTATATGTTTTAGGTTATATCTTGGATGGTCCATCCTTGCATCCATAGCTCTGCCTATGAATTGGAAAGTGGTTACATTTCTCCAGACCCACCAAAATATAGGCGAGAACCGCTTTATTATTGTTTAACTTCTTCCACCCATGTTTGATGCTAACCGAACCAGTACTGTACCAGCGAATGAAAGACTATATGGGGGGCATGAACGAGAGGGTACGGGACACATGGAGACCGCTGATTGGCTAACTATTGGAGACAGACAAGCAATGATTGGATAAGAGTATGCAAGACACTGTCACTCAAAGTATTCCTTATGCGGTGAGTACTAAAGACAGCAAATGACTGAAGATTAGAAAGCAGGAAAAACTCACTCCCTCAGATGGTAAAACAGGAGCCTAGAACTACACAACTCAAACCAGGAATCATATTCGAAGCCGCAGAGACAGGAAGGTTCTTGCTATTGGAGGACCTTTTAAACGCCACCAAAGTCAATGCCATACATTTAGCCAATGGGACACTGTTACAAGTTGCTACCAAACACGGGCAGCTATCAATCATCAAGCTCCTCTTCCGCTGTGGGGCCATGCTGGACGTGAGGGACGGCGAGGTTTGGACACCCCTGCACAGGGCAGCCTTCAGGGGCTAAGGTAGCCAGGGCCCTAATCAAGGCTAGGGCCCCCATCTACGCCCTGGATAAACACTCTATGACTGCCCTCCTCCTGGCTGCCAAGAATGACCACCTTAGTATAGACAGAGCCCTAGTGGAGGAAGAGAGAGAAGGAACCAGCAAGAGCTCAAAAAAAAACTGACCCAGACTCAAGGGTCAATCCTCCATCTTGCAGCCAGGGAAGATGACTAGAAGATGGTTGAGGTACTCCTCCAGAGTGGGGCCCCTGTGGATAACCATAAGATAAACGCCCTATTCCATGTGGTCAGCCGAGGATTTGAGAGGAACACAACCGTCACCCTGAAGGCAAGAGCCACAGTCGACCACACGATCATAGACACAGCAGTCTAGCTCAATCATGGGTCTATTCTCTGGTGCTTGGTATGTGCAGTTTACTACTGTGTTATGTTTTGGTTCTAAAGTGAACCTATTAAAACACATTTGGCTTGTCCAAACAGAACTGAACTTCTGATACTGATATTATAAACAACAGGGCATGCTCACGGTGCTCTGAGTGTGTACACCCTGGTTTCTGCTCTGTTCCCTGCTGTGAGGAAGAACCTGGATGGGGTTGTAACTGCTCTGGTGGACAGTGGGGAAGATGTCAACATGTGTGCACACTCCTCTGCTGATGTCAGCTGACCTGGGACACACTGAGACATTCAGGTAACTGACAATATACTATAAATGTGATGCTTTTTAGAAGTCATTTTTATGGTGTTTGTTCCTTAATGTTTTACATTTTTCAGAGTGCTAGCTGCCAAACAGTCCAGTGTGGGTGCTACCCTCCCAACCTCTCCTCAGCCCAACACCTGGCTGGCCAGATTGGGAGTGAGGTCATAACCCAGACCCTGCTGTAGATGGGCTCAGACCCCAACACCCCAGGGCCTATAGCCAATGCCAACATAACACGTCTACTATAGTGGGATTACAGCTAAAAGCAGGAGCTCAGGTATTAAAACATTTCCATTTGATATGAGGACATAATGAAAATGTGTTACTGTATCGCAGTGGCGACCCGTCATTAAGGGCAGAGCTAAAAATACATACATACATACATACATACATACATACATACATGTTTATACATACAACATACATACATACATACATACATACATACATACATACATACATACATACATACATACATACATACATACAGTGGGGCATACAAAAAAGTATTTAGTCAGCCACCAGTTGTGCAAGTTCTCCCACTACATACATAAACATGATACAGGCCTGTACATTTTCATCATAGGTACACTTCAACTACATGACAGACAAAATGAGCAAAAAAAAATCCAGTTCTCCCACTTAAAAAATCAGGTACACTTCAACTATGACAGACAAAATGAGAAAAAAAAATCCAGAAAATCACATTGTAGGATTTTTAATGAATTTATTTGCAAATTATGGTGGAAAATAAGTATTTTTTACCTGGGAGTATTGAAGACTCATGTTAAAAGGAACCACCAGCTTTCATATGTTCTCATGTTCTGAGCAAGGAACTTAAACGTTAGCTTTCTTACATGGCACATATAGCACTTTTACTTTTTTCTCCAACACTTTGTTTTTGCATTATTTAAACCAAATTGAACATGTTTCATTATTTATTTGATGCTAAATTGATTTGATTGATGTATTATATTAAGTTAAAATAAGTGTTCATTCAGTATTGTTGTAATTCTCATTATTACAAATAAATACATAAAATCGGCCGATTAATCGGTATCGGCTTTTTTGGGTCCTCCAATAATCGGTATCAGCGTTGAAAAATCATAATCAGTCGACCTCTAACACACACACACACAGGGCATTCGGAAAGTATTCAGGCCCCTAGACTTTTCACATTTTGTTACGTTACAGCCTTATTTTAAAATTGATTGAATAGTTTTTTCCCCTCCTCAATCTACACACAATACACCATAATGACAAAGCAAAAAAACGTTTAGACATTTTGGAAATGTATTCAAATAAAAATACATTAAATTAGTTGCAAA
This sequence comes from Oncorhynchus tshawytscha, assembly GCF_018296145.1. Taxonomy (NCBI): domain Eukaryota; kingdom Metazoa; phylum Chordata; class Actinopteri; order Salmoniformes; family Salmonidae; genus Oncorhynchus; species Oncorhynchus tshawytscha. The sequence goes on along the minus strand of NC_056429.1, from coordinate 27,414,371 downwards.
ATGAATAGGAAATATAGTCAAGACGTTGACAAGGTTATAAATAATGATTTTTAATTGAACTAATAATTGTGTCCTTCAAACTTTGCTTTTGTCAAAGAATCCTCCATTAGCATCAATTACAGCCTTACAGACCTTTGGCATTCTAGTTGTAAATTTGTTGAGGTAATCTAAAGAGATTATACCCCATGCTTCCTGAAGCACCTCCCACAAATTGAATTGGCTTGATGGGCACTTCTTACGTACCATACAGTCAAGCAGCTCCCACAACAGCTCAATAGGGTTGAGAGCTGGAGACTGTGCTGGCCACTCCATTATAGACATAATACCAGCTGACTGCTTCTTCCCTAAATAGTTCTTGCGTAGTTTAGAGATGTGCTTTGGGTCATTGCTCGGTTGTAGGAGGAAATTGGCTCCAATTAAGCGCCGTCCATAGGGTATGGCATGGCATTGCAAAATGGAGTGATAGCCTTCCTTCTTCAAGATTCATTTTATGTTATTTTAATGGACAAAACATGTACTTTTCTTTCAAAAGCAAGGACATTTCTAAGTTAAACTTTTTAACAGTAGTGTATGTATTCAGACCCTTTATGTAGTACTTTGTAGAAGCACCTTTGGCAGCAATTACAGCCTCGAGTCTTCTAGGGTATGACACTACAAGCTTGGCACACATGTATTTGAGGAGTTTCTCCCATTCTTCTCTGCAGATCCTCTCAAGCTCTGTCAGGTTGGATGGGGAGTGTTGCTGCACAACTTTTTCAGGTCTCTCCAGAGATATTCGATCGGGTTAAAGTCAGGGCTCTGCACGGGCCACTCAAGGACATTCTGAGACTTGTCCTGAAGAGTGGCTTCCGTCTGGCCACTCTACCATAAAGGCCTGATTGGTAGAGTGCTGCAGAAATGGTTGTCCGTCTGGAAGTTTCTCCCATCTCCACAGGGGAAATCTGGAGCTCTGTCAGAGTGACCACCGGGTTCTTGGTCACCTTCCTGACCAAGGCCCTTCTCCGCCGATTTCTCAGTTTGGCCTAGCGGCCAGCTCTAGGAAGAGTCTTGGTGGTTCCAAACTTCTTCCATTTAAGAATGATGTAGACCACTGTGTTCTCAGGGACTTTGAATGCTGCAGAAATGTTTTGGTACCATTCCCCAGATCTGTGACTCGACACAATCCTATCTTGGAGCTCTACGGACAATTCCGTCGACCTCATGGCTTGGTTTTGCTTTGACATACACTGTCAAATGTGGGACGTTATATAAAAACAGGTGTGTGCCCTTCTAAATAATGTCCAATCATTTGAATTTGCCACAGGTGGACTCCAATAAAGTTGTAGAAAAATCAACATGTAAAAAGAGGATGCACCTGAGCTCAATTTCCAGTCTCATAGCAAGGGGTCTGAATACCTACAGTACCAGTCAAAAGTTTAGACACACCTACTCATTCAAGGGTTTTTCTTTATTTTTACTATTTTATACATTGTAGAATAATAGTGAAGACATCAACACTATGAAATAACACATATGGAATCATGTAGTAACCAAAAAAAGTGTTGAACAAATCAAAATAATATATTTGAGATTCTTCAAAGTAAGCACCCTTTGCCTTGATGAAAGCTTTGCACACTCTTGGCATTCTCTCAACCAGCTTCACCAGGAATTATTTTACAACAACCTTGAGAGTTCCCACATATGCTGAGCACTTGTTGGCTGCTTTTCCTTCACTCTGTGGTCCAACTCATCCAAAACCATCTCAATTGGGTTAAGGTCAGGTGATTGTGGAGGCCAAGTCATCTAATGCAGCACTCCATCACTCTCCTTCTTGGTCAAATAGCCCTTACACAGCCTGGAGGTGTGTTGGGTCATCCTGTTGAAAAGCAAATGATCATCCCATCTGGTTTGCGCTTAGTGGGACTGCGTATCGCTGCAGAATGCTGTGGTAGCCATGGTGGTTAAGTGTGCCTTGAATTCTAAATAAATCACTGACAGTGTCACCAGCAAAGCACCCCCACACCTCCTCCTCCATGCTTTACGGTGGGAACCACACATGAGGAGATCATCTGTTCACCTACTCTGTCTCAAAGACACGGCGGTTTGTACCAACAATCTCATATCTGGATTCATCAGACCAAAAGACAGATTTCCACCGGTCTAATGTCCATTGCTAGTGTTTCTTGGCCCAAGCAAGTCTCTTCTTCTTATTGGTGTCCTTTAGTAGTGGTTCTTTGTAGCAATTCGACCATGAAGGCCTGATTCACGCAGTCTTCTCTGAACAGTTGATGTTGAGATGTCTGTTACTTGAACTCTGTTAAGCATTTATTTAGGCTGCAATTTCTGAGGCTGGTAAGTCTAATGAACTTATCGTCTGCAGCAGAAGTAACTCTGGGTCTTCCTTTCCTGTGGTGGTCTTCATGAGAGCCAGTTTCACCATGGCGCTTGATGCTTTTTGTGACTGCACTTGGAAGAAATTTTCAAAGTTCTTGAAATTTTCTGGATTGACTGACCTTAAAGTAATGATGGACTGTTGTTTCTCTTTGCATATTTGAGCTGTTATTGCCATAATATGGACTTGGTCTTTTACCAAATAGGGCTATCACCCCTACCTTGTTACAACACAATTGATTGGCTCAAAAGCATTAGGAAGGAAAGAAATTCCACAAATTAACCTTTAACAAGGCACACCTGTTAATTGAAGTGTATTCCAGGTGACTACCTCATGAAGCAGGTTGAGAGAATGCCAAGAGTGTGTAAGCTGTCAAGGTATTTCTGATTTTATTTTTAATAAGTTTGCAACATTTTCTAAAAACCTATTCACTTTGTATTGTGTGTAGATTGATGAGGAAAACATTTATTTAATCCATTTATTTAATCCATTTTAGAAGGCTGTAAGGTAACAAAATGTGGAAAAAGGGGTCTGAATACTTTCCGAATGCACTTTATATGTATGTTTTGTTGCCTGTTTTTCATGTTATTTTGGCATTAATACCTGTCATATCAGTTTGCAAACAATGTAAAATATATATATATAATTGAGTTAATTAAAGAAACATGGTCTCTTTTTTGCTTTCTTGAGTGAGGCAGCTCAAATGTTGTCGTTTCAGCCTAGCTCAGTGCTTTCTGTGGTGGTGGGGCAACCAGTGGAAAATATGGAGCGTAGGGGTTGGTAATGTTCTCTAGTTGCGCTGTGATTGGCTCAGTGTTCTGTCACTCATGGGGACACTGTCACCCCAAAATCTATGGGAAGAGCTCGAAAATTCAAGCCCATTGGGTGCTGCCATATAATTACATTAGAAGTGCCAATCCAAGAAGGCTCAAGGTCATTGGCCACAGATAAAATGTCAAATCACGTTATATCTACCGTAGCTTTGATTGCACTGATCATGTCAACATCATACTTTCAAAATCTTTGCTAGCAAGCTAGACAAGTAGTCATCATCCTTAATCACATCGACAATCTACAGGCAAATCCTTCTCAATCCCTGTCATATGAAGGGAAATATGTGCTCATTGGCCATTGGACATGAACATTACACAACAAGTTGGAAATCGCAAATTCAACATTGAGTGGTTTGGAAGGAATCAGTAGCTAACAGTAATCATTGCAAAGCAATCACTAGCCTGCTATTCAGTGGAGTGGGTGTGTGGTCCGAGTTCAGATTCAGGTCTCTTTTCCAAGCATAAAATGATAAACATTCAACATTGGCCATGCTGTCAATCCAGCATGTTTTCTGCTGTGTTCAAAACAACTGGAAACTCATACTTCAGTGAGTTCAAGACAACTGGGAACTCTGAAAAAAAGACACCCGACTGGGAAAATATGTTTTGAACCGTTATCCAACTCGGAATTCCTTTCTAGAGCTCCAACCGGAAGATCACTGACGTCATGATTTGACCTTATTTTCATTTTTTTTCTCAGTTGTCTTGAAAGCATCATAGATCCAGAGAATGCCAGACTTTGATGACAAAGTTTGATGACAAAATTTACCTACAAGAAGGACCACTTCAAGTGAGCACAGTACAACAAGGTGAGTCCAAAAATGTATTGTATGCTGCTGCATAAATTATGTAATATGCCATGGAGATATGTATACTGTAGCTAAGAAAGTAATACTAAGTGTATGTTGTGTAGTAAGCTGTTAGTAGCTCATGTGCCTCACCCTAATACTTTTTTCCCTTTACCCCCCTTAGCACACTGTTCTGACTTGGTGGTGCACATGTAGCCTATAGCCTGTTTTAGAGATATGTAATCATCGAATATGTGACTGACCGGCTCGATTCGGTCTTGTGTAGGTAGCAACATTTAAAATTGTGTTTTAGTAGAGACTCAGCTAGAAAAATTAATATCATACACTACAGTTGAGGAACAATGGGAAAGTAATTTGGCTTTGAAAGTTGATAAACTTGTAACCTCACTTTTGAGAAAATTGTCTTTGAATATTTTGGTAACTACTGGAGAGCTCTTCTTTGTTTGCACCCATTCGGCATCCTTCACACCCTCTTAATAGCCCCAACCATCTCTAATGGTTGATCTTAGTGTTCTGTCCTAACAGCAGTCAAGCACACAAGCTAACTGGCTAACGTTGACTAGCTTGCTAGCTACTTCCAGACAATGAGAGAACAGCTCACTGACCATTTTACTCGCCCTAGCAGAGCTGGTTAGGTTGTTTTTATGTTATCTAGAGAGTGGTGACTGCAACTGTTTTGCTGGCAACAATTTACTATTTTTTTTTGCCCACGTTTACTGACACCGACCATACTCAACCGGTGTTGAGTGTTCATAAATGTGTCAATTATTCAGCGCTCTGGCACACTCAGATGAGAGTGCTCTGAAATCAGAGTAGATAACCAGAGCAAATTTACCAGCTTCGTCGATTAACAGTTGCAGTGACATTCTATTGAAATGTTTACTTGCATAGTGTAGTCTTTTGTTAAGACATGTAGCTAGCTAGGTAAACAATGAACCATAATACCAACTCATGACATTACTACCCTGCATGATTATGCAGGTAGCCAACCAACCAGGTTCAATGTTAGCTATCTAACATTAGGCTATAACTAGCAAAGCAATTGGCTCTGACATACAAATAATATTACTACACAGATCATACACGTAACGTTAGCTAGCGAGCCAGCTAATGTTAGCTAGCTAGATAACAGTACACTTTAACTTGAAATGAAAACGACTTTGTCAAAAATGTAATACATGTCAAATGTAATTTCAAAATGTAGCTAGCTGGACTGGATGGATGCTTCTCCCTGTCACGGATGCCATGGTTGCCTTTAGTTTGAAGATGTAATCCAGAGACAGGTTTTCTCACCATCTCCTTAGCTATCATAATCTAATTTCACTGATTTTCAAAACTCGGTCCTCCAGAAAGTGGAGAGCATATATATATATATATATATATATATATACATATACATACATATACATATACATATACATATATATACATATATATACATATATATACATATATATACATATATATACATATATATATATATATATATATACACACATACATATACACACAGACATATCATTTTGATTTAAAAAAAAAGTTTGTTCAAATGGCTCTCCTGTGAAGTAGTGACACGCGACATACGTCTAGTTTCCTGAAACAAGTCACATTTTGTAAGAGCTTTCATTGTCTGCTTACATAGGTGGCAGGTAGCCTACTGGTTAGAGTGTTGGACTAGTAACTGAAAGGTTGCAAGATTGAATCCCCGAGCTCACAAGGTAAAGATCTGCCGTTCTGCACCTGAACAATACAGTTAACCCACTGTTCCTAGGCAGTCATGGAAAATAAATAAAAATTCTTAACTGACTTACCTAGTTAAATAAAGGTAAAATAAATAAGCCCCCTTTATTTATCCTACGGTTCTGATTGGTGTACATGGAGAATACTTTAAGAGCGGCCCATGTTCGGAATTCTTTCGCTGTACATTTCAAAAGTGCTGGACAAATAGTTATTGACTAAGTCTGTGCTAGCTCGCTCAAGAATGTCTTAATCGAAAATACAGGGTGCCTCTTATCCACCCCTCGTCCCCTTATGTACATCTCAATTGTCAGTAGAAATGCAATTTGTTTTAAGCAAGTCAGCCCTATCAGCTATGTTTAAAAAAAAGGAAGTTAATGAGGCTGAATGAACTGTTTCGCTGCCAGACAAGGCTCCTCTGAATGCCAAGAGTAGCAGTGGTAAGGATTAATTCCATGATGCTGAAAAGAAAGCTCTGCTGTTGGGACAGCTTTATGTAGGCCCTAACAGTTTGTGGGAACCGTTTAAGTGCTGTATAGTATAGTTACAGTATTGTTTACTGTTGTGTAGTGGCTTGTCTGGCATGCATCATAAACGTTTTGGGGGAGTTTTCCCCACCAAGATTTACATGCTAAAATCACCACTGCTGTGAGATCTGGAACTAGCACACATTCCTCTCATTACTTTTATCAAGCTCCAGTTTAACATAAGAATATCCCTCCTCTTCTCTCAGGTGAATGCAGCCTCCCAGTCTGGCCTAACCCCCCCCTCCACATAGCCAGCCAAAATGGCCACCCAGACACAGTGAGCCAGCTCCTGAAGGACCAGGCAGACCCAGGGGCCAGAGATAGGCAGGGCCTCCCTACAATTGGCAGCTACCACCCAAAGAGAGGGGGCTGTGGTAGGACTACTTATTTTAGCTGGGGCAGACCCCAATGCCACTGTTACGAATCCCTTTTGGCCCGACAGTCTAGGGGGGATGGTAATGAGACCCGTAACATAACTCATGCAAATTATAATTGTGACAAAGTAAAAGTGTGAACGAAATAACCACGACAACTGAAATTATACCGTCAAACTCAGGGTTTATTGTAAAAAACACGGTAATGGGGGGAGCAGGAAAAGGGGCTGAGTTGGACCCAAGGAAAGAAACAATAAGCATCCAAAACACCCCTAAGCTAGACTAGCCTAATTTAACAGCTAACTAACTAACCAAAAATACAGTGGGTGGTCCGCCCAGTTCTAACTAGTGTTTTTAACAAAGTCTACCTACGGGTAGTGTATGCCCATGGGCGATTTGTCTTGGTTTCCCCTTTTCCCACCAGCAATCAAACAAACACCATAACCAAAAACAATACTCACAGGAGATGACAAAGTGATTTGGAGGTGCTCAAACAAAAGAGAGGTTAAGACACAGAGAGAGTGAAACAGAGATCTACATACATGGCATTTACAGAGAGATTGAGCTCTAGAGCAAACAACTGATGGGGTTTTTAAACCAAGGGAAAGGAACTGTGATAGGGTAGGAAAAAGGAGGAGGTGTGTCTTCTGATTGATTGTTGACTGATTGGGGAGTGATGATGTTCACCTGTGAGGGGAGAAGGAGAGAAAAGAAACACAGGATACACACACAGGATACTTGTATCCGTAACACTCCCACCCTTAAAAGAGCAACCCTAGGGGGGGATTGCGACCACAGTATTAATGAATACTCACAACAAAGCAACAACCTTGCAAAACATACAACAATCATTTTCACACACGAGACAAAGCATCTGCCAACACATTATCAGAACCCTTTATGTGGCGGATCTCCAAATTATAATTTTGTACAATCAGCGCCCAACGCATAAGGCGCTGGTTCTGGTTGTACATTCGGTGGAGAAAAACTAAGGGGTTATGGTCAGTATATACAATCACGGGTAGGGCACTGGAACCAATATATACTTCAAAGTATTGCAGAGCCAACAAAGCAAGAGCTTCTTGTTCTATTGTCGCATAGTTTGTTTGACATTTATTACATTTACGGGAAAAATAACAAACGGGATGATCCACTCCACTCTTGTCCTGCTGCAGTAGAACAGCACCAGCACCTCTGGCACTAGCATCTACCTCAAGTTTGAACGGTTGTTCAAAATCTGGAGCAGCAAGTACAGGTGTACTATATAAGAGTGCTTTCGCTGATTCAAAAGCTCTTACAATCAGGGGACCACACAAATGATCTAGCCGGACTAAGCAAATCGGTCAATGGAGCAACTACCGCAGAGAAATTTTTACAGAAGCTACGGTAGTAGCCAACCATCCCTAAAAAGCGGTGTAGCTCTCGTCTGGTGGTAGGTGCAGGGAATGCAGTTATAGCCAAGACCTTGGCATCAACAGGGCGCACCTGTCCATGGCCAACCTCTTTACCGAGATAGGTAACAGTAGCCTTCCCAAACTCGCACTTTGCCAAGTTCAGGGTTAGAGAAGCAGCTGCCAACCGTTCACATACTACCCTTAGCGAGTCAACATGATCTGACCACTCAGACGAATAAATCACTAGGTCATCAAGGTATGCACTACAATTAGGAACGCCAGCTAATACAGAGTTAACCAGTCGTTGGAAGGTGGCTGGTGCATTTCGCATCCCAAAAGCCATGACTGAGTACTATAGGAAGTTGTCTGGGGTCACAAAGGCAGAAATCTCAGAAGCACGTGAAGTTAACGGAACCTGCCAGTAACCTTTTAAGAGGGCTAACTTAGTTACATACTTAGCAGCACCAATAGTGTCGATACAGTCGTCCAGTCGGGGTAACGGGAACGAATCTGGCATTGTGACAGAATTTACCTTTCAACAATCCGTACATAACCTGGACGTACCATCAGGTTTAGGAACTAGAATGCAAGGAGAACTCCAAGGGCTTGAACTTGGCTTAGCCAGGTCATTCTCCAACAAATATCTCACCTCATCCCTCATTATCTTCCTCTTGGAAGCGTTGATACGATATGGGTGTTGCTTGATAGGTGTAGCATTTCCAACATTAATGTCATGTTCCAACACATTGGTGCGAGTAGGAACGTCATTAAAGAGACATGGAAAACTGTAGTAGCCTCACAATATCATTGGCCTGTCCATCCGTTAAATGAACCAGACAGGATAGACAGCAGCATTTCTGAGTTGGGCAATCTAACACACTGCTGCTGAGTATTGCGCAACTCCAAGCCATCAACATCATCAATATGACAGTCCACTATCATAGCAGTAGTAGCAGAGGAGACAGCAGTACCTTCCTCTGTTTTTGAACTCTCTAACTGTGTGATGGGTCGGGTGTGGTAAGCTTTCAACATGTTAATGTGACACACACGAGATTGGTGTTGTCTATCAGGAGTTGGAAGCACATAGTCAGTTTCACTTATTTTATTTTCAATTAAATAAGGACCAGAGAAACGAGCTGACAGTGAAGATCCTGGAACAGGTAATAACACCAGTACTTGGTCACCTGGCTGTAGTGGACGAGAAACAGCCTTTATCATAGTGTCTTTTCATGCTCCTCTGTGAGGAAGACAGAGCTTCCTTTGCGAGAGCACAAACTTGGTGTAGGCGCTCACGAAAGCGACTAACGTAGTCCAACACATTCTCATCTCTGGTACACAACTCTTGGGACAAGAACTGTTCTTTAAGGACTTTCATTGGTCCTCTCACTGTGTGACCAAACACCAGTTCAGCCGGGCTGAAACCTAGGGACTCCTGCACAGTTTCACGAGCAGCAAACAAAACTAGAGGAACTCCCTCATCCCAATCTTTCTCAGATTCCAAACAATATTTACGTAGCATAGACTTCAGTGTCTGATGCCATCTTTCAAGCGCACCCTGAGACTCTGGGTGATAGGCGCTTGACACACGGTGCATAATTGACAAGGATTTTAACACCTGCTTGAAGAGCTTGGATAGGAAATTGGTACCTTGATCGCTTTGTACCACCTTAGGTAACCCGAATGTCGTGAAGAATTTTATTAAGGCTTTACTCACTACCGGGGCTGTAATCCTTCTCAGAGGAATGGCCTCGGGGTATCTTGTAGCCATACACATTATCGTTAACAAAAACTGGTTACCCGATTTTGTCTTCGGTAACGGTCCGACACAATCAACCACCACATGCTCGAATGGTTCACCTGTAACAGGTATGGAACAAAGAGGAGCGGGAGGAATAACCTGATTTGGTTTTCCTGTTATCTGACATGTGTGGCATGTCCGACAGAACTGAGCCACATCTTGTTTTAAACCCGGCCAAAAGAAATGTCGAAGGATCCGATCATAAGTTGTGATTCCTAAATGACCAGACCACTGGTGATCATGAGCAAGGGATAACACATTTTGTCAAAAGGCTGTAGGAATCACTATTTGGTAAACAGAATTCCAATCTCCATCAACATGGGATTTCCATTTACGCATGAGGAGATTACCATCAATGAAGTAAGCCACGTTCTTCTTCTTCACATCTTCCAATGAGACAACACTAGAAAAACATTTAGCAAGCTTGTTGTCAACCTTTTGGTTAGCAATCAGCTGCTCACGAGTGACTGGTAACTGTATTGCCTCAGCAATAAGTTCAACGTTCTTTGATTCTTTCCTGGGCTGTTTGTCAGAGGTGATCAGCTTCTCAGAGGTATCACACAATCCATCTTCTTGATCAACCTCTTTGAACAGAACAGTGTTCGACAAATCACGTCACCCTCTTGTAGTGCCTGAGCACGAGTGACAGCACATGCGGGGAACACATGTGGATAACTCTGTGCCAACTCATTAGAGAGAGTGGTCACCTTTATCCAATACGGGTACTACCTTTCCTCCGGCAATATCGTTACCCATTATAAAGGTCACACCTTTCACTGGCAACATAGGACGTACCCCCACTCTGAATATTCCACTGATTTACTCAGAGTGTACTTTCACAAAGTGCAATGGCACAAAACCCATTTCAATACCCTGCACTAACACACTGGAACCACAGTATGTATCGTCAGTTAAGGGCAACACAGACAATATGAACGACTGCGCAGCACCAGTATCTCGAAGGATTTTAACCGGTCGCTGAGACGCTTCGTCATTCGTTAGGGACACAAACCCCTCGAAAATGAATGGTTCATAACTGCGGTCGGGGACTGAGACTTTCAAACTACAGTTACCCTGAGGCACCTGTTTTGTTGCAGACCTCTCAACCGTACGAATTAGAGCAACACCTGTTGGTGGCTTGGCACGAAGAGGCATCCCTTGTTTGCATTTAAGCTGGAAGCAATCATTAATCATATGTCCTACTTTATGACAATAGAAACAGGGACGCTCATTCTTCTGGCGTGCTTGATATACTACTGCTGGCCGACTAGGGCTAAAGGTAGGAAACTCAGTGGCTCTACTCTCAGTTTGAGCCGAAAACACTCGTGCGTCAACACAAACTCGTCTGCCAACACAGACGCTTCTGCCAGGGAGGATACTTTCTGTTCGTTTAGGTAAACTACAATGCGTTCGGTAAGCAATTTTTAAACTCTTCCAACAAGATTAACTCACGGAGAGAGTTGAAATCAGTTACCTTACTAGCAGCATGCCATTTATCAAACAGATTTCCCTTGTCTCTAGCAAATTCCACATAAGTCTTACTAGAAGACTTTCTATGAGACCTAAATCTCTGTCGGTATGCCTCAGGCACAAGCTCATAGGCACGAAGAACAGTAGCTTTGACCACTTCATAATTCAAACGGTCCTCCAGAGGTAGCGCTGACAACCTCTTGGGCTTTACCAGTTAATTTACACTGAAGTAATAGGCACCATACCTCTTCAGGCCATTTCAATGCTACGGCTATACGCTCAAATACACAAAAATAGGAGTCAACCTCTGACTCTCTGAACAAAGGTACTAAGGCAATCTGCCTACTAATGTCAAACGTGTTTGAGGACACAGCAGGTGAGGACGGCTCACAAACAGGCACAGTAGGACCGGAGGCTAGCCTTGCTGTCTCTGCCTCCAGTTCCATCTGGCGCATTTTGAACTCCAACTGCCTTTGTTCTCGTTCTTTTTCTGCCTCAATTTTACACATCTCCAACTGGAGAGTCTCTCGCCTAATTTGGGCTCTCTTCCACCTCCAGTTGGAACTGTGCTAAACGGACATCCCTTCTGGCATCACCATTTGACAGTGGGGTGAGTGGATCAAAACGGGATAATGTGGCTGGTGTTTTAGCCTCTCCCTCATTATCAGACACCAATGGGCTTACAGGAGCAGCAACATCCCCTACAGGGGTAGACTCAGGCAGCGGTAACACAAGCACCTGCTCTTCCAACAATACATTTAACACCAGCTTTTTAACCTCCGACTTAACTACATTCTGTGGAATCGATACTGAATAATGGTCAGCCAAGGTCATTAAATCAACTCTACGACATTTATCAAAAACCTCCCACGAAGGGTTATCCAAAAAGGATTTCAAATCAAAAGTAGTCATTTTACACTACTTCACAAGTGCCAAAGAAAATAGCAAACACTAATGCTACTTCAGCTATGACGCTCAACACTGAACTATCCCACTACAACAATCTGCATGAGCGGCATGGGTGTCAGTTATGACATATCCTGGGACCTCTCGCAAATCCCGGACGAGCCCCCACTTATGTTACGAATCCCTTTTGGCCCGACAGTCTAGGGGGGGGATGGTAATGAGACCCGTAACATAACTCATGCAAATTATAATTGTGACAAAGTAAAAGTGTGAACGAAATAACCACGACAACTGAAATTATACCGTCAAACTCAGGGTTTATTGTAAAACACACGGTAATGGGGGGAGCAGGAAAAGGGGCTGAGCTGGACCCAGGGAAAGAAACAATAAGCATCCAAAACACCCCTAAGCTAGACTAGCCTAATTTAACAGCTAACTAACCAAAAATACAGTGGGTGGTCCACCCAGTTCTAACTAGTGTTTTTAACAAAGTCTACCTACGGGTAGTGTATGCCCATGGGCGACTTGTCTTGGTTTCCCCTTTTCCCACCAGCAATCAAACAAACACCATAACCAAAAACAATACTCACAGGAGATGACAAAGTGATTTGGAGGTGCTCAAACAAAAGAGAGGTTAAGACACAAAGAGAGAGTGAAACAGAGATCTACATACATGGCATTTACAGAGAGATTGAGCTCTAGAGCAAACAACTGATGGGGTTTTTAAACCAAGGGAAAGGAACTGTGATAGGGTAGGAAACAGGAGGAGGTGTGTCTTCTGATTGATGATTGATTGTTGACTGATTGGGGAGTGATGATGTTCACCTGTGAGGGGAGAAGGAGAGAAAAGAAACACACACAGGATACACACACAGGATACTTGTATCCGTAACAGCCACCAACAGGGAGAAGACACAATTACACTTGGCAGCCATGGAGGGGAGAGCGGATGCCATGTCGATGCTATTGGTGGAGTAGTCAAAGGGAGGGGCCAAAGATATGGACGGCTCCAATCCTCTCCACTACGCTTCGGCTAACATGCTGACCACACCGACCATGTTGCATGCGCGAAAATAAATCTACACATGTTTTGTGTGACTGAAAATGGGTCAAAATTCTACAAAGATCCAGGGAAAAAAAGTACCTTGTGCATTTCAGGTAAAATAACAACTCAATGTTTATATCCCAGGACAATAATTTCATCCAAACTGCTCGAGCGAGTCAACGAGCGTCTGCATAGCCAGGCGCTAAAATCAAACTTGGTTCTATTTTTTTTTATTTTTTTTATTTAACATTTGGGGCACTGCCTCTCCAATCTCCTCATTGGTTTTTATAAGCATATACACATGTGGGTGATTGAAAGCTGAACTGAGGTCCATACTCCAATCCACTTTGTGGTAATGCACCTTAAAGTTGGATGCCAAACCCAATATAAAGTCCACAGAAGAAGAACACAAAGAAGAAGAAGTAGACTGGAGTAGAGATTACTAGAAACTATAGTGAACAAAAATATAAACGCAACATGTAACAATTTAAAAGATTTTACAAAGTTATAGTTCATATAAGGAAATCAGTCAATTTAAATAACTTTATTGGGCCCTAATCTATGGATTTCACATGACTGGGAATACAGATACGCATCTGTTGATCGCAGATACCTTTAAGAAAAGGTAGGGGCACGGATCAGAAAACCAGTCAGTGTCTGGTGTGCCTCATGCAGCACGACACATCTCCTTCGCAAATTTGTGCACAACATTTAAGAGAAATATGCATTTTGTGCATATGGAAAATATCTGATATTTTATTTCAGCTCATGCAACCAATACTTTACATGTTCTGTTTATATTTTTGTTCAGTGTAACTAGGTTTCCCCTTTCATCTGTGGATGAATTGTCGGAGTAGAGAACACAGGATTTTGTGTGACTGAAAATGGGTCAAAATTCTACAAAGATCCAGGATAAAAAGTACCTTGTGCATTTCAGGTAAAATAACAACCCAATGTTTATATCCCAGGACAAATTAGCTAGCAACAGCAAGCTAGCTAGATAAATGTCCATGAATGTTTAATGTGTTTCGACATGTCCCTAAATTGATATAGTTGGTTCAGGGTTCGTTTTGATATTTCAATCTATCTGTCCTGATCCTGTCCTGTGTGGATGATGGGAAAAAAATCAGTGGGTAAAAATAATGCGATTGGACCGCAGCCCTGGAGCGAGTTTGTCTCTTTCGCGTTACATGACATGGCTAGACAATTACATTACATTTTTTTGACATCTTGCTGGTTAGCTAGTGTGCTGCACCCAAATGGCTAGGAACGAAGAGAAATCAAATCAAAGTTTATTTGTCACGTGCACAGAATACAACAGGTGTAGACCTTACAGTGAAATGCTTACTTACAGGCTCTAATCAATAGTGCAAAAAAGGTATTAGGTGAACAATAGGTAAGTAAAGAAATAAAACAACAGTAAAAAGACAGGCTATATACAGTAGCGAGGCTATAAAAGTAGCGAGGCTACATACAGACACCGGTTAGTCAGGCTGATTGAGGTAGTACATAGATATGGTTAAAGTGACTATTCATCAGAGAGTAGAAGTAGCGTAAAAGAGGCATTGGAGGGTGGTGGGTCAGTGCAGATAGCCAGGTTAGCCAATGTGCGGGAGCACTGGTTGGTCGGCCCAATTGAGGTAGTATGTACATGAATGTATAGTTAAAGTGACTGCATATATGATAAACAGAGAGTAGCAGCAGCGTAAAAAGAGCGGTTGGGGGGGGAGGCATACAATGCAAATAGTCCGGGTAGCCATTTGATTACCTCTTCAGGAGTCTTATGACTTGGGGGTAAAAACTGTTGAGAAGCCTTTTTGTCCTAGACTTGGCACTCCGGTACCGCTTGCCATGCGGCAGTAGAGAGAATAGTCTATGACTGGTGTGGCTGGGGTCTTTGACAATTTTTAGGGCCTTCCTCTGACACCGCCTGGTACGCACTACCCTCTGTAGTGCCTTGCGGCCAGAGGCTGAGCAATTGCCGTACCAGGCAGTGATGCAACCAGTCAGGATGCTCTCGATGTTGCAGCTGTAGAACCTTTTGAGGATCTAAGGACCCATGCCAAATCTTTTTAGTTTCCTGGGGGGAATAGGCTTTGTCGTGCCCTCTTCGCGACTGTCTTGGTGTGTTTGGATCATTCTAGTTTGTTGTTGATGTGGACACCAAGGAACTTGAAGCGCTCAACCTGCTCCACTATAGCCCCGTCGATGAGAATGGGGGCGTGCTCGGTCCTCCTTTTTCTGTAGTCCACAATCATCTCTTTAGTCTTAGTTACGTTGAGGGATAGGTTGTTATTCTGGCACCACCGGGCCAGGTCTCTGACCTTCTCCCTATAGGCTGTCTCTTCGGTGATCAGGTCTACCACTGTTGTGTCGTCTGCAAACTTAATGATGGTGTTGGAGTCGTGCCTGGCCATGCAGTCATGGGTGAACAGGGAGTACAGGAGGGGACTGAGCACGCACCCCTGGGTAGCTCCAGTTTTGAGGTTCAGCGTGGCAGATGTGTTGTTAACTACCTTCACCACCTGGGGACGGCCTGTCAGGAAGTCCAGGATCCAGTTGCAGAGGGAGGTGTTTAGTCCCAGGATCCTTAGCTTAGTGATGAGCTTTGAGGGTACTATGGTGTTGAACGCTGAGCTGTAGTCAATGAATAGCATTCTCACATAAGTGTTCCTTTTGTCCAGGTGGGAAAGGGCAGTGTGGAGTGCAATAGAGATTGCATCATCTGTGGATCTGTTTGGGTGGTATGCAAATTGGAGTGGGTCTAGGGTTTCTGGGATAATGGCGTTGATGTGAGCCATTACCAACCTTTCAAAGCACTGTAGTCATTTAGGCAGGTTGCCTTTGTGTTCTTGGGCACATGGACTATGGTGGTCTGCTTGAAACATGTTGGTATTACAGACTCAATCAGGGACATGTTGAAAATGTCAGTGAAGACACCTGCCAGTTGGTCAGCACATGCCCAGAGCACACGTCCTGGTAATCCTTCTGGCCCTGCAGCCTTGTGTATGTTGACCTGCTTAAAGGTCTCACTCACGTCAGCTACGGAGAGTGTGATCACACAGTCGTCCGGAACAGCTGATGCTCTCATGCATGCCTTAGTGTTGCTTGCCTCGAAGCGAGCATAGAAGTGATTTAGCTCGTCTGTTTAGGCTCGTGTCACTGGGCAGCTCGCGGCTGTGCTTCCTTTTGTAGTCTGTAATAGTTTGCAAGCCCTGCCACATAAGACGAGCATCGGAGCCGGTGTTGTATGATTCAATCTTAGCCCTTTAGAAACAACCGGGAAAATAAAATAAAGATATGGCAAGTGGCAATCACCTTTCAATTGATTGTCTATTCAGTTTGTCTTAATTTTAGCTAATGGTACACGTTAAATGGCTCTCTGCAGGGCTGGTTAGACTTCTATCAAGATAACGTAATTTACCTCTAAGGCAATATTGTTACTAGCCAATATAGATTATAGAAAACACAAAGCTCACTCATTTCAGTTTTTTGTCCCAGCACACCCACTGCATTGGTTATCAGCTAGCCTGTCTTACAAAACATGCGAATTACATTATATCTTGTCCACGGCGTTACGTTCAGCTTTAGTATTTTTCAACGCCCTGCATCTTTCTATTCATCCTCCAAAATATGATATTACCCCTGATTTTGTTAAGTTAATGGCTTCAAAATACTTTCGTTAAATCGCCAAAGTAAAGATGTTGCGAGAGTTAGCTACCAACTTAGACCACTGCTCCCGAGTGGCGCAGCAGTCTAAGGCACTGCATCTCAGTGCAAGAGGCGTAACTACAGTCCCTGGTTCGAAACCAGGCTATATCACATCCGGCCGTGATTGGGAGTCCCATAGGGCAGCGCACAATTAGCCCAGCGTCGTCTGGGTTTGGCCGAGGTAGGCCGTCATTGTAAATAACAATTTGTTCTTAATTAAATAAATTTTAGGAGAACATTTAAAAAAGGGTCCGATCCTTAATTAACAACTTAATTACACCGTTACATGTGCAATAAGTTTAACATTCACCTTCCGCTACAATTTCTGTCAAGCCGTCTACGCATACAGTTTGACACATATGTTCGATAAATCGAACAGTACGCACTGCCACACCACACAGTACGCACTGCAACTGCCTCTGCAACACAATGCTGCAAGGCAAACGCAGTGTTCCATTGGATGCGCGCTGGGTTGGATGCGCGCTGTGTTAAGAAGCAGTGCGGCTTGGTTGGGTTGTGTATCGGAGGACGCATGACTTTCAACCTTCGTCTCTCCCGAGCCCGTACGGGAGTTGTAGCGATGAGACAAAATAGTAGCTACTAAAAAAAACAATTGGATACCACGAAATTGTGGAGAAAACGGGGTAAAATTCTATATGTAAAAAAACTATTTTCAGCCATGGGCTGAATGTTTTATCTTGAGCAGATGGTTGGGGGGCTGGAACACAATTACAAGTCATTTGTAGACTGCAAATTGACTGCAACAAGCACAAACAGATATATTTGACTAAAACATAAATCATACCAAACCTAGCCCACATTTGCATATTATCATGTATCTCTCTAATTATGCGTGGAAATACTTGGGAGCTGATTTCCTGGTGTTATTAAAGTTTATGTCCATAAATGAAAATTCTGAATACTTGGAGGGGAAAATACAACCACTGCCTGTTGGGGAACCCTGCCCTAGGGGGTAGCTGGGCCTAGTACAGGCAGTGTGGTCCCCTGGTCTTCTGGGCCCAGTGATGCTAGGCTTAGCAGCACAGACAGCTTAGCTGCTGCTGCAACAGTCAAGTTTAGTGGATGCAGGGAGAAAACAGAGACGCACTGACACATGTACTGCCAGTTTATTGATATTTCAGCTTTACATTGTATATGTACAATTAACCCTTAGGATGGGTTGGGGTGAATCCAGGTGAAAGCTATGATCTCTTATTGATGTCACTTGTTAAATCCACTTCATCAGTGTATATGAAGGGGAGGAGACAGGTTAAATGACTTTTTAAGCCTCAAGATAATTGAGACATGGATTGTGTATGTGTGCCATTCAGAGGGTGAATATGTAAGTGCTTTTGAATGGGGTATGGTAGTAGGTGCCAGGCGCACCAGTTTGTGTCAAGAACTACAACGCTGCTGGGTTTTTCACGCTGAACAGTTTCGCATGTATATCAAGAATTGTCCACCACCCAAAGAACATCCAGCCAACTTGACTCAACTGTAGGAAGCATTGGAATCAACATAGGCCAGCATCCCTGTGGAAAGCTTCCAACACCTTGTAGAGTCCATGCCCTGACAGATTAAGTCTTCTGAGGGAAAAAGGGGGTGCATCTCAATATTAGGAATGTGTTCCTATTGTTTGGTATACTCAGTGTATATTTGCAATATAAGTAGTTAGGCTTTCATAAAGTATTACGCGCCAATGGTCCTATTAGACCTTTATTCAGTAATCTTTCTTCTTTATCTAATGTGTTTATTCATTCAGAACTAGGATGTTGCTAGGCCCAGCACAGGCAGTGTGGTCCCCTGGTACCAGTACTGTGGGAAATAATGCTAAGGCTTAGCAGAGATAGCTCAGAGGTGAGTGGAGGTAAGAAAACACAGATGTACTGCCAGTTCCTTCAAGTGGAACTGACAGCGTTTTAGCAGCATGGAATTTTATTAAAATCTGTTCATATACACCCCCAGGAAGAATATGAAAGCTTTTTATCTTTTACAAGCGAGCACTTATATATGGTCATTTTCACAAGTTCAAATAATGTTTGGGAATGACGTATAGTAAGGCATTTGTGACATTTCTATAGCAATATAGAGTGGGAAAACGGCCATGCCTTTGGACAATTAATAGACACTGCAGTAAATAAAACATCTGTCTTGTCCAGGACCGTAATCTATGCAGACCAGTGCGCCGTAGCCAATGAGAGATACAGTAGGTCTATATACAAATAAGCCATAGCCATCATTCACTTTGAACTAGACTGTGTTTACAGGCAGTAGCAGCAGCACAACTTTAGATCATTAGAATGCCTTCACTAAAAGCCACAAAATACACCTCAATGGATTTCTGCAAATATGTAAATACCACAGGAGTCCTCTTACATTTGAGAATTTCACAATCCTATTGATCAAACAACCATAAAAAGGTATGCCCTCTCCCTCAGTTGCCGATACACATCAACAACAAGATCAACAACTAATGCTAGCTAGTGGGAGATGAGAGATAACCTAAAAAGGTAACATGAGATAAACCCACTCAAACCTTTTCAGCTAGTTGGCCATCAAATTTTAACTGATAAACGATAGGAAATAGTAGCATGCTCGCTCTTCTGCAGCTTGCCTGCCAATGCATGCTTCTCCTTAACCACGTCTTGACGACTGAATGGGAACTTGCCTGCCTGCCCATTTAATCGATGCCAAATACATTTGATTGACAAGTAAGAGATATGCTAACTACTGATAACAGTCAAGTGCAGCATAGCTAGCAAAGCAATTCACATTTCTTGCTAGCTAACCAAATGACACCTGCATCTCTAGCTGTAGCCACCGAAAAACGATATGAGGGGAAAAGTCGATCACTCACCCACTCCTCCAATGACATGATATCCAACCAGCAGCTAGCTTGCTAATTAAATAGCTATCTACATAAATAGATACGCTAGCCCGGGAGCGTCAAACTCAATCAGCGCACGACCATTAAAAATAAATATTTAACAAAATTCGCGGGCCAAACATGACCTATTTGTTTTTACAAACATGCAACTGCGACCCAAACTGGCCATTGTTTTATTAGAACAAATATGGCCCTTTATAATGTCCACCTATGTGCATAGGATGCTGTATATAACATTGTAAGATATTAAAACAAGAGATAAATAATATTTGTCCAGCCTTTGCTGCTATGTTTGCATAATATGCTGCGACCCTAATCAAACGTATTTAATAACTCTAAATAACAAAAATGTAGGTATACGTTGTGGTAACATTTAAACTTAAAGCGTGTCAAATTGCTTTGCACTGCATGGATCACTGGTGTGGTTGAATGCAGCATTGCTGTATGGTGCAATCCAAATGTATTGTAGTTGAGTAGCCAGCCTAGGCTACTGCTCAAATGTTGCTTTAATTGGCCTACGTGTTTCTTCGTTGCATTGTGTTTTGTTTCAGGTTTTGTTTTTGGGTTATTAATTGTCAAACTTTAAAACCCGAAGCCAGGCGGCAACATTTTAGAAGCCTAGCTAGGATTGTGGCATGTCTGCACACTTTCCCTCTGTCCCTCTGCTGCGCGCGGTAAACAGGACAGATGAAAGCAGCGCAATTGAAGATGAATTCACAGATAGATCGCATCAGGCTGTAATTTCTTAAAGTAGATGACTCAATTGTTGACTCATTTATACTCGCTTGTTTGTCCTATTCGGCACACAGGCCTTTTGTTTGACACGCGCCTTTATAGAGTGATAAATGACGCTGGCTCATCTAACCAATAGGCGGCGTTATCACCGGTCCTAGGTTGGTAACTGTTCTGTAAAGCAATAGAGAGAGTTGAGTTTTGGTCTCCATGATAGATAGTGGTCGTGCTCAACATATTGAAACTGAAACAGCGCATCCCAAATGGGTCGAAAACGCAAACAATGTAGCAGTGCCAAAAATGGCCTTGCTGTGTACAGTACGTCATGGAATTTTGAGTCAAATATAACCTATTTATAAATTACAATTTATACCTCTTATAAATTGGTTTTGAAGCATAAACTGGGAATTTGATATTTTTGACTGATATTATGATTGTCTGCTTCATATCTGCAAAGGAGTTTAAACGCTGTCAGTTCCACTTTAAGATAGATGCAGTGCATTCAGAAAGTATTCAGACCCCTTGACTTTTTCCACATTTTGTTACATTACAACCTTATTCTAAAATTGAATAAATATTTTTTTTTCTTCATCAATCTGCACACAATACCCCATAATGACAAAGCAAAAACAGGTTTTTAGAAATCTTCTCTGATTGTTTGATTAGGACACAAACAATAAGTGGAACAGATGATCTGCAGAGAAGATTCTGAGAATCTGATGGTCTATATTAGCGATAACTCTCAGGTTATGGCTTCTGTATAATTTGTTGCGTAATCAGTCTTTACCACATCCAGCAGCTCTATGCAACTGACACCTCGCTGTGGAGAAAATACATGCTGACTCTGTTAGCCAGACTGCTTATTCATATACAGAACTCAGAGCCTTGATGATGCACAGCCCACTGGCATACCCTCGCCCCACCCCCGCCCGTGACACTTCTGGGAAGCAGAGGCGTGTTATAGCCCAGAGAGGTTAGGAACCCAGAACAGGGTCTCTGGTTAGGCTGACATGGTGGTGGCAAGGTGCCCTTTTAGTCAGAGCACAGTCACAGCAGATCCTGTAACCTGTATGCTGGGTTACCCTCTATACAGCAGCCCTGAGAAATAGGATGCTATTTTGCATGTAGTCTATAGATTTGTGTCAGTCAACAAAAATTTGGTTTGGTTACTGGCCATCCAGGTTAGGGGGAGGGTTTGGCCAGGGGGCTTTCCTTGGCTCATCACGCTCTAGCGACTCCTTGTGGCAAGCTGGGTGCCTGCAGTTGAATAGTGTTTCCTCTGACACATTGATGTGGCTCACTTCTGGGTTAAGCGAGCAGTGTGTTAAGAAGTTGGCGGCCAGGTGGGTCATGTTTCGGAGGACGCATGTTTTGACATTTACCTCTCCTGAGCTCATTGAGGAGTTGCAGAAATGAGACAAGGTCGTAACTAGCAGTGGGAGAAAATGTGGTAAAATTAAAGACAATAAATATATACTGTATGGTCTGTTTTGTAATGAGATTGGCTTTGTATCATAGCACACAGTGCATAGAATCCCATTGCCACAGACATTAGGCTACAATGTTGCCACATCACTTAATCTACATACAGTGGGGCAAAAAAAGTATTTAGTCAGCCACCAATTGTGCAAGTTCTCCCACTTAAAAAGATGAGAGAGGCCTGTAATTTTCATCATAGGTACACTTCAACTATGACAGACAAAATGGAGAGAATAAAATCCAGAATATCACATTGTAGGATTTTGAATGAATTTATTAGCAAATTATGGTGGAAAATAAGTATTTGGTCACCTACAAACAAGCAAGATTTCTGGCTCTCACAGACCTGTAACTTCTTCTTTAAGAGGCTCTTCTGTCCTCCACTCGTTACCTGTATTAATGGCACCTGTTTGAACTTGTTATCAGTATAAAAGACACCTGTCCACAACCTCAAACAGTCACACTACAAACTCCACTATGGCCAAGACCAAAGAGCTGTCAAAGGACACCAGAAACAAAATTGTAGACCTGCACCAGGCTGGGAAGACTGAATCTGCAATAGGTAAGCAGCTTGGTTTGAAGAAATCAACTGTGGGAGCAATTATTAGGAAATGGAAGACATACAAGACCACTGATAATCTCCCTCGATCTGGGGCTCCACGCAAGATCTCACCCCGTGGGGTCAAAATGATCACAAGAATGGTGAGCAAAAATCCCAGAACCACACGGGGGGACCTAGTGAATGACCTGCAGAGAGCTGGGACCAAAGTAACAAAGCCTACCATCAGTAACACACTACGCCGCCAGGGACTCAAATCCAGCAGGGCCAGACGTGCTTAAGCCAGTACATGTCCAGGCCCGTCTGAAGTTTGCTAGAGAGCATTTGGATGATCCAGAAGAAGATTGGGAGAATGTCATATGGTCAGATGAAACCAAAATATAACTTTTTGGTAAAAACTCAACTTGTCGTGTTTGGAGGACAAAGAATGCTGAGTTGCATCCAAAGAACACCATACCTACTGTGAAGCATGGGGGTGGAAACATCATGCTTTGGGGCTGTTTTTCTGCAAAGGGACCAGGACGACTGATCCGTGTAAAGGAAAGAATGAATGGGGCCATGTATCGTGAGATTTTGAGTGAAAACCTCCTTCCATCAGCAAGGGCATTGAAGATGAAACATGGCTGGGTCTTTCAGCATGACAATGATCCCGAACACACTGCCCGGGCAACGAAGGAGTGGCTTCGTAAGAAGCATTTCAAGGTCCTGGAGTGGCCTAGCCAGTCTCCAGATCTCAACCCCATAGAAAATCTTTGGAGGGAGTTGAAAGTCCGTGTTGCCCAGCAACAGCCCCAAAACATCACTGCTCTAGAGGAGATCTGCATGGAGGAATGGGCCAAAATACCAGCAACAGTGTGTGAAAACCTTGTGAAGACTTACAGAAAACATTTGACCTCTGTCATTGCCAATAAAGGGTATATAACAAAGTATTGAGATAAACTTTTGTTATTGACCAAATACTTATTTTCCACCATCATTTCCAAATAAATTCATAAAAAATCCTACAATGTGATTTTCTCTATTTTTTTTTTCTCATTTTGTCTGTCATAGTTGAAGTGTACCTATGATGGAAATTACAGGCCTCTTTCATCTTTTTAAGTGGGAGAACTTGCACAATTGGTGGCTGACTAAATACTTTTTTGCCCCACTGTACATAATCACTTTCCTGCCATTAATTGCACATTCACTGAGGTCCTCTCTTCCAGGTTTACTGGTGTGTAGGTAGGAGTGCCACCATCATAACCACTTATCGTCATCATCTCAGCTGATGATTTCCATCTGATCAATCTTTCCACAGTGAGGTTTGTGTGATGCCCTTTTAGTTGAATCACTGCCTGCCTGCCTGCCTGCCTGTCTGTGTACCCACTATTAGCAACCTGGTCTGAGAGCATTTTGTATTATTCTGTTGATAAATCCGAGACAGTCCTTTAGTATAATATTTTACAAATGACAATTCGTATTATATGTTACAAATTTGCAAAACGTAAAATATGTGACGAATTTGCCAAACATATGATATGTTACGAATTCTAGCTAGGTGGCTAACATTAGCCAGCTGGCTAACGTTAGCTAGGCTTGGGGTTGGGGTTAAGGTTAGGGTTAAGTTTAGGAGTTAGGTGAAATGGTTCAAGTTAAGGGAAGGGTTAGCTAACATGCCAAGTAGTTGCAAAGTACCTAAAAAGTACTAAGTAGTTGCAAAGTTGCTAAAATGTTTGTCATGAGACACACCCAGCCACCTCGACCAACTTGCTATTAGTCACTCCACTGGGCTGCTATTAGTCACTCCTCTAGAACCAGGGCTTCTCTGAGCACTGACATGCAGATAACTACAACTGTCTCATGGAAACCTCCAGAAACACAGTAGAGAAAAGATATGGGCATTGTTTTTTCCACAAATGACAATCAATTGTGATGTCTAAAATGTTATTTTGAGTACTGTCACAAACATTTGCACTATAAACCAATTCCATGTGCAGAGAAAGGGAACTGGAGAAAGAACATTTTGCAGAAATTATTGAAATATTTCATTTTTTTATCTCGATTGATATGCTCAAAACCTCTTTTTTTCTTTACATTTTCAGTAAAGTTGCTCGGTGCAGAAAATGTCAGCTAACCAATTGACCCTTTGCTAAGCCCTGCCCCCCTTGGTTACTGTTGCAACCTCGGACAACATTTTCCCATGAAAACAAATTCCCCCTTCTAACCACTGACGAAATCCCCTCACAATGATCTCAAACTGTGTTTTTAATGCACAATTAAATTAAACACAGACTACCCCTTGCTAATGTTTGTAGTGTGACTAGCCACTGTGTATGCTGTCAATGCTACTAACCAGTTTTTGAGTTTATCTTATTGTCGTGACGTTGTATTAGTTAATGTGACGACTGTTGTTCATCGAATGATTACAAGTTTCTAATTGCGTGATTAACTGAATCAAGCAATTATTAACTCATTAACCTGGGGCACCATGGGAAAACTAGTTTTATTGAGTTTCTATTTCCCAAATTAACTCAAAGAATATCAGGAAATCGATTTTATAACAGCCGCTAATTAACCAGTTGCCTGTACCAATTTCGTTCTGAACGTTGTATAGCCCGTGAATCTGCACGGATCCAGGTCTCACCAATGAGTTCGTACCACACTAATCTTAGTTGAATATTTATTTAATAAAAGCTAAAATGATGATAAAAGATACACATAGACAAAACACATTAAAGGCTATTGATTAGAACGTAGTATAACGGGCCAACACACTATGGCGCGTGTTACCCACAATGGGGATTTCAAAAGAGAGAGAAAAAAGAAAGTACACAAGAGAAATATACATTTGGGTGAATTTGTCAGCTATGCTATTCTAACCCTAGCCTTGCCCCAAACTGCTGCTCTTATGGGTCAGAATATAATGATGTAATTACGTGGGGATGATCTCAGAGGATTCTCTGCGTGGACCGTTCAGCTGTTCGATGACGCACTTCTCCTGCGCACCTCTCTGAGAGTCCTCCCGATGTCAGTGTCTTTTTTGGCTTAGGAGTCTGTTCCCTCACCCTTTTCTCTGGAAGGGGTGTTCTGAGGACAGACAGCTCTGTAGCTCAGAGCTCACAGCATAGGAATGAAACCCTTTAGATACCACGATTCGATGGGAGATGGAGGCATCGATGGAGGCTAGGTGGTTCGACTTGAATTCACCCGCTTAGACACAGCTACTCATCCGTAGCTTGGGTAGAAAATTATTTATTTGTCCTCAAACTTGTGTTGAGTTCTGGGTTCATTGACTTTTTAGACCTTGCTGCAGCTGGGGTCACATAGTCTCCCTGTAAATTCTATACACACAGGTTTTATACCATTGGGTCAGAAGTGGGCGTAACCGCCTTTAGGGCAATTCTCTGGGCGTACCAAGTTAATGAGGCAAGGTCTAGATTTTATTCAAATCCAATTTTAGACAACTAACTTAACATTTCATCTTCCCCAAAACATTCTCTTTGATTTGAATATTTTACATACAACGTACAATGTATAAACATCAAACATATACTAGGAAAACTCTTCACATTACAATGTTTTTGTAATAACATCATCTATTAACCTTTAATAACAAAACAAAAATGATATACATTTTCATATTCCATCTATCGTCATGACCACCATTGTGGCTGACGGAAACCATTGTTCCAAAGTCCCTTTATATCATGTTTAATGTTCTGAGGGGTTTTCTTCCGTCGAAGGAGAGTCGGACCAAAATGCAGCGTGGTTAATTCGATACATGTTTAATAAATGAATAAACACGACAATACAAACACAACAAACGGAACGTGAAAACCTATACAGCCTATCTGGTGACAACTAACACAGAGACAAGAACAATCACCCACGAAACACTCAAAGAATATGGCTGCCTAAATATGGTTCCCAATCAGAGACAACGAGAATCACCTGCCTCTGATTGAGAACCGCCTCAGGCAACCATAGACTTTGCTAGAACACCCCACTAAGCCACAATCCCAAAACCTACGAAAAACCCCCATACATAAACACAACACAAAATAAACCCATGTCACACCCTGGCCTGACCAAATAAATAAAGAAAACACAAAATACTAAGACCAGGGCGTGACAGAACCCCCCAAGGTGCGGACTCCCGGCCGCACACTTAAAACCCATAGGGGAGGGTCCGGGTGGGCGTCTGTCCACGGCGGCGGCTCCGGCTCGGGACGTGGACCCCACTCCAACCAAGTCTTAGTCCCCCTGTAACGCGTCCTTTGATTGGCGACCCTCGCCGCCGACCTTGGCCTAATAACCCTCACCAAGGACCCCACTGGACTGAGGGGCAGCTCGGGACTGAGGTAGAAGCTCGGGACTGAGGGGAAGATCGGGACTGAGGGGAAGCTTGGGACTGAGGGGAAGCTCGGGACTGAGGGGAAGCTCGGGACTGAGGGGTAGCTCGGGACTGAGGGGTAGCTCGGCACTGAGGGGAAGCTCAGCACTGAGGGGAAGCTCAGCACTGAGAGGATGCCTAGTACCGAGAGGGAGCCCAGTACTGAGAGGAAACTCAGGCAGGTAGTAGGCTCTGGCAGATCCTGGCTAGCTGGTGGTTCTGGCAGATCCTGGCTGACTGGCGGATCCTGGCTGACTGGTGGTTCTGGCAGATCCTGGCTGACTGGCAGATCTGGAAGATCATGGCTGACTGGCGGATCCTGGCTGACTGGCGGATCTGGAAGATCATGGCTGACTGGCGGATCCTGGCTGACTGGCGGATCTGGAAGATCATGGCTGACTGGCGGATCCTGGCTGACTGGCAGATCCTGGCTGAATGGCGGATCTGGAAGATCCTGGCTGACTGGCGGATCCTGGCTGACTGGCAGATCTGGAAGGTCATGGCTGACTGGCGGATCCTGGCTGACTGGCGGATCCTGGCTGAATGGTGGATCCTGGCTGAATGGCGGATCTGGAAGATCCTGGCTGACTGGCTGGTCCTGGCTGACTGGCAGATCTGGAAGATCCTGGCTGACTGGCGGCTCTAGCTGCTCTGGCTGCTCCATGCAGACTGTCAGCTCTGGCTGCTCCATGCAGACTGTCAGCTCTGGCTGCTCCATGCAGACTGTCAGCTCTGGCTGCTCCATGCAGACTGGCAGCTCTGGCTGCTCCATGCAGACTGGCAGCTCTGGCTGCTCCATGCAGACTGGCAGCTCTGGCTGCTCCATGCAGACTGGCAGCTCTGGCTTCTCCATGCAGATTAGCAGCTCTGGCTGCGTTGAACAGGCAGGAGACTCCGGCAGCGCTGGAGAGAAGGAAGGCTCTGGCAGCGCTAAACAGGCGGGAGACTCCGGCAGCGCTGGAGAGGAGGAAGGCTCTGATAGCGCTAGACAGGCGGGAGACTCCGGCAGCGCTGGAGAGGAGGAAGGCTCTGGCAGCGCTAAACAGGCGGGAGACTCCAGCAGCGCTGGAGAGGAGGAAGGCTCTGGTAGCGGTAAACAGGCGGAAGACTCCGGCAGCGCTGTAGAGGAGAAAGGCTCTGGCAGCGCTGAACAGGCGAGGCGCACTGAAGGCCTGGTGCGTGGTGCTGGCACTGGTGGTACTGGGCTGAGGACATGCACAGGAAGCCTGGTGCGAGGAGCTGCCACCGGAGGACTGGTGTGTGAAGGTGGCACAGGATGGACCGGACCGTGAAGGTGTACTGGAGAGCCTGAGAGCAGGACTGGCACAGGACGTGCAAGGCTAGGTAGGTATACAGGAGGCCTAGTGCGTGAGGCTGGCACACTCTTCACCAGCCGACTAACACGCACCCCAGGACGAGTATGGAGCGCTGACCCAGGTGCCATCAAATCCCCGACAAGCTCCGTCGGGCGAATATCGTATCTAAAGCACCAACCTAGCAACTCCCTCATAACTCTCTCCTCCACTTTCCCCATTAACTCCTTCACAGTCTCTGCTTCACTCACCTCCAACACCGGCTCTGGTTCTGGTCTCCTCCTTGGCTCCTCACGATAAACAGGGGGAGTTGGCTCAGGTCTGACCCTGACTCTGCCACACTCTCCCTGAGCCCCCCAATAAATTTTGGGGCTGACTCTCGGGCTTCCATCCGCGTCGCCGTGCTGCCTCTTCATACCAGCGCCTCTCTGCTTTCGCCGCCTCCAGTTCTTCTTTGGGGCGGCGATATTCTCCAGGCTGTGCCCAGGGTCCTTTCCCGTCCAATATCTCCTCCCAAGTCCAGAAGTCCTGTGATCGCTGCTCCTCACGATAAACAGGGGGAGTTGGCTCAGGTCTGAACCCTGACTCTGCCACACTCTCCCTGAGCCCCCCCCCAAGACATTTTTGGGGCTGACTCTCAGGCTTCCTTCTGCGCCGCCGTGCTTTTCTCTTCAACTCCATTCTCCTATAGCCCTCCTCACACTGCTCCAGCGAATCCCAGGCGGGCTCCGGCACTCTCTCTGGGTCGACCGCCCACCTGTCTATTTCCTCCCAAGTAGTATAGTCCATACTCCTGCTGTCCATAACATCCTCCCATGCGTCGAAGGAGAGTCGGACCAAAATGCAGTGTGGTTAATTCGATACATGTTTAATAAAATGTATAAACACGACAATACAAAAACAACAAACGGAATGTGAAAACCTATACAGCCTATTTTTTTTATTTTATAAAAAATAATTTATTACCTTCAATACCATTCATTCTTTACAACTCATAATTTTCATACATACTCCAACAATGGTATTATAATTTAACTAAACAAAACAAAAACCCCAAACAAAACCTCAGGGGAGCATCTTCCCTCCCCGTCACCCTACAAACTACCTTTCCCTATCTCCCCGTCCCTAATCTATCCCCTTACAAATCTAAATGACACCCAGCCCTAAACCCCCCTTCCACCTCTCCCGAGCAGCATGCTGCCCCCACTTCCTCTCCTCCCTCTTCATCCTCCCCCTCAAATCTCCTTCCACCCTCCTCACTATCCCTTCCACCCCCAATCTCTCCCTGTCTTCACCATGTTCTGCCTGGCTTCCCACAGCCCCCGTTTAAAGAGACTCATGAGAAGCCAGAGCAGAAACCTGTCCCTATCCGTCCCTCTCGCTCTCCCTACACCTCTCTCTAACCTGGCCCACGTCAATACAAAATCCCCCTTACCAAACCTAACAACACCCGTGCCCTAGCCCATACTACTCCGGCAAAGGCACAGTCCCAAAAGACATGGCGCACAGTCTCCTCCCTGCCACAAGAGGATCTTGGACAGGTGGGGGATTGCACCAAACTATACCGGTACAAGATGGAACGTACCGGCAAGCACTTATGGAGGCTCAACCAATTCAGGTCCTTGAGCCTGTTGTCCAGACCCCGCGCCTGCACTCCCTCCCAGACCACTTCCGAGATGCCCACTACAGGCGCCGGACTCCCTGCCTTTCTGACCTCCTCGTACAGGTGCCTGTGATCTAAACCTACTCGGGCAACTTCAACCTCAGGGTGTGCACGCAGCCACTTGGCCGCATGACCAAAGTGCCACGGCAGCTGTTCCGCCCGAGGACCCGTGTTAGACCACACCATTACGCTTCTCGCCTGATACGAGAAGAACACCCGCAGGAGGTAACCGGACGGGTGTATCACTGGATGAGCAAGCTCCGTTAACAAGAAAGAAACAAAAATTGCGTCCAGCTTGAGGGGGAAATGTGGTACCCCCCTACCTCCCTCCCCGATGGGACAGAGCATGCGTGCCCTGGCGACCCACTCGCACCTGCCACTCCACATGAACTGAAACACAAGCCTCACTAGAGGCCTCCTCAGACAAGCCGGCAATGGGTAGATGTACGCCAAATACAAAAGAGACGGCAACACATCCACCTTTAGGACCAGGACTTTGCCCATAAAAGACAAATACCTAGCCTTCCACATTGCTAGCTTCCTGTACCACTGCGATACGCATGTTCCAGTTTAGCGTCGCTGAGCCGGAGGTCTCAAAATGGACCCCGAGAATCCTCAGGGCCCCCTCACAGAGAGATAACCCCCCAGGCACATCCGTTCTACCGCGCCATCTACCGAAAAACTTGACGGAAGACTTTGCATGGTTCAGAACCGCTCCCGACGCTCGGGTGAAATCCCCAAAGATGGCAAGGGACCTTGTCAGGCACGAGTCCTTGCACAGCAGCAAGGAAGTGTCGTCGGCGTACTGCGTCATCTTAACACGCAGCCCACCACTTCCAGGGATCAACAAGCCTTCCACCCCTGTGTCTGCCCTAATGGCAGCCCCCAGAGGCTCCATGTACAGAACGAAGAGGAGAGCCGAGAGTGGGCACCCCTGCCTGACCCCAGACGAGAGGTCAAAAACGTCACCCAAGTGACTATTTACACTAACTCGGCACCCCGCTCCGACATATAATGTACGAATCCATCCTATGAACTTCTCCCCAAATCCTAATCGACCTAACACTCTGAATAAAAAGGATCTATTCACGCGGTCAAAGGCTTTCGCCTGATCTAGCGCTGCTACCATTAAAGGCAGTCCTCTATCTTCAACCCAAGCGATGGAGTCCCTGATTAACTGTAGGTTCCATCTAATAGAGCGGCCCTCTACCCCGCACGTCTGATCCTCATGGACGACGTAGGGAAGGGCTGTGCGCAACCGGTCTGCTAAAACCTTTGCAAGTAGCTTGTAATCTACACACAGCATGGTCAACGGCCGCCAGTTGCCAAGGTCTGTTACTTCCCCCTTCTTATATAAAAGTGACAGCACACCAACAGCCATTGATCCCCCCGGGACCCCCGTCTCAAGGATGGCCTTCAAGACTTCGAGGACCACTGGTCCAAGTATACCCCAAAACTTGAGATAAAACTCAGCCGGCAGCCCATCCATCCCAGGCACCTTCCCTTTTCCCATCCTCCTAAGAGCGCTCTCAACCTCTTCTAGTGAAATCTGGGCCTCCATCACTTCTCTAATGTCCTCCGGCAACCGCCTGGACAAGTGTTCTAAAAACACATTTCCCTGCTCTACATCTATTTCCCTTTCCTTAAATAAACCTTGGAAATGATCAGTTGTCACCCTGACCATATCCTCTGGTTCTCTAACTATACTACCATTTTCTTCCCTAACGCCATGCATTACCTTCCTACTCTGTCTGGCCCTAACCGACTTAAAGAACATAGCAGAACAAGTCTCATTGTGTTCTAGAAAGCCACTATGCGCACGCTCCAGGAAAGCTCGAGCCTTCCGCTCCTGCAACTCCCTGAGCTGCGCCTTTAGGGTTGCGGATCTCTCCCAGTCAAACGACCCGCCGAGGTTGCCTGCCTCGTACTCGAGTTCAATTAACTTTTGGATACGATCCACCTCCCTCCTCTCCTCCCTTTTTTTCCTCTTGCAATACCCTATTATAAAAGCCCTAATCCTCACCTTAACTAATTCCCACCACTCTAACACCCCCTCGCACATGGACCGGAGGCCTTCAAGCCTCCAAAAGAAACCATAAAACCCGTCAACAAAAGCCTGCTCCTCCAGCACATCCCGATCTAACTTCCAGTACCCCCTACCAAAGAGGCAGACTGGCGACCCCACCTGCAGGAGCACCCCGTCGTGATCCGAAAAGAAAACAGGCAACAGCCGCCCAGACAACTTACCCAAAGACCTGGGTACAAAAATATAGTCGAGCCTCCGCTCAACCCCCCTGGAGTTGCGCCATGTAGGACCGGCCATTTTCGGAGTAGTGTGCAGACCACCATCAACCAGACCATGGCAAGCCATTAGCCTGGTAATGGCGCCTGCACTGCTATCCCCCTATTCCTAAATCTGTATTAAAATCCCCCCCTATCACTAATTTCCTATTTGTGACACACAGGGGCGTCAGACAGTCCACCATCTCCCTCCTGTCTGCCACCACCTGTGGCCCATACACCACCACTAATCTAAATTTACAATCCCTTATTGTGACATCCACCCCTATAACCCTCCCCTGCATTACCACAAAAGAATCCTCCACTTTTACCTCCCTGTGCCCACACAAAATCCCTACCCCCGATGAGTGCACCCCCCCAATACCCCAAACCGACTCCCCCTTGTCCCACTCCCTCTTAAACTTACTAACATCCCCTCCATCCCTCAGGTGAACCTCCTGTAAAAAACAAAAATCAAACCCCACAACCTCCAAATAACTAAAAACCGCCCTCCTCTTAACAAAATCCCTTAAACCCCTTACATTTAAACTAACAAAAGTAAAATTAGATGCCATGAAAAAATAAAATAAAATCATGTAATACACTCAAATTCTAAACCCAGACAGAAAAAAAACAAAAACAGGAGACTCACCCGATGCTCCCCTGCTCCATATCTACCGGTGAGAACACCATCTGTACTCCCGACATCCCCCCCTCTTCCTCCATCTCATCAACCCAGGATGCAGGAATAGTGTTTGGCTCCGGGGTGCCCTGCACCCTGGGTCTATCCCCACACTCCTCCCCCTCCCCAGTGCTGCAGCTGGTTTGGAAAAAAATCGGGGAGGCTGAGTCCCCAAACAAAAAACTCCCCACCTCCTCCTGTACCCAGTCTTGAGTCTTGTTATGTGTGTCCCCACCCAACAGAAGTTGAGGGCCTGGGGAAACCAGCAGCAACCCAGAGGTTTCTCCCACCCCCATCACTCTCTTGGCCATCCCCTCCCTCTCACTGTCGGCCAATCGCACCCTCCTCTTCATTCTCTTCTTTGGTGATGGCGGCAGTGGAGAGATACCACCCTCCCCCCCCGCCAGCTCCTCCACCATACCCCTCATCTCTTCCACCAGGGCACTTTCCCCCCAGTCCACTTGCTCTTCCACCGTCTTCTTCTCCAACACTCCTCCCTCGCTTTCTTCTCTCTCATGCTTCTCCACTCGGTTGCCTTCTCCGCCGCTTTTCCTGGTTCTCCTACTCCCGTGCCTTCCGTTTCCTTCTCTCTTCCATCCGCCGCTTCTTGCTCCTCCTCCTTCCTTGCGGCCTTCCCCTCTGGACCTGTACTCTGGTCATGAGGCGTGCTTCCTTCCGCTCCTCTTCTTCCCCCATCCCCCGCTCCTGCTCCCCACCAGCCGCAGACGCATATGACCTCTGACGAGCCGGGCACCCACGCCACAGGTGTGCAGACGAGCCACACCCGTGGCACGCCTTAGGCTTGTCACAATCCCTCGCCTCGTGTTCCTCAGATCCACAAAATCGGCATTTTCTTGTGCTGCACGAGGCGAATATGTGGCCGTAGGCCATACAGCGCCTGCAAAATGGGGGCTGACGTGCATAAAACAACGTCCCCCTGTCAGCCCCTAGGGAGAACATAGCAGGAGGATGGAGGTAGCCACCATGTCCCTTTGGGTCCTCCCTGAGGAGGGCCTGGAAGCCTCTCCTCCCATTCCAAAACCCAAGGGAGTCTTTGAGGTGCCTTGCTGAGGAGACGTTATCCATGTATCTCCCCAGAAAGGCCCTCACCTCTTCGTCCTTAACGTATGGGTTGTAAATGTTGACAGTTACAACCCTAAAGTTGTTCTTCGCCAGGCTTGTTATTTCATAGTGGCTCATCGGCCTCTCACCTCCCACTGCTCTTGCCCTTCTCAGGATATCATCGTGTTTCTCCTCTGTATATAGTGCCACGTCGTATGCTCCCTCCAACGAGTTGCCTTGGAAACAAAACACGTCCTTCACCGTCAGCTTTAGAATCCCCATCAATATTATCCTTCCAAAAGTTTCCCGTCCTAAAGGCTCCAACTCCTTTTCCTTCCAAGCAAACCGAATCGTGTTGGCCAGCCCAATCCCAGGGACCGACCGTGTTGATGGATTTAGCACCATCTCCGCAAGGAGAATGGCGCTCGTTCTCTTCTCTTACAAAACAAGGAAAAAAGAAAAACCAAAGTGACTGAGCCTATCTGGTGACAACAAACACAGAGACAGGAACAATCACCCACGAAACACTCAAAGAATATGGCTGCCTAAATATGGTTCCCAATCAGAGACAACGAGAATCACCTGCCTCTGATTGAGAACCGCCTCAGGCAACCATAGACTTTGCTAGAACACCCCACTAAGCCACAATCCCAAAACCTACGAAAAACCCCATACATAAACACAACACAAAAATAAGTTCTATGAGATAATATCAGTCAGTTAACCTCTACAGTATTGGTGGGTCCCCCTCGGGATGGTTGAGCTAATGTAGGCTAATGCGATAAGCATGAGGTTATACGTAACAAGAACATTTCCAAGGACATAGACATATCTGATATTGGCAGAAAGCTTAAAGTCTTGTTAATCTAACTGCACTGTCCAATTTATAGTAGCTATTACAGTGAAATAATACAATGCTATTGTTTGAGGAGAGTGCACAGTTATGAACTTGAAAAGTTATTAATAAACCAATTAGGCACATTTAGGCAGTCTTGATACAAAATCTTGAAAAGAAATGCAATGGTTCATTGGATTAGTCTAAAACACATACACTGCACATACACTGCTGCCATCTAATGGCCAACATCTAAATTGTGCCTGGGCTGGAATAATACATTATGGCCTTTCTGTTGCATTTCAAAGATGATGGTACAAAAAAACAATACAAAAAAATGGCATGTTTTTTTGTTTGTATTAACTTTTTCCAGATCGAATGTGTTATATTCTTCTACATTCATTTCACATTTACACAAACTTCAAAGTGTTTCCTTTCAAATGGTATCAAGAATATGCATATCCTTGCTTCAGGTCCTGAGCTACAGGCAGTTAGATTTGGGTTTGTCGTTTTATGGCGAAAATTGGGGGAAAAAAGGGTCAGATCCATGACCTATATGAATTATGAAGCCTTTTATGTGCTTTTTTATTACATAAATGCTTCAGAATTCTCAAAAAGGGTTGTTAGGTGATGAAGATTATCTCACAAAACAAAATGTATGAGATCTCATAAGTCTGTGTTTCCCACAGACCTTATTTTCAGTGTTTATCCAAAAACCCTACAAAAACTACATTCATTTTCCAATAGGCTTTGTCCAACGAACCATGGCGGATTTAGTGCCTACAAAAAGACGCCATTACTATTGCGCTCAATAGCCAATTTAGCTAAACTAACATACATTTTGAGAAAACAAGTTATATTACTTCAATCCAGGGTTGAGAATTGCGTTGTACTCCGAATTGTCACAATATCCCAACTGTTACACCGAGAAGATTGAACGACGTGTAACAGTTTTCTGAGCCATATGTCACGCCAGCGCTGCTGTGTCTTAATCCAGGGTTTCCCAAACTCGCTCTTGGGGCTCTCTCGGGTGCATGTTTTGTTTTTTGGGAAAACCTGTCTTAATCTACCCTGGAAGCCTGTTCAACCGAAGTGCAGCTGTAAGCAAGCGGGTCGGATCTGCTGGCTAGCAAGCAACGTAACAAAAGTATAAATTAGGATTTTAAAAAACAGGTTATGCATTTCATCACAAGTACCCCTGGAGCACTGTTCAATTACTTAGGCATTTAAACCATTTTTTTTTTTTAAGAAAACTGTTTTTCCCACTGCCCTCACTGGCTTTCATGCAATTCATACATGAGTTTGTCCACAGAGTCGGACAGAGATGGAAGAGGAAGCGAGACACCCCACTTGCTGTTTTATTCTGGTTCAATGAAAGTCAATGAACTAAGTAGACCAGACCCAGCTGCAATTGCATTGGTAAGGGAGACACACCCAAATAAGTAGACTGGAACTGACATTTATTTTCATTTATTTTATTTTATTTCACCTTTATTTGACCAGGTAGGCTAATTGAGAACAAGTTCTCATTTACAACTGCGACCTGGCCAAGATAAAGCAAAGCAGTGCGACACAAACAACAACACACAACACAGAGTTACACATGGAATAAACAAACATACAGTCAATAATACAGTAGAAAAAAGTCTATATACAGTGTGTGCAAATGACTAAGATTAGGGAGGTAAAGGCAATACATAGGCCATAGTGACAAAATAATTAAAATATAGCAATTAAACACTGGAGTGATAGATGTGCAGAAGATGAGTGTGCAAGTAGAGATACTGGGGTGCAAAGGAGCAAAATAAAAATAAAAAATAACAGTATGGGGATGAGGCAGTTGGATGGGCTATTTACAGATGGGCTATGTACAGGTGCAGTGATCTGTGAGCTGCTCTGACAGCTGGTGCTTAAAGTTAGTGAGGGAGATGTGAGCCTCCAGCTTCAGTGATTTTTGCAGTTAGTTCCAGTCATTGGCAGCAGAGAACTGGAAGGAAAGGCGGCCAAAGAGGAATTAGCTTTTTTGGTGACCAGTGAAATATACCTGCTGGAGCGTATGCTACGCGTGGGTGCTGCTATGGTGACCAGTGAGCTGAGATAAGGCGGGGCTTTACCTAGCAAAGACTTATAGATGACCTGGAGCCAGTGGGTTTGGCGACGAATATGAAGCGAGGGCCAGCCCACGAGAGCATACAGGTCGCAGTGGTGCATTGGTAAACGGCCTGAGTGAACTAACTTAATTTACCACCACCTTTGGTGTCGGACTCGACGACAGTTGCAATCCATTGAAGTGTTGCGATTGGTTGCCCAAAATTCCGGTGCGGGGCTTAGCAAAGGGTCAATTGTGATTTATATACTGGGTGGTTCAAGCCCTGAATGCTGATTGACTGACAGCCGTGGTATATTAGAGCATATACCACAGGTATGACTAAACATTTATTTTTGCTGTTCTAATTACGTTGGTAACCCGTTTATAATAGCAATAAGGCACCTCAGCGGTTTGTGGTATATTGCCAATATGCCACGGCTAAGGGCTGTATCCAGGCACTCCGCATTGAGTCGTGCTTAAGAACAGCCCTTAGCCGTCGTATATTGGCCATATACCTCACCCCCTCGGGCCTTATTGCTTAAGTCTAAGATTGCGTTCCCCTAATCAGACGTTGCATACATCAACCAATGGTTGCGTGCCACGTCTTTGACCGTGTCATCGACTGACAGATTTCTGTTACATATGATGTGGTTAGCTGATACTTAAAATACCTATCAAGTCCTTTTAAGACTTGACATGCATCAGCAACGCCAGGGCAGAGGATTGCGCCCTAATACTTTCAAACAAATGTGCAAAGTAGTGGAACGGGTAAAATACCATGAATAGAAATGACTGAAATGATTACATTTCGTTTTCTATTTCACTTGATATATCAATCATTTTTCCCTTAAGATGTTCATTAAAGTTGCTTTGTGCAGAACATGTCAGGTAACAGTTTGATAGAAACCTCAGCAACCAGAGGTAGAGAGAAGGGCAGAGATTACACAGCCTGCTATCCCAGTCATGTCCAAAGCTAGGGTCTGGACAGGGATAGGGGAACCACAGTGCTGAAAACCATTGTTTGAGTGCAGAAGGGCGGAGCAAGTGTGTGTCAGAGTGTCACTTTCCTGTAAACCCAGGTGAGCAAACGTTAGGGGGTTGGGGGGTTCTGAGTCGATGTGATGATGTCTTCCTTCTCTTGGTTAGACCACACACACACCATACCATTCTCGGTTCTCACAAAGAGCAGCAGACTCCTGATGAAAGCAGGCTCAGTGGCTCTAAGCTTTTTCATGTGGCGGTTTCTACTTCCCACTGAGAAGTGTGTTTTTGCTTCTGAAATTATAATTTTCTGCTGCATAACTGTTTACAAATATAAATATACATACATACACAATTCTCTCTGACTTTTTATTTGAATTATACAGGTGACAAAAGCAGCAATCCCCCTACTCTCTACAAAAACTCTCTACTGTTGCCTCCAAGAAGATTGCTGTGGAGGCATTCCATCATCATTTCAAGGTACTGTGAGGTTTACCATTTCCAGAACTGACAGTCAGACTTGCATGTCACTCAAATGTTCCTCATACGCCAGAAGTAGTTCTGTGGCAATTGGTTAGGGCTGTGAGTACATGTGAGGGGCTTTCTCAAGTAGTCTTTCTAGGTTGTCCTCTTTGTCTGGCCCCACACTGAGATGAACAAGGTGGTTAGAAAGGGTGGTCAGCTAAACACCCCACTTGTTCATTTTTTGGTTTATTTGTCAGGGACCATGTATGTGCAAAAACCCAACTAAGGAGAGACAGAGAGATAAAGGTGTGCAATGGTTTGGAGAGCAGATTAAATCAATGTTTTCACAAAGTTTTTAATGACACTGTAGTAAACTATCAGTGCATTTTTTACTTCCATTTTCCAAGTCTGTGTGCATGTGAGCGTGCGTGCATGCATGTATGAAAGTGTGTGAAAGTTTAAATGAGTTTATCTCTACTATGAGCTCATTATTATCTACTTGTCCTGCCACAGCACCAGTCACCTGGCTAAGTTTTCTTTTGAGAGAGGAGTAGATGGAGAGTGTGAGTGAGAGGTGGTGTGAGCTTTTCACAGACCCACCCAGTGTGTGTGGGTGGAAGCTGTGGGTTCCAGTCCCCGAGTTTTTATAAGACTGAGATGCTTAGATAGAAGCACACATCTCCTGCACACAGAGGCGACACACACACTCACGCTCCTCTCTCACACACTTTGCACCATGAGTGGTACACAGGGCTATCCTTACCCCCAGGTGTTTCTAGTGGACAGTGGTAGAGGTCCACAGCCGTCGGTCCAACCTCCAGGCATGCTGCCCTGCTGGTCCTTCCCTCCTGCCCAAGAGAGAGTGATGGAGCGGGGCAGGGGCAGAGGCTGCAGGGGGGTTGGCTCCTGGAGCCTGACTATGGCTCTGCTGTTTCTGCTGCTGCTGGTGTTTGGGGCATTGGGACTGGGTACCTACCAGATAATCAAACTACAGACTCAACTCGACGGGATACAACAGGTGAGGGTGTGTGTTTGGGTGGGGTTCTCCTGGTGCAAGTCTGCTCTCTGATTTCTATTTGTATCAAAGGGTCTCTGTATTTCATCACTTCTCTGTCTCATATTGTTCTTTCTGTATGATGTCAGCATCTTTCTTTGCAATGACTCTGCACTGATCCTCTGTCAAAACCATCAATGAAATAAACGCATTGAGGAATTTGTGGTAGTTCATATTTAGTGTCTCGTTGCATTCCATTGTTTTTGTTGTTGGCTAAAACATCTTAACTTACTGATGAGAAAAACAGAGACATATAGTAACAAAATGCAATATCGTAGCAACAAGAAGAAAAGACTGAACCTACAAAAAGATGCATCCTACCATTTAATTATCACCTTGATGATTATTGTGACCACTGGAAAAGGAGTGGGAGACTGGTGAGGGGTAGGGGACAGACAGAGGTAAAGTGTTGATGGAAAATAGGCAAAACAGGCTTTAACTTTTGTGCAAGTTTTCTTGCTGCCTCTGCATCTCAGACTATTAAGTAGCAGTGACATTTAAAGACGTCAGCCCAGACCGGAATCTGTTCAGAGTTGTGGTCACCAGTCCAGCGGTGCTACAGGAAATCCTTGACTCATAATACATGTTCAGAGAAGAGCTGATGTTCAGTGTGTGTTATCGCTACATTTATATTGATCACCTTTAACCACAAAATGTCCTGTAACATCTGTGATGTGGATATTTTATATTGATGCGAAAGAACTTGTGTTTGTGTGTGCTAATGTGAAGTGGCAATGACATTTATCTCTTCTTTTGTCACAGGAAATTAACATTGAGATTGATGGTCGTGGGCCTGAGAAGCTAGTGGGTGACCTTCCAGAGACCGATCCAAACAGAGGGAAGACAGCCGGCAGACCTGCAGCACATGTTATAGGTAAGCTGGGGGCAGAGCCGGCCCGAGCCACTAAGCGACATAAGTGACCGCTCAGGGCCCCGTGGCCACTAGGGGGCCACAGACCAAAAATAAATAAAAATCTGAGTTAGAATAGTAGAATACACAAGGTGCAATTTCTAAATTTGGTTGTGCATCAGCAGTTTTTATTTTATGTCAGTCACTAAAATGTCAGCCTATTTAAAAAAAAATGTATTGGTAAGTTGGTCTAGCCAGCTATCATGATCGAATTACCGACCAGGCACGAAGGGCACATGCCCAGGGGCCCTGACCTCTAGGGGGCCCCCATTGATTTTGTTAGTCACTCTCACTCAGATATCATATTAACATGATAAAAAAAATGTATCTCCATCCTATGGCTAAATGAGTAGAATTGCAGGAAATTGGCTGTAAAACTGCAAAATTGTCTCTCCGCCCCATGGCTAAATTAACTTAGTTGAAACTGAAACTGCAAAATCTCCAACTCATGGCAAAATGTATATAATTGAAGGAACTCTAAAACTTTTATCTCTCCACCATCAAAATGTTGCTTAGGGCTCCCAAAAGGCTAGGTCCTGCTCTGGCTGAGAGCAGTTCAAATCAAAAGTTTAATTACTTTATTTTGGTGTAGGCTTTTGCTCCAGCCCTGCTCTGACATACCTGATTCTAGTAATCAGCTGCACATCAGGACCTTGATTAATTGAATTAAGCATTCACTCCTGATGTAGGCCCAGTGGAGTGTCATCTCTAATGCCATTCTCCCTGCTGTCCCTGCTGTCTCCTTTTGTCTCCCTCAGGCCGGATTGAGAAGCATGTTTCACAGAATACCTTGCGTTGGGAGCCAAAGGCGGGGCGGGCCTTCACAGAGGGGGGCGTGGTCTATCGGGATGGCGGTCTGCAAGTCAACGAAACTGGGCTCTACCACATCTACTCCCGGGTGCAGTTTGAAGCCAATCACTGCACCCCTACAGATGCCTTGGTTCACTCTGTGTTTGTAAGAAGGCCAGGGAATCGCAAGTCTCTCACCCTAATGGAGGGGCACAGGGAGGGCTACTGCAACCTGGGCTCTCATGGGCATGTCTGGACCTCGGGGAGTTACCTGGGATCCACACTGAAGCTTGAAAAGCAGGACTGGCTGTATGTGAATGTCTCCCATCCAGCCATGCTCAGCCACGCTCATCATGCCAACTTCTTTGGACTCCACAAGATCTAGAGAACAAGAGGAGATCTGTTTCATGTCTATTTTCTGGCCAATGACCATTATATTTTGCCAGAACAGTAATGGCAGTGCAATGAGCATTCATTTATTTATTTGTGATGTTAGAAGTGCAGTGGGTCTCAACTGATATTTCAATCCTAGAACCTTAACACTAATATGCTTGTGAGGAAAGTGGTATTTAGTATTTATTCTGATTTAAAAAATCTGACACTGATGATCCCAGCAGCAGGTCTGAATGTATGTTCATTAGAACGCAGAGAAATAATATGCATGTTTGGGATTTAATATAATGTCAACGGGTATACAACGTTCTATTGTAATAAATAAGTATTTTAAAGAGTTCTGACTTTTTGAGGTCTTTGTCAGATGTCTGTTTGAATGTCGTGAGTGTCCGTGCTTGCAAAAAGGACTCGGTGTTCTTTTAATGTGTTTTTTTTGCATTGAGCTGGGTTGTGGACATGAGGTTAAGTTTATGGCTACACTCTTAAAAAAAAGGGTTCCAAAAGGGTTCTTTGGCTGTCAGTCATGGCCAAA
The DNA here is from genome assembly GCF_018296145.1 of Oncorhynchus tshawytscha. Classification (NCBI taxonomy): domain Eukaryota; kingdom Metazoa; phylum Chordata; class Actinopteri; order Salmoniformes; family Salmonidae; genus Oncorhynchus; species Oncorhynchus tshawytscha. Next base: position 27,372,319 of record NC_056429.1, on the reverse strand, counting down.
CGTTTTGAGAATGACACAAATATTAATTTTCACAAAGTCTGCTGCCTCAGTTTGTATGATGGCAATTTGCATATACTCCAGAATGTTATGAAGAGTGATCAGATGAATTGCAATTAATTGCAAAGTCGCTATTTGCCATGCAAATGAACTGAATCCCCCCCCAAAAAACAATTCCACTGCATTTCAGCCCTGCCACAAAAGGAGCAGCTGATATCATGTCAGTGATTCTCTCGTTAACACAGGTGTGAGTGTTGACGAGGACAAGGCTGGAGATCACTCTGCCATGCTGATTGAGTTCAAATAACAGACTGGAAGCTTCAAAAGGTGGGTGGTGCTTGGAATCATTGTTCTTCCTCTGTCAACCATGGTTACCTGCAAGGAAACACATGCCGTCATCATTGCTTTGCACAAAAAGGACTTCACAGGAAAGGATTTTGCTGCCAGTAAGATTGCACCTAAATCAACAATTTATCAGATCATCAAGAACTTCAAGGAGAGCGGTTCAATTGTTGTGAAGAAGGCTTCAGGGCGCCCAAGAAAGTCCAGCAAGTGCCAGGACCGTCTCCTAAAGTTAATTCAGCTGCGGGATCGGGGCACCACCAGTACAGAGCTTGCTCAGGAATGGCAGCAGGCAGGTGTGAGTGCATTTGCACACACAGTGAGGCGAGGACTTTTGGAGGATGGCCTGGTGTCAAGAAGGGCAGCAAAGAAACCACTTCTCTCCAGGAAAAACATCAGGGACAGATATTCTGAAAAGGGTACAGGGATTGGACTGCTGAGGACTGGGGTAAAGTCATTTTCTCTGATGAATCCCCTTTCCGATTGTTTGGGGCATCCAAAAAAAAGCTTGTCCAGAGAAGACAAGGTGAGCGCTAAGATCAGTCCTGTGTCATGCCAACAGTAAAGCATTCTGAGACCATTTATGTGTGGGGTTGCTTCTCAGCCAAGGGAGTGGGCTCAATCACAATTTTGCCTAAGAACACAGCCATGAATAAAGAATGGTACCAACACATCCTCCGAGAGCAACTTCTCCCAACCATCCAGGAACAGTTTGGTGACGAACAATGCCTTTTCCAGCATGATGGAGCACCTTGCCATAAGGCAAAAATGATAACTTGTCACGTTCTAACCTTAGTTCCTTTATTATGTCTTTGTGTTAATTTGGTCAGGGTGTGAGTTGGGGTGGGTAGTCTATGTTCTTTTTTCTAGGTTATATTTCTGTGTTTGGCCTGGTATGGTTCTCAATCAGAGGCAGCTGTCGATCGTTGTCTCTGATTGAGAATCATACTTAGGTAGCCTGTTTTCCCCATTTTGGTTGTGGGTGATTGTTTTCTGTGTTTTCCACACAGAACTGTTTCGTTTTCAGTTTGTGTAGTGTTCAGTTTTGATATAAAATATGACAAACACTTACCACGCTGCGTATTGGTCCGATCCTTCCTACTCCTCCTCAGAAAAGGAGGACGAAAACCGTTACATAACTAAGTGGCTCGGGAAACAAAACATCAATATTTTGGGTCCATGGCCAGGAAACTCCCCAGACCTTAATCCCATTGAGAACTTGTGGTCAATCCTCAAGAGGCGGGTGGACAAACAAAAACCCACAAATTCTGATTAATTCCAAGCATTGATTATGCAAGAATGGGATGCCATCAGTGGCCCAGAAGTTAATTGACAGCATGCCAGGGTGGATTGCAGAGGTCTTGAAAAAGAAGGGTCAACATTGCAAATATTGACTCTTTGCATAAACTTCATATAATTGTCAATAAAAGCCTTTGACACTTGTGAAATGCTTGTAATTACACTTCAGTATTTCATAGTAACATCTGACAAAAAATATCTAAAGACACTGAAGCAGCAAACTTGGTGGAAATTAATATGTGTGTCATTCTCAAAACATTTGGCCACGGCTGTAATACAGTGACAACTGAAAGATACCAAAAAACGTTTTAGTCAATCAATGTAAGCTAAATATGATGTGGCTGTCCCTGGTTCTGATTTCTGTTTGCGTGAGCATTTGTGCAAGTAGAAAAAACATTTTGACTCACCCTACTTGTAGAGAATTGCCAATGCCATCCTCCTCTCATTCATGTTGTTGAAACTCTGTCATGCAGTACACGCCTTTATTTGTTGTTGTCCTAGGCTACTAGGCTAAAATATTTGCTCGCTCGTCTAACCTTCTTTCATTAGCTAGTTAACATTAGCTAGTTCACATTAGCCTTCTACATCTAGCTACATATTGAACTTCCATCCTATCAGGCCAGGGGCACAATGTATGAATTGATGGATGGATCAGAATTGCTGTTATAATCATTGGCCAGTACGGAGAATTGAGTAAAACCACACGTCCAAATCCCAATCTCCATCCATGGCTAATTTAGGAAAGGGATCATTTTAGCTAGCTTGCTAACCACCGGAGGACAACAACTCAACGAGATGCAACAATTCACGTTGTTTCTGTCAATGATGTATGCTCTCAATGCAATTTGACAGGAGTGATGCCAAATCAAAACTGCCTTCCCTTGACACTTTTTTGGTGCACCAGGACCATTCACAGTTGAGCTCTCTCAGTTTAGCTCAACGTTGTTCGGCTTCTATATTATAAATGTTTTATATCAAGGGAGGCCAAATGCTTGCTGGCTTCCCTTGCGTTCAATGCAATGGGCGGCAACAATGTCATACTCTTTTTGACCAGACAGATTCAGATAGAAGGGCTACACATACAGAGACAGAGGGGTGCTGTTTCGCTCGCTCGGATGCTTTCTCCATTGAAATAAATTTAGCCTCTTGTGAATTGAAGGAAAATTATAAAACACAGAGAGACAAAATATTAATTATTTCCTTTTTTTCTCTGTCAGTTTATTGGGGAAGCCTGGCTTCCCATGGCATCCACGAATACACCCTACTGGTTTAGTTGTGTGCCGAGGCATTGAATCTGCATCAGGGCCAGACAAAACGACAGACAGACAGGCCCACCTAGACCCCCCCCTATCTCACATTCCATCCCCTGTGAAAGTCACACAGGAAGTTAGAGCAGCATCAGAAGTACGCTCTGTTCTTCTCTGAGGTCTGGCTTAACGCTCTGACACTGCCGTGTCCCCTCGCCTGTGCCTTCAGTGTCTTTACACAGTGTGTGTGTGTGTGTGTGTGTTTTTGAATGCGGTGCGATGCAGTGCAGTGAAGTGCAGGAGAGGCAGATGTTAAATTTTGCAGTACTGCATCTGCCTCCATCTCACTGCAGTTGCAATGGTACTTGTTTTCTTGTATTCTTTTTTTTTATCTTCCAAAAATAGATTGGAGAATTATGGTATAATAACCTATTTTACATTAGAATAGGCCTTTTAAACTGTTACATTGACTGATAAGACTGATAAATTATACACCGAATAAAAATATAAACACAACACGCAACAATTTCAAATATTTTACTTAGTTACAGTTCATGTAAGGAAATCAGTCAATTTAAATAAATGGATTAGGCCCTAATCTAAGGATTTCATATGACTGGGAATACAGATATACATCCATTGGTCACAGATACCTTTCAAAAAGGTAGGGGCGTGGATCAGAAAACCAGTCAGTATCTGGTGTGACCATCATTTGCCACATGCAGTGCGGCAAATCTCCTTCCCATAGAGTTGATCAGACTGTTGATTGTGGCCTGTGGAATTTTGTCCAACTCTTCTTCAATAGCTGTGCGAAGTTGCTGGATATTGACGGGAACTGGAACCCGCTGTTGTACAAGTCGATCCAGAGCATCCCAAACATGCTGAATGGGTGACATGTTTAGTGAGTATGCAGGCCATGGAAGATCTGGGACATTTTCAGCTTCCAGGAATTGTGTACAGATACTGTAGATCCTTGTGACATGGGGCCGTGCATTAACATGCTGAAGGTGATGGTGGCGGATGAATAGCACAACAATGGGCCTCAGGATCTTGGCATGGTATCTCCGTGCATTCAAATTGCCATTGATAAAATGCAATTGTGTTTGTTGTCCGTATTTTATGCATGCCCATACCATAACCTCACTTCTGTTCACAATGTTGCCATCAGCAAATCGCTCGCCCATCTTCCCGGTACAGTTGAAACCGGGATTAATTTGTGAAGAGCACACTTCTCCAGCGTGCCCGTGGCCATCGAAGTTGGTAACGACGCCAACCTACAGTCAGGTCAAGACCCTGGTGAGGACAACAAGCACGAAGATAAGCTTCCCTGAGATAGTTTCTGGCAGTTTGTACAGAAATTCTTTGGTTGTACAAACTCAGTTTTATCAGCTGTCTGGTTGGCTGGTCTCAGACGATCCCGTAGGTGAAAAGCCGGATGTGGAGGTCCTGTGCTGGCATGGTTACACGTGGTCTGCCATTTTGAGGCCATTTGGACGCACTGCCAAATTCTCAAACACTACAGTGGAGGCAGCTTATGGTAGAGAAATTCATACTCAATTATCTGGCAACAGCTCTTGTGGACATTCCTGCAGTCAGCGTGCAAAACTTGAGACATCTGAGGCATTGTGTTGTGTGACAAAACTGCACATTTTAGAGTGGCCTTTTATTGTCCCCCAGCACAAGGTGCACCTCTGTAATGATATGCTGTGTAATGATCAAGCTTCTTGATATGCCACACCTGTCAGGTGGATGGATTATATTGGCAAAGTAGAAATGCTCACTAACAGGGATGTAAACAAATTTGTGCACAACCTTTGTGAGAAATATGCTTTTTGTGCAAATGGAACAAATGGATCTTTAATTTCAGCTCATGAAACATTTAGGGATAAGGTCAAGGTTAGGTATGGTTGCATATGAAACAAAATATTTAGCTATGTGACCAGGAGTTTTATTTTGGGAGCACTGTGCGACTAGGAAAAAATTGGCCAGATAATAATTGTTATAATGATAAGGCTTCCCTGTACCTTTGTTTCCGAGTTCCCTAGAGAAAAAAGCCAGCTCAAATTCGTTAGCGTAATAGTTGCACCATTACTTCAGTGAAAACGGGTTGCTTCTAGCACAACCAAGTCAAAAGATCTGACCCATATTAACTGCTCAACATTTTACGTTAATAAACATTTTACATTCATAAACCATGACATGGGCTGTCCTAAAAGTACTTGCGCTTTGTTAACCATTTGTTTACACTTTGTTCAGTCATTTTACATCATTGGCTAGCAAGCTAACAACCTGCTCACTTCACCACTATATCCAAACTTTTGGAGGCACCGAAAGAAAGAAGGGATTAACTGCAGCCGAATCAGAGCACCACTCTGAGTGGTTTCACCTCCTCCACCCATCTCAAACCTATTCTTCAGGAGATCAATAATCATAGTAATGAATGAATGACATATCTCTTGCATGTCATCATCACAAACCTGACGTTTTTAAAGAGACAGTGTACAACGCATTTCAATAGGAAAATAGTGTTTTTACACAGAATCCTAATATTCCACAAATGACTTCAAAAGCAGCTAGAATTGAAATATGTCCAATATAGGCTGTATCTAAATACATTTTCTAAAAATATTTTTGGTGCTCCTACATTTCATGTGGTGCTCTTAACTTTTCTAAGTTGTGCTCCTATTTTTTATTTATTTGGGAGCACCAGTGCTACCAATTATTGTATTTCTTAGCCCTTACCCTAACCACAGGCTCATACGGTACTCTAACATCAGCTGTAAGGGAGGCAGAGACCGAGCAGACATTCATCCAATGCAACTCGTATTATTACATTAACATACACGTTACACACAGTACACATTTCATATGCAGGAATCAATACCTGAACCCCACTGTATATTAGCCTGGGTACCCGTCTGTCTCTGCCATCATGCCACTCCTTGACATGGCAAAGAGTTGACATGATCGCACAAAGAGATCTGGGACCAAGCTAGCCGTAGATGTGACCAACCAGGTAAAAAAATTCAGGTTGTCTGCACGCCTAAAGATCATGGTACAGTAGCTCTCTGAGCTAAAGCCTAGGCATAAACTCTGGGAGATAACACAAGTCTGCAGAATTCACTTTACTTTATACAGTTTAAATATGTCAGGCTGCCATTGACATACACACTGTCATGCAAGTCTGCCATTGACATCAATGCACAACTACGGACCTCATTTACTCAAGGATCTGAGAAAACGGGTAGAAATCTGCTATAGCTACATCTAGTGGCCACTGCATTTCCTTCATCTACCCAGTCCTGTCCGATCTGTTTATGCAGAAGGCAGGAAACTATTTCTCTGATGAAATGCAGTGTTTCCTCAGTCTCTCAGTCGATGGCATCATCTGCCTGTCAGATAAGGAACTGCAGCCAGCTTTGGATATTATAAGGTGGCCTGGCCTGTATGTAAAAATGTGTGTGTGTGTGTGTGTGTGTGCACGTGTGTGCGTGTGTGTGTGCACGTGCGTGTGTTTGTGTGTGTACGTGTGTATGTGCGGCATATGTGTGTGTTTTTTTCTCAACATGGGAATTGGAACTTGTACTTCAACTAAAACTACATTTAGTCCAGGAGGACATTTAATCGGTGTCTGGTCAATAACTCAACTTTCTCCCCAACAACTTCCTTCCCATCTTTTTTTACGTGTCAAGGGAAGGGTTTGAAAAACAACAGTTTAATAAAACACACATACACATACACCTACACATTAACACACAGAAACAGTACATCAATATAATTAATATCATAGGCCTAATAGTACTTTAGAGCTCTTTTTGCACACAATATAGCTACGTTTTGTGTCATCGGGAAAAGCCTGTATCAACCCTTGATACAGTTTGGAAATCAACTTAGATAGCTCACCAACATTAGCCAACTTTTGGCTGGCTCCAGCAGTGGTACAATGGCACATCATTTTTATAGGACAAACAAGGCTACAAAACATTTCCATACACACAAGAGCTGTTAGATACTGCTAAATGACAGATAGCGAGAGACTAGATAGAGCTGAACTGGCTGTGGTAGTTACTAGCTAGCTAGCTAGCTAATTAAACTAGCTGCTAGTAGTTCATTCACTTCAGTAGAGAGGCGATTCACTATTTAATATGTAAGTGATAATGCCCCAGAAGCTGGCAAATATATCCTCCAAACACCAGCTTCAATGCCCCATAATGTCAGTGGAATTATGTTTTTAGAAATGTTTACAAATTAATTAAAAATCAAATGTCTAAGTATTCAACCCCTTTGTCATGGTAAACCTAAATCAGTCCAGGAGTAAACATTTGCTTAACAAGTCACATAATAAGTTGCATGTGAAATAACAGTGTTTAACATGATTTTTGAATGACTACCTAATCTCCATACACCACACATACAATTATCTGTAAAGTCCCTCAGTCGAGCAGTGAATTTCTAAACACAGATTCAACTACAAAGACCCGGGAGGTTATCCAACACCTCGCAAAGAAGGACACCTATTGGTAGGTGGTTAATAAAATGATTATGCATTGAATATCCCTTTGAGCATAGTGAAGTTATTAATTACACTTTGGATGGTGTATCAATACACCCAGTCACTACAAAGATACAGGCATCCTTCCTAACTCAGTTGCTGGAGAGGAATGAAAACGCTCAGGGATTTCACCATGAAGCCCACGGTGACTTTAAAACAGTTACAGAGTTTAATTGCTGTATTATGAGAAAATTGAGGATGGATCAACAACATTGTAGTTACTCCACAATACTAACCTAAATGCATAAAGTAGAAGTAATTTCTTCCAGGTATGGGCCCTCCTATGAGTGCAGGCGCTTGCATCAAAAAAATGGATGCACATAACAGGTCCTTGGTCAGTCACCCTAGGTGAGACAAAAAAATTGTCTCACCTCAATACATTACGCAAAGCAGCCACAACTGTCAGTAAGAGTGTCCATGATTGAGTATTTGAATGAGTCTCCAGTTTGAGTGTTTGTTGCAGCTCGTTCCAGTCGCTAGCTGCAGCGAACTGAAAAGACCAGCAACCCAGCAATGTGTGTGCTTTGGGGACCTTGAACAGAATTTGACTGGCAGAACGGGTGTTTGTGGAGGATGAGGGCTGCAGTAGGTATCTCAGATAGGGGGGAGTGAGGCCTAAGAGGGTTTAATAAATAAGCATCAACCAGTGGGTCTTGTGACAGGTATACAGAGATTACCAGTTTACAGAGGAGTACAGAGTGCAGTGATGTGTCCAGTAAGGAGTATTGGTGGCAAATCTGATGGCTGAATGGTAAAGAACATCTAGCCACTCGAGAGCACCCTTACCTGCCGATCTATAAATTACATCTCCATAATCTAGCATGGTTAGTATGGTCATCTAAATCAGGGTTATTTTGGCAACTGGGGTGAAAGAGGAGCGATTACGATAGAGCTTTAGCTTTGATATGTGCATGTATATGTGCACTGATATATTCATGGATGCCAAGGGAAGCCAGGCTTCCAAAAAAATTATAATAATAATAATAAAAAAACGTACAAGAATTTCTCTTTCGTCTTCTGTGTTTCATAATTTTCCTTCAATTCGCAAGAGGCTGAATGTATCTCACAGGACAAAGCATCAGAGCGAAACAGTGCCACAGCCTACACGTAGAGAGAACATCTATCTGATGCTGTCTGGTTCAAACAAGTGTGACATTGTTTCCACCCATAGCGTTGAAGACATGGGAAGCCAGCGAGCATCTGGCCTCCCTCGACAAAAAAGTATTAAAAAAATTAACTGTGAATGGTCCTGGCACATCAAAAGAACGTGTCAAGGGATGCCAGCTTGGATTTGGCTTCACTCCTATCAAATCCCATTGAAAGCATACATCATTGACAGAAACACTTGAATTGTTGCATCTCATTGTGTTGTTGTCCTCTGGTGGCTAGCAAGCTAAAATTGTCCAAGCTAAAATTGTCCCGTTCCCAAATTAGCCATGGATAGAGATAGGGATTTGGACTTGTGGTTTTACTCAATTCTCCGTACTGACCAATGATTATAATGCTTATTCTGATCCAACCATTCATTCATACATTGTTGTGCCCCTGGTCTGAGAGGATGGAAGTTCAATATGTAGCTAGATGTAGAAGGCTAATGTTAACTAGCTAACGTTGCCCGTGAATGGAAGTTAGGCTAGCGAGTAAGCATTTTAGCCAGGTAGGCTAGGACAACAAAAAATAAAAGCGTGTTTTGTATGACAGAGTGACAGACCGTTTCGTCAACATGAAAGAGAGGAGGATGGCATTGGCGTTTCGCTACAAGTAGGGTGAGTCATCATGCTTTTCTACTTGCACAAACGTGCATGCGCACACACACACACACACAAACATGCACACAGAAATCAGAACCATGGACAGTCACATCATATTTAGCTTACGTTGGTTGGACTAACTTGTTTTTGGTATCTTTTAGTTATCACTGTATTAGACTAAACAGGGGTGATTTGATGATGCTGAAATGTTGAAGTTGAAAATGTGCTGGAAAAGTGGAGGCAGCTCCTGTTTTCTTTGCGACTTGCGGTAACTCTCTGTGGTTCTAAATCAATAGTTGTTAAGTGGTCCGAAAATGTCTTAAACATGAACTTGCTTGACCATGCTGTAGGTCAACTGGCTGTTACTGTACATGCAATATGCTTTGTGGACTTCAATGGACAGAGGTTGCTATCCGGTTTTGTGATAAAACAAAGGTGTGGTTGAATTTATTCTGTCACTCAGTCTTATTGTCTCTGCCTTTATGAATGAGCAGGTTATAGAGCAAACAATGCAATTATGACAACACACATGTTGTAATAGGGTTTTTGTGTGGGGAGGGGGGAGTCATGATGCTTTCATCTGATTGTCAAACAATTCCTTCAAAGGGCACCTATAATAGGCTACACGCGCATGTTCATCCACTTGCAATATATTTCCAGCCTCCAAACAGTAGTGAATGGAAAGAGAGATCCGTTACACAAAACAACAAAAAGTGTAATGACATTTGGCGATTGTCATTAGGCCAGAATGAATGCCTCCACTGCTGTCTGCCCGCGTCTTGGTGTCTGCCGCTCATCTCTGCCTTGGCAAAATGTCAGTGTTCTCATTAAACCACTTTTTGGAGCAGCCTATAGGCCTACCACACGTGCTCAAGTTCATTTGCAAAAAAGGTATGCCTCTGACATACGGTAATGATAAGTAATGGTGCAATAGCCTACAGTTTTCTTAACATTTTTTTCTTGATTATTGTGATAGGCTCATGTTTTACCCGTACAGCGTAACCCCACTATTTATTTTGCCAGTATGCCATACCAGACGATACCGCCTTAAAGCCAATTTATGCTTGATCTGATTTGTGGTCGGAGGCTGCGACGCAATTGCAGAGCCTCTGGAGGCATGCAGAGGCCAAATTGAGCTATGTACCGCATCGCCATGTGCCTCACAAATTTTGTAACAATGCAGAGGGCTCTGTATAGCTCCGCATTTACATGATTGGTTTAGATACGTTTTTCCCAAACTGGGGAGGGTGGAGCGAGGGATCAGTAGGGGGTAGACTTTACTCTTGAAAGTTGTAATAGTAGAATGCACAAGGTACAATTTCAAAATTGGGTAGTGTATCATCAGTTCCTCTTGTCATTTTAGTCATTGCATACCTTAGAGAGCTATTTATAACATCAGAAATGTCCAGATCAACTAGCCCATGTCAGCTAACGTTTTTTAGCTCATAGATTTTGTTGTAATTTTGTCACTCAAATATCACATGAATAAACATTACACATGGCTAAATGTATATAATTGGAAGAAAATGTGCTTTAACCCTCCCGTTGTCCTCAGATTCTGTATACACCCCGTGTCCTCCGGGTCAAACTGTCCCGCCTTCACTAAACCCCTAATTAGCACATGTGGGACAGTATGCATGTGCACAGTCTTTGCAGATATATTTCTTACACCTGCAGCACAGTATGTGTTTTACAGTCCTTCTTTGGTGGGCAGATCTGACACCTCTTCCTCTTACTTGCCCCAGCTGGGGCAGTGGCTAGGGCAGCTAGCTCCTCAGGTTGATCACGAGATCTAGCCTTCTGAACAGCTTTCACACCTGCTGCAGATGCTTCTGTGCGGGGGAGATGCTCCCTTCTTTCAATGAATGGAGTTACAAGTGTAATTCCCAGCTGCTCCAGGAACACCCTCCTCTTGTTCCGCTTACGAGGCATCCAGCTAGGGTTGATCTCTCTCCATATCACAAAGGCATTGTAGGAAGAAACATCAATGATGTTGTGGAAGATGACCAGGGGCCAGTGGGCAGTCATCCTTCTGCAGCTGTACATTCCAATCACCTTATCTAGGTTGTCCACACCTTCTTTGTTGCAGTTGTAGTCTCGGATGATGGCTGGCGTCCTGTCTTCGTGATCGCTAATTTCAGCCTCTGTGTGCAGAAGTAGAGGTCGACCGATGTAGAGGTCGACCGATTATGATTTTTCAACGCCAATACCGATTATTGGAGGACTAAAGAAAGTCGATACCGATTAGTCGGACAATTTTTTTTTTCATTTGACATTTTTCAATTTATTTGCAATAATGACAATTAAAACAATACTGAATGAACACTTATTTTAACTTAATATAATACATCAATAAAAATACATTTAGCCTCAAATAAATAATGAAACATGTTCAATTTGGTTTAAATAATGCAAAAACAAAGTGTTGGAGAAGTAAAAGTGCAATATGTGCCATGTAAAAAAAGCTAACGTTTGAGTTCCTTGCTCAGAACAGGAGAACATATGAAAGTTGGCGGTTCCTTTTAACATGAGACTTCAATATTCCAAGGTAAGAGGTTTTAGGTTGTAGTTAATATAGTATTTATAGGACTATTTCTCTCTATACCATTTGTATTTCATATACTTTTGACTATTGGATGTTCTTATAGGCACTATAGTATTGCCAGTGTAACAGTATAGCTTCCGTCCCTCTCCTCGCCCCTACCTGGGCTCGAACAAGGAACACATCGACAACAGCCACACTCGAAGCAGCATTACCCATCGCTCCACAAAAGCCGCGGCCCTTGCAGAGAAAGGGGAATAACTACTCCAAGTCTCAGAGCGAGTGACGTTTGAAACTCTATTATCGCGCACCCCGCTAACTAGCTAGCCATTTCACATCGGTTACACCAGCCATTAGGCTGATAGGCTTGACATAAACAGCGCTGTGCTTGCGAAGAGCTGCTGGCAAAACGCATGAAAGTGCTGTTTGAATGAATGCTTACGAGCCTGATGTGACACAATTTCACCTGGTTAGTATTGCCTGCTGACCTGGATTTCTTTTAGCTAAATATGCAGGTCTAAAAATATATACTTCTGTGTATTGATTTTAAGAAAGGCATTGATGTTTATGGTTAGGTACAGTCTTCCAATGATTGTGTTTTTTTCACAAATGCGCTTTTGTTAAATCATCCCCCAGCGTTGCATCGATTATATGCAACGCAGGACACGCTAGATAAACTAGTAATATCATCAACCATGTGTAGGTATAACTAGTGATTATGATTGATTGATTGTTTTTTATAAGATAAGTGTAATACTAGCTAGCAACTTACCTTGACTTCTACTGCATTCAAGTAACAGGCAGGCTCCTCGTGGAGTGCAATGAGAGGCAGGTGGTTAGAGCGTTGGACTAGTTAACTGTAAGGTTGCACGATTGGATCCCCCGAGCTGACAAGGTGAAAATCTGTCGTTCTGCCCCTGACAAGGGTGAAAATCTAGAAAATAAGAAACTTTGTTCTTCTGCCCCTGCAAAAAAACATTGTTAGGCAGTTAACCGATGAATCGTTCTACTCAGAAGTAACACATTCTTGTTTTTCTTTGGGAGGTTTGAAACTAGAGTGGTGGTGGGCGTGAAGGCAAAATAACCTCTCTTTCCTTTGGTGCAAAGTGCAGGTGGGAGCTCAGACTTGTTCTTAACCATGGTGACGTTCCTCTTGCCTAGTTCATAAATGAAGAAATTGGCACGTGACAAAATCCCTCTGTCACACATTATTTATTTTTTAGGCCACCCATGACTTGATCCCATATTTTGCTGGCTTGCTGGGCATATACTGCCGGAAAGGACAACAACCTTTGGCAAGAAGAGATTAGCATCATTGGTAATTATTAGTATCGGTGTCATAGAAACAGTCACAGAAGTCAGTAGTGAAAATCACTTTTATTATATATACACTACCTCTGAATGGAACCAGTTGCTCATCCACTGTTACGTCAGGCCATTGGTTGTAGACGTATGACAGCCGCTCCACCCACTTGTCCCAGACCTCTCTTATGGCTGCCAGTTTGTCTGTCGCACGTCTTGTAGGTCTTGACTCAAGTCATCAAATCGTAGCAGTCTTGAGTAAGTGTGAAAGAACTTGAGTGAAATAGTGGCACTGAAAATCACTATTCCACTCTCTGCATCCCATAGACTAGCTGCAGCCTCGCCTCGGGACCTTTATACACCTGCTAAGATTTGCGGCCTTATGTAGGCATGCAGGTCAGTCTCATCCATCCCTTTCCAGCTGTCTCCATATTTTCAAATACCCTCCAGATTTGTCATGTCCAGGATGATTTTTTCTATTGCTGGTGTGATGAACAGGTAGAATGATGAGGCGATGTCATGGGCATAAGAAACGGCATATGTTGTGGGTCCTGGGGTCATCTCCATGACCTTATGCTCTGCCATCCTTCCCTGTTTGTGAATTGCTACTGAGGACCATTTGATTTGGCTGTTTTTTTACATTAAAGTCTCTCTTTCAGCTTGAGGAATTTCTTCTTCTTCTGAAGATGATGCATCATGCTCTGGGTTGTATTCCTCCCCATCTGCATCTTCTGATTCATCCTCCACTTCTCTTCAGATTGAGTAGTCTTGCTGGAAATTTGAAAATATCTGTTCTAAAAGCTGTTCAGCAGTGAAATGCACAGTCATGGCTTCAGCCCCTTGGGGAAGACCACATATCTGGACATGTACGGACATGTACCGATGACAATATTATTTTGTTTTGTACAGCTTACATGGATACATGAATAAAGGCAACAGCTCACTTTTGTAATATTGGGGTCTAGGACAGGTCATCAAATTTCAAGTTGAATAATATCATGGAGGTGATTGTTTTCACTGCTGTTAACGAAAGACTCACTGCCTCCTTCTCACAAATGATCAAACAAATATAAAAAATAAAATAAAAGTTGGTTCAAACAGTGGCGGGTCAAAATGACCCAACCTGCAAATCCTCTCCACCTTCTCAGGACCATGAGCCTGTCACCTTTGATGTAACACTGTTGTTGCTGCTATTGGTGATAGTGTGATAGTGGTGCTGGCTACCATAAGTTGTGTAAACAGTGCATTATTTTATGCTGTGTGTCATGTTGTGTCCGTGCCACTTCTGTCTCTGTGTGTGCAGCAGCCCGAAGCGTGGCCAGGCCTGTTTGATTAATTCATAATGTTATCAAAAAGTATCTCTTCTCCTTCACTAGAACTAGAATTTTTATTTATTTATTTATTTTACCTTTATTTAACAAGGTAGGCAAGTTGAGAACAAGTTCTCATTTACAATTGCGACCTGGCCAAGATAAAGCAAAGCAGTTCGACAGATACAACGACACAGAGTTACACATGGAGTAAAACAAACATACAGTCAATAATACAGTATAAACAAGTCTATATACAATGTGAGCAAATGAGGTGAGAAGGGAGGTAAAGGCAAAAAAGACCATGGTGGCAAAGTAAATACAATACAGCAAGTAAAACACTGGAATGGTAGATTTGCAGCTGGAAGAATGTGCAAAGTAGATATAAAAATAATGGGGTGCAAAGGAGCAAAATAAAAAAAATAAAAAAAATAAAATACAGTTGGGAAAGAGGTAGTTGTTTGGGCTAAATTATAGGTGGGCTATGTACAGGTGCAGTAATCTGTGAGCTGCTCTGACAGTTGGTGCTTAAAGCTAGTGAGGGAGATAAGTGTTTCCAGTTTCAGAGATTTTTGTAGTTCGTTCCAGTCATTGGCAGTAGAGAACTGGAAGGAGAGGCGGCCAAAGAAAGAATTGGTTTTGGGGGTGACTAGAGAGATATACCTGCTGGAGCGTGTGCTACAGGTGGGAGATGCTATGGTGACCAGCGAGCTGAGATAAGGGGGGACTTTACCTAGCAGGGTCTTGTAGATGACATGGAGCCAGTGGGTTTGGCGACGAGTATGAAGCGAGGGCCAGCCAACGAGAGCGTACAGGTCGCAATGGTGGGTAGTATATGGGGCTTTGGTGACAAAACGGATTGCACTGTGATAGACTGCATCCAATTTGTTGAGTAGGGTATTGGAGGCTATTTTGTAAATGACATCGCCAAAGTCGAGGATTGGTAGGATGGTCAGTTTTACAAGGGTATGTTTGGCAGCATGAGTGAAGGATGCTTTGTTGCGAAATAGGAAGCCAATTCTAGATTTAACTTTGGATTGGAGATGTTTGATATGGGTCTGGAAGGAGAGTTTACAGTCTAACCAGACACCTAAGTATTTGTAGTTGTCCACGTATTCTAAGTCAGAGCCGTCCAGAGTAGTGATGTTGGACAGGCGGTTAGGTGCAGGTAGCGATCGGTTGAAGAGCATGCATTTAGTTTTACTTGTATTTAAGAGCAATTGGAGGCCACGGAAGGAGAGTTGTATGGCATTGAAGCTTGCCTGGAGGGTTGTTAACACAGTGTCCAAAGAAGGGCCGGAAGTATACAGAATGGTGTCGTCTGCGTAGAGGTGGATCAGAGACTCACCAGCAGCAAGAGCGACCTCATTGATGTATACAGAGAAGAGAGTCGGTCCAAGAATTGAACCCTGTGGCACCCCCGAGACTGCCAGAGGTCCGGACAGCAGACCCTCCGATTTGACACACTGAACTCTATCAGAGAAGTAGTTGGTGAACCAGGCGAGGCAATCATTTGAGAAACCAAGGCTGTCGAGTCTGCGTGATGCTATGTTTTCTGTTATTTTCTATAATTGTTTCGCTTGATACAACTTATTGGAAGATTTTTTGTCCCTCTGAAGGCCTAGGTCCTACAGTCATGGTTCGCCACTACATTAAAGTAAAACTGCAACCCAAGTCATAGACTGTTCTCTATGCTACCACACGGCAAGCGTTACCGGAGTGCCAAGTCTAGGTCCAAAAGGCTCCTTAACAGCTTCTACCCCAAAGCCATAAGACTGCTGAACAACTGTTCAAATGGCCACCCGGACTGTTTACATTGACATCCCCCTTTATTTTTTACACTGTATATTATCTATGCATAGTCACTTTACCCCTACCTACAGGTACAAATTACCTTGACTAACCTGTACCCCCGCACATTGACTCAGTACTGGTACCCCCTGTATATAGCCTCGTTATTGTTATTTTATTGTGTTACTTTTTATTTTATTTTTTACTTTTGTTTATTTAGTAAATATTTTCTTAACTCTATTTCTTGAACAGCATTGTTGGTTAAGGACTTGTAAGTAAGCATTTCACAGTAAGGCCTACTACACCTGTTGTATTCGGCGCAATACAATTTGATTTGATTAAGTGCAATGGGTGTGCTAAAAAGTTTTGAGTAATAACAGCACAATGGGTTTAGAGTGTACTTGTGTATCTTGAGTAGTGCATAAACTAAACATTCAGTACATAATTCCTACATGTCTCACTACTGCACAAATAGGTTTTGTGTATTTGTGTATTAATTCCATAGTACTTTTTCATGAAGGATGTGGTCTTGCCAGTATTGGACTTGATGTGGGCTGGCCTGTGTTGGGCTGGTGTGGGCTTGTTGTGGGTTAGCCTGTGCTGGGCTTGTGTAGACTAGCCCGTGTTGGGCTGATGTAGGCTTGGTGTGGGCTAACATGTGTTAAACTGGTGTAGCCTGGCCTGTGTTGGGCTGATGTGGGCTTGCTGTGGGCTGGCCTGTGTTGGGCTGGTGTAGGCTGGCCTGTGTTGGGCTGATGTGGGCTTGCTGTGGGCTGGCCTGTGTTGGGCTGGTGTAGGCTGGCCTGTGTTGGGCTGATGTGGGCTGGCCTGTGTTGGGCTGATGTGGGCTGGCCTGTGTTGGGCTGATGTAGGCTGGCCAGTGTTGGGCTGATGTGGGCTTGCTGTGGGCTAGCCTGTGTGGGCTGGTGTAGGCTGACCTGTGTCGGGCTGGTGTAGGCTCGGAGTGGGCTAGCCCGTGCCCACCGAATACTCACATGGGGCCAACAGGGTAATGTCTGCTGGGCATCCTTCTAGCTGTGCTTTCTCAATAATCATCCATAGGTCAGTACAGTTTTACTGTAATGTCTGGAATCCCCCTGTATGTACAATACCCAGAACCTGTGTTGGGCTGATATGGGTTTGGTGGGGGCTGTTCAGTATCAGGCTGGTGTGTGCTTGGTGTGGGCTAGCCTGTGTTGGGCTGGTACAGGCTAGCCTGTGTTCGGCTGGTACCGGCTAGCCTGTGTTCGGCTGATGTGGGCTAGCCTGTGTGGGCTGGCCCGTGTCAGGCTGTTGTGGGCTTGCTGTGGGCTAGCCCGTGCCCACCTTGGCCACCGAATACACACATGGTACAAACAGGATAATGTCTGCTGGACAACTTTCCCCTGTGCTTTTTCAATAATCATCCACAGGTCAGTACAGTTTTTCTGCAATGTCTGGAATTCCCCTGTATAGAAGATGCCCAGAGCCTTATCTCTTCCCTCATCTGCCATCCCACTCATTTCACATTTCACTGAAACTAACTGCTTTGATAATAAAAATGTAAAAGATTCTCCTGTACCCTGGAACAGTTTACTCCATAACAGCTCAACTGAAACAAACACTAAGATTTTAGACGGTTATTTACTAATTTAGGCTCACATCTTATTGATTCTGAGATATGGAGTTTTCAGAGAGAGAAAGAGAGAAACTGTCTGTGGTTTTGACAGGTACTGTGACATTACAGGTAACTGCCAAAATAAAGGAAACACCAACATAGTATCTTAATAGGGCGTTGGGCCACCATGAGCCGCCAGAACAGCTTCCATGCGCCTTGGCATAGATTCTACAAGTGTCTGGAACTCTAGCGGAGGGATGAGCTACCATTCTTCCATGAGAAATTGTCCAGAATCTCACCCCTTAAAGGGGCAATCAGCAGTTGCTACATCCATTTTTGGACTACATTATTGATATGTACCCATTGATTCTTGAAGAATATAACTTAGAAATGCCTCGTGAACTTAGTTCAACTGTGGTACCCCATCAGAACCAAAATACACGCTTGTTTTACTGAAACAGGGGCTTTGTTATTGTTTCTACTGCTGATTGTCACTTTAAAACCCCTAACCTCCCTTGAGACCCCTCTTTCAAAGTCACTGAGATCTCTTCTTCTAGCCATAGTAGTCAAAATAATGGGCAACTGTACATTTTTATAGCCTACATGACCTTATAATGATGGAATGTTAATTGCTTAAATAACTCAGGAACCACACCTGTGTGCCCCTGCTTTCAATATACTTTGTATCTCTAATTTACTTAAAATGGAACTGACAGCATTTTAGCAACATGAAATCGTATAAAGAATCTGTTCATATACACCCCAAGGAATAATAGGGCACGTTTAAAAATATTTTATCACAAGCAAGCACTTAGATATGGTAATTTAAATTTTTCATAAATTCTTAGAATGTTTGGTAAATACATATTCTAACAATATAGAGTGGGAAATCAGCCGTGCATTTGGACAATTAATAGACACTGCAATAAATAAAACCTAATAAAAACACTTGTCTCGTCCAAGACCGGAGTCTACACAGACCGATGCGCCATAGCCAAGATCAGCTAAAATCTAACGAAGGAACATTAGATAAACCCTCTCAAACTTTTTCAGCTAGTTGGCAGTCACAATTGCATTGATAAATGACGTGGAATTGTAGCTTACTCGTCCTTCTGCAGCTTGCCTGCCAATGCATGCTTGTCCCAACCAAGCACCCAAGCTCACTGGCTAAAGTTGTCTAGCTTGCTAGCTAGCTACTTCCAGACACAAATGAGAGAACACCTCACTCTGACCATTTTACTCACACTAGCAGAGCTGGTTAGGTTGATTATCTAGAGCGTTCGTGTCTATTACTGACAACAGTCATATTCAGCAGGTGTTGTGCGTTTGTAAATTCATCAGTTATTCTGCACTTTGGCACACTCAGACAAAAGTGCTCGGAAATCGGAGTAGATAGCCAGAGTGAATATGCGAATGCAAGAGAAATGCTAACTGGATAACAGTCATTCAAGTTCTTGTTGGCTAACCAAATGACACCTGCATCTGTAGCTGTGTATCGCCACTGAAAAACAATATGAAGGGAAAAAGCCAGTCACTCAAGTCCTCCAATGACATGACATCCTCCCAGCAGATAGCTATCTAGCTAATGTTAGGCTCTGTGTTTTTAGCTTGCAACATAAATAGATACGCTAGCCTATTATCCACATTATGACTGACTTATGATCATTGCCCTTGCTAGTTTGATTGTGTTGACATTCCCAGCCTTAGTTACATTCGTCCATTTTTGTCCAGAATATTGAGCAATTGAAACTGAAACAGTTCAGGAGGCAGCAAACAATGTACCAGGCCAGCTGTGATTTACAACCTGATAGCAATATTGTTGGGACTACCAAGAAATGTATTGGTGAATTGTATTAATCATGCATCCATCTATTCTACCCACAATGCCTTAGTGTACTTATAAAGTTGGTTTTGTAGCATAAACTGGGAATGTGATATTTTTTTACTAATATTATGATTTTCTGTTTTTCATATCTGCAAAGTAGTTAAAATGCTGTCATTTCCACTTTAAGTGTTTCCTTTATGTTGGCAGTTACCTAGTGACCTTTGAAACTGACCAGATTCCAGTAGTCCCACTCTAGCTCTGTGGCTTTTCACAGTCACATCCCCATGAGTATGTGGCTGGGCTGAGGAGAGAGATGTGAGAAAGACAGGAAGAAGGTTAGTGGAGAGAAAGATATTGTGAAATGAAGAGATAGGGAGTAGAGGTAGACAGAGGCGAGGCGAGGGGAGAAAAAAAAGGTGAGATAAGGGAAGAGAGAAAAAGAGATGAGTGTGAAAGGCACTTTCAGATTTCCTTATCGAGACCTGATCTTAGTCAAGGTTTTCATCAGACAAACCACCGAGAGATACATGTCTGGTCATGTTCTGACATTGTTTACCTTCATATAATATACATATAACATATTACAGGTCATATTACCCACCATCCGTTTCCTGATAACTGTGAGTATCAGTTATACAAATAAACACGCCGGGCTTCGGGCGATGAAACGGAAGCCCATTAATTTTTAATGACAGAAGCGATGTGGGCAGAGAGACCGTTGGGCGAGCAAGACAAGGGACGTGAAAAGGGTCGGACCAAAGTTGGGGAAAGCTGAATATATTATACAAATTCCGTAACATCGCTTTGCTATTGACCAATCGAAGCTCACAACAATTTCCAGCCCCTAATGGATTGGCTTTTGATATCTCACACTACCTATGCTAGCCTGTTTGCACCAATAGAGAGCGATGTATGCGTGGCTACCGGATCTTGCCAGTTAGGAGCTGAAACTAACAAATGTCACCAGTCAACAATCCTATTTTAGAAACTGAAAACATGAAACATAGAAGAGTTTGTGTTTTTTTAATTTTCTTAGGATGAGTGGGATGTTTTCAGTCACTCCTCTCATACCCACTTGCCGGTTTATTAAAACACAGAGCCGAGATGCCACTGAGCATTCTCACAAGCGCGCGATGATTACTGTATGTAGAATAATCATTTGCTATAAAATGCCATGTAATATAATAGTTTAGACTGGGAAAGACAGGTACAAAGAAGCTTAATATTGGACAGTGTGTCAAGACATTGTACAAACCAGTAATGGATGGAGAAGTTCACGTGGAGACGGAGATGGAGTACGTCACTGTTCGGGCGCATCCTCTCCGGAGAAGCTGGAGGCTGGCGGTGGTCCTGTCTGTTCAGAACGCGCTCGTGGCAGTTTGTTTGGCTGTAAGCTTCTATTGCTTCTGGCTTGAGCATCAACGTGTGAGTAGCTACAAGAAGACTGATTTTATCTATGCATGCTTATCTCTTTTTTTTAATAACCAAAAAGAGCCAGAGAATTCTGCACACACAGATCTAAAATCAAATCAAAGTGTATTCATCACGTATACAGGGTAAATGCTAATGCGTACCCCCTGCAATTGACCTGCAATTGAATGTTTTGACACAATGGGAAAATAGAAAGCGCTTCTTACATCACCAACAAATAAACGCACTATTGATAAGGCTATTTACTTTACAAGTTCGGGGGAATTGACTAGTCCTAAACCACTAGATGTCATCATAAACCATACCACAGCAATGCACACAAACTAATCATAAACAACCAAGCATAGCAAGTTAATCATATCACCCTCTCTGTCAGTGTTCATATACAGTCACCTCCAAAATTATTGGCACCCTTGGTAAAGATTAGCAAAAAAGTATAAAATAAATAATGCAAATACTGAGCAATATTGTATTCAAACAAATTGGGAAATTATATTATTTTATACTAATACAATTGCTCAGAGAAAGATATTTTGTTTAACAATTATAATTTAAAAAAAGATAGGTGTCAAAAGGATTGGCATCCCTACGATTCTTGAAAATAAAATCAAACAAAATGAAGTCTGCATTAATAGTTAATCTCAGTTTAAGGAACTGTATTGTGGCCTTTCTGTTTCACTGGAGTATACAAATGAGGTAACACACATGTAAAATCCCTTTGTCATCCATCCAAAGAGCTCACAAATAAAAAAAGACACATGGTTGTTGACTTTCATAAAACAGGCAATGGGTTAAAAAAAAAGCTTTGAAAAAATAAAGATACACCACTTACCACAATTGGGGCAACCATTAAGACGTTTAAAACTAGAACAGTGGTAAACTTGCCTGGTATTATACGCAGGTCTATCTTGTCCCCACACACAGTGAGGAAGACGGTTCGGGAGGTAAAGAAAAGTCCACGGGCCACAGTTGGAGAATTACAGAACTTGGACGCACGTTGCGGTCACCAAGTCTTCATATCTACAATTCGATGCCACCTCCATGTCAATAGGCTGTTTGGAAGGGTTGCCATAACTCTTTATTGAGAGCAACCAACCAATGTATTAAAACATATATATATAATAATAATAACCTTTATTTAAATGTAACAAATGTTTAAATTTAACAAATGCATTGGCACTTGAATACGCTCAGATCTAGGATCGTCTTACCCATCCCCATCCTAACCATAAGCTGACCTTAGATCAGTGTGTAGGGGCAGCCCCCATACAGACCACAGGACTCCCCAGTGCTCTGTAACCTTTCTGACGGGTTATCAGGGAGACATAGAGGATGTCCCTTACTGACACACTGACTCACTCATATTAATAACAGGAAAGCAGGACGGACAACCACAGACCACAGACCATAAACATGCGTGTGTTGTGTGTTCTCTGACGGTGTGTGTTCTGCTGTGCCAGGTGTCTGAGAGGCCGGAGGAGAGTGAGATCTACATCCACTTTGACCCTGTTACAGGTGAGTTATCCCCTGTTCGTAATACTCTATCTCGTTACACTTGGCCTCATAACAAACATCCTGTTATTCACACATTTTTAACAGTAGGTGTTACAACGGTGTAATAATAAATTATAAGGCTAGGAAAGGGGGATACCTAAGTCAGTTGTACAACAATGCATTCAACTGAAATGTAGCAGGTGAAGAATATGTTATAACATGAAAGTGATGCAGGAGGTTATCCCTATCCACCCTCATTTCCTCCCCTCCCAGTCTCTGCAGACATCCCAGACAATACGCCAGTCAGTTTTAAGAGGTACGTTAACCATACAATGAATCTCAGCGGCGATACTGGGATTCAGATCAGGTGTACTGGTCCTTACATGCTGTACATGGAGGTGTGCAGTGAGGGTCTGGATGGACAGTTAGGCAACGGGACCCTGGAGCTGAGGGAGGGGAGTCGGGAGCTGGCCAGCTTCAGCCTGCAGGCCAGAGAAGAGGACTGTAGGGATTCTCTCCTCCACCAGACAGTGTACCTCAGGAAGGGGGAGATCGCCACTCTACACTTCACCTCGAAAGGCAAGAACAACTTGATGGTGAAGAAGCTGACTCTGGGACTGCACTACCTGCTGGGGACACAATGTCAGCACTGAGGGGCTGGGGACAACACACATGCGCGCACGCACACACACACACACACACACACACACACACACACACACACACACACACACACACACACACACACACACAGGCTTGCACAAGAACAGCATTTTTATAAAGATGATATTCAGGGAATGATGATGAATGTAGAAATACAAATTATTTTTCGATATGATATCAACTGTCATGTAATTAACTTTCATGAAAATGATTCCATTGGTCTTCATAGTAGATCACATAGTTGATAATAAGGTGCATGAGCTTTCGGTTTTAATGCAACTTTTATGGTAATAAGCCATTGTATTTAATGCCAATAAATCATTGTTTCTGTGTAGTATGTGGTTAAAAGTATAGGTGATTGAAATCTATATACTGATGTTTCTTCTATTTGTTTATCGTTATTGTCATATTGTACATTTTGAGAATAAGAAGTCTTGTACATCTTTAAAATGTGTGTCACATCAGAGTACTGTATTTCCTGTCCCTGATCACTGACTGGAACTGTTAGTTTAGTATCACTCTTGCCTTACTATTTACTTTCATCTTTCTCCCTCTCGCTCGGTTTTGACATCATTGTATCAGTGTACAGAGATGTATTACATATGACTGCTCTGAAAGTGAA
This sequence comes from Oncorhynchus tshawytscha, assembly GCF_018296145.1. Lineage (NCBI taxonomy): Eukaryota > Metazoa > Chordata > Actinopteri > Salmoniformes > Salmonidae > Oncorhynchus > Oncorhynchus tshawytscha. The sequence goes on along the minus strand of NC_056429.1, from coordinate 27,348,554 downwards.
AGTAACAAATGTTTTTATTGGTTTTGATTCGGCTGGTTTTCACTACTGTTTCTGTTGCTGCTGTTGTGACCTTTATGCACTTCTCCTTTTTCCATTAGAAACCCTTTTGTACTCTTTTTGTTTCATAAATAAAATGAGAAGATGAAACCTCTGTTTAACTGATATCTCAGCTGAGTGTTCTACAGTAGTGGTTCCTAACCATGGGTACTAGGACCCCTGTGGGTACTTGGCCTATCCACAGAGGGTACTTGAGAAGACTCATGAGACCATAGGCCTACTGGTAAGATGCACATGAGGGGGTACATCAGGGGTACTCCGGGCAAAGCTACAGTGCCTTGCGAAAGTATTCGGCCCCCTTGAACTTTGCGACCTTTTGCCACATTTCAGGCTTCAAACATAAAGATATAAAACTGTATTTTTTTGTGAAGAATCAACAACAAGTGGGACACAATCATGAAGTGGAACGACATTTATTGGATATTTCAAACTTTTTTAACAAATCAAAAACTGAAAAATTGGGCGTGCAAAATTATTCAGCCCCCTTAAGTTAATACTTTGTAGCGCCACCTTTTGCTGCGATTACAGCTGTAAGTCGCTTGGGGTATGTCTCTATCAGTTTTGCACATCGAGAGACTGAATTTTTTTTCCCATTCCTCCTTGCAAAACAGCTCGAGCTCAGTGAGGTTGGATGGAGAGCATTTGTGAACAGCAGTTTTCAGTTCTTTCCACAGATTCTCAATTGGATTCAGGTCTGGACTTTGACTTGGCCATTCTAACACCTGGATATGTTTATTTTTGAACCATTCCATTGTAGATTTTGCTTTATGTTTTGGATCATTGTCTTGTTGGAAGACAAATCTCCGTCCCAGTCTCAGGTCTTTTGCAGACTCCATCGGGTTTTCTTCCAGAATGGTCCTGTATTTGGCTCCATCCATCTTCCCATCAATTTTAACCATCTTCCCTGTCCCTGCTGAAGAAAAGCAGGCCCAAACCATGATGCTGCCACCACCATGTTTGACAGTGGGGATGGTGTGTTCAGGGTCATGAGCTGTGTTGCTTTTACGCCAAACATAACGTTTTGCATTGTTGCCAAAAAGTTCAATTTTGGTTTCATCTGACCAGAGCACCTTCTTCCACATGTTTGGTGTGTCTCCATGTGGCTTGTGGCAAACTTTAAACGACACTTTTTATAGATATCTTTTCAGAAATGTCTTTCTTCTTGCCACTCTTCCATAAAGGCCAGATTTGTGCAATATACGACTGATTGTTGTCCTATAGACAGAGTCTCCCACCTCAGCTGTAGATCTCTGCAGTTCATCCAGAGTGATCATGGGCCTCTTGGCTGCATCTCTGATCAGTCTTCTCCTTGTATGAGCTGAAAGTTTAGAGGGACGGCCAGGTCTTGGTAGATTTGCAGTGGTCTGATACTCCTTCCATTGCAATATTATCGCTTGCACAGTGCTCCTTGGGATGTTTAAAGCTTGGGAAATCTTTTTGTATCCAAATCCGGCTTTAAACTTCTTCTCAACAGTATCTCGGACCTGCCTGGTGTGTTCCTTGTTCTTCATGATGCTCTCTGCGCTTTTAACGGACCTCTGAGACTATCACAGTGCAGGTGCATTTATACGGAGACTTGATTACACACAGGTGGATTGTATTTATCATCATTTTATTTTATTTGATTTGATTTAGTCATTTAGGTCAACATTGGATCATTCAGAGATCCTCACTGAACTTCTGGAGAGTTTGCTGCACTGAAAGTAAAGGGGCTGAATAATTTTGCACGCCCAATTTTTCAGTTTTTGATTTGTTAAAAAAGTTTGAAATATCCAATAAATGTTGTTCCACTTCATGATTGTGTCCCACTTGTTGTTGATTCTTCACAAAAAAATACAGTTTTATATCTTTATGTTTGAAGCCTGAAATGTGGCAAAAGGTCGCAAAGTTCAAGGGGGCCAAATACTTTCGCAAGGCACTGTAAATTCAGTTTGTGGTACAGTAACTGAAAAATGATGGGAATTGTTCTACAGTGTATACACACACAACAGGCTAGAAGCAGCACATCATCAGCCCGGAGCACTGTAGTTGCAACATTTTTATGGCACAATGGAAGTAGGTGGCACCTGGGATAAAATACATTAGGACAGATTTTTCATTCTGAACATGAGATTCGAACCAGCAACCCTCTGGTTACTGGCCTGCTATGGAACGCTGTTTGGGTCTTGGCGTATCAGAAAAGATACACGCCAAATTGTCACGTTCTGACCTTTATTTCCTGTTTTGTATTTATTTAGTATGGTCAGGGCGTGAGTTGGGTGGGCAGTCTATGTTTGATTTTCTATGATTTGGGATTTCTATGTTTCGGCCTAGTATGGTTCTCAATCAGAGGCAGGTGTCATTAGTTGTCTCTGATTGAGAATCATACTTCGGTAGCCTGGGTTGCACTGTTTGTTTGTGGGTGATTGTCTATGTTGATGGCTTGTTTCAGCGCAGCTCGCATTAGCTTCACGGTTGTTATTTTGTTTACTGTTTTTGTATAGTGTTTCAGTGTTCAGTGTTTTCTTTATTAAAATTCATGAACACATATCACGCCGCATTTTGATCCTCCGATCCTTCTCGCCTCTCCTCTTCAGACGAAGAGGACGACCGTGACACAAATAAGCTTTTAATTTGACTCGTCAAATATCACAATTCTATTATAGAATGTTGTGTGTGCTGAATTTGCACGTGCAAGCCAAGTGCCACCATTACGATCACTGTCAAAGCTGTACAATACTGCGATGGTAGTAATAAGGCATTATTTGTTAGGTCGAATGTGAAAACGTCTGTTTCAGCAACTTCTGGGGTAACTAGCTAGCTTTAGCTTGGTACCTAGCTAGCACCAATGCAACCAGTCTGAAAACAATTAACAGTAGAAACTGAAGTAATTTTCAATATTCTTAGCAATGGTTTAGGAATCCGTGTAAGTATTAGCTAGGTAGACACTTGTTCTGCTATTGAAAAAAAAAACTAGCTAGACTTCTATTTAACCCTGCTGCCCAAAACTAATGCTATAAGCATTCAATTAACTTAATCTGACAACTATACAGTACTATGGTTTGACCGGACCGGGTTATGTGTTGTGAAGCTAGCCACAATAAGGATTAGCCACAATTTGCGATTCGCCTTTAAAATAAAAGTTCCTCTTTGAAAGTGAAGCAGAAGGTTACAATTGGTGAAATCATGCCATATTTAGACTTGATCATGTTAAACATGGTTGGAGTGTTGGAATGTGGAGCAATGAAATGGGGTATCAGTCTATTCGATGACACCCAGAGAACACAACTGAAGAGTTTACGGAAATATATGCATCGTAGCTTTGACTGTGGGAAATCACCTCTTTGCATCACTGTCGATGACATACTTTTATTTTGATGGCTAACCGCAAAGAACTGTTTTACAAATTGGGGTTATTTTAGATGACACCTAGCTATTAGCTAACTATAGCAAATTAAACATATGTCGTTTTGCTGTGTTTTTGGGGAAGAACATTGTTTGCCTCCATCAGCTAACTTGCTTTTTTATGACCAGCACTGTCCAGAGCTTGGGGAAGGGCACGTGCGCGAGACAACTTTACCAGCATCATAGCATACATATGATGAATCGTTGTGACATATAAAATACGAATGATAGTGTAATCAATGTGTAATAACTACGTAAAAAAGAAATGAATGCGTTAAATTATTATGTGACGTGCAGTCAAATTCAGGTCCTGATTGGTCAACAAGCTTTTTTATTTTTATTAACAACAAATCAATACATACAGCACATGAGGGAACACAAGCATACATAGATTACAAACAATGGACAATCGAGCTAGGTGGTACAATATCACATTACAATTACACAAGGACCTTAAGGGACATGCATATACCATTCCATTTCTTTTTATAGGGTACGAAAATGTGGTTTTCTGTTTGTAAATTTACATTTGTGTATAGGAAATTTGGCCAAAAGAATAATGAAATTAATTACATAAAAATGTTTCAGCTTATTTATATTGTATGTAAAGAATCCAAACACTACATCTCTCCACAATAGTGTAAAATCTTCATAAATGTGTTCAATTATAAACCTACTGATGTCTTGCCAGTTTTCTTAGATGCATACAATGCCAAAAAAGAGGCAACACTGTTTCTGGGTGGTCATTACAAAAGGAGCAATTTGAGTTGATGTTTTCCTTAAACTTCTTCATATAGTGGTTGGCAGGATAATATTTATGAATAATTTTAAAGGAAACTTCCTTAATTTTGTTAACAAGTAGGTATGTGTGTGGCAACATCCAAACTTTTTTCCAACAGATATTATCAATAAATCCATTCCAATAAGGCATGACATAAGGTATAGATACAACATCCTGCTGAAACAAGGATCGTATCGCTCTGTTGTTGAATGGACCAAAAGAGAAACAAATCTTTCCTACTGATGAGTCAACATGGTCAATAGAAGGTAGGCTCTGAGGGTCAGGTCTTGACACATTCCTGAATAACATAGCAACACCTGAGGGAATGACATCTAAAACAATTGCAAAATCTTTAGGTGTTACAGGGACCTTGTAAAGTGATAAGAATTCTTTATAACTGAGTAAAAGACCCTCTGCATTTACCAGTTGGCTCACCAATAGGATATTATTTAGGAACCAATATTCTAAAAACAAAGAAGTATTTTTATACAATATATCCCGATTATTCCATATATAATATCTGTGTGGAGAAAAATTGTGTTTATAAATTAAGGACCATGACAAGAAAACCTGCCGATGAAAAGCAGAAAGTTTCTGTCACGTTCTGACCTTTATTTCCTTTGTTTTGTATTCATTTAGTATGGTCAGGGCGTGAGTTGGGTGGGCAGTCTATGTTTGATTTTCTATGATTTGGGATTTGTATGTTTCGGCCTAGTATGGTTCTCAATCAGAGGCAGGTGTCAATAGTTGTCTCTGATTGAGAATAATACTTAGGTAGCCTGGTTTGCACTGTTTGTTTTGTGGGTGATTGTCTATGTTGATGGCTTGATTCAGCGCAGCTCGCATTAGCTTCACGGTTGTTATTTTGTTTACTGTTTTTGTATAGTGTTTCAGTGTTTTCTTTATTAAAATTCATGATGAACACATATCACGCCGCATTTTGGTCCTCCGATCCTTCTTGCCTCTCCTCTTCAGATGAAGAGGAGGACGACCGTGACAGTTTCACTGGAACTTTGTCAATATTATAATTGCAAAACAACATGAAGTTAAGGCCACCAAAAGTAGAGGAGACATGATGAGGAATAAAATTCCACATAGAAGTGGGTCTTCTTAGGAATTGTTTTATCCAATTGATTTTAAAAGTATTATTTAAAGTAGTAAAGTCCAGAAAATTCAGTCCACAATTCTCATAAGTGTTCATTACAACAGTTTTCCTAATGTAATGGGTACGTTTCTCCACAGAAAGTTGAAAAGCATCTGGTCTATATCCTTGCTTATTTTACTGTCAAGATATAAAGATAGAGCACCATATGTTAGTCTAGAGATAACTTCAGCCTTGGTTATTAGGACTCTACCTTTTAAAGATAAGTCCCTCTGTAGCCATTGATTTAGTTTCTTCTGGGGTTTTTTAATAAGAGGGTTAAAATGTAGTAAGCCTCTAGACTTCTGATGCTTTGTAATGGTTCTGCCTAAATATGTAAGTTCTTCTTTTACTGGAATACGAAGGTGTCACACAATCTTTGACAGCTATGAGTTCACATGTATTAATGTTAAGATATAGACCAGATGCTTTGGAAAATGATTCTATCACATTGATCGATATGGGAATTTGGTTAGAGTCTTTCAGAAAAAGTGTAGTATCGTCAGCCAGCTGGCTTATAATAATTTCTTTACCAGCTATGGAAATATCTTGTACAGGACTATTATTTAAAGAATTTGTAAGAAGTTGGGTGATTTATAAAAGAGAGAGGACAACCTTGCCTAATTCCTCTCTTTAACTCAAATCTAGGTGAGGTGCCATATTTCAATTTGATAGAGCTGTTACCATTTGCATAGAGAGTCTTACTAGCCTTACAGAAAAACTCCCCAAAGCCAAGTCTCTCAAGGGAGTGGAAGAGAAACTGATGCTCTACTGTGTCAAATGCTTTATAAAAATCAAAAAATAATATGAAGCTATCCTCAGTTATTAGGTCTGAGTAGTCAAGTATGTCTAATACTAGTCTGACATTGTTAGAAATATGTCTGTTCCTCATGAAGCCAGACTGTGTTTCATCAATGATTGCATCCAGTACTTATTTAATTATTTTTGCAAGTAGTAAGGCTAATATCGTATAGTCATTATTAAGAAGACAAATTGGATGCCAGTTATTGATGAGCAGCACTTCTTTTTAGGCTTAGGTATCAGTGTTATTAACCCCTGACTGATTGTAGGAGGGAGAACATTGTTTTTAATACTCTCTAAAAAGACTTCAAATAGGAAGGGAGTTACTTGTTCAGAAAATAATTTGTAAAATTCTGATGTAATTCCATGAAGACCTGGTGATTTATTGTTCTTTTGATGTTTGATAGACTCTATAATCTCTTCAACTTTGATGGGTTCATCACATTGTTTAGATTCTATATCACTGATAGAGTGAACATTATTCAGTGAGTTAAAAAACATATCTGTGGATTCCTGACAGTACGTAGAGCTATACAATTTTCTGTAAAAATTGCTACAGTATTTAGCGATTCATTTTTGGTCATCTGTAATAACACCATCAATATTTAACCTATGGATAGTGTTATTTTTAGAGTGAAATTTCTCAAGTCTAAAGAAATAGGATGAATTCTGTTCTTCCTCCTCAATCCATTTTTTCCTAGATCTAATAAAGGCTCCTTCTGCTTTTAATTTGTATATATTATCCAGCTTATTTTGTAACTCAATTAGTTCCATCTTCTCCTCCCCCAAGAGGTCGGCTGGGGACCTCTGAGAAAGGGAAGTTATCTTAATGATCACCTTTTCCTCCTCAGCTCTTCTGGTCTTAGCAAGATTACTACCATATTTTCTAAGGTATTTGGACACCTCAAATTTAAAGAGCTCCCAGTTCTTGCAATAAGATTTTTCTTCACAAGCCCTTTCCCAAAAGTGTGAGAGCAGATCTTTAACCTCAAATTAAACTATATCATTATTTAATAATGAGCTATTTAGCTTCTAGTAGGATGCTCTACCAAGGTTCGTATCAGGGGTAAATATTTTGATATCAATGTAAATAGCCCTATGATCTGTGAGGGGAGTAGTACAAATATTTGTAGTAACACACTCACCATCAATACATTTGGATATAAGCCAAAAATCTATTCTGGATTGTCTGGAACCTGTTTTGTTACTCCAAGTGAATAATCTTTCGGCCGGAAACCTCTCTCTCCATATATCAGTAAGATCAAACTTTTCCATAAAAAGTATTAAACCCAAATTCTGATTGGTTGGCATACCTGGGGGCCATCTATCAGTTGAGTTATCTATTGTAATGTTAAAGTCCCCTCCTATCAATAATAACGAATTGGGAAATTTAGATAACCAGTGAAGTATATGTTTCTCTATAGATTCAAGCAACTCATCATTCTCATGTTTGGTGTTGTACCCGTAGAAGTTTACAGTAATGAGCGTAATGTCATTGTAACTGATCACAAGACAAATAAAGTGACCAAAGGGGTCACATTCCGAGTGTAGAATATTACCACCAAAGGTATTTTTCATTGTAGTGACACCAGCGGAGCGTTCAGATCCATGGGAAAGCCAAATATCGTTGCCCCACTGTGGCCTCCAGAAGTTGGCATCAGCCAAAATTGAGTGAGACTCTTGAAAAAAGCAAAAATCTGTTCGAAATTCTTTAGCAAATAAAAATAAGGCCTTGCGCTTCACATTGTTTCGTAACCCCCTAGCATTAAGAGATACTATAGACAAAGACAAAACAACAAAGATTATATAAAAGTATAAACTGTAGTAGGATGAGTCAGACATAGGAGCAGTGAACGTAAACGATAAGGAACCGAGATCTGCACCATTTAAGTCAATTTAAAGTGAAAATAGCTTATTCCATAACCTTTGAGCTAGATGTTATCTGGCTTTGAAATTCAACTCAACTGGAAATTATGTTCAATACCAAACCAAGGGTTATTGTAGTAAGAGAGACTAAAAACCCTCTTTAGTGTAATCAGGAAATATTCTGAGAAATAAAACAACAAATAATAATTTAAATAAAAGGGTACCTACTATTTTAAGTACATATGAAAACTGATCATAAAATAATTGAATAAAAAATGTTTTACATATAAATGTTCCTGACCTTTTTTGGAAATAAGTATTAATAACTAAATAGAGCAATAACCGTGTAAAGTCAGAGCAGACCTGTATGCTCTTTAAAACCGTATCTTAGTTACTGAATACATAAAACATAAATACAGCTTTCAGTCTTCTTCGTAAGTTTGTAAACAAAATAGGTCTTCTGGTCATACAAGAACAAACTAATAAATAAATAAATTGAGGTACCTGAGTTTTCCTGAAAAATAGTCACCTGATGCTTGTTAGGGAAACAACATAAGGAAAATGAGAATACCATGGCTGAAACCATCAACCTGTTCCTTCTGGTGAGATTTTAGGGAAGAATATGGATTTCTGAACCGTTGATGAAGCCTTGTCCTCCAACGAAGTAAGCAGCCTTCCCCTCATTTCGTGCTATCTTGATCGTTGGCCACAACTTGTTTCTTCTTTCTATGTCTTCCGGGCTGAGATGCTCGGCAAAACGCATACCATGGCTCTGAAGGAAGGCGTTCTTCTTAGCAGCTTTCCAGACAGCATCCCTGTAGAATCTGGTAGTGAATTAATCTGGTAGTGAATAGGATGATGATACCCCTAGGTCTTGAATCGTTTTGCTGTTGCTTCTTGCCGAGGCGATGCACAACGTCGATGGTATCACCAACTTTGTTCTTCTCTGCAGGCAAAACTTCTTGGCAGATACGGATAGCCTCTCCTCTTCATTGTCCACCTCTGGCAAGCCGTGGAGTCTCAGGTTCCATTTTCTTGTGTATTGTTCCAGATCAGTGAGACGTCTATGGTAGACATTGTTATTCTTTTCCACCCTTTCCACATTTTTTTCAACTTTTGCCACTCGTTTTCACATCCTTAATTTCACCACATGCAAACTCCACAGTCTTTTTCAAGCCTTCGATAACCATGGTGTTCGCGCCTACCATTTTCTCAATGGCGTCACACCTGGAGTTGATGAGTAAGGAGAGGGTCGCCACGATGTCAGAGTTCATGTTGGTTTTTTTGGAGGGTGGAGGTTTGCACGGAGTAACCGGTAAAGAGGGGAATTCGTCATCGTCATCTTCAACAGCATTCGAAAGCATGATATTATCCATAGGCCAAGCGTAGTTATGGCAGTTATCTATAAGCACGTTTCTCTCTTGTTGATTAGCAATAGAACGGCTAACTTTCTTTTTTTGTCACGACTTTGCATGGACATGCCGAAATAAATTATCAAATTATCATTCAAGTCACAGGAAAGGTCTTATATCTTGAACAAATAAAAATAGTAATGACTGTAAACTTTTTTTTTCACAATCTTTCTGAAGTTTGGTACGGAGCTTGGTAAAAAAGCGTCTGTTCAAGCCGCCATCTTGGCACCTTCCACAAGCATTTGGTCAACAAGCTTATTTGACACTTTAAATAGTGTTACTTGACCTGTATCCTTTTTGACACATAAAGACCCAAATGGCATTCCATAGCCTACCTTTCTAACCGCAATGAATGCCTACCATGACTGATACCAGTTTCCCAGGCAAAATCAAACATGGATTGTGGTATTCACAGAGCCCACTCATGTCCCCAACTCTAGTCAAGTCAACGTTTATCTACCACCTCACAGCTCCTCCGCGTTATACACTGAGTATACAAAACATTAAGAACACCTGGTCTTTCAAAGACATAGACTAACTAGGTGAAAAATATGATCCCTTATTGATGTCACTTGTTAAATCCACTTTAATGAGACAATTGAGACATGGATTGTGTATGTGTGCCACTCAGAGGGAGAATGGACAAGTGTTCACATTTAGCTGTCATAAAATAACATCTCAAAGGGGGGATCCCCTAGCGATCTACACAACCTACTCCACATTGTCTAAGTAACATTTTATACTAATTAACAGAAACTATAAAAATGGTCTTTATTCCCCAGAGTTAATACTTGATGGAAGCGCCTTTGGCAGCCATTATAGCTGGGAATCATTTTGAAAAAGATTCTACCAACTTTGCACAACTCTTAGGGCAACATTTATCCATTGTTTTTGTCAAAATTGCTCAAGCTCAGTAAATTTGGTAAGGAGTCATTGACAGACAGTAATATTCAAACCTTGTCACTGACTGAGGCTGGACCACTCAGGAACACAGCACTTCTTGGATAATTGTTCCACTAAAAATACAAATCTATCCCAGGGTTAGGGTTTCAGAAGACAATTTTTTTAACCTTTATTTAGCTAGGCAAGTCAGTTAAGAACAAATTCTTATTTACAATGATGCCCTACTAAGGGTGTGTTTTCCTCAAACTTTTTACATGAGCTTTGCTACTTTTATATGTATGTTGATACAGACTAACTCCCCAGTCCCTTCTGGTGACAATCATACCCATAACACAATGCGGCCACAACAACACTTGTGGCCGATGTAGATAATGCAAGCGCTTCATTCTTAGATATGAAAAAAGGAGTGTACTGCACACACTCAATTTCTCTCTGCCAGGGAATCCCTGTACAAAAGTGCAAAGTACATTAGAATACTGTGCAGGTGCCTTGGTGGAAGAGTGGGGTAACATCTCACAGCAAGAACTGGCAAATCCATTTATGTTAGTCACATGTCTGTGGAACTTGTTCAGTTTATGTCTCAGTTGTTTAATCTTGTTATGTTTATACAAATATTTACACATGTTAAGTTTGCTGAAAATAAACATAGTTGAGGGTGAGAGGACGTTTAATTTTTGCTGAGTTTAAATAGACATGGAACACTGGTCACTTTAAAGTGGAACTGACAGCGTTCTAACTACTTTGCCGATATGAAACAAACAGACAATCAAAATATATATATCAAATTCCCAGTTTATGCTTCAAACCCAACTTTATAAAAGGTTTGAAAAATAGGTTATATTTGACAACAAAAACATCCATGCTGTAAAGTAAGGCATTGTTGGCAGAATAGATGGATGCAGTTTAATGCATGATTAATAACTATTTAGAACCCGTAGCGGCCATGGACGGCATTTCTTTAAATTCCAATAGTGGCCGCGAACTGCCTTGTTTTTCTAACAATAATATATGTCAATATCGCAAAATGAATTTGCTTGTCGTATCCGCGTGGCTGTTGCCATCAACCGGAAACAGGGTGTGCTGTCATTTTACTTTTCAATGTTTTTTTCTTCATTACTCAAAATGACCGCGCCAACCCCAGACAAGGCTTTTCACTGTGAAAGAGGCTGTATCTACGTTGGTTGGTGATGTAGATTCGGAAACGATCGAATCGTTTAAAAAGCGATGATGTCGAGGTGAGTGAAATAAGTAAAAAGCAGATAAATGTTTGGTGTTGTTGATGTTTGATGCTGTGAAACTTGGGGAATAGCTCTCGGATGAGCAAATCCTGTAATGTTATAATAACGTGGTTGGTACAGGCGAGGACATCAGCGGTGGAGCTCGAATAATTGCTCTCTGTCTCATGGAAATAGTTGCAGTGTTTAGTTGTATATAGTCAGCTAACTAGTTGGTTGTTTTTGTTTCTACCGATGTAATTCAAATGGAAACGACCCAAGCTGCTTGCTACAGCTAGCTAGTTAATTAACGTTAGTCTGCCAGGCAGGAAAATGCGTGTAGCGGTAAATTTGGGCTGCGCTCACGAAGTGTCAACCGCTGCTGTCACTTTCACTAGCTAGCCATATAGATATCCAGCTAACTAGCCACCGACGTGAAGGCTTGAATCATTTGTGTTTATCTGTTGGTTATGGTTTGTGATGTTTTCTAGGTGCAGATATTCATAGTCCATACATTGCCTCGTATTCCTATTATTTGACAGCTTAGCTGTCGTGTTAGGGTAGCAGATGCCCGTGCAGTGGAGCTCATATTATGAGGTGGATATTTGTTTACATAGCCTGGAAACAAGTCGATAGTTTTTAACTGTTTCTGCAGATGCAATTAATTTGGAAACTGTCCCAGCTTCGTAACTAATCAGCTAACATTGGCGAACTCTGTAGTTCAGCCTGTCATGCAAGAAAGCAATAGTTGATTGGAGGAGAGAGAGCTTGTGTGTGGAATGGGAGCCGTTGAACTTTATCACACAATTTATTATGGAACCCCCTTATTATGAAAAGTTTTTTTTGTGGTTGAGAAAAATAAAGAGAGAGCGAGTCTCACACACCGTGTCCCTCTGTGTGTGAGAGATTATTTTCCTGACCACATTTGTATCCTATGTGTTGCTCTTCTCCCTCTGTTCCTCTAGGTCAGTGAAAGCAAAGGAAGTGATGTGGAGAGTCCGGGCTATCTTTAAAAGGAAGAGTCCTAATAACCAAGGCTGAAGGTATCTCTAGACTAGCATATGGTGCTCTATCTTTAGATCTTGACAGTAAAATAAGCAAGGAGATAGACCAGATGCTTTTCAACTTTCTGTCGAGAAACCGTACCCATTACATTAGGAAAACTGTTGTAATGAACACTTATGAGAATGGTGGGCTGCATTTTCTGGACTTTACTACCTTAAATAATACTTTTAAGATCAATTGGATAAAACAATTCCTAAGAAGACCCACTTCTATGTGGAATTTTATTCCTCATCATGTCTTCTCTACTTTTGGTGGCCTTAACTTCATGTTGGTTTGCAATTATAATATTTATTTACCTTTATTTTAATAGGCAAGTCAGTTAATTAAGAACAAATTCTTATTTTCAATGACAGCCTAGGAACAGTGGGTTAACTGCCTGTTCAGGGGCAGAACGACAGATTTGTACCTTGTCAGCTCGGGGATTTGAACTTGCAACCTTTCGGTTCCTAGTCCAACACTCTAACCACTAGGCTTTGTTCTTAACTGACTTGCCTAGTTAAATAAAGGTATCAAGAATAATAATTTAAAAAATCTGCAAAAACGGCAGCCAAAAATACAGATTTCCGATTGTTATGAAAACTTGAAATCGGCCCTAATTAATCGGCCATTCCGATTAATCCGTCGACCTCCAATATGGAATAATCGGGAGATATTGTATAAAAATACTTCTTTGTTTTTAGAATATTGGTTCCGAAATAATATCTTATTGGTGAGCCAACTGGTAAATGCAGAGGGTCTTTTACTCAGTTATAAGGAATTATTATCACTTCACAAGGTCCCTGTAACACCTAAAGATTTTGTAATTGTTTTAGATGCCATTCCCTCAGGCGTTGCTTTATTATTCAGGAACGTGTCAAGACCTGACCCTCAGAGCCTACCTTCTATTGACCCTGTTGACTCATCAGTAGGAAAGATTTGTTTCTCTTTTGGTCCATTCAACAACAGAGCGATACGATCCTTGTTTCAGCAGGATGTTGTATCTATACCTTATGTCATGCCTTATTGGAATGGATTTATTGATAATATCTGTTGGAAAAAAAGTTTGGATGTTGCCACACACATACCTACTTGTTAACAAAATTAAGGAAGTTTCCTTTAAAATTATTCATAAATATTATCCTGCCAACCACTATATGAAGAAGTTTAAGGAAAACATCAACTCAAATTGCTCCTTTTGTAATGACCACCCAGAAACAGTGTTGCCTCTTTTTTGGCATTGTATGCATCTAAGAAAACTGGCAAGACATCAGTAGGTTTATAGTTGAACACATTTATGAAGATTTTACACTATTGTGGAGAGATGTACTGCTTGGATTCTTTACCTATGATAGAAATAAGCTGTAACATTTGTATGTAATTAATTTCATTATTCTTTTGCCCAAATTTCATATTCACAAATGTAAATTTACAAACAAAATACCACATTTTCTTATCTTACAAAAAGAAATTGAACTGTTTTTTAAGACAATGAAATACTCTACCAACAAAAAAGCTGTTAGAATAATAAGTTTATGTATGTCCCTTAAGGTCCTTGTGTAATGTGATGTTGTACCCCCTAGCCCAATTGTCCTTTGTATATTATTTATATATACTTGTGTTCCCACATGTACTTCCTGTATTGATTTGTTGTTAAAAAAATAAATTTAAAAAAGAGTCAGCGCTCAGCAGCAAAAGGCAGGGAGGAAGAGGAGTTAGAGATGACTGGAGGGATAGAGATGTGGAGAAAGAGGAGGGGGAAGAGGAGTGGAGAGAAGAGGAGGAAACAGAGGGAGTGGCTGAAGTAGAGGAAGAGGGAGAGCTCACCCCAGAGGGGCGCGTACATTTCCATGGAGTGTGTTCTCCAAACTCTCACCATTAACCCTTGTATAACACAGCCTGGGCCTGAAAGTGACAGTGGCAGTGGTTTTGGAGTTGTTTTTAAAAGTGGTAGGAACTAATATATGTTCCAGAGCTTGTGATGGATTACAAGAAGAAAATGGGCAGGGTCGACCATCTTGACCAACTGAGGAACTATTACAATGTGGGACGCACAGGCAGAAAATTGTGGAAGTATGTGTTTTGGGGGATGCTTAACATTGTCATCATAAATGCACACATTGTGAGGGGAGCCAAGAGTGTTGCACCAGGGTGTGTGGACTAAGTTGTAACTAATTTGAAATCAGGTGAAGTTTGAAGGACGCAAGAGAGGGTGGGCGGTGTGCATCTGGAGTGGACACATGGCAAAGAGTGGGAGATGTGTAGAAACCTCCTTTGGGAGCTCTATTTGTTCTGTGCCACATTGCAGGATAGGGCCATGCTTCCAGAAGTTCCATGACATGTTGTAGGCTAAATGCAAATACTAAAGTGACGGTGTGAAATAGAGGTCAACCAATTCTGATTTTTCAACGCCGATACCGATTAATTGGCCAATATAAAAATAAAAAAACTTTTTAAAACATATTTTTATTTATTTGTAATAATGACAATTACAACTATACTGAATGAACACTTTTATTTTAACTTAATATAATACACTTTTAAGTTCCTTGCTCAGAACATGGGAACATATGAAAGTTGGTGGTTCCTTTTAACATGAGTCTTCAATATTCCCAGGTAAGAAGTTTTAGGTTATAGTTATTATAGGAACATTTCTCTCTATACGATTTGTATTTCACATACCTTTGACTACTGGATGTTCTTATAGGCACTTTAGTATTGCCAATGTAACAGTATAGCTTCCGTCCCTCTGTTCGCCCCTACCTGGGCTCGAACCAGGAACACATCGACAACAAGCCACCCTCGAAGCATCGTTACCCATCGCACCACAAAAGCCGCGGCCCTTACAGAGCAAGGGGAACAACTACTCCAAGGTCTCAGAGCGAGTTATGTCACCGATTAAAACGCTATTAGCGTGCACCCCGCTAACCAGCTAGCCATTTCACATCGGTTACACCAGCCTAATCTCGGGAGTTGATAGGCTTGGAAGTCATAAACAGCTCAATGCTTGAACCACAGGGAAGAGCTGCTGGCAAATGCACGAGCCTGCCGCTGCCTACCACCGCTCAGTCAGACTGCTCTATCAAATATTAAATCATAGACTTAATTATAACATAATAACACACAGAAATACGAGCCTTAGGTCATTAATATGGTCAAATCTGGAAACTATAATTTCGAAAACAAAATGTTTATTCTTTCAGTGAAATGCGGAACTGTTATGTATTTATCTGTTATGTATCTAACGGGTGGCATCCATAAGTCTAAATATTCCTGTTACATTGCACAACCTTCAATGTTATGTCATAATTACGTACAATTCTGGCAAATTAGTTCGCAACGAGCCAGGCTGCCCAAACTGTTGCATATGCCCTGACTCTGCGTGCAATTAACGGAGGAGAAGTCACACAATTTCCCTAGTTTAATATTGCCTGCTAACTTGGATTTATTTTAACTAAATATGCAGGTTTAAAAAAGTATACCTCTGTGTATTGATTTTAAGAAAGGCATTGATGTTTATGGTTAGGTACATTCGTGCAACGATTGTGCTTTTTACGCAAATGCGCTTTTGTTAAGTCATCCCCCGTTTGGCGAAGTTAGTCATCACACAGTTCACAACGAGCCAGACGGCCTAAACTACTGCATATAGCCTGACTCTGTTGCACAGAATGCAAGAGAAGTGACACAATTTCCCTAGTTAAAATAAATTAATGTTAGCAGCAAATATTAACTAAATATGCAGGTTTAAAAATATATACTTGTGTATTGATTTTAAGAAAGGCGTTGATGTTTATGGTTAGGTACACATTGGTGCAACGCAGTGTTTTTTTTGCGAATGCGCAAATAACCGTTTGACGAAGTAGGCTATGATTCAATGATAGGCACCGCACCGATTATATGCAAAGCAGGAAAGGCTAGATAAACTAGTAATATCATCAACCGTGTGTAGTTAACTAGTGATTATGTTAAGATTGTTTTTATAAGATATGTTTAATGCTAGCTAGCACCTTACCATGGCTCCTTGCTGCACTGGTAGTCAGCCTGCCACGCAGTCTCCTCGTGGAGTGCAATGTAATCGGCCATGATGGTGTCCAACAATGGCGATTACCAATTGTTATAAAAACTTGGAATCAGCCCTAATTAATCATCCATTCCGATTAATTGGTCGACATCTAGTGTGAAATATGAATTTGTCCTAAAAATATTTTGTCTCTGAACAGTTGTTTTATATATTCTTTCTTTATCTGACTATCTAATACTTGTTGCATTTACTGAATTGTTGTCAAAGTAGGCTACTATTTCTACATTTTGTTTCAGGCCTGGTCTGTACTCAATCTTAATGAGAGCGGTTACCTTCATTTTGAAATAGTCTGAATAGTTTTTTTTGTTGCCTTTTTACATTGACAACAATTCTTACTTCTGTAACAATCAAATAGCCTACTTCGTGTGGTTTTATAACACTTTCTGAAAATTGTCCTCTGGTCACATTTTGGATAATTATTTATATGTAAACAATATTTAGAAGTATATTATACTTGGTACATATTGAGTGAGTAATTTAGTCAAATAACTACAATTTAAATACTCCAGGGTTTTTTGTTGTGTGGTGTTAATCTTTTTTTGATAGTGAGTGTCTTTACACAATGGAAGACAAAATGAGTGTTATTCCTATTGACATGAATGTGGTGTCATAGTTTTAAAGAGCACAACCTCTTATTTAATAAGTTAATTTGTAATTGTCATTTGTTTTTGAGCCATGTCTTTAAAAAAAAAAATGTGTGAGAAAATGAGCTTTCTCTTGAAAATGTTCAGTTATCTACAGCAGCATTCTAGAATTCTATTGTGGTCTGAAGGGTTAATGTAATTCAACAATGCATTTCTTGGTAGTCCAAACAACATTGCTATCAGATTGTGAATCAGATGGCCTGGTACATTGTTTCCTTTCCCCAACCTCTCGGGATGCACCATTTCAGTTTCAATGACTCAATATTTTGAACAAAAACGGACCACTATAAGGCTGAGAATGTCAATGCAGTCAAACTAGCAACACTCACAAGTCAGTCATAGCGTGGCTAATTGGACACACCAGCAAGTCTAAATGAGTCAACAGTTGAGTCATCTACTCTATGAAATTACAGCCTGATGTCTTCGCATCGGTGAATTCAACTTGGCTACTCAACTACAATACATTTTGAGTGCACTATATAGCAATGCTGCATTCAACCACACCGGTGATGCATGTGGTGCAAAAAACAACAACAACATGTTTTAAGTTTAAATGTTACAACAAGATATAGCAAAGTTTGTGTTATTTTGAGTTATTAAATACTTTTTTTGTTAAGGTTGCAGCATATTATCCACATCTGCAAGCATAGCAGCAAAAGCTGGACATATATATTATTTATCTCTTTTGTTTTAACCCTTGTGCTTTGCTGTTTTTTAATTTATTTTTTACATCCATTGTGTTATGGGTGAGATTGACCCGCACAGTTAAAAAACACGCAAGACAGTCAAAGAACCAAGTAAAAACAGCCCAAACTTTATGTTGTTGTCAGACCTTTCAGAAAGAAGAAATGCAAGAACATTTGATTTCAAAAACTCTACATTTAATAACTATTTGTTAAGCAAATTTCCTTTCTCACAAACAAGCATTTTCTGTTTCTCCAAGTAGGCATTTTTTTTTGTATTTCACAGTAACACTTAGGTGGGATTTGACCCTATTGGTCAAAATGATCCCTTCAGTCTTTCTCTCCACATGTTGAATACAATGTACGTGTGTGCTTTCTGCAGATTAATTTCTTGCATTCTACACAAGTGGTGCTGGTTGTACTGTCTTAGCAAGCGGAGCAGAGCAAATCGTGTAGGCTCTGGAACAATTTTGATTACATTGGAAGCTGACAGTCTATCTTGACTTCATTGTTATGACGGTGACCATTCTATATGATCTTTAGACTTCTATGTCCTCTCTTCTCTGGATGATGGTTGTTGCATGCTCTCTCATCTGATGGAGGGGATGGTATGGCAGACTCCTCCTCTGAATTCTACCAAATAAAAATTCACAACCTGTATCCTCAACAGCATTGTCCTCTATCACTGAAATGTCCTCTGTCTCTGAAACCTCTTCTTCTATTTCACTGTCAGTCCAGAATTTCTGCTAAGGCTTCATATACTGAAAATCTGTTGGAGCTAATTTTTGAGTGTCTGTGTCAGAGATCTGCTGCTCTCGCACTGAGAAGGAGAAACTTGGGAAAGTCATTTACACCCAAACATAATTATAAAAGTGCAACCAGAACCAGTCAAAACAAAATACATCAAAGACCCTTGTTTATTTTGGACCCGTGCCAATATCTATACACATGAAAGCCTCCGGGTCAAAATGACCCACAACATCATGTTTGTCTACACAATCTACACAGACATTCCACAACACGTCAGTGTGTCCACATTTTGAAGGTAGGTACATGACCCTAAATTTCATGGATAAAAAGATGGGTTAACTAGAATTTTAGACAACTCAAAAGTGGAAATGGGTCAAATTTACCCACAACATAACAGGAGGGTTTAATATGTTAAAATGCTATATATAGCATCCTATGTGCATAAGTTAACATTATAAAGGGCAATATTGTTTTATAAAACAATGGCCGGTTTGGGTCTCAGTTGCACGTTTTTTGTAAAACAAATAGGCTATGTCTCATCCGCGAATCCGTTGTTTTTTCTATATGGCCTGTGTGCTGATTGAGTTTGACACCCCTGGGCTAGCATATCCATTTATGTAACTAGCTGTTTATTCAGCAAGTTAAAAACACGGAGCCTAACATTACTTATCATGTCATTGGAGTAGTGGGTGAGTGACCAAACCTTTCTCCTCATATCGTTTTTCATTGGCTACAGCTAGAAATGCTGCAGGTGTCAGATCTACACAGATCTACACAGAAACAGTACGCCCTCCATATAATAGGTCTAATAATAGCACAGACTGGAATATGTTCCGGGATTCTTCCGATGGCATTGAGGAGTACACCACATCAGTCACTGGCTTCATCAATAAGTCCATCGATGACGTCGTCCCCACAGTGACCGTACGTACATACCCCAACCAGAAGCCATGGATTACAGGCAACATCTGCACTGAACTAAAGGGTAGAGCTGCCGCTTTCAAAGAGTGGGACTCCTATAACCCGGAAACTTATAAGAAATTCTGCTATGTGTTCTGACAAACCATCAAACAGGCAAAGCGTCAATACAGGACTAAGATTGAATCGTACTGCACCAGCTACGACGCTCGTTGGATGTTGCAGGGCTTACAAACTATTACAGACTACAACGGGAAGCAAAGCCACGAGCTGCCCAGACACAAACCTACCAGACGAGCTAAATGACTTCTATGCTCCCTTCGAGGCAAGTAACACTGAAACATGCATGAGAGCACCAGCTGTTCCGGACGACTGTGATCACACACTCCGTAGCCGATGTGAGTAAGACCTCAACATTCACAAGGCCGCAGGGCCAGACAGATTACCAGGACGTATACTCCGAGCATGCGCTGACCAACTGGCAGGTGTCTTCACTGACATTTTCAATTTGTAATACCAACATGTTTCAAGCAGCCCACCATAGTCCCTGTGCCCAAGAACACTAAGGTAACCTGCCTAAATTACTACCGACCCGTAGCACTCACATCTGTAGCCGTGAAGTGCTTTGAAAGGCTGGTCATGGCTCACATCAACACCATTATCCCAGAAACCCTAGACCCACTCCAATTTGCATACCGCCCCAACAGCTCCACAGAGGATGCAATCTCTATTGCACTCAACACTGTCCTTTCTCACCTGGACTAAAGGAACATCTATGTGAGAATGCTATTCATTGACTACAGCTCAGCATTTAATACCATAGTGCCCTCAAAGCTTATAACTAAGCTAAGGACCCTGGGACTAAACACCTCCCTCTGCAACTGGATCCTGGACTTCCTGACGGGCTGCCCCCAGGTGGTAAGGGTAGGTAACAACATATCTGCCACGCTGATCCTCAACACAGGGGCCCCTCAGGGATCCCCTCCTGTACTTCCTGTTAACTCATGACTGCATGGCGTGATCAAGACAAAAGGAGATGATTGTGCACTACAGGAAAAGGAGGACCGAGCACGACCCTATTCTCATCGACGGGGCTGTAGTGGAGCAGGTTGAGCACTTCAAGTTCCTTGGTGTCCACATCACCAAAAAACTCATGGTCCAAACACACTAAGACAGTCGTGAAGAGGGCATGACAAAGCCTATTCCCACTCAGGAGACTGAAAAGATTTGGCATGGGTCCCTAGATCCTCAAAAGGTTCTACAGCTGCACCATCGAGAGCATCCTGACTAGAGGTCGACCGATTATGATTTTTCAACGCCGATACCGATTTATTGGAGGACCAAAAAACCGCAGATAACGATTAATCGGACGATTTTTACCATTTTTTATTTATTTATAAAAATTTTAAATTTATGTAATACATCAATAAAATCAATTTAACCTCAAATAAATAATGAAACATGTTCAATTTGGTTTAAATAATGCAAAAACAAAGTGTCGGAGAAGAAAGTAAAAGTGCAATATGTGCCATGTAAGAAAGCTAACGTTTAAGTTCCTTGCTCATGAGAACATGAGAACATATGGAAGTTGGGGGTTCCTTTTAACATGAGTCTTCAATATTCCCAGGTAAGAAGTTTTAGGTTGTAGTTATTATAGGAATTATAGGACTATTTCTCTCTATACCATTTTGTATTTCATATACTTTTGACTATTGGATGTTCTTATAGGCACTTTAGTATTGCCAGTGTAACAGTATAGCTTCCGTACCTCTCCTCGCTCCTACCTGGGCTCGAACCAGGAACACAACGACAATAGCCACCATCAAAGCATCGTTACCCATGCAGAGCAAGCGGAACAACTACTCCAAGTCTCAGAGCGAGTGACGTTTGAAACGCTATTAGCTCGCACCCCGCTAACTAGCTAGCCATTTCACATCACATTGTTACACCAGCCTAATCTCGGGAGTTGATAGGCTTGAAGTCATAACAGCGCAATGCTTGACGCACAACGAAGAGCTGCTGGCAAAACGCACGAAAGTGCTGTTTGAATGAATGCCAATGAGTCTGCTGGTGCCTACCATCGCTCAGTCAGACTGCTCTATCAAATCATAGACTTAATTCTAACATAATAACACACAGAAATGCAAGCCTTAGGTCATTAATATGGTCGAATCCAGAAACTATCGTCTCGAAAACAAGACGTTTTTTTTTTCAGTGAAATACGGAACCGTTGTCACGACTCCCGCCGAAGTGGGCTCCCCCGCCTGTTCGGGTGGTGCTCGGCGGGTGTCGTCACCAGCCTACTAGCCGCCACCGATCCCTTTTTTCTTTTCGGTTAGTTTTCTCATTAGTTACACCTGTTCCTATTTTGTGTGTGCTTGATTTGCTTCCCTATTTAGAGTGTGGAACCCGCCCCCTCGGTTGTGTGGGATTATTTTGATGTTCACGTTGTGTCGTTGGCTTTTGTGCTCTGGACCGTGTTACCTGTTTTGGGTTGGTCAGTGTTTTGCGCCCTGCATGTTTGGGCATTTACTTTTGGTGCCGCATTAAAGTGCATCTTTCCCCTGGACCTCTCTGCTCTCTGCGCCTGATTCCTCTCTACACACCTAGCCAGCCGTGACAACCGTTCCATATTTTATCTAACGGGTGGCATCCATCAGTCTAAATATTCTTGTTATGTTGCACAACCTTCAATGTTATGTCATAATTACGTAAAATTCTGGCAAATTAGTTCGCAATGAGCCAGGCGGCCCAAACTGTTGCATATACCCTGACTCTGTGTGCAATGAACGCAAGAGAAGTGACACAATTTCACCTGGTTAATATTGCCTGCTAACCTGGATTTCTTTTAGCTAAATATGCAGGTTTAAAAATATATACTTCTGTGTATTGATTTTAAGAAAGGCATTGGTGATTATGGTTAGGTACACATTGGCGCAACGACAGTCCTTATTCACGAATGCGCACTGCATCGATTATATGCAACGCAGGACACGCTAGATTACCTAGTAATATCCTCAACCATGTGTAGTTATAACTAGTGATTTATGACTGATTAAGTTTAAGGCTAGCTAGCAACTTACCTTGGCTTCTTACTGCATTCGCGTAACAGGCAGGCTCCTCGTGAGGCAGGTGGTTAGAGCGGTGGACTAGTTAACCGTAAGGTTGCAAGTTTGAATCCCTGAGCTGACAAGGTAAAAATCTAGGCTGTCATTGAAAGTAAGAATGAGTTCTTAATTAACTTGCCTAGTTAATTAAAGATTAGGTAAAGGTGTAAAAAAAAAAATTGGGCGTCCAAAATTACCTATTTCCGATTGTTATGAAAACTTGAAATCGGCCCTAATTAATCGGCCATTCGACCTCTAATCCTGCTTGACTGGTTGCATCACTGCCTGGTATGGTAACTGCTCGGCCTCCGACTGCAAGGCACTACAGAGGCTAGTGCATACGGCCCAGTACAGGGCCAAGCTTCCTGCCATCCAGCACCTTTATACCAGGTGGTCTCAGAGGAAGGCCCTAAAAATTGGCAAAGACTCCAGCCACCCTAGTCATAGACTGTTCTCTCTGCTACCGCATGGCAAACAGTACCGGAGCGCCAAGTCGAGGTCCAAAAGGCTTCTTAACAGCTTCTAGCCATAAGACTCCTGAACAGTTAATCAAAGGGATACCCAGACTGCTCTTTTACGCTGCTGCTACTGTCAGTTTATAATCTATGCATAGTCACTTTCTCTACCTACATGAACATAAACTCAGCAAAAAAAAATAAACGTCCTCTCACTGTCAACTGGGTTTGTTTTCATGTGTAAATATTTATATGAACATAACAAGATTCAAAAAACAGACAAACTGAACAAGTTCCACAGACGTGACCAACAAAAGGCCTCTTTAGTGTCCTAAGTTTTCATAACTGTGACCTTAATTGCCTACCGTCTGTAAGCTGTTAGTGTCTTAATGACCGTTCCACAGGTGCATGTTCATTAATTGTTTCTGGTTCATTGAACAAGCATGGGAAACAGTGTTTAAACCCTTTACAATGAAGATCTGTGAAGTTATTTGAATTTTTACGAATCATCTTTGAAAGACAGTGTCCTGAAAAAGGGACGTTTCTTTTTTTGCTGAGTTTATAACCTCAATTACCTCGACCAACCTGGTGCCCCCGACTCTGTACCAGTACCTCCTGTATATAGCCTCGCATGTTATTTTACTGCTGCTGTTTAATTATTTGTTACTTTTATTTTCTATTTTCTGCTTATCTATTTTTTACTTAACAATTATTTTTTATTAACTTTGTTGTTTAAGGGCTTTTCACTGTAAGCATTGTTGGTAAGTAAGCATTTCACTGTAAGGTCTACAGCTGTTGTATTTGGCGTGTGTGACAAATAACATTTGATTTTAGCTCTTTTTACTTGCACACAATATAGCTTGGTTACCCCGTCCTGTCCATAGGGGTCCATAGCCCTGCAGCGCCCCAACCCAACACACCCCAGTGAGCTTTAGGTTCTTAGTGAAACATTCATTATTGGTTTCAGGTGTGTTACGCCAAGGCCAGAGTATCAACTACCAGTACAGCAGATCCACAAGGCCAGGACTGAGCAGCCCAGCAGCTAGCCTAAATGAGTATCTCCCCTGACGTGGGCATGTTTTCAATACAGACTCCTTTTGTTGTACTGTATTCCATAGGCATCCAGACCTTGTGAAAGTTGCAAAGTATACCCTTAATCTTGTAATAAATCAAATCTAGTGACACACAACTTGACATTACTAACCAACCTTTCAGTTATTGGCAATGCATTTCTTAGCCGCTATAAATGCTAGTTTACACAGTTTCTTCTGATAACAGACTCCAGTATCAACATTTCCCTGCAAACAAAAACATGGAAGTGTAACAGCTTCTAGGAGTAGTGGGTGGAGGATAGAGAGCAGGGTAGTTCAAAATTTGTATTTTTATTTCCAAGAACAGAGTGACGATCACACCACACACAAGGGCGCATAAAGACCCAGTCCAACAAACAGGACGAAACTGTTCGGAAAAACGTAATCCACAAATAATCCACACACCATGAACAGAAAAACAAGCCTGCACAAAAGCCGGCGGGCCTACCGGGTTTAAATAGCCCAAAACAAAACCCAAACAAGAAACAGGTGAAACTAATCAGACAAAACTAAATGAAACAGAAAAGGGGATCTTGGCAGCTAGTAGGCCGGCGACGACGACCGCCGAGAGCCGCCTGAACAGGAAGAGGCACCATCTGTGGCGGGATTCGTGACAGTACACCCCCCCCTCCCCTTGACGCGCGGCTCCCGCAGCGCTCCGACCCTGGCCTCGAGGGCGACCCGGAGGGCGAGGCGCAGGGCGATCCGGATGGAGGCAATGGAACTCCCTTATTAGCGATGGATCCAAAATATCCCCAACCAGTACCCAGCACCTCTCCTCCGGACCGTACCCCTCCCAGTCCACGAGGTACTGCAGGCCCCTCACCCGGCGTCTCGAGTCCAGAATAGCTCGTACAGTGTACGCCGGGGACCCCTTGATGTCTAGAGGGGGCGGAGGGACCTCCGGCAACTCACCTTCTTGTAGGCGACCAGCTACCACCGGCCTGAGGAGAGACACATGAAACGAGGGGTTAATGCGATAGTAAGAGGGGAGTTGTAATCTATAACACCTTGTTTATCCTCCTCAGGACTTTAAATGGCCCCACACACTGCGGCCCCAGCTTCCGGCAAGGCAGGCGGAGGGGCAGGTTTTGGGTCGAGAGCCAGACCCTGTCCCCCGGTGCGAACACAGGGGCCTCACTGCGGTGGCGGTCATCCCTCTTCTTCTGCCGTCCACCGGCCTGCTTGAGAGCGTCCTGGACTGCCCTCCAGGTCTCCCTAGAGCGCTGTACCCACTCCTCCACCGCAGGAGCTTCGGTCTGACTCTGATGCATTGGAATGGCGACGTTCGTGGAGGAGTGACTGAGTGAGTTCTGGGCCAACTCCGCCCATGGAATGTACCTCGCCCATTCTCCTGGCCGGTCCTGGCAATACGACCTCAGAAACCTACCCACTTCCTGGTTCACTCTCTCCACCTGCCCATTACTCTCGGGGTGATAACCAGAGGTCAGGCTGACCGAGACCCCCAGACGCTCGATAAACGCCCTCCAAACTTGGGACGTGAACTGGGGACCCCGATCAGATACGATGTCCTCCGGCACCCCGTAGTGCCAGAAGACGTGGGTAAATAGAGCCTCCACAGTCTGTAGGGCCCTAGGGAGACCAGGCAATGGGAGGAAACGGCAGGACTTAGAGAACCGATCCACAACGACCAGAATGGTAGTGTTCCCCTGAGACGGGGGAAGATCAGTAAGAAAGTCCACGACAGATGAGACCAGGCCGTTGTGGAACCGGGAGGGGCTGTAGTTTCCCGCTAGGCAGGTGCCTAGGAGCCTTACTCTGGGCGCACACCGAACAGGAGGAGACATAGAGCCTCACGTCCTTGACTAAGGTGGGCCACCAGTATTTCCCCCTAAGACCCCGCACTGTCCTCACAATTCCCGGATGACCTGAAGAGGGTAGTGTGTGAGCCCACTGAATCCATTGATCACGGACACCAAGCGGTACATATCTGAGACCGGTAGGACAACCGCAACGCCCGCTCGATGTCCGTGTCCACCTCCCATACCACCGGAGCCACCAGCCTAGAAGCTGGAAGGATGGGAGTAGGATCGATGGACCGGTCTTTAGTGTCATAGAGACGGGACATCACGTCAGCCTTAGTGTTGAGGGAACCTGGTCTATAAGAGATCGTAAATCTGAATCGGGTGAAGAACATGGCCCACCTAGCTTGACGAGGATTCAGTCTCCTCGCCGCCCGGATATACTCCAGATTGCGGTGGTCAGTCCAGATGAGGAAAGGGTGTTTAGCCCCCTCAAGCCAGTGTCTCCACACCTTCAGGGCTTTTACCATAGCTAACAACTCCCGGTCCCCCACATCATAGTTCCGCTCCGCCGGACCCAGCTTCTTCGAAAAGAAAGCACAGGGGCGGAGCTTCGGTGGCGTGCCCGAGTGCTGTGACAGCCCCAACCCCAGCCTCAGACGCATCCACCTCCACTATGAACGCTAATGAGGGGTCCGGATGTGCCAACACAGGCGCGTCAGTAAACAGCACCTTCAACTGGTTGAAAGCTCTGTCTGCCTCGGCTGACCACCGTAAACGCACCGGTAGTGGTCCATCAGGGCCCTGTCATTCCATCCCGCACCAGCGGCCAAGGTCCGGAACTCCAAGGCGAAGTCTTGCGCGCTCCTCGTCTCCTGTCTGAGGTGAAACAGTCGCTCACCCGCCGCTCAGCCCTCAGGAGGGTGGTCGAACACGGCCCGAAAACGGCGGATAAACCCCGGGTAGTGGTCCCGAGCAGAGTCTGGGCCGTTCCAGACAGTGTTGGCCCATTCCAGGGCTCTACCCATCAAGCAGGAGACGAGGAGGCTCACACTCTCTTCACCCGAGGGAGTCGGACGAACGGTAGCCAGGTAGAGCTCAAGCTGGAGCAAAAAACCCTGGCACCCAGCCGCCGCTCCATCGTACTCCCTCGGGGGCGCTAGATGCAACGCGCTGGGACCAGACGCCGCCGGAGGATGAGTGGGTTCCGTCGTCTGTGGGGGAGCTGGGGTGGATGTCGGGAGACCACTCCTCTCCCATCGCTCCATCATTTGGTCCATCGCCGAACCGATCTGATGGAGGATGGCTGTGTGATGGAGGACACGCTTGGGGGGGGGGGGTTGCTGCTCCTGCTGACTCCTGGTTGGCTGCTTGGCATGCTGAGATAAAAGAACATACTCTTTTCCAGAATTCAGCCAGCCTTCACAAGACCATAACAAAGGCAAATATGTCCCCTTTTGTGTTTAACACGTCTAGCAGAATAGTTCCATTTCTGATTGCATGATATTCAGTTTCACTGGCATATACAGTGCCCTGCGAAAGTATTCGGCCCCCTTGAACTTTGCGACCTTTTGCCACATTTCAGGCTTCAAACATAAAGATATAAAACTGTATTTTTTTGTGAAGAATCAACAACAAGTGGGACACAATCATGAAGTGGAACGACATTTATTGGATATTTCTACCTTTTTTAACAAATCAAAAACTGAAAAATTGGGCGTGCAAAATTATTCAGCCCCCTTAAGTTAATACTTTGTAGCGCCACCTTTTGCTGCGATTACAGCTGTAAGTCGCTTGGGGTTTGGCTCTATCAGTTTTGCACATCGAGAGACTGAAATTTATTCCAATTCCTCCTTGCAAAACAGCTCGAGCTCAGTGAGGTTGGATGGAGAGCATTTGTGAACAGCAGTTTTCAGTTCTTTCAGTTCACAGATTCTCGATTGGATTCAGGTCTGGACTTTGACTTGGCCATTCTAACACCTGGATATGTTTATTTTTGAACCATTCCATTGTAGATTTTGCTTTATGTTTTGGATCATTGTCTTGTTGGAAGACAAATCTCCGTCCCAGTCTCAGGTCTTTTGCAGACTCCATCAGGCCAGGTCTTGGTAGATTTGCAGTGGTCTGATACTCCTTCCATTTCAATATTATCGCTTGCACAGTGCTCCTTGGGATGTTTAAAGCTTGGGAAATCTTTTTGTATCCAAATCCGGCTTTAAACTTCTTCACAACAGTATCTCGGACCTGCCTGGTGTGTTCCTTGTTCTTCATGATGCTCTCTGCGCTTTTAACGGACCTCTGAGACTATCACAGTGCAGGTGCATTTATACGGAGACTTGATTACACACAGGTGGATTGTATTTATCATCATTAGTCATTTAGGTCAACATTGGATCATTCAGAGATCCTCACTGAACTTCTGGAGAGAGTTTGCAGCTGCCTCTGTTCATACCTCCCATATTGGTCCAATACGCCAGCCTTTCAGAAGTTTTGCCTTCACACAGCCTGTCTGCATGCTTTGCAGTGTTTGCATGGTCCTAAAGCACAGGGGAGCTGCATTTTGTATCACAGTGCAATGATAAAACTGGGGGGGACATGTCCCTGGTGAAAGTTATGCCCCTGGCAGTGCCTATTAATTGTCCAGGTGTATGGCTGCTTTCCCACTCTGTTGTTATAGAGTGGGAATATATCGTCATTCCCAAACATTCTATGAATTTATGAAAACGTGAGAATGACCATATCTCTCTTGTCAAAATGTTCTTTATTTAAGGTGTCATGTTCTTCCTGGGATGTATATGAGCAGATTTGAATAAGATTTCATTTTGCTAAAATGCTGTCAGTTCCACTTTAATAATGGAACACTGGTCACTTTAATAATGTTTACATACTGTTTTACCCATTTAATATGTATATACTGTATTCTAGTCAAGGCCATCCTAGCCAACTATTGCTGTACATATACTATTCTATCCTTCAGATATACTACTTATTCTATCCACATTGACTAAAGACATTTCAGCTTTTAATTTAATTAATTAATTTGGAAACATTTCTAAAAACATAATTCCACTGACATTATGGGGTATTGTGTGTAGGCCAGTGACAAACTCAAAATGTAATCCATTCAGGCTCTAACACAACAACATGTGGAAAAGGTTAAGGGGTGTGAATACTTTCTGAAGACAATGTACATTACTTTCAATGCAGATACCTGGGAGGCCTAGAAAAATGATACAAGGGATGGCTCCATAAAATAATAAAAATAACATTAAAATATAACCATACATATGTGTGTGTCACATGCACGCTTTCATACATGTATGTCTTTATAATCATGTGATTCATAGACTTACTGAAAGCAAGTGCAACACACAAAAACGAAAATGCAATATTGATTGAATTT
Organism: Oncorhynchus tshawytscha; assembly: GCF_018296145.1. Lineage (NCBI taxonomy): Eukaryota > Metazoa > Chordata > Actinopteri > Salmoniformes > Salmonidae > Oncorhynchus > Oncorhynchus tshawytscha. The sequence continues at coordinate 27,319,059 of NC_056429.1, read as the reverse complement.
ATTTGATACAAAAAAGGGCACTCCAGACAGTGACGCCTCCACCTACTATTTAAGAAAATCATCAAGGATAACACAAATCTTGAAAACGTAAAAAAAACGTCTTGAAAACGTAGTTCCATTGTTGTCCTTAACACTTCTCTGAAGTCCCCTGAGTGAATAAAGCAACCTTGTTTCTACTTCTTACAGTTTCCACCCGCAATGGGTTTCCTGGGGTAACATGTAACCTCTTACATTTGTAGGCCTTTTGTTATATAGTTACCACTTGCCATGGGTTTCATTAGGTAAACAGCAACATGAAACAACCAGGCCTTGAATCTTGAGCCTTGTTACAGTCTATCGCCCTTAACGGGTTAGTTGAGATATAGTGTAATGTGTAATAGTCTACCGCCCATGACAGGCTAGCTGAGGTATGGACCTACTCATAAAATGAACAACATCCCCATGAATCAGATAGTGGTTATAGTATGAACCAGAATCAGATGGGAGTTTACCCAAGGTCCTTGGCTCCCACTGAGGCCTTCACCTCTGTCACCGTGATGAGCGTACATTTTTTACCTTTACTTAACTAGGCAAGTTAACAGACATGAATGAAGCACACTTGAATGGCGTGTAGTTTCCTTCCTCTAAAGTTTCTACTTTATGGTTTCCACATCAGCAACTTGTCTTACATTTCCACCTTCATTCCCCTACACCACATTCACACATATCAGTATATACTTAGGTCTCAATGAGAAAAATATGTACATTTAAAATAAGAATACACACTTTATACACTGAAGCCTTACATTCCATACATCAATAATACTTTGCCCAACTGAGGCAGGCCCTGATATCCTAATGTCGTTGCTCAAATGTTCTTTAAACATCCTGAGTGGTTGTTACATTGGTTATTCAGTGTGCTGAACAGAGTATCATATCAAATGGAGTCCTTACTCTACTGAGGCCTTTCTTACAATTGTTTTCTGAAGCAGGCCCTGATATACTCATGCCAAGGGCACATGATATCTTTAACTTGAACCCAAACACCAGATGTGCTTGGGAGGAAGATGCTACAAGCTATTTAGGTCAGAGATGTTGTGATGTGCTGTTTTACTTATTTTTTTAAAGCAAATGTTGCTGCTTTTGTTGCTTGCTTGAGTGATTTGTGATTCCAGGGAGCTCCATGCTATCATGGCTCTATATATTACTGTGTGTTGCTTTGAATTAATTTTGGCTATAGGGAATGTGAAGAGACTTCTGGTTGCATGTCTTGTGGAATATGAATGTGTTTCAGAGCTGTATGTTAGTTGATTGAATAGACCGTTTTTAGTTTTAAACACATTCATATTTCTTACAAAAACAAGAAGTGATGCAGACAATCTCTCCTCTACTTTGAGCCAGGAAGGTCAACATGCATTTAGTTGACATTAGCTCTATGTGAACAATAAAGTGCAAGATGTGCTGCTCTGTTTTGGGCCAGCTGTAGCTAGCTTTAGTATGTAGCACCTAAACACAGCCTGTGTGTCTATGTATGCTTATGATTCAACCCTTTACACGTCAGCGGCCACAGCTAGTGAAATCGCTGCAAATCTAAACGGAGAGTTGCAGTTAGTTTCAGAATAGGTGGTCTGTAATAAATGAGTCCTGAATATATCTAAGACTAAGAGCATAGTATTTGGTACCAATCATTCCCTAAGGTCTAGACCTCAGCTGGATCTGATAATGGAACATCTCTCCTATTATGATATCAATAAAATAAATAGTGTGTATGTGTTGTACGGGTTGTAAAGATGAGCTGCAATATTAACAACAGTAACTAGAAGAATACATGAGTGATATAGAGGTCTGTTCCTGGCAGTCTGACTCATACTGATGTCTGCATGGGAATGGCCTTGGTACTGGGAACAGTCTGAGACACACACCAACGTGCACTTGCATGCAACAAACTCAAGTACGCTCACACATGCACGCGCACACAGCGGCCGGACTGTCCGTAACAAAATGTTTCCTTCCTCTTTGTGCATGTGCCATTAAAAAGGAGCAGGGCAAGAGTGTGTGTAGAGCATAGTTTGTAGGCGGGCCAAAGAGAAGTGTATGAAATGTGTCATGCTGGCTGGCTGACTGGGGGCCGGACTCACTTATAACAGTGGGTGGGAAGAAAGGAGCTTCCTCCTATTGATAAGGAACACAGTCAGGACTGCCAGTCAGACAAGTAGACACACTACTCGCACACATCAGAATGGAAAGACTGGTAGACTGTCAGGTAAACTTACAGATGGACAAACAGGCAGACAGACATATAGACACCAAGGTGTTCCTTCCTGGGCCCCTCTCACCAGTAGCCCTCTACCCCTGGTTCAGGTGTGTGGTTGCCTTGGTATCAGTGATGGGGCTCGTGATCATGGCTCTATTCGTGGGGTTCTGCATTGGGTTCTACACCCAGAGAACCACACAGGTAAGTGTGTGTGTGTGTGTGTGTGTGTGTGTGTGTGTGTAAAGTTGTATTTCTCATCTCTCTCTCTCTCTCTCTAGGGAAGTGGACAAGCAAATTGCACAGAGAAATTAAACAAGACCTTCATACTTCAAGGTTAATGCTTCTGTCTTTATTCTCCTATGGTCTTCATATCACACACTAATCTCGATCTCAGGTAGTACATTGTACGTCCTTTATGTACTGTAAGTGTATGTTAACTGTCTCTCAGTGTAATGAAATAAGTAGACCCAGCAATAGACTCACGGCTCTGGTTATGGCAAGAACAACTGCGTATACAATACACAGATGGTAACTGTAACTGTCTCTCCTCTGTCTTCAGAGGGCAAACCGTCAGAAGATGAAACAAGACGAATACGACTATGACATCTTCATCGCCCCAAAGGACGCCATCTATTTCATCCATGGCCAGGTGACGATGGCAGAAGGGAAGGGGAAAGTCTACCTGTTTTGGAAACTCAAAAGCAGCCGTAAGATCAAAACCAACAACGGAACCTGTCCTGAGATCACCTTCGCTACGGAGGTCAAGTTGTTGAAAGGTGGTCGGGTTTACCTCGTCTTCAACACGGGCAAACCCAAACTGAAAGAGAGCACTTTCTCAGTCTACGAGCTCGTCGAGCAGTGACCGGACTGAAACAGTACAGTCTATGAGCTCGTCGAGCAGTGACCGGACTGAAACAGTACAGTCTACGAGCTCGTCGAGCAGTGACCGGACTGAAACAGTACAGTCTACGAGCTCGTCGAGCAGTGATCGGACTGAAACAGTACAGTCTACGAGCTCGTCGAGCAGTGGCCGGACTGAAACAGTACAGTCTACGAGCTCGTCGAGCAGTGACCGGACTGAAACAGTACAGTCTACGAGCTCGTCGAGCAGTGACCGGACTGAAACAAACACGAGCTCGTCGAGCAGTGACCGGACTGAAACAGTACAGTCTACGAGCTCGTCGAGCAGTGACCGGACTGAAACAGTACAGTCTACGAGCTCGTCGAGCAGTGACCGGACTGAAACAGTACAGTCTACGAGCTTGTCGAGCAGTGACCGGACTGAAACAGTACAGTCTAGAAGTGTTATGCCACACTCTGTAAGATACCGTTAGAGTTAACAACAAAACATAAACAATGGAGCTGATACATTTCTACACGCAACTTAAAATCGTAACGTTTGCTTAAAAGAATCGGGCAGTAAATACCGGTACATTACATGCATACGTGTTCACTTGTGTACAATAATTATACATTGATTGTACAAAACATTAGGAGCACCTTCCTTATATTGAGTTGCACCCCCTTTTGCCTTCAGAACAGCCTCAATTCGTTGGGGCATTTAACTCTACAAGGTGTTGAAAGCATTCCACAGGGATGCTGGCCCATGTTGACTCATGCTTCCCACAGATGTGTCAAGTTGGCTGGATGTCATTTGGATGGTGGACCATTCTTGATACACACAAGAAAAATTTGAGTGTGAAAAACCCAGCAGCGTTGCAGTTCACCCTCTGAATGGCACACATACGCAATCAATGTCTCAATTGTCTCAAGGCTTAAAAATCATTCTTTAACCTGTCTTCTCCCCTTCAGCTACACTGATTGAAGTGGATTTAACAAGTGACATCAATAAGGGATTATAGCTTTCACCTGGGTTCACCTGGTCAGTCTATGTCATGGAAAGAGCAGGTGTTCCTAATGTTTTGTACACTCAGTGTATGTGTATACTGGTATCGTTATTGTATGTTATCAGAATGTTAGGGGACAGGGAATCCCAAGAAAGAAATGCATACCTTATATTTTCTACAATATTTTAGTTGTAAAACGTATTGATCAACCAGGAAGTTACAAAGTGATTAAATGTAATAATAGGATGGTGGAATATGATTGTATGTAAATATGTTGTCTATGTAATTATATTGTGGTCCTCTGTAGGTCAGTTGGTAGAGCATTTGTCTTGCAAAGCCAGGATAGTGGGTTCGATTCCCAGGACCACCCATACTAAAAACATATATGCACGTAAGTCGCTTTAGCTAAATGGCATGATATAAGAGGACTCTTTTATTATCTAAGGAAGTCTGATCTTGCACTGTATTATTTTAACCCAGTGCTTTCCCTGTTATAGTGAATGTTCTGAATATTTACTATGCTTTGGATCAAATAAAGTATTTCATATGAAAAAACTGCACAGCCTCGCATCAAATACCCAGTCATCAGTGCTGATTTTAAAGTTTTTCCAGAGCCCAGGTCTATCTGTCAGTCAAAGACCGGGTGTTCATTGTGTGATACTGTGCCCGAGGACATTGCGTAAGCGTTTGTTCCACAGCAGGGACCATTTAGAAAGTGAAAGTTCAGCAGAGACGTGATGCAGTGTTTCTCATCATCATGGTCATGAAGCAATGTTTGTTTGCTGGCTACACCTGAGCCATACCTATGCAAGGCCTAAGTAGCCAAATCTATTTCACATGACTGCCCTATGCAGCCAAGCCTTAACAGCATCTCTACCCTTGTGATTACAGTACTTAAGGCCATTCATCCACTTCCTTGTGGGCAGGTTGTTTGTCAGATTTGTGCTGTAGTAAGTGGGTGTATGGTACTCCACTGTGCTGTCCATTACAGCACACACACTCATTCATGAATAAATGAATGTTGATTGGATTTGAAAGGGCTATGACTAATAAGCAACCATTTACATCCAGTCAGGTTATTTGGCAGTCAGGTTAGTTATTTGGCAGTCAGGTTAGGGAGTGATAATAATAGCTTCGGTTCATGACAATCTTTGGCTTTAACCTTTTACTGCATTGGGCTACACAGGGTCACAGAATGCTTCTTGTTAGTCTTAAACAAATCTACTTTGAAACAAAAGTACACACCTCATACACATGGTTATGGGCATTAAAAACAAAACACCTTTACCATGTCAGATATAGAGTAGAAATATATTACATTTGGAATTCTCATCCCAATATTACACTTTATATCACAGAAGACTTAAATATAACATCTGCAGTTGTTTTTTTAATAATATGAATATCATTCTATCCATGAGGCCACTAGAGGGCGATTTGGTCATTTGACTGCAGGAAAGGGTTTTAAATGGAAGTTCTGTTTATATAATACAGAAGGAACCGCTATAGAAAGTGCTAACACTGAACTGCACGCTCCTTCATGATAATAAAATCTTCCTTGGAAGTCATATGTATATGGGTGATTTTGCAAATACGGGCCTTCTTGTCTCTCAGGGTTAGATTTGTAAGATAAAATGTTCATTTAGATTTTTTTCCCCCACATCCATTAAGTAGAGACTAAAATAACAAACCTTCACTGTTTTTGTCCTGCCTCACACCGACTTTTGACATTCTTCTATGTATTACACTTACAAAAGTCTTGATAATTAAAAAAATATTTAATACACCTGTTTAAAAAGAGTCAAATAAATGGAAACTATATACATATTAGATGTGAATAAGCCATTTCATACTTTTTTTTTTACACAAAATACAGTCGTCTCTAAGTATTGTGTCATTACCACCACGACAAAAAAAATTATATGATTACATGATTATATGACTTTATATGACTTTTTTTTAGTTTGTTTACTTGATTACCATGGACATGAATAGTGGAGGGGAATTCCAATTTTGATGCCAGGAAATTATAGAAAAATAAAGGTAAATATGACTTGAGAAGATATTTGTATTGTACATCATTACCAAATAGGCTAATTATGTGTATTTAGGATACATTGTATGCTAGCTGGGGTTAGCATGCTAGAATAATACTGTAGAAATGTCATTCCCACCACATAATGAAATGTGATGGTAAGGACCGAATGTAGTGGTAATGACAAAATGTATTAGGTCATACATTTTTACTTCCCTGAAAAGACAAACACATGACATATATGGTCATATATGGTCATGGTTAAGTTGGAATTGAACACGTATTTGCTAAATAAGACCATTACATATTGTATTATGTTAGGTTGATTGAGTGATTTTGATGTCTATTTATGTGACTTACTATGGTTATTACTGACTTTGGTTATTTATATTAAATGTTTCTATAAGATGCCCCCTAAATCAACCAAGGAGAGGACAAGGACATACACTATATATACAAAAGTATATGGACACCGTATGTACCGTCATAGGATGTCACCTTTCCAACAAGTAAGTTCGTCAAATTTCTGCCCTGCTAGAGCTGCCCCGGTCAACTGTAAGTGCTGTTATTGTGAAGTGGAAACGTCTAGGAGCAACAACGGCTCATCCACGAAGTGGTAGGCCACACAAGCTCCCAGAACGCAACCACCAAGTGCTGAAGCGTGTAGCGCATACAAATCGTCTGTCCTACATTGGAACACTCACTACCGAGTTCCAAACGGCCTCTGGAAGCAACGTCAGCAAAGTTACTTCGTCGGGAGCTTCATGAAATGGGTTTCCATGGCCGAGCAGCCGCACACAAGCACAAGATTACCATGCACAATGCCAAGCTGGAGTGGTGTAAAGCTAGCCACCAATGGACTCTGAAGCAGTGGAAACGCTTTATCTGGAGTGATGAATCACGCTTCAACATCTGGCAGTCCGACAGATGACTCTGGGTTTGGTGGATGCCAGGAGAATGCTACCTTCCCCAATGCAGAGTGCCAACTGTAAAGTTTGGTGGAGGAGGAATAATGGTCTGGGGCTGTTTTTAATGGTTTGTGCTAGGCCTTCAGTTCCAGTGAAGGGAAATCTTAACGCTACTTCAGACAATGACATTCTAGACAATTCTGTGCTTCCAACTTTGTGGCAACAGTTTTAGGGAAGGCCCTTCACTGTTTCAGCATGGCAATGCCCCGTGCACAAAGCGAGGTCCATACAGAAATGGTTTGTTGAGCAGGTGTGGAAGAACGACTGGCCTGCACAGAGCCCTGACCTCAACCCCATCGAACTCCTTTGGGATGAATTCGAACGAATGGTCTGTTCTATATCTTCAATCAAATTAAACATGTACAGCTGTGAAAACGTTTAATGGTATATAATGGTATTTTTAAAAAAAAGGTATTTAATGGTATTTTTCGTCAGATGTTTTATATGAAATGTAATATCCACCACACTGTCATTACCACAACACCAAGTGATTACCATCACGGTACATATTTTTGAGGCAAAGGTGCATTAAATTACAATTGATATTGATGATTTTTCCCTTATGTGAACCTTATATGCTTGTTTATAAGATACTTTCTAAAGTAATGTAAAATATTAAGATTTTGATGTAAATACATGTTTGAGTATCATCAAGGCATATATGAACATTTAGACATGACAATGATGAATACATATAATTAAGAAACTTCCAAATAGTAAATAAGTAACATGAAAAAATACAGTTCATGTGAAATGTTATATAAAGTACCATAGGCACTATTTCTGTAATTTCCTTTTCAATTAAAATAGCAAATTTTATGATGTGGCACTGGTGGTAATGACATTTCTCCTCGGTTATTTGGGGATACCGATAAAATAAAACTTAAATAGTATGGTCTCAGTCACTATTAGATCTTGTTTCCAGACAGAGTGAAGAAAATATTCAGATAGATAAAAAGGAGTTTCAAGAGGTTTCATTTTCCAAAACATTTAACATCCCAAAGTTCCCGTATTTACAAAATCAACCATATACTGTATTCTATTCTACTGTATTTTAGTCAATGCCACTCTGATAGTGCTCGTCCTAATATTTATATATTTCTTAATTCCATTCTTTTACTTTTAGATTTGTGTATTGTGGTGAATTGTTAGATACTACTGTACTGTTGGAGCTAACATCTGCTAAATATGTGTATGTGACCAATACAATTTGATTTGATTTGAATAGCGTGTCAAATCTTGGCACAACACTGGATAATAGGCTCCAGTCTATTAGCACTGGAGGCCATAATATTAGCCTGTCTCAAAACTATAATACACTCTTGGAAAAAAAGGGTTCCAAAAGGGTTCTTCTGCTGTCCCCATAAGATAACATCTTTTTGGTTCCTGGTAGAACTCTTTTTGGTTCCATGTAGAAACCTCTGTGTAAAGGGTTCTACATGGAATTCAAAAATGCTCTACGTGGAACCAAAAAGTTTTTTTCAAAGGGTTCTCCTATTGGGACATCCGAATAACCCTTTTAGGTTCTAGGTTATTTCTAAGAGTGAAACCTGTGTGTTTCACTCATTGAACAGCTGCATTCAAAATAGGTGAACCATTTGAAAAGTTGCACTTTTTCCAGTTGCTGGTATTGTATCGGCCATGTTAAGGCCTATAGGATTTTTTGGTGTGTTTGTGGGAGAGGGGTAAAGTGAGGGAGAGGAGAGAGATTACAGTGTGATTGACAGCTCAGTCAGTTATAGTGACAGTTGATCTGCTTTTCTTCTTGTTCTTGTTGGTGGTGGGCTACAGCAAGCTATCTACTTTTCGAGATGATCGATCTTTTTCGAGGGAGGAGCTGGTTTTTACATATTGTTTGTACTTACGTTTATGTTCGCTAGCTGGACGGGCAAACGCCGCAGATTACTAAACTGTAAATCCATAAAAATGTGTGTACTATGCATGGTACTATCTCTGTTGATCACGTCTGCCAATCACCTTTTACGTATATAGGGGTTGTCTATACACAGCTGAGCAAGATCTCCGCCCGACAAACGAGTATCAGGTAAAATCATGTTTGTGTGTGTAATCGAACTATTCTATTCTATTCTACTATTGTAATCGAGTTATAGAAATGTAATACCATCAGTGCAAGCTGTAAAATGACTCCCAATTTAGAACACAGCAACCTTCGTAATGTATCTAGCTAACTAGTTAGCTAGTGTGAGGTTCTGTGTTATACACTATAGCCCGTTACCATATCATATGTGATGGAATATTATTTGCTGTTGGCTTGTGTGGGTATACAGTATGTGTTATGCAACATAGCTGACTTGAGACATTGTTAACAGTTTCAGGACCATGGGCCTTTCTCGTGATGGAAAAATACAGAATAACATGAAGACAGGTACTGTGCAATGAGTTGTGGGGGCACATTCAGAACATAGTGTTGCGAGAACAAACGGTCTTTTGTTAGATAACAGGAGCCAGGTGTGAGATAACTGTATTGAGTGTGTGAGCGCAGAGATATTCTACACAACTACAACGACTGACCGCTGAAGCGTCTAGGAGGCTGGGACCGGCCTGTGCACCAACAATCAACGATAGGCTGGGTGAGTTTAAACCACGCCCAGTCTCTACTCTGTGACAGGCCGGCTCGGAAGCAGGAACTACTTCTGTCAGAGTATATTATAATATCTTTGTCAGGAACAAGTCAGTTCTCTGTTTGCCCTGCAAGGTGTGACAGAGAGCCCGTATATACGAAAATTGCATTTACCACTTATTGCTTAGCTAATAAAAAATACATAGTCTACAATTCAATGACTCAGTGTCATACTTATCCTGATACCAGATTCGATTGACGCAACCCTAACACTAGTTACAACAAGTAAATCTTGCTAGTAGCTAGGAGGAGAAGATAGCTTTCAAACTAGCTATTATTTCATTCTGGTACAAGGATTTTTACAAACGCTTCAAATTAAGTATGTGTTTGGTGTAGGCTTACCTTGTCGTGACGTGTTGATAAACGTGTAATTCTTTCTCGGGCAAGGTGAGTTTTATTCATATTTTCATCTATGCTAATTATCAACAGAGAAGACCTCAGCAAGACTACAAATTCCTGCAAGAAGCTCCTGCACGTCATCCCTAGCCGACACTGTCAGCTACTGTCCAAAAGCACTGAACTTCTTGCATCCCCTTTCTCTGTCTAAGCAAGACACTGACTAAACTTTTGCTAGCTAGTAAGCAGAGCAGTAGATCAATCTTTTTGTTTTACATAGCCTAGATAATTGGTTATAAAGTATGTTGACTTTGGTGCCCAATACAGACATTATTGCAATTTTCAAGGATGAGCATTAAAAGGGGAGAAGGTCACTATAAATCTGGCCATGTGGAGAAGTGCAGCTATAGTGAGGGGAAACTGACCTGTTTGGTCAGCGCCAGTATGAGGGATAAAAATGTATCCTGTGTCGGTGAGTGTAGCTATTAAGTTAAGTTGAAGCATTTTAGCAATACAATGTGTTCTATACAGCAGTCAATATTTTACAAGGAAAGAGACAATTATGTAATCACTAACCAGATTGCCCCGGATACCAGACTGACTCAGAGGAGTGATAACTCCATTCTGGAATGTTGTCATTGATGAGAATGAATCAAAACAAATCTATTTGCATTCAGAATAACTGACTTTGTTTAGACATCCAGCCTGTATTGTAGTCTCATGACCAGAGACAAATCTTCAAAGGCACAGTATTTATTCGGAGTGGTACATGCATTCACACAGTCTTGATTCATAGGATCCTTCCCACTGTATGATTGACATGTCAAGTGATAAAATCCTGAGTTATCAAGAAAAACTGCACTTGTCCTTGTGAAAATAAGTGTATTAAATATCCAACTTCATTTATATAGCACGTCTTCCAGCATACGCATTTCTAGGTGTTCATAGTCATGCATTGAAAGGCATGTGGCACTTAACATCCTTCCTCATGGCAGGTCTCTACAGGTGACACTGTGGTGACAGGTGACACTGTTGAAAATGAACATTTAGGCCTAATTAGCCATTCAAAGGAGAAGAATATTACTGTGACAACGTTGTAGACTACTTCTATTATTTTAGTCCCTGCCAGCCCTCATACAAACTCCATGAACACAGAAACATCTGTCATTTTTTTGTTTTTGTTTGTGTGTTTGTTATTGTGATATTTGAGATAAATGCTGTAAGACTGCTGGGTTGTATTGCTATGTTTTCATTGGTTGTCTTCCAGTTAGGTTACACGTGCACATGAGGTAGGTTACAGTAGGCTATTCTGTGAACTGTGAAATTGTGCCTCTTGTGTTGTTGACTAAAACTGACAATATACTTTCATTATTTTATTAAAGCAGAACTGTCTTTTCATTACTACTGCCTTGGGGAAGGGGGCCTAACCTGTCATAGGTATTGGGATGTATTGCAGGTGGATGCTCCATGATATTAACCACATAATCTGAGGGGCTGTATACAGTGAGATATTTTAAAACTTTTCACCCTATAATCTTATGAAAAGTGCCACTAATACTAAGTACCGTGGTGAGTTAAATGTGTTGGGCAACAAGGACACTACTCTGTTTGTTGCTCAACCTCCCAAGGCTGATCTGAGAGAAACCCTACAAAAACAGGTATTTCTTACCTCTTACATCTACTGAACAAAAATATAAACACAACATTCAACAATTTTACTGAGTTACAGTTCATATAAGGAAATCAGTGAATTTAAATAAATTCAGTAGGCCCTAACGTTTTTCACATGACTGGGAAGGGGTGTAGCCATGGGTGGGCCTGGGAGGGCATAGTCCCACCCACTTGGGAGCAAGATCCACCTACTGGGGAGCCAGGCCCAGCCAATCAGAATGTGTTTTCCCCAAAAAAGGGATTTTTACAGACTGAAATACTTCTTAGTTCCATCAGCTGTCCGGGTGGCTGGTCTCAGATGATCCCGCAGGTGAAGAAGCCGGATGTGGAGGTCCCGGGCTGGCATGGTTATTCGTGGCCTGAGGTTGTGAAGCCGGTTGGACGTACTGCCAAATTCTCTAAAACGATGTTGGGGATGAGCATAAGTGCCAGCTTATGGTAGAGAAAGAAATTAACATTCAATTATCTGGCATCAGCTCTGTTGGACATTCCTGCAGTCAGCATGCCAATTGCACACTCCCTTAAAACTTGAGATATCTGTGGCATGGCGTTATGTGACAAAACTGCACATTTTAGTGACCCTAGCACAAGGTGGACCTGTGTAATGATCATGCTGTTTAATCGGCTTCTTGATTTGCCACACTTGTCAGTTGGATGGATTATTTTGGCAAATGAGAAATTCTCACTAACAGGGATATAAACAAATTTGTGCACAAAATTTGAGAGAAATAAGCTTTTTGTGCATTGGGAACATTTCAGTGATCTTTTATTTCACCTCATGAAACATGGGACCAACACTTTACATGTTGCGTTTATAGTTTTGTTCAGTATAGTTTACTGAGTCGTAAATAACGTAGCCAAGTATGCAGAATGGGAAGCACAAGAGGTCAATGTGCCAGTATCTCTGAAACAGCTCCCCTACAGGGCACCTGTCGGACTGCATCTTGTCAATGCTACAGTGCAGGGGTAGGAAACCCTGGTCCTGGAGTGCTGCAGCCACTTCATGTTTTTGATTTAGCTGACTTGGAAGACAAGGTGTGCTGAATTTAGGCACTCACTGAACTGATCAATTAGCCCAGTCGGGTGTGGTGACCAGTTGGAACAGAATCCTGCAGTACTCCAGGAACAGAGTTACCTACCCCTGCTTCAGTGGGTGCCATACATGTTTTAATTTAACATTCAACTGAACATAACTGCAAATTGTATCCGTATAGCTAACAGTAAGTAACAAACTATTTTTGTCTGTTCCTGGAAAAGTTAAAGGCTGTGAAAAAGTGAATACTGGCCAGTTTGTATTCATACTAGGGTCGTGGAGAGCTGCACGGGTGCAGGCTTTTGTTCCAGCCCGGAACTAACCCAACTGATTCAGATCATCGAATCTCTCCAGTTATCGCTGGGTTGGACACCTCTGTTTTATAAGGTACCAATCAGAACTGCAAATGTGAACTCTGTTGGACCCACATGTAGAAAAGACTATGTGAAATAATCCACTGGTTATCCATTGTTAGACTGGCTCACCATTTAGAGCTCAGGCTTTTGTCAGTAAAAAGTAACATTTTACTTGAATCTATAGGTTTTACTAAATACCTATCCACAGACTGTCAGCTTTATTGATTAAGCATAAACTGCAACATGCTGTACTTTTTAAAAATAGTTGCATCAGGAAATAGACAGCAGTGCAGTACTGCAGTAAACAGAGCTGTACAGCGTTTCATGAAGATTGAACACTACATCATTCTGTTTATGTGTACGCAAGTTATCAGATTCAGATAATTTATTTGGATATTTGACACAGACAAATCTGTATGTATAGGTTCACCAAATGTAAGGTCACAGTAGTGTCATCGTGTTTTAAATCTCACACTTTTACTCCCACACAATTTTATTTGATCAGCCTTAGATTTTCCCTTCTGATGAACGTGGGAAACTCACTCTGTGGTGGGCAGTGCGTCACAATGCACCCACTTTTCCACCTGTTACATCCGGAATCACTGTTATCCCTCTGATCTAAACTGTGTGTGTGTTAGATTTGAACCATCATGACTCAATCCCAGTGTTGTCATGATAGGAAACACTGCAAATAATTGACTGGACTACAACCAGCTTGATCATTAAACAAGGGGTCTCACACTGAGTTGAGCCGGTCTAAGGTTTGTGTGGGTCTGTTTTCCAAGCCCTCTGATAATAGTGTGTTGACTTTACAGTTCCCAGAAATCATGAATGGGCACCCACCCACTGACTTTGTATGTGTGGGTGGGTATTTCTCCATTTTCTTTCTCTGCATTGTTGGAAAAGGGCCTGAAAAATAAGCGTTTCACTGTCAGTCCACACCTGTTGTTTACGAAGCATGAGACATATGAAATGTTATTTGAAGTGCAGGTCAGTAAATACCCCTCTCACCCACAGAGCAGTAGCTCCCATTAGGGGCTGTACAATATGTAGTTGTGATATGTTTCATCAGGATGGGATGTGGTGACAGATGAATCACTCTCACTCCTGTACCATGAGGCTTTCTCTTTTCTCCTGTATAAACAGTTTCCCCCCTCTATTTCTCAGTCAGTGATGCTGATTTACAGTCAGTGCATATAATAAGCATCAAACAACAGCTTGAAAGAAAGTGAGCTCTGCTTCCAGTTAGTTGGTTGATATAGGTCAGAGAGACTTATTTCAGAATTTTAAGGGCTTTCTGTATACAGTCGTGGCCAAAAGTTTTGAGAATGACATTAATTTTCAGTCTGCTGCCTCAGTTTGTATGATGGCAATTTGCATATACTCCAGAATGTTATGAAGAGTGATCAGATGAATTGCAATTAATTGCAAAGTCCCTCCTTGCCAAGCAAATGAACTGAACCCCCCCCCCCCGGTACAGGGATTGGACTGCTGAGGACTGGGGTAAAGTCATTTTCTCTGATGAATCCCCTTTCCGATTGTTTGGGGCATCCAGAAAAAAGCTTGTCCGGAAAAGACAAGGTGAGCGCTACCATCAGTCCTGTGTCATGCCAACAGTAAAGCATCCTGAGACCATTCATGTGTGCGATTGCTTCTCAGCCAAGGGAGTGGGCTCACTCACAATTTTGCCTAACCTAAGAACACAGCCATGAATAAAGAATGGTACCAACACATCCTCCGAGAGCAACTTCTCCCAACCATCCAGGAACAGTTTGGTGATGAACAATGCCTTTTCCAGCATGATGGAGCACCTTGCCATAAAGCAAAAGTGATAACTAAGTAGCTCGGGGAACAAAACATCAATATTTTGGGTCCATGGCTAGGAAACTCCCCAGACCCATAAAGTTTAACAGAGATGAAAATGTACTTAAAGTTAGGCCCTGTCCAGTCCAGAATAAACCCTAACCCCTCCTCCCTAGGCACTAGAGTAGATCTGAAACAACTTGATAGGTGTAAGGCTCTAAGCAATAGGGTGTTGCTTAGAGCCTTACACCTATTGCTTAGAGCCTTACACCTATCAAGTTGTTTCAGATCTACTCTAGTGCCTAGGGAGGAGGGGTTAGGGTTTATTCTGGACAGGACAGGGCCTAACTTTACTGGCCCAATAAGCACATCCTAGAGATATCCCTTATTGGAACAGTGGTAAGGGTTTTTGTCATTGGTGCTGGTGACCTGGGTTTAAGACCAACTAGGGCAGTCACGCTACTGTCACATTCTTAGCAAAATATCAAATCGTTATTTGTCACATGCGCCGACTACAACATGTGGAGGTAGACCTTACAGCGAAATGCTTACTTACAATCCCTTAACCAACAATGCAGTTAAGAAAAATAAGTGTTAAAGTATTTACTAAAATAAACTGAAGTAAAAAAAATAAGAAAATAGAAAAATAAAACAGAGCTACAAAATAACAGTAGCGAGGCTATATACAGGGGGCACATATGTTAGTCATTTGGCAACATTTACAACACATCTAATTAAAATGTCACAATAAGGGATATCTCTAGGGTGTGTGGTTATTGGGCCAGTATCGTTAGGTCCTGTCCAGAAGAAACCCTAACCCCTTCTAATCTGGACACTTATGTAGATTAAACAACTTGACAGGTGTAAGCAATAGGGTGAGTGCACTTTGAAGTAAATCTCAGCTCTGTTAAAAGTACACACAATTTAAAAACAATTTAGGAGTATCCATTAACAGGTTAACATTCCCCACCAACATTAGACAACTATACAGAAAGCCCTTAAATTGCTGAAATAAATCAAGTCAATGATGAGAATAGTCAGATTAACTGATACCTGACATGGACATGGTGGGAAGATAGGAGTTCTGTGAACCAAGAGGTTGTGAGATCAAATCCCAGGTGAGGACATGTTGAATAATTATTATTGTATAAATGAACATGCACAATGTAATAACGTGTGTCAAATATATAAGTTGAAAACACTTAAGTGCTGTGAGTATCCCTTTCCAACAAATAAAGGGGTATCAGTGGTACACTAACCAGGGCTTTGATTGCCGTGGCAACAATAAGGCCCGATGTGTAATGAAAAGGTTTTTGGGACCATCAGGTGTGGTCCTGAAATCTGGACATATTAATATTCTTGCAACGTTCCCATGAAAAACTTTAGACAACTATATTGAAAGTTCTGACATTTTTTAAAATAACTATGCCTCAATCACGATGAATATTCACATTAACCGACACATGAAACGGACATGGTGGTGTAGCAGGAAGACCGGAGTACCGTCAACTAAGAGATGAGATCAAATCCCAGGTGAGGACATGTTCACTTACAAAATAGTCATTACTCAACATGTACAAAGTGAGTTGTATATGTACACTACCGCTCAAAAGTTATGGGTCACTTAGAAATGTTCCTGCAACGTTCCCATGACATGTGTTCAGGGCATTAATATCTTATTCTGAGAACCTGCCAACCACGGTCTAGGTATGTTCAGTTTGACATTAAGGGAATACTCTCCTAACCTTCAGAAAACTGGACACATGAATGTTCTTGCAATGTTCTCATGAAACGTTGTCAACCATGTTCTGTTTGACATTAAGGGGATGTTTTCCTAATGAATGTCAAAACATGCTAAAAAGGTTCTGAGAAGGGTTTTGCTAACAGAATATTCCCCTAACTGGAAACTCAAACATTAGGGGAACATTACAAAAACACTCTCTACCCCTAGAATTGTTAGCTGGCTTGTGACCATTCTGCAGAGCTGTCTCCAGAACATCCTATCCTGCCCCCTATACATCCCCCCCCATCTGATTTCTGAGGGAGGTGTTTGTGTGACATGTTTTTGATGTCGCTGAGTCATAGTGAACCTGCAAAAGTGCATCAAAGACGAGAGACGGGTGGAGGAGAGGAAGAAAAATGGCAATGAAACCAAGCATCTCTGTAAGCACGATTCAACGGAAAATAAAAATGTGTGTGTGTGTGTTATTTTTTTACGCAGACAGCTGAGAGCTGGGGTTAGTGGAAATGATGGGTGGATGCAGGTCAGTACTGGATCTGTTCCACATACAGTCCTAGGGGGTCTCCCCGTGTGTATGTATGTGCCTGTTCCTCCCACCCTGATACTGGGAGACCAGACCTGATTGGGTATGAATGGGCTGTTATGCACATAATATTAGTGGTGTACCACCATCCCCCCAGATATGGGGAGAAGGCCCGTTCTCCAGTGGTGTTGTCCATGGGACTCCCCCTGTAAGTCTGTTTGCATCTGACAGCTCCATCTCTAACACAAAAAGATAGGTTTTTAGTTAGCAATTCTATTCTTCCACTCAACAAAGATTGACTTACCGGAAACAGACCCCCTTCGTGACGACATTAATATTCCGAACTGTGATGACTGTGTCTGTATATATGCCATCATTAAAGCGTTATTAACAACACCCAACACCTCCCAGCAGACAAACACAATATTCAGGCCAGCCAGTCAGTTGGAAATTCCAAAGTTCAGTTTGATTAGAAACTATGCGGTCATGAGGCTACCACCACCACTGGCCCCACACAAGGCCTTTCACACACTCTGTTCTCTCTCTATGATTGTAAACTTGTTTTTTAATCTGTCAACACCTGGCGATGCCACAAATGACCAAAGACCATTTGTGCCAGATGGAAGAGACGGAAGGGGGGGGGGAGGAGAGAAAGTGGTGGCATTGGTTGTCCGATAGAGGACTCTAGTGCCCAAAAGCCCATTATAGCATGGGAAGCACCAGTGAGGACTTTCACCATGTTGAAGTAGTCAACTGGGTGGGACTTCCAATGGGATCAGCCAAGCAAACATTCCACAACTGCAGGTGGCAGTAAATTGCCAACCTTTGCTTTATACCTGTTCAAACAACATACTCCAGTTGGCAGTATGCACCCTTTCAAGTTTGTTTGCCAACTCATAGAAATGTACTACTTCAAAATGAAGATGGCCTCTGGCGGTGCCTGTGCTCTCATGGGGTGGATCTCAATTGCATACTTCTCACATCCTCTCCTTCTCAAAGAGGAGGGACATGTGGCTTTCTCATCCAATGGGTTCTCCCACAGATGCCATTATGGGACAGATAAAATGATGCGATGTCTAAGTTGATTGTCTGTATCTAGATATCTCTACTGTAATGATCTGGCTCCCTCTAAGGGAGGAACACTAAAAAAGCAGGTTATTGTATATAGACAGTAACAGTTGATCGTTTGAGCATCTCTAGACCCCCTATACAGGAGCATCTATACAAGAGCAGCCAATTGAAGTGGAGCCATTACTTTTTTTGTTAAACACTGAAATACAGCATATTTAAATAATTTTTAATGTTGAAAACATACATAGTCCCAAACTTCCCAGCAACCCCCTCAATTTCCCAAATTCTTTCTTTGTCAGTTGCAAAATGTATAGAATTGCAGGAAATTAGCTTTCACATTGCCACATTTTATGTCAGCTCCATGGAAAAATTAATATAATTGCAGGAAAGTAGCCCTGTTTTAATCCAGAAAAAGTGCTTATTGGTAATATCACACTTGCCTGATAATATGGTATGGTGCCATGTATAGGCTATGGTAAGAGTCAGCCCTAAACATTTTTTTTTGCAATATGTTATTGGGCTCATTTATGGGGGGAGATCATAGACAGATGGTGTTGGGATAATTAGATTTTCATTCATTTTAGAGTAGAACGTCCTTTTAAAAAGAAATGACATTCTCACAATCCTTCTATAAAAACTGTCCGGGGGGTGGGGGCGGCACGGCGCATGTCCCCTATGTCTGCCCCAACCCCCACAACCTTTTCCACTTCTGAAAAAAACAAAATAAAATTGGGGGAAACATTGGACTCATGCACACACACACACCACACGCAAAAACGTACACACACACACACCATCCAAACTTGACACTAAATTAGGTTTCTTTAATATTATAATTCTCAATTATACTCTTATGCTATTCAACAGTTAGTTCAGTATGTACACACTGGTCATATCTCAAATGGCCCCCTATTCCTCACATAGTGCACCAGTCCTGACCAGAGCCCCAAAGGCTTGTTCCTTTAGTCCCTCCGTGGGGTATAAATCCAGAATCTCCTCATTGCCGGCCATCAAAATGTATGTGTTTACATGTGTATTTCAAACTATGTTGGGGTAAAAATCGGAGTATAATGCTGGTATGGATGTCAACCCCAATACATGTTCATATCATTGTTACCAATCAACTGCATTACACTTACAAAAGACAGACTGGCCAGATGAACCCAGGTGAAGGCTATGAACCCTTATTGATGTAATTTGTTAAATCCACTTTAAAATCATTGTAAATTAAGGAGACAGGTTTAAGAAGCCTTGAGACATGGATTGTGTCTGTGTACCATTGAGGCTGAAAGGCCCCAAAAAATGATTTATGTGCCCTTGAACGGGGTGTGGTAGTAGTATGGTAGTAGGGGCCAGGCGGTGTTAGTAGTATGGTAGTAGGGGCCAGGCGGTAGTAGTAGTATGGTGGTGGTAGTAGTAGTAGTATGGTAGTAGTAGGGGCCAGGCGGTAGTAGGTAGTAGTAGGGGCCAGGCGGTAGTAGTAGTAGGGGCCAGGCGGTAGTAGTAGTAGGGGCCAGTAGCGGTAGTAGTAGTAGGGGCCAGGCGGTAGTAGTAGTAGTAGTAGGGGCCAGGCGGTAGTAGTAGTAGTAGTAGTATGGTAGTAGTAGGGGCCAGGCGGTAGTAGTAGTAGTATAGTAGTAGTAGGGGCCAGGCGGTAGTAGTAGTAGTATGGTAGTAGTAGGGGCCAGGCGGTAGTAGTAGTAGTATGGTAGTAGGGGCCAGGTGGTGTAGTAGTAGTAGTAGTAGGGGCCAGGCGGTAGTAGTAGTATAGTGGTAGTAGGCGGTAGTAGTAGTATGGTAGTAGTAGGGGCCAGGCGGTAGTAGTAGTAGTAGTAGGGGCCAGGCGGTAGTAGTAGTAGGCGGTAGTAGTAGTAGGGGCCAGGCGGTGGTAGTAGTAGTAGTAGTAGGGGCCAGGCGGTTGTAGTAGTAGTAGTAGGGGCCAGGCGGTAGTAGTAGTAGTAGGGGCCAGGCGGTAGTAGTAGTAGGGGCCAGGCGGTAGCGGTAGTAGTAGTAGTAGGGGCCAGGCGGTAGTAGTAGTAGTAGGGGCCAGGCGGTAGTAGTAGTAGTAGGGGCCAGGCGGTAGTAGTAGTAGTAGGGGCCAGGCGGGTAGTAGTAGTAGGGGCCAGGCGGTAGTAGTAGTAGTAGTAGGGGCCAGGCGGTAGTAGTAGTAGTAGTAGTAGGGGCCAGGCGGTAGTAGTAGTAGTAGTAGTAGGGGCCAGGCGGTAGTAGTAGTAGTAGTAGTAGGGGCCAGGCGGTAGTAGTAGTAGTAGTAGTAGTAGGGGCCAGGCGGTAGTAGTAGTAGGGGCCAGTAGTAGTAGTAGGGGCCAGGCGGTAGTAGTAGTAGTAGTAGTAGTAGTAGTATGGTAGTAGTAGCGGTAGTAGTAGTAGTAGTAGTAGGGGCCAGGCGGTAGTAGTAGTAGTAGTAGTAGGGGCCAGGCGGTTGTAGTAGTAGTAGTAGGGGCCAGGCGGTAGTAGTAGTAGTAGTAGGGGCCAGGCGGTAGTAGTAGTAGTAGTAGGGGCCAGGCGGTGGTAGTAGTAGTAGGGGCCAGGCGGTAGTAGTAGTAGTAGGGGCCAGGCGGTAGTAGTAGTAGTAGGGGCCAGGCGGTAGTAGTAGTAGGGCCAGGCGGTAGTAGTAGTAGTAGGGGCCAGGCGGTAGTAGTAGTAGTAGGGGCCAGGCGGTAGTAGTAGTAGTAGGGGCCAGGCGGTAGTAGTAGTAGTAGTAGGGGCCAGGCGGTAGTAGTAGTAGTAGGGGCCAGGCGGTGGTAGTAGTAGTAGTAGGGGCCAGGCGGTGGTAGTAGTAGTAGTAGGGGCCAGGCGGTAGTAGTAGTAGTAGTAGGGGCCAGGCGGTAGTAGTAGTAGTAGGGGCCAGGCGGTAGTAGTAGTAGTAGGGGCCAGGCGGTAGTAGTAGTAGTAGGGGCCAGGCGGTAGTAGTAGTAGTAGGGGCCAGTAGCGGTAGTATGTAGTAGTAGGGGCCAGGCGGTAGTAGTAGTAGTAGGGGCCAGGCGGTAGTAGTAGTATGGTAGTAGTAGGGGCCAGGCGGTAGTAGTAGGGGCCAGGCGGTAGTAGTAGTATGGTAGTAGGGGCCAGGCGGTGGTAGTAGTAGGGGCCAGGCGGTAGTAGTAGTATGGTAGTAGTAGGGGCCAGGCGGTAGTAGTAGTAGTAGGGGCCAGGCGGTAGTAGTAGTATGGTAGTAGGGGCCAGGCGGTAGTAGGAGTATAGTAGTAGGGGCCAGGCGGTAATAGTAGGGGCCAGGCGGTAGTAGTAGTATGGTAGTAGTAGGGCCAGGCGGTGGTAGTAGTAGGGGCCAGGCGGTAGTAGTAGTAGTATGGTAGTAGTAGGGGCCAGGCGGTGGTAGTAGTATGGTAGTAGGGGCCAGGCGGTAGTAGTAGTATAGTAGTAGGGGCCAGGCGGTAGTAGTAGGCCAGGCGGTAGTAGTAGTATGGTAGTAGGGGCCAGCGGTGGTAGGTAGGTAGTAGTAGGGGCCAGGCGGTAGTAGTAGTATGGCGGTAGTAGTAGGGGCCAGGCGGTAGTAGTAGTATGGTAGTAGGGGCCAGGTGGTGGTAGTAGTAGGGGCCAGGCGGTAGTAGTAGTATGGTAGTAGTAGGGGCCAGGCGGTAGTAGTAGTATGGTAGTAGTAGGCGGTAGTAGTAGGGGCCAGGCGGTAGTAGTAGTAGTAGTAGTAGGGGCCAGGCGGTAGTAGTAGGGGCCAGCGGTAGTAGTAGTATGGTAGTAGGGGCCAGGCGGTAGTAGTAGGGGCCAGGCGGTAGTAGGAGTATGGTAGTAGGGGCCAGGCGGTAATAGTAGGGGCCAGGCGGTAGTAGGAGTATGGTAGTAGGGGCCAGGCGGTAGTAGGGGCCAGGCGGTGGTAGTAGGGGCCAGGCGGTGGTAGTAGGGGCCAGGCGGTAGTAGTATGGGTAGTAGGGGCCAGGCGGTGGTAGTAGTAGGCGGTGTAGGGGCCAGGCGGTAGTAGGGGCCAGGCGGTAGTAGTAGTATGGTAGTAGGGGCCAGGCGGTGGTAGTAGGGGCCAGGCGGTGGTAGTAGGGGCCAGGCGGTGGTAGTAGGGGCCAGCGGTGGCAGTAGGGGCCAGGCGGTGGTAGTAGGGGCCAGGCGGTGGTAGTAGGGGCCAGGCGGTGGTAGTAGGGGCCAGGCGGTGGTAGTAGGGGCCAGGCGGTGGTAGTAGGGGCCAGGCGGTGGTAGTAGGCGGTGGTAGTAGGGGCCAGGCGGGTAGTAGTATGGTAGTAGGGGCCAGGTGGTGGTAGTAGGGGCCAGGCGGTAGGTAGTAGTATGGTATTAGGGGCCAGGCGGTGGTAGTAGTATGGTATTAGGGGCCAGGCGGTAGGTAGTAGTATGGTATTAGGGGCCAGGCGGTAGGGGCCAGGTAGTAGTATGGTAGTAGGGGCCAGGCGGTAGTAGTAGTATGGTAGTAGGGGCCAGGTAGTATGGTAGTAGGGGCCAGGCGGTGGGGGGCCAGGCGGTAGGTAGTAGTATGGTAGTAGGGGCCAGGCGGGTAGTAGGCCAGGCGGTGGTAGTAGGGGCCAGGCGGTAGTAGTAGGCGGTGGTAGTAGGGGCCAGGCGGTAGTAGTATGCCAGGCGGTAGTAGGGGCCAGGCGGTAGTAGTATGGTAGTAGGGGCCAGGCGGTAGTAGTATGGTAGTAGGGGCCAGGCGGTAGTAGTATGGTAGTAGGGGCCAGGCGGTAGTAGTATGGTAGTAGGGGCCAGGCGGTAGTAGTATGGTAGTAGGGGCCAGGCGGTAGTAGTATGGTAGTAGGGGCCAGGCGGTAGTAGTATGGTAGTAGGGGCCAGGCGGTAGTAGTATGGTAGTAGGGGCCAGGCGGTAGTAGTATGGTAGTAGGGGCCAGGCGCACCGGTTTAAGTGTATCTAGAACTGCAACACCACTGGGTTTTTCACGTTCAACAGTTTCCCGTGTTTATCAAGAATGGTCCAACAACCTAAGGATGTCCAGCCAACTTGACAACTGTAGGAAGCATTGGCGTTAACCAGAATCCCTGTGGAACACTTGACACCTGGTAGAGTCCATGCCCTGACGAATTGAGGCTGTTCTGATGGCAAAAAGGAGGGGGGTGCAACTCAATTTTAAGATGTTCCTAATGTTTTCTACATTCAGTGTACATCATGAGAGAATTGACGAATATCCACTTTGTTAGATCAGATTTTTTGAATGGGCACCAATGACAGTGTCCCTCTTCTATCCCCCAATCTCTGCTGAAAGTGCTTTTAGACCAGGAATTGGGTCTGAGAAACAGGGGCCGGAACTAGTGCAATATGTGGAATCGCATCCGTAGTCACTGGTCAGACTGCTCACATCGAGCAGATGTGAAATGGCAGCCAATTCCCTCTATATATAGTGCACTACTTTTGGAGCCTTTGCACTATACAGGGAATAGGATGCCATTTTGGATACAGACACATCTGTTTGTCACAATCAGACTGACCCCAAAATCCCCCTCCTGCCCCCCCATGGTCAGTTGGCCAGTCTCTCTCTCGCCACTGTCTGTCCAGTGGATTGTGTCCAGATAGGAGGAGGGGGGGGGTGTATGGAACCCAAAGAGTGTCTTTGGGTTGAGTCCTTTGGCCTTGGTTCCCTCCTTTACACTGGATGGAGAGAGAGGTTCTGGCAGAGTGTGTGTGTGTGACAGGAGACGTCAGGAAAGAGTTAGGTATGGAGTTGGTCCTAGCGTGGACGGGAACAGTTTGTAGAGGACTCAACACCCAGTCCGTTATCAAGTCACTTCCTGCTGCTGGGGTCATTTCCTGTTCCTTTCTGGGGGGCCGTGAGAGGAGGAGGAGGGGTTGATCATCCAGCTCCTCCCATGGCTTAACCCTCTCTCCCTCGAGGCGAGACAGGTTATCCTTTCCCTCCTCATTCCTCCCTCCCGTCCTTTTCTAGGGGTGTGGCAGGATCATGCGGTCCTCTATCAGTGTGTTGTCGGGGCCTAGCGACTCCACACACTGCTGGATGGTTGCTATGACACCAGACAGCCGTCTGTCCAGGGCAGCCAGGTGGGGCTCGGCCAGGACAGGGTTAATGGGGTCAAAGGTCAGGGCCTGTCTTAGGGCTGAACTCAGAGCCCCAGCTCTCAGCAGGTTCAACCTGTTCCACGTAGACACACGCACCCTGGCGGCGGGAGGGAGAGTAAGAGAGAACTGTTCATAAACACTAGGAATGGGTTGTGATTCCTTTGAGGAAATGTTGGTATTTTCAGTGTGTGTGTGTCTACTCACATGCAACACTGATATATAGGGGCCAGAATGCTTCTTTCATCCAGAGCTGCATTCCCAAAACTGCAAACAACAAAACACCATAGAAGCTGTCTTCAGATGCCTTACTATCTCAAGGCCATGATACTGTTAAATAGCCATCACTAGCCGGCTAACAGCCGGTTACTCAACCCTACACCTTAGAGGATGCTACCCTATATACATAGCCATGGAATCACCGGTCACTTTTAATAATGTTTACATACTGCTTTACTAATCTGTATATACTGTATTCTATTCTACTGTATTTTAGTCAATGCCACTCTGATATTGCTTGTTCTAATATTTCTTAACTCCATTCTTTTACTTTTAGATTTGTGTATTGTTAGATATAACTAAACTGTTGGATCTAGAAACACAAGCATTTCGCTACACACGCAAAACATCAGCTAAATATGTGTATATGACCAATAACATTTGATTTGACAAGTTAAACCCTGACACACTATCATAACACACATTCTAGCACAGTGTGTCCCAACCCTAGTCCTCCAGTACCCCCAACAGTACACATTTTATTGTAACACCCGATTCATCTGGTCAATTAATCATCAAGCCCTCATGTGCTGAATGAGGCGTGTTTGTCCAGGGCTATAATGAAACAGTGTACCGTTGGGGGTACTGGAGGACCAGGGTCAGGAAACACTACCCTATTTCACACTTAGCTCAGCAGATCAATCAACAGGGACAGAGGTAAAAAAGGAGTGGGCTGGGAGATGGAGTTAGAGGTGAAAGGAGTTGCCAGCTTAGTCAGCATGTCTAGAGTTTCTTTGTGTTTACACTTAGTGATGTGTTTGTGTTCTTCACCTCTTGGCGTTATCCAGCAGGATGAGCATGCTGGCTCCTCCGTCGTCTTGGAAACTCTCGTAGTGATGTCGGTCGGCGTTGCCGATGAGGTAATCAAAGATGGCTGTGTCTATGACGTCCAGCAGTCTGGGACCGGCGTCGTACGGAGGCATCTTCTTCACCGCATCACAGTAGCTCTCATCATACTCCCACCTACACACAGTTAAAGCATTTTGTTTTTCACTTCTCCTGTTTAAAAAATAAATATAAACACAGTAACACTTACATATTTGTAATTTAGCAACTTACAGGCTCAATAAAAAACATCGGTAGATTTTTCACCTGATCAACTTGGGGACTTGAACCAGTGACTTTTCTTTTTCTTAACCGCTAGGCTACCTGACCCCCCCCCTCCAATTTGGCCTAAAATGACACACACAAATCTAACTGCCTATAGCTCAGGACTTGAAGCAAGGATATGCATATTCTTGATACCATTTGAAAGCATACACTTTGAAGTTTGTGGAAATGTGAAATTAATGTAGGAGAATATAACACATTAGATCTAGTAAAAGATCATACAAACAAAAAACGTGACGCATGGCAATACTGGACAAAATGTTATGTGTCGTATTGGCCAATTGATACATTTTCAAGTACATAACTATAGAGAACATACAAAATTAAAGTTTACACACTCCCAGGAATGTCATACATGATGGATTATTAGCTAAAACACTAACTTTCACACATCTAGTTGGCCAGGTGGGGTGGGTGTGGAGCCAGAGAAGGCAGGCTGTAGAACCCGGTTCCTACATTTGAATATAAAAATGGATTTTATCAAACAAAACTATGCTACATTTTATCTCTGGGACCCTCAGGATGACAAATCAGAGCAAGAGTACTGAATGTAAGTACATTATTTACCTTCAGAGGTGAATGTATCAAACCAGTTGACGTGATAAGTTTTGTTGTTGTGCACTCTCCTCAAACAATAGCGTGGTATTCTTTCACTGTAATAGCTACTTTAAATTGGACAATGCAGTTAGATAAACACGAATTTATGCTTTCTGCCCATATAAGACATGTCTATGTCTTGGAAAGTTTGCTGTTACTTACAACAGTCATGTTCAACCATCTCGGTATAGGGACACCGATCCCGTAAAGGTTAAAGGAGAAGTTATTTATTTTTTACAACTTAATCTCTATTTTGGATGTAAATTGCATGTTATAGAAGTGTCCTTTTTTGTGATTTCAGTTGTTTTTGAGAAACTTAACCCAAATATCATCACTTCCTCATCGTCGTTGTGTAGTATGGGGGCCTGAAAAAACATGAATAAAGGCTCCAAAAACACCCAAATACGTCCTTTTGGGAACAGAAAAGCAGGTCTTTAGATGTTGTATACATGAAATTGTGCCAAGCCGAACTTTAACCGCAACGTTATATTCCATTTGTGCGACTTGAGCCGTTTCCTATATCCAGCTGTTCCCTTCTCCATGTAGCCTGATGCTACAGGTGCCTGAATAAAGGAAACACCAACATAGTGTTTTATTAAGGAGTCGGTCCACCAAAAGCTGCCAGAACAGCTTCAATGCGCCTTGGCGTTAATTCTACAAGTGTCTGGAACTTCCTGTGTGGAAGCACCCCATGCTTCCAATATACTTTGCATATTTACTCACAGTATTTTGTCAGTTACCTGAAGAATGGATTTAGAGGTATCACTCGAGTCACAACAAAATGGAATACAACGTTGTGGACAGACACTATTTCATGTGTACAACATCTAAAGACCTGCATCACTATACTGAGAGCTTTGCCATTTCAAAAAATACATATTGGATGTTTGTTTTTTTGAAAGTCTTTGTTCATGTTTTTTCAAAGCCCCCATACTACACAATGACAATGAGGAAGTGATTTGCTGTTGGGGTAAGTTTCCCAAAAACTACTGAAATCACAAAAAAGGTGTCTGGACCCTTCTATAACATGGCATTTACATTTAAAAAAAGAGATTTACAGTAGTGGTAAAACAATTATGTTTTGAGCAAAATATATATTTTTAAATATATATATATATATTTTTAAGAAAATTGCAAACTTCAAGAAGTAGGCCATTCAAGGAATTGGTCTGATGTGATTCATTGGCCTCCCCCTTGCTTGAGGAACAAGACAAGGCAACTTGTGCCATGTCATGAGGATACCTGGACCACCTATTTAGATTTTTTTGTTAAGTAAATTGGGTATTAAATTAGGTGAAAAGGAGACTGGAGTAGGACTTTAACATATAAGCACAAATGCACACACCCCTACCTGGCCAGTTTGCCCTCCCTGTATGTGCGTCCCCAGGGATGTCTGTGTTTCTGGAGAGGCCAGACGTCTGGCAGCCAGAGAGTTACCGATCCCTCCATCATATCTCCCTCTGCACATGCCGGTTCACTCTCTCTACAGTAGTAACACTTCCCATAGAAACAACTATTATTACCTGGAGAGAGAGGGAAGGGCCAGAGACAAAGAAAGGGAGAGAAAATGGTTAACCATTTTCATTTAGAGAGATCCAGCCCACTGCTTCTTGAACCCAGACACACAACGTTATCTTATCAACTTTATAGGGAGTGGTATGTCTATAAGAAAACATTATGGGTGGGACTGAAAAGAGCCCTCTAGTGTGTGTGTGTCTCACCCTGCATTAGAAAGGTACTGAGTAGCTGGTCCGTAGCGACAGGTTTGATCTCAGTCCTCAGGTTGACAAACCTCCCGACCACTAGGGGTGCTCTTCTGAAACCCAGGATCCTACAGCAGATGGATACACAGGACAGATAGCCACTAACATACCACTAGCAACACCAGTATTCAGATGGCCAAAACTAAAACGTATATATTTTAATGCATTAGGCCGATACGTGTGTGTACCTGTCCAGGTGAAAAGCTGCCACCTCTGCGTTGTGTCTGTCATAACCTGCATACGGCTCTCCTTCTACCACATAGCCTCTACTATACCTGGAAAAAGAGAGAGAAATGGAGAGGGAGGACGTGATTGAGAGTTATCCTCTTACGTAAGACACAGAATAAAAGCACTGTCCTAATCTGACCTAACAAAAATCGTACAACTCCGCAGCAGAGAACCAGAGGACAATGTGTGTGTATATTCTACCTCACCTCTTGGGTTTGAAGACCACCTTCTGCCCCCCATCCAGTATTAGTAGAGCTTTGAGCTGGGTGCCCTTGTAGCCCACATCTGCCCGCTCCACTCGGGCAGTGCCCAGCGCGGAGAGGACGGCTGCCAGCTCGGGGGTCTCCTCAGGGTACACCTCCCTGGGGCCCACCCATTGGTTTGCCACCTCCCATGGAGACTGGAGGGTGTGTGTTAGCCGGTCACCGCGTGAGAGAGACAGGCCTGCCTCCATCTGGGAACACAGACTTCCACATTAATGCTCACAAGTACACACACACACACAGTACACACACAGATATAAACATTGACACGCACAAACAGCCGTACCTTGCGGAAGGCCCGGAGGTCTCGTCGACTGGCTGCGGACCCCTCTCCTCCATCCAGCAGAAAGAATTTGGCCAGCCCCAACAGGAGTAGCACGGCAACCAGCAACACCACGCGCTGTTTCAACTTCATCTCCTTGGAAACCTCACCCACCACCCCTGAGCCCTGTGTGTGTCTCTCTCTCTCTCCCGCCTCACCCCTGGAGCATGGCACCTGCCTCCCCCTCCAGTCGCCTCTCTCACACACACTATTCAGCGGGGCAGGAGGTATGGCTCAGTCCCACCACCAGACCCACAGCTAGCCCTGGTCCCTAATGTATCAGCAACCACCCTGTAGAGAGAGTAGGGGAGGACATTAGTGATGAAAAATAGTTGATATATAATCCAAAAATGTAGACAGACATACAGACAGAAACAGCAGGAACCTAGATGCCCCAGGCCCGCCAGGCAGGAACATGATCGATATGAGCATGACAAATGTACTATTGGGCTCAGTAACATATTACAGTTGTTATGTGTGTGTCATTGTGGCTTAGAGAGACACACCCATACCTGACAAACCTGACTGACTGACAAACCGGACTGACTGACAAACCGGACTGACTCCTGGTTCCACATCCTGAGTTTTAAACCACCCCTTTACTGACAACATCAAACCCTGCCAAACCTACTGTTTGTTCTAGCACTCTTCTTTAGAATAGATGCAGGCCAGTTAGATGCAGTGCCAAATTCTCTAAAACAACGGAAGCGGCTTATGGTAGAGAAATTAACTAAATTCTCTGGCAACAGTTCTGGTGGACATTCCTGCAGTCAGCATGCCAAATGCATTCTCCCTCAAAACGTGAGACATCTGTGGCATTGTGTTGTGACAAAATGTAACATTTTAGAGTGGCCTTTTGTCCCCAGCACAAGGTGCACCTGTGTAATGATCATTCTGTTTAATCTGCTTTTTGAAATGCCACACCTGTCAGGTGGATGGATTATCTTGGCAAAGGAGAAATACTCACTAACAGGGATGTAAAAACAACTGTGCACAAAATGTGAGAGAAATAAGCTTTTTGTGTGTTTCTATGTTGCGTCTATTTTTGTTCAGTATCAGTCAGTAGCTGTAAAAATGTAAATTCTTTAATGCTTACAATGCAACAATGCAAAACCTTATGTTTGGCGTAAAAGCAACACAGCTCATCACCCTGAACACACCATCCCCACTGTCAAACATGGTGGTGGCAGCATCATGGTTTGGGCCTGCTTTTCTTCAGCAGGGACAGGGAAGATGGTTAAAATTGATGGGAAGATGGATGGAGCCAAATACAGGACCATTCTGGAAGAAAACCTGATGGAGTCTGCAAAAGACCTGAGACTGGGACGGAGATTTGTCTTCCAACAAGACAATGATCCAAAACATAAAGCAAAATCTACAATGGAATGGTTCAAAAATAAACATATCCAGGTGTTAGAATGGCCAAGTCAAAGTCCAGACCTGAATCCAATCGAGAATATGTGGAAAGAACTGAAAACTGCTGTTCACAAATGCTCTCCATTCAACCTCACTGAGCTCGAGCTGTTTTGCAAGGAGGAATGGGAAAAAATTTCAGTCTCTCGATGTGCAAAACTGATAGAGACATACCCCAAGCGACTTACAGCCGTAATCGCAGCAAAAGGTGGCGCTACAAAGTATTAACTTAAGGGGGCTGAATAATTTTGCACGCCCAATTTTTCAGTTTTTGATTTGTTAAAAAAGTTTGAAATATCCAATAAATGTCGTTCCACTTCATGATTGTGTCCCACTTGTTGTTGATTCTTCACAAAAAAATACAGTTTTATATCTTTATGTTTGAAGCCTGAAATGTGGCAAAAGGTCTCAAAGTTCAAGGGGGCCGAATACTTTCGCAAGGCACTGTACATCTCACAGAAATCACCACCATTCACTAATGAATTTGTCATTGTTGCAGATGATGGGTTTGAGCTAGTAATGTATCAACTTACAATTCAGCTATGACATAGCCAATGAACATATAGGATAACTTTGGACTTCACCATTTCAAAATCAAATGGTTTTGACTGTTTGGAAGTTTAGTGAGCTTCTTTTTTCCTCCTGCTTTGGCCATGCAGTGTGCCTCCGCAAAAGTGATTCCTCGTTATGAAATGATCAACTTTACCCGGTGTATCTAAAAATGACCATATACACTGACTGTTTAAAGCAAACTACCAAAACTATTGCTGATTGTAAAGAATTCCCCCTCCAGGATGTTAGGCTAAATTACCACCTGTTTACCTAATTTGGCTGGTGCCGTGTTGTCTAGGTCTCACCCATCCTTACCCCTCTAAGTCAACATGTGAGAGATCATTAGATTGCAGCCCAGCCAATCAGGGAGTAGCCATGTGCCTTATCCCTGCCCATACCCCCAGGATGCAGTGCTTCTGGTTTGTGAATGGCCCAGACCATGCTCTTACAAGGGTATAAGTAAATCCCCTCATCTTTTTCCTTCCCAGTGTAATTCCTTGTGAGAGCTTGGTTGTATTTATGGGTTTGGGTTGCATGAAAGAATATGTTTATTATTTGTTCTTATTGCTGTCATTGTTGCACTGTGCAAGTATAGCTGGTGTTGCTTAGTTTCTCCATCTCATTACTACTGTGTTAAAAGCTACTTATATTATTGTCGGTAACAATTAGCCAGTACTTCCCATTATCGATTTGTAATCTATTTCATACAGTCCTTTTATTGCCTGTTACTATGTAATAGCCTGCCATTCTCTGTGTATTTATACAGTCCCGTTACTTTCCATTACTGTTACTACTATTGTCATCCATTCATAGTATTCTATTCAGTGCCACTTCTTCCATTATTATATCCACTACATGTATATTGTAGTTATTGTATTTATCATAGCTTCATTCCATGTTTCTATTCTGTTTTAGACCTATACCCAGCTGTAATAGGTCAATAAAGTAATCTGTTTGGAATACTCTGGAGGTTGCCTTGTCTCTCTCTTATAGGAGATAGGTATCAGTAAAGCCACAACCCCGTTTATTCTGGAGGTTCTACCTCACAAATATGTGGCTTACTGATCATGATATATGGCAACCTCCAGAGGTCATGCAGAGGACCTGACATCCAGTCCATGTGTGGTCCGGAGCAGGAGGCCTTGAGTACCTGAGGGACTATGTTACCAGTTATCCCCCAGCCAGTGATGCCCCCTGAGCCGCAGCGCCATCACATTTGGATTATACCTACACTCCGGGACAGGCAGGGGCATCCACGATGTCCTCTCCACCTGTGGAATAGTATTCGGCACCAGGTGGGGCTGCATCCCCAACAATCCAGCGGGACGATTACACTCCTAAATTGGAGTGTCAGGGAGTTGCAGCGCCATGGACATCGCTGACTATGTTGTATGGAGTACAGAAGCATGTTTTTGCCAATATCAAATATCGAGGGTCTGATTTGCCTATTGCAACAACAGACCAGATCCCAGGCTTCCTCCAATCAGGGGATCCGTCTCCGACAGGTTGCAGTGGAGGATATAGGACGGTCTTATGCAGTTCAGCAGCAGGAAGCTGCCTCTCCTCTAGTGGTTGCTACTGAGACCGGGCAGGGACACGTCATGTTCCCAGCCCCCGCTGGTCATCAGGAGCTGCCTGCTATAGAGACTGAGCCCACACCGGATATCATTCCCAGTCCCCTCTCCACTACTGTGGAGACCTTAGCCAGGCGGCACTCTGTACTGTGCAGCAGCGGCATCAGAGCCTCAGGGGCCCTCCCCTTTTCTCAGCAGTGGGGTGGCATAACTCTCTACACCACCCACTGGCACACGAACAGTCTTAGCCTCAAGAATGGCCACTGACATATGGTCTTGTTTAGAGCAGGTCAGAAGGTTCTCATTTCTGTAGAGAGGAGTGTCCATCTGCCACAGTCTCTCCACATGCCTGTAAAGAGCCACTGGAGGAGAGGCAGTGGTAGTTAACAAACAGGTAGTGTCCTTAACACTGGGCCATGTAAGCTTTCCAGCTGCGCAAATGGTCAACCACAACTGGTACAGGGTGAGTTGTCTGCCATCCTGAATGCACCCTCCATCAGTGGGAGATGACCAGGTGCTGGAGGACTTTGCTTTATCAGTGGGAGGCCTGGTGGGTATGCTAAACAAGCTCCTTTGTGGGTCCCATGTGGACAGCCTACTGGGATCTCTCTCTGGTGTGCACCAGGTCACGGTAGAGCATAAGCCTAGTGGACAGACCAGGGTTAATGACAGGTTTAAGCCTTTTTGCCCCTTTTGTGATTCTAAGGATCACTACTTCAAATAACTGCACCGACTTTTCCAAGTTGAATACTCCACAGCGGTCCTCCTGGGTCCAACAGAAGGGCAGGTGTCTCAGATGCGGATGGGGACACAGACAGTGCATGTACACTAAAGAAGCCCTGTGGCACATGTGGGGAGATGCACTGTAGAGAAGGGAGAGGGGCTGGGATGAATCCATCACAGACCAGCTGCTCTATGTGCGGCAGGAACTACCTCACCTGATGGCTATAACCATGCCACAGTGCTACACACCAACTGGTGTTGACTAAAGCAATTGTACACGAGAGGGCGTGCTAAAATACTTTTTTAGCACGGCTGTTCTGCAGTCATCGGTACGAGGTTGCCAAGTCCCGTAGATCAGCACAGCCGTGCTAAAAAAGTAGTTATGCACAACCTTGTGTACAATACATTTTTTACAACCGGTTAGAAATTCAATAAAACCATTTTTTTGGTAAATGTATTTATATGCTACTATTTCATTCCTGAATGAAAATATAGGCCTTGTCCCGACATCTATGGTAGCTAGCCAAGCCAGCTGGCCGTTCACTCTATCAATGCCACTCCAACATTGCTCGTCCTAATATTTATTTATTTCTTAATTCCATTCTTTTAGATTTGTGCATTCCTGTGAATTGTTAGATACTACTGCACTGCAGGAGCTAGGAACACAAGCATTTCGATACACCTGCAATAACATCTTCTAAATATGTGTATGTGACCAATAAAATGGTATTTTATATATCCATGAAAATTATGGTGATTCATAATTTCGACTGGCTGACAAAAGATGTCCGTTCATTCTATCGGTTAGGTTGCTAGAGTGTGTTTATTAGATATCTATGGACGCGACACAGTAGTTCATTTCTATCGGTTAGGTTGCTAGAGACTCGACAGTCATGGAGTGTGTTTATTAGATATCTATGGACGCGACCCAGTCGTTCGTTCTATATGTTTCATTGCCATGCTGGCTGGCAGCGCTTTTATCCCTTGCTTGCTAGCTAGCCAACTACAGCTAACAGTCACATCAAACCGTGCAGCTAGAATAACAGCAAAGTAGCTGGATTTCATTTCGTTGAACCTGTTTTCTATTGACATTGTTGTGTGTGTGATCAAATTTCAATATTGAAACAATGTTGCAAATGTCTAGAGAAAGGATGGCAATGTTTGTACAAACCCCTGTTGTTGCAAACCAAATGTTAAGATAGAAGCATGGGGAACTAATGTTTTTTACAGTGGAAATTAAGTTATTGGCTGGCTGGGCTGATGGGACACTGAATGCGCAGCAATATCTCACATGCTGACCAGACACGACACGTCGCGTGCGTCGCAAAATACATTTAGAAATTCATGTTATTCAATTATTGCACCCACACTGCCCGCGAGCGTCTGTGTTGCCAAGGGCTAAAATAGAAGTCATTCCTATTTCTGACGCAGATTGCGCTGAAAGTCCTGCCTCTCCCATCTCCTCATTGGTTTATAGAAGCAGTGCCATTTCCACATTGGTTATACCCACCTGGGTTTTTGAAAGACGGAATGTTTTGCCGGTTGTTGTGGTAAAAGTGTAGATGCCAATCACCATATAAATTCAAAGATAAAAAGCCTGGAAGGAGAAGAGATGACTAGAAATTATTCGGTTGTCCGTTTATGTGTGGATTAATTGGTCAGAGTAGAAGACCTTGTGCATTTCAAGTAAAATAACAACTCAATGTTTATATACCAGGACAAATTAGCTAGCAACAGCAAGCTAACTAGCTAAATTGCCATACATGTTTAATGATTTTCGACCTGTCCCCAAATAAATGTAATTAGTTCAGAGTTTGTTTTGATATTTTAACCTGCGTGTCGTGATCGCGTTTGGTGTGGGGGGACAAAATACATTTATGCATGATAGCGCACGATGGCGCATGTGCGCAGCCGGTTTGGGTTCTGTGTCATATGGAACAGAAAACCAAATGCCCATTTTTGCATCATACACTTACCGGCACTGACCACTTTTTTTTTATTTTTAGGTTAGGCATAAAGTTAACGTTGTGGTTTAAAATCAGATTTAATTTTTATGTAAACATTATATGTAAATTGTTTTGTTTAAAGTGGCTAGTGATACATTTTTTTACATCAATTTCCATTATTAAAGTGGCTGGAGTTGAGTCAGTATGTTGGCAGCAGGCACTCAATGTTAGTGGTGACTTTTATTTTACCCCCTTTTTTCTCCCCAATTTCGTGGTATCCAATTGTTAGTAGCTACTATCTTGTCTCATCGCTACAACTCCCGTACGGGTTCGGGAGAGACGAAGGTTGAAAATCATGCATCCTCCGATACCCAACCAAGCCGCACTGCTTCTTAACACAGCGCACATCCAACCCGAAAGCCAGCCGCACCAATGTGTCGGAGGAAACACCGTGCACCTGGCAACATTGGTTAGCACGCACTGCGCCCGGCCCGCCGCAGGAGTCGCTGGTGCGCGATGAGACAAGAATATCCCTACCGGCTACTCCCTCCCTAACCCGGACGACGCTATGCCAATTGTGCGTCGCCCCACGGACCTCCCCACGGAACCCAGAGTCTCTGGTGGCACAGCTAGCGCTGCAGAACAGCACCCTTAACCACTGCGTCACCCGGGAGGCTAGTGGTGACTGTTTAACAGTCTGATGGCCTTGAGATAGAAGCTGTTTTTCAGTCTCTCGGTCCCTGCTTTGATGCACCTGTACTGACCTCGCCTTCTGGATGATAGCGGGGTGAACAGGCAGTGGCTCCCGTGGTTGTTGTCCTTGATGAACTTTATGGCCTTCCTGTGACATCAGGTGGTGTAGGTGTCCTGGAGGGTAGGTAGTTTGCCCCCGGTGATGAGTTGTGCAGACCTCACTACCCTCTGGAGAGCCTTACGGTTGTGGGAGGAGCAGTTGCCGTATCAGGCGTTGATACAGCCCGACAGGATGCTCTCGATTGTGCATCTGTAGAAGTTTGTGAGTGCTTTTGGTGCAATAGACATTAGACTGGTGAAAATCTGTCCTTTAGTCTGATGAGTCTAAATTTGAGGTTTTTGGTTCCAACCGGCGTGTCTTTGTGAGACGCAGAGTAGGTGAACAGATGATCTCCGTATGTGTGGTTCCCACCATGAAGCATAGAGGAGGTGTGGGGATGCTTTACTGGTGACACTGTCTTCATTTATTTAGAATTCAAGGCACAGCATTCTGCAGCGATACGCCATCCCATCTGGTTTCCAGTTAGTGGGACTGTCATTTGTTTTTCAACAGGACAATGACCCAACAACTCCAGGCTGTGTAAGGGCTATTTGACCAAGAAGGAGAGGGATGGAGTGCTGCATCAGATGACCTGGCCTCCACAATCACCCAACCTCAACCCAATTGAGATGGTTTGGGATGAGTTGGAACGTAGAGTGAAGGAAATGCAGTTAACAAGTGCTCCGCATGCGGGAACTCCTTCAAGACTTTTGGAAAAGCATTCCTTATGAAGCTGGTTGAGAGAATGCCAAGAGTGTGCAAAGCTGTCATCAAGGCAAAGGTTGGCTACTTTGAAGAAACTAAAATATAAAATATATTTTGATTTGTTTAAGACTTTTTTGGTTCCTACATGATTCCATGTGTAATTTCATAGTTTTGATGTTTTCACTATTATTCTACAATGTAAAAAAATAAAGAAAAACCCTTGAATGAGTAGCTGTCAAATGTTGACTGGTACTGTATATGGAGGGTTTATAAAGCCAGGCACATTTAACAGTTAGCCTATTGATTATATATCTAATTAAGTTGGTTTCCTCTCACCTCAATTTTCTTAGACAATTGGGCTAAGGCTGTTTCCTCCTCTCTGCTGCCTCCACTGCATTGTTCTCAATCTCAATATGCTGGTTAACTTTGCTATTACGCACATAGCAACATAGGGAAATGTGCCAATTCTACTGCGCACTGAAGATTGTTTCAGAATCTCACTTCAGACCGTATCCAATGTGGGAGGAAGTGCATGTTATAAAATGGATTTATTAGTGTTGCGCCATTATTTTTATGTAATATAACCATATACAATATCACGTCTTAGATTGATGGACTGTGCCATCCCCTTTGGCCTCAGCAATGGATCCGTCCACTGAGATGCGCTTATCAGACAGGTGTCTTAAGCACGGTGAAAAATAAAAACTGCTCAACAAAATAAATCTTGGTCGACGAACAGCCTAATCGACCAAACAATCAACCAGTCGACTAAATGTGGCCCTAATTGTTTTACCTGACTTATTTGAGAGCGGGTACTAAAGTTGACATTTCTGGCACATCTGCAAAACCATGTAAACACCTGTTAGTTTGCATGTATACTGAAGAAAAATATATACGCAACATGTAATGTGTTGGTCCCATGTTTCATGAGCTGAAATAAAAAAATCCCCGAAATGTTCCATACGCACGAAGAGCTTATTTCTCTCAAATTGTGAGCAAATTTGTTTACATCACTGTTAGTGAGCATTTCTCTTTTGCCAAGATAATCCATCCACCTGACAGGTTTGGCATATCAAGAAGCTGATTAAACAGCATGATGATTACACAGGTGTATCATGTGCTTGGGACAATAAAAGGCCACTAAAATGTTACAATTTGTCACAATGCCATAGAAGTCTCAAGTTGAGGGAGCATTCAATTGGCATGCTGACTGCAGGAATACACACAACAGCTGTTGCCAGAAATTAACTTTAATTTCTCTACCGTAAGACGCCTCCAATGTCGTTTTAGAGAATTTGGCAGTACGCCCAACCGGTCTCAAAACCACTGACCACGTGTAACCACGCCAGCCCGGGATCTCCACATCCGGCTTCGTCACCTGTGGGATCGTCTGAGACGAGCCACTCGGTTAGCTGATGAAACTGTGGGTTTGCACAACCAAAAAAGTTATACTCAAACTGTCAGAAACTGTCTCAGTGAAGCTCATCTGCATGCTCGTTGTCCTCACCAGGGTCTTGACCTGACAGCAGTTCGGTGTCATAACTGACTTAGGTGGGTAAATGCTCACCTTCGATGGCACTGGCAAGCTGGAGAAGTGTGCTCTTCACAGATGAAACCTGGTTTCAACTGTACCAGGGAGATGGCAGAAAGAGTGTAGGGTGGCGTATGGGCAAGTGGTTTGCAGATGTCAACGTTGTGAACAGAGTGCCCCATGGTGGCGGTGGGGTTATGGTATGGGCAGGCTTAAGCTACGGACAACGAACACAATTGCATTTTATCGATGGAAATATGAATGCATAGAGATACTGTGACTAGAACCTGAGGCCCATTGTCGTGCCATTCATCTGATGCCTTCACCTCATGTTTCAGCATGATAATGCCCCGCCACATGTCGCAAGGATCTGTACACTATTCCTGGAAGGAGAAAATGTCCCAGTTCTTCCATGGCCTGCATACTCACCAGACATGTCGCCCATTGAGCATGTTTGGGATGCTCTGGAATGGATGTGAACGGCAGATTGTTCCAGTTCCCGCCAATATCCAGCAACTTCGCACAGTCATTGAAGAGTAGGACAACAGTCCACAGGCCACAATCAACAGCCTGATTAACTCCATGCAAAGGAGATGCGCTGCATGAGGCAAATGGTGGTCACACCAGATATGGACTGGTTTTCTGATCCACTCCCCTTATATTTTTGTTCAGTGTACTTCCGTCTTGATTGCCAAACACAGACACCCGTTTAGAAGAAGTCAGTTTAATAATAATTTCCTGTGTTCATTGTCTCACATCAACCAGCTGAAGGAATACCACGGACAATGGGTAGAGTAAGTTCAAATATAATTTTATTCAACATTCGTGATAGACAAGGGCCGTTTGTTTTTTGTTCCTATGTAAATATGTGTGGCGTTGCCTCAACAATTGAAGGCATTGCCACATTTCATGACTAACTGGACACAAGTTAAATTGTTTTGCTAGGCCTCACTGACTCTCATACAGTCAGGCTTAGCTCTCTAGAATTGAAGGGTGTATAGCTAACCAGCCCTTGAGTTCTCAATCAAAGCCCTATGGATGACTGCTGGATCAATGAACTACAATATGAATGTTCAGTTGTAACGTTTCGGAACATTAATCCTCCCTTGCGATACGGTTTTGGAAACCTTTGGAACTTAACTTTCACATCAGCTAGAAATAATCATTCAAATACAAATGATATACTTACTGTACGTAGTTTAGCAAAGTTGCTGAATTTTCAAAAACATGAGGTTTGTAACTTCCTCCCCATTGGGGAGAATCTCAATTGGTTTCCTTGATTCCTAGCTTTCTCTCTCTTCCCGCTGACCTTCAATGGATTTTGAGGAGGAGAGGCGATAAAGGAGACCAATTGAGATTCTTCCTTGGAGACATTTGAAGCGGAAATTGGAGGAGAGGAAGTGCACACTGGTTGGACGCTGTGTCCTTGAAAATATAGCCGGGTGCAACTTTTGTATTTGGAAAATGTATTTCCAGTTTATATGAAATTTCCAATTGTTTCCAAAACTGTATGGTGTGTGAGGCGTATTTGCGAAGACAGAACATTTGGGCAGCAAAGGGCCATCTCAAATCAAATCAATGTTTATTTGTCACGTGCGCCGAATACAACAGGTGTAGTAGACCTTAGTGAAATGCTTACTTACAGGCTCTAACCAACAGTGTAAAAAAGGTATTAGGTGAACAATAGGTAAATAAAGAAATAAAACAACAGTAAAAAAGACAGTGAAAAATCTTCCTCACAAGGTTAAAGGCGATGTTCAATGGCTCAATGTAATGAAACGGAATTTGAGTCATCATGAATAAGGGTAAAGTCCGGCTCAGCTGAGATGGATGTATTGATCGGTAGGTAACGGGTGTTTTCAAGACTAAGATATTGATCCGATTTCATGTCCATAGATGGGGGTTGTTGTGATATTTGGGGCAAATAATCAAAATACCTGCAAATCAATTGGCCTGTAACAATGGATATGTCATCTTCAGTAACATAAGCATACTGCAACTGTATCCAACTATTTAAACTCTCCACAACTCAAAAAGGACAGATTGACCTACCTAATGACGTGAGCACCACAATATGTCAAACTGACACGGTCAATGTCAGAATCATCATAGCTCCAAAAAACTTTTCCAAAACAGGTTTTTGGTGTGACAGTCAGCTGGAATAAGCATAATCAACAACAGCAATCATGTTTCCTTCAAATGAAAAGGACTCACTTGTGAGCTTCAATTAGGAAACCCAACATATGGGTCATTCTTGGGCTATATATATATATATATACACAGTGCCTTGCGAAAGTATTCAGCCCCCTTGAACTTTGCGACCTTTTCCCACATTTCAGGCTTCAAACAAAGATATAAAACTATTTTTTTGTAAAGAATCAACAACAAGTGGGACATAATCATGAAGTGGAACAACATTTATTGGATATTTCAAACTTTTTTAACAAATCAAAATTATTCAGCCCCTTTACTTTCAGTGCAGCAAACTCTCTCCAGAAGTTCAGTGAGGATCTCTGAATGATCCAATGTTGACCTAAATGACTAATGATGATAAATACAATCCACCTGTGTGTAATCAAGTCTCCGTATAAATGCACCTGCACTGTGATAGTCTCAGAGGTCCGTTAAAAGCGCAGAGAGCATCATGAAGAACAAGGAACACACCAGGCAGGTCCGAGATACTGTTGTGAAGAAGTTTAAAGCCGGATTTGGATACAAAAAGATTTCCCAAGCTTTAAACATCCCAAGGAGCACTGTGCAAGCGATAATATTGAAATGGAAGGAGTATCAGACCACTGCAAATCTACCAAGACCTGGCCGTTCCTCTAAACTTTCAGCTCACACAAGGATAAGACTGATCAGAGATGCAGCCAAGAGGCCCATGATCACTCTGGATGAACTGCAGAGATCTACAGCTGAGGTGGGAGACTCTGTCCATAGGACAACAATCAGTCATATATTGCACAAATCTGGCCTTTATGGAAGAGTGGCAAGAAGAAAGCCATTTCTTAAAGATATCCATAAAAAGTGTCATTTAAAGTTTGCCACAAGCCACCTGGGAGACACACCAAACATGTGGAAGAAGGTGCTCTGGTCAGATGAAACCAAAATTGAACTTTTTGGCAACAATGCAAAACCTTATGTTTG
The DNA here is from genome assembly GCF_018296145.1 of Oncorhynchus tshawytscha. Lineage (NCBI taxonomy): Eukaryota > Metazoa > Chordata > Actinopteri > Salmoniformes > Salmonidae > Oncorhynchus > Oncorhynchus tshawytscha. The sequence goes on along the minus strand of NC_056429.1, from coordinate 27,277,818 downwards.
GCATAAAAGCAACACAGCTCATCACCCTGAACACACCATCCCCACTGTCAAACATGGTGGTGGCAGCATCATGGTTTGGGCCTGCTTTTCTTCAGCAGGGACAGGGAAGATGGTTAAAATTGATGGGAAGATGGATGGAGCCAAATACAGGACCATTCTGGAAGAAAACCTGATGGAGTCTGCAAAAGACCTGAGACTGGGACGGAGATTTGTCTTCCAACAAGACAATGATCCAAAACATAAAGCAAAATCTACAATGGAATGGTTCAAAAATAAACATATCCAGGTGTTAGAATGGCCAAGTCAAAGTCCAGACCTGAATCCAATCGAGAATCTGTGGAAAGCTGTTCACAAATGCTCTCCATCCAACCTCACTGAGCTCGAGCTGTTTTGCAAGGAGGAATGGGAAATTTTTTTACAGCTGTAATCGCAGCAAAAGGTGGCGCTACAAAGTATTAACTTAAGGGGGCTGAATAATTTTGCACGCCCAATTTTTCAGTTTTTGATTTGTTAAAAAAGTTTGAAATATCCAATAAATGTCGTTCCACTTCATGATTGTGTCCCACTTGTTGTTGATTCTTCACAAAAAAATACAGTTTTATATCTTTATGTTTGAAGCCTGAAATGTGGTAAAAGGTCGCAAAGTTCAAGGGGGCCGAATACTTTCGCAAGGCACTGTATATATGTATGTGTTTTTCTAGAATAAATGCATTTTCTGAACACCCCACAACATTAAGTACATATTAAACCTTCAAGAAAACATTCCCACTTAAGGCATTAAAGCCCTTTTATTGTTGTCCATTTTTGTCTGATATGGACACTATTTATCTTCAAACCCGTCACAGACAATATGGAAGTTGTCAGAATATGATTATAAAATATACTTGTTATAAAATCAACATTTACCTAATGCTCATGTGTCCCCCAAACCAATTAATATAATATAAAATGTAAAATCTCAGACTTTTGCTATATTAAACCCTGAAATAGACATATTTTGTGTCAGTGGGCTCATTTAAATAAAAAAATACTTTCAATTCAGAATTATAACAACACTAATATTTTGGGATTGTCCTTAACATTTCAGACTGAGCTCAGAAAACATTCAATTCATATTTATTAATCTTTGCCATTTTATTTAACAAATATTGTCATGTAACAGGGTTGAGACTAGGGTGACAGGGTGGAATACTGTAACGGGTTGAAGAGATTGGTTTCCATATAATCTAGTTTAGTTAACTGTCAAAAATCCATCCAAGATTTACCCCAAACATTTAATTTCATTGTATTCAACCATGTAACAAGGACATTAGATATATTTAGAATAATCTGGGTTTTATTAACCAAACAAATAAAAACATCAGGCATTAGGGTAATTAATAACATTCAACACGTTTCATCAGAAAAGTTCAACGTGTCATCAAACTGTAGGAACATTTTCCAAGGGCATTTAGAATGTTAGAACAGCTGTAACTACAGCACTAGTGTCCGCATGACTATCCTTCTTCTAGGGAGCACCATATTCACTCATTCATGGTTTTCTTCCTGAGAGTCTGGCCCACACGTCTCTCTCAACCTCTGTGGTGGGATGTCACACGCTTCTTCAAACTGATACCAATGGATGTCGTCTCGAGAAGGCCAGAAAAATCTGTTAGGTCCGACAGGATGCATACATTTCACTTGTACACACATTTTTATCCGTGCCGAGGATGATGCCTGGATAAAGGTCATCACCGTATTCCACTATACACCACTGCCCAAGAAGACCTGGATTTCATCCACAGGTTGTGGATTTTCCTCATTGGCTGGCAGTACTGGAGCAGCCAGGACCTTCTGCCTGAAACTGAAGTGCTGTGTGTTAAAGTATGCACAGAGTAGGTCCTTCTTTGTTGAATAATGGCAGCTGACATCAGCTCACCGGAAGCAAGGGTGATGACCTGATCTGGACTTTGTGGAGGAGTGGTCAAGTTCCTCAGTGCTTCTTTCCTCTCCTTGCTTATGTATGCTGTTCTCCACTGTTTATGCTTCTGACACTGGTCTCTCTTACTGAAATCACTGATCTCAAAGTATTGTTCCCTTTTTTCTGGGTCAGCATTTTGACGTGCTCGACACTGCCTTTGTCTTTCTGCTGTTGATGTGGGTGCCACCATTCCCTAGATGTTTCAATGGATAACGTAAAACCAAAGATTCTTAGAATATATACAAGTATACACTATAATCCTTGAGTAATTTAGGATCTAGAGCGACTTAAAGGAACAACTGGAGTTAAGAACCTTGCCCAACTCTCCTACCACCTGCCTTAAAATATATATTTTTGTACACATGGAATACATTACAGCATGTTTCATAAGTGAATATAAATAATGTATAATATATTGAATATTTAATTTGTTTAGATGCAATAATCATAAATAAAGTAAATAACTCAACCCTGTCACAGGTTTACAACCCCGTTACAATGAAACATGTGACGGGGTGGAGTTTTTTGGTTCAAAATGGCCTCTGCTCCTCATGTGGTGAAGGACAGGAGACCATATGGTGGTGTGCATAAAATTAATAGATCGTATATTTTTCTGGGTTAAAGTATCGTTTTGAAAGTACTAGTTTTCCATCTTTATTTCATGTAACGGGTTTGAGTTGGTCAGCTCGACGATCCCCACCTGACTTTAAAAAATAACAAAATACAGATATAAAAGAATGTGATTACTTGCCTGTTTCTGTACCATGCAGTTGACAACAACAACCACTGCGACCTGTATGCTCTCGAATCTATAAGTCTATGCTAGGTAAAGCTCCGCCTTATCTCAGCTCACTGGTCACCATAACAACACCCACACGTAGCACACGCTCCAGCAGGTATATCTCACTGGTCATCCCAAAGCCAACACCCACTTTGGCCACCTTTCCTTCCAGTTCTCTGCTGCCAATGACTGGAACGAATAAAAAATTTTTTTTTTTATTTTTTTTTTTTTTTTTAAATCGCTGAAGTTGGAGACTTATATCTCCCTCACTAACTCTAAGCATGAGCTATCTGAGCAGCTTAGCCAATCTGTAAATAGCCCAACCAACTACCTACCTCATCCCCATATTGTTTTTTACACACCAGTATTTCTACTTGCACATCATCATCTGCACATCTATCACTTCAGTGTTAATGTGCTAAATTTTAATTACTTTGCTACTATGGCCTATTAATTGCCTTAACTCCTTACTCCATTTGCACACACTGTATATAGATTTTTCTATTGTGTTATTGTTTGTGTCACACTTTGCTTTATCTTGGCCAGGTCGCAGTTGTAAATGAGAACTTGTTCTCAACTGGCCTAGCTGGTTAAATCAAGGTAAAAAAAACAAACATATTGAATGATGTCACTTCCTGTTAATGACGGCGCATAAGGGTGGACTTTGGTTGGTGTGATGGGGTTGAGTGTCGACTGAGGGAAAATTGTGTGATTTTATTCAATTATACCTTAGCAACAAAAACACGTTTGCATTAATTGCAAAAGTTATTATGTGCACATTTTAATATTCATTTCCCAAGTAAAAAATTAAGTGAAAAGAAATAATTGTTATAAAGTTTAAAATAATGCTATATTTATTTACATTCATATACATCTTTTAAACATTTCATTTTGGTGACCCAATACTTCAGTCAGAGGGACTGAAACATTACCCGAGCCCAAAAATGACCCACATACACATGAAACTGAACCAGAATCTAGTTTTACAGATCAGAAGACGTTGATATGATTCGCCATATCAACGCCTCCTGTGCCAGATTCTGGTTCACATGAAACTGTCTTGTTGAAAATGAATGAAAAATGCATACCAGTAACTGAGGACAACCCGTGAATTAACGTTAGCTGGCTAAGTTAAACATCTGTCTAGCCGTGGCCACGCAGGCAGGAATGACTCGAGCTGCCTTCTACACAATCGGTCTTTCATGGGACCAACAACATTGGCTAGTTAGCCTTCTAGCTAGCTGGTTGATAGGTTGGAAATCGCAAAGGCCCACACAAAGACAACGTTACAGTATGGTTTAGAAACTGGCCCACAGCTAGGTAGACATATACTCTGTAGCTAGCGACGTAGCCCATACTAGACGTTAACTACCTTTAATACTTTGGCTTGGGTTCTCGAGAGCATCTAACGTTAGCAAGCTCCAGCAATGCAGCAACGTACAGTACTAACGTAGCTACTGTACCTAGCTAACGTTATTTATAGTGATAGCTGACGAACTGCACCGATATTTTCCACATCAAAGCTTGCGTAGATTGCTGACGAGCTAGCTAGTACTGTACCTACAGTACCTAGCGAGTAAACTAACATCAGTCATTATCAAACATTTATGAATATGATTAATATAGGCTAGCTAGCTTGCCAACGTTAATTGTAAAGATGTGCCTTTGGCTAGTTGGTAAGTCTAATAAATGTCTTACCTTTCACGATTACCGCTAACGTTACTGGATGTCAAACGACGACAGTGCACCAGTCAGTGTGTGCTTGGTATTTTGTGTGGAACTGTATATTCACCAATAGGCTGTCAAAAAGGGATAATTGCTCCATCCCTTTGCTCTCATTTCCTCCTACCTTAGCGTGTACACTTCCGAAACATTTCCTCAAGCACGCCGCCACCTAAATCTTAAAGAGACCAGGACCTATTTAATTGTAGACAATGTATTCAACATTATGGGGTTTATTAATGTCAGGTTTCGATTTAGACACCAGGTGGCGCTGTTGTATTATAATTAAGCAGTCGTCACATAAGTAATGCACGCCACTGCATTTCGACATGGACCTAGACATAGGCCTACTTCTCTAGGGAGAGTCTCCCAGTAAAAATGGTTTCAGTTCAATAAATCCTGCACACCTGGGTTGAAGAGAGGTCTGTGTGTGCATGGTGGTGTGCGTGAAACCATGCATTACTGTAGATGTGAACCATTATAGCATAAAGATATAAAATTGTATTAGTCACATTCGCCGCATACAACAAGACCTTACAGAATTCATACTTACGAGACTTGGCTCTCCGGCACCACTTGCAGTGCGGTAGCAGAGAAAACAGTCTATGACTAGGGTGGCTGGAGTCTGACAATTTTTAGGTAATTCCTCTGACACTGGACTGGTATAGAGGTCCTGATGGCAGGAAGCTTGGCCCCAGTGATGTACTGGGCTGTTCACACGACCCTCTGTAGTGCCTTGCGGTCGGAGGCCGAGCAGTTGCCATAGCAGGCAGTGATGCAACCAGTCAGGATGCTCTCGATGGTGCAGCTGTAGAACCTTTTGAGGATCTGAGGACCCATGCCAAATCTTTTCAGTTTCCTGAGGGGGACTAGGGTTTGTCGTGCCCTCTTTGACTGTCTTTGTGTGCTTGGACCCTGTTAGTTTGTTGGTGATGTGGACACCAAGGAACTTGAAACCCTCAACCTGCTCCACTGCAGCCCCATCGATGAGAATGGGTGTGTGCTCGGTCCTCTTTTTCCTGTAGTCCACAATAATCTCCTTTGTCTTGATCACGTTGAGGGATAAGTTGTTGTCCTAGCACCACAAGGCCAGGTCTCTGACCTCCTCCCTATAGGCTGTCTCATCGTTGTTGGTGATCTGGCCTACCACTGTTGTGTCATCGGCAAATTTAATGATGGTGTTGGAGTTGTGCCTGGCCGTGCAGTCATGAGTGAACAGGAGGGGATTGAGCACGCACCCCTGAGGGGCCCCTGTGTTGAGGATCAGCATGGCAGATGTGTTGTTACCTACCCTTACCACCTGGGGGTGGCCTGTCAGGAAGTCCAGGATCCAGTTGCAGAGGGAGGTGTTTAGTCCCAGGGTCCTCAGCTTATTGATGAGCTTTGAGGGCACTATGGTGTTGAACGCTGAGCTGTAGTCAATGAATAGCATTCTCACATAGGTGTTCCTTTTGTCCAGGTGGGAAAAGGCAGTTTGGAGTGCAATAGAGATTGCATCCTCTGTGAATCTGTTGGGGCGGTATGCAAATTGGTCTAGGGTTTCTGGGATAATGGTGTTGTTGTGAGCCATCACCAGCCTTCCAAAGCACTTCATGGCTACAGATGTGAGTGCTACGGGTCGGTAGTCATTTAGGCAGGTTACCTTTGTGTTCTTGGGCACAGGGACTATGGTTGTCTGCTTAAAACATGTTGGTATTACAGACTCGGACAGGGAGAGGTTGAAAATGTCAGTGAAGACACTTGCCTGTAATCCGTCTGGCCCTGCGGCCTTGTGAATGATGACCTGTTTAAAAGGTCTTACTCACATCGGCTGCGGAGAGCGTTATCAGTCTTCCGGAACAGCTGGTGCTCTCATGCATGTTTGTGTCATTTGCCTCGAAGCGAGCATAGAAGTAGTTTAGCTCGTCTGGTAGGCTCGTGTCACTGGGCAGTGCTTCCCTTCGTAGTCTGTAATGGTTTGCAAGCCCTGCCACATTCGACGTCGTAGTACGATTCGATCTTAGTCCTGTATTGATGCTTTGCCTGTTTGATGGTTCGTCGGAGGGCATTGCTGGATTTCTTATAAGCTTCCGGGTTAGAGTCCCACTCCTTGAAAGCGGCAGTTCTATCCTTTAGCTCAGTGTGGATGCTGCCTGTAATCCATGGCTTCTGGTTGGGGTATGTATGTATGGTCACTGTGGAGACGACGTCATCGATGCACTTGTTGATGAAGACAATGACTGATGTGGTGTACCCCTCAATGCCATCGGAGGAATCCCGGAACATATTCCAGTCTGTGCTAGTAAAACAGTCCTGTAGCTTAGCATCTGCTTCATCTGACCACTTCTTTATTGAGCTAGGCCCTGGTGCTTCCTGCTTTCATTTTAGCTTGTAGCAGGAATCAGGATGATATAATAATGGTCAGATTTGCCAAATGGAGGGTGAGCTTTGTATGCGTCTGTGGAGTATAGGTGGTCCAGAGTTCTTCTTCCTTTTGTTGCACATTTAACATGCTGACAGAAATTTGGTAAAAACGGATTTAAGTTTCCCTGCATTAAAGTCCCCGGCTACTAGGAACGCCGCCTCTGGGTGAGTGTTTGCTTATGGCGGAATACAGCCCATTCAATGCTTTCTTGGTGCCAGCCTAACTGGTGGTATGTAAACAGCTACGAAAAGTACAGAAACTCTCTAGGTAGATAGTGTGGTCTACAGTTTATCATGAGATACTCTACCTCAGGCGAGCAAAACCTTGAGACTTCCTTAGCTGTTCTATCCTGCCGGTATAGCGTGCAACCAGCCAGCTGTTTGTTGATAGTGTCGTCGTTCAGCCACGACTCCGTGAAGCCTAAGATGTTAGTGTTTAATATTCCGCGTAGCTCATCAATTTTATTGTCCAAATATTGCACGTTTGCTGGCAGAATGGAGGGAAGTGGGGGTTTATTCTTTCGCTTGCAAATTCTCAGAAGGCAGCCTGCCCTTTGGCCCCTTAATCTCTGCATCTTCACGCAAATCGTGGGGATCTGGGCTTGTTCCCGAGAAAGCAGTATATCCTTCGCGTCGGGCTCGTCAGTCGTGAAAGGAAAAGGATTCTGCTAGTCTGTGGTGAGTAATCGCAGTCCTGAAGTCTAAGTTTTTTTCGGTCATAAGAGAAGGTAGCGGCAACATTATCTACAAAATAGTTTATTTGCGTTGTTTAACTTATCAAAAAAACAATAGGTTGGGGACACGTAAATGTCTGCCTTCGTCTCCGGCCCCATCCTAGATTTACAGTAAATGCTGTGTGTGGTGGGTTAACTATTACAGCATATGGATCTTGTGTGTGTATAAAATTGCATCCCAAACAGAGGTCTCCTGGTGTGGGTTTGTGTATAGAGTCACCGTCACTACAGCTAGTTAAGTTCCGCTAGGATTACTTAACCACTGCTTTTCCCAAACACACACGGAATACAGCAAAGACATCGATGGCCCAATCAATGCCAGCATACGGCACAAAGCATTTCTTCATAGCCCGCTCTGACCAAGTGTAAGGAGGCTTCTAGGGTCACAGTTCCTGCTGAGCACCAACACACCCAAGCAGCCCCCTCCCAGTCCAGCTGCACACATCTGCTCTCAGTAGGTCAACACTTTGGAATTCACAGCTGCATGCCAATCTAAAATGCCCTCCTCTGCTTCTTGTCAATAGTCTACATTAGCCTCTCCAGGCAAAAGCTGCATCCCAATAGTCTAAGTGAAAGAAGAACTGGACAGGTGAAAACCATTTCCCCAGTTTGCCATATTGCTTTCACTAGTCTTGTGTTTTCAGATCCGTGTTGACTGAGATGTAGCCTCTGTCTGGGATTTCCAGTGTCCTACACAACACAAAGATTGCTCAGGGTTGAATAGAAACAATGTCGCCACTCATTTCCCTCTAAAAAGCATGAAGTGACTAACTCGGTTTACAAGGTAAGTCAGAGAATGGGAGTTCAATTTGAGTTAAATTGTTGGGTTTATTTGAAGGAGACAGTCAATTGAAAAATCATTACACAAGTTCAACAATTCAAGTAGGTTTTTATTTCAGTAGGAAAGATTACACATCAATCCATACCTAAAGTGTATTAACACTAGTTTAAGCACACACATTTTTCCTAACCACATGCCCTGTCCAGGACATTTAACAGGTTGTCGTAAGTAGACACTCCTGGTCCGGCACACATACACCACATTTAGCTGTAACCATGTTTATATAAATGAAAGTGAACCGAGGGGCAGAGTATAAAAAGGGCAGTGTGTTTATTGGTTATCTGGCTGAGACGCAGGTCACGTCACTCAATTCAGAGGTCATAGTTCAAACCCGGGTCACATAACATGGGTGGGTCCTCACTAGGGGTCGGAGTACAGGATGTAGAGGGATAGCACATGGACACACCCCACAGGTCATGGGACATGGACAAAGCTAAGTGACGTCGTCAACACATCATAAACATCACTCTCAAACTGAGCCATATAGAGCACATAGATGTATCTTCTAGAAACTGATCAGGTCAGTTTGACATTTTCCCCTAATGGTTAAAGTTTGGATTTAAAGGGAATTAAGTTGACCCTTGAGCTGCGGGCAAATTCTCCATCCCTACAGCACACAAAACACCACTACACCCCCCTCTCATGTTAACCACACACCACCCAGTCATCTCAGCTGAACTGTTAAAGAATTTCTCAGGAGAAAAATAAAATGAACACTGCAGACAAATCCCAAAAAACTTTACTCTTGACAGTAAATAATACACAGCTGGTTGTGTATTTGTACATGGACACAAACTGTGGAAACCTCAAACAAACCATTTTGACATTGAGAAATATCAAACAAAAAGCCCACCATAACAGATTGTAAAAACTCACTCCTAACCCTTTCCCTATAGGCATCCACATCCCTCACGTCAGCACTGAGACACTACACGGGAGCATTCCTGTCTGCCATTTAATCTGCCGCTCTCTTCAGCCTGCATTGAAGCCCTCTATGTCCAAGGGAGAGAGATGTGAAGGAGAGGTCTGTGAGAGGAAAAAAGGAGAACAGAGAAAGACTACTTTCTCCTCTGCTGGTCTTCTGTGGGGAGCGTCAGTCTGCCGGCTGCTCTGTACAGCTCCTGTTGCATCAGAGTTCCATTCACCCCTCTATTTCTACTATATCCTTCCTTGTTCAATCGCACTCCACACAGAATATGCTATACCACATTCTATACAGATTTACCCACTGCTCAACAGTGAAGAAATGGCAGCCACGAGGCTCTGTCCGTCTAATGCTTTCTAGCAGGTAAACAAAAATATTTTTTACACACTCATACTGTTGTACTACCTTCCTCTCTTGTCCTTTTGTATCACTAACGCTACCCCTCTCATTCCTTTCTTTCTCTGGCTTCCTCATCCTCTAGTCTGTGTATGACATAGCCCTGCTGGAGTCTTGCTATTAATGGAGCTGTAGCTGTGTGTGGTATAACTGCTGGGAGCTGAGGAGCAGAGCACATCGGAAATGAGTCTGAAATGGAATATGTAGAAGTTGCCCTAAACAACAGATCTCGGATCAGATTACACCAACCCCAATCTTAACCTTAACCATTAGGGGTGAATACATATATGACCTTGAATCAATGGTTATGGATAAGTTCTACCTTCTCCCATTAGCTTAGCCTCTACAGGACATAAGACAACTGTTGCCGCACTGGCCCATGGGAGTTGGAGTCTCTTGCTGCTAGAGTACATAGTGTCAGTTTGAGGTGTAAGGAATGTGATGCTAACTTGCTGGACCTCTATGTAAACAATAGACATGCAAAATATATGGACAGATGGGAGATGTAAACCATTGTTACAAGTCAGGACCTAACCTGACTGTCAGGTTGAGACGGAAACAGTCAGGAGAGGATGCAAGATAACACTTTACTAGTGGTTTAAGTCCTTTCTGAGAGTAGTATGAGAACGTGACCACACCATCATTTCTCCTTTCCCAACAACGTATTCATTTCATTTGTTCTAACTAACACTTTCTCACAAATTGGAATAAAAATGTGTGTTTGGTATATTGGCACACACTCAGGGTTGAGTCCCAAACCAATGTCCCAAACCATACACACTGGCTGGGTCTACTTCAAATTGTTAGCCCCTCCCTCTAGCTCGTACTCCTTAACTGTTCACAGATCTGAAAGGACTGGATAGGTGTAAGCAATATGGAGGAAGCTTCTCTCAGCCAATTGGAAGGTTAGGTGGAGTTATCAACAACTTGCTTACACCTATCTATAGCTTTAATTGAAGATGCCATGAGTAGTGACCAGGCGATGGGTCAAGAGGATGACATGGAACTAGGCAATAGAGCAGTAGATCTGTACCGTAACCCTATGTGACAAACTCATGTGTGAGAAAACAAAAACACTACACAAATAAAATTGAAAACAAGTAAAAGGTACAACATGTTCAAAATAAAGGGAAGAGGCCAGAAATGAAATGTAACAGACAATTCAAATAAGCTAGACATGTGCATGTCATCTACAGGATAATACTGCTGATACGTCCAACACAACAACACCAAGGTAACAAAACACTAACCAACAAAATAATAATTCAAATGGATTCTGAATGGCTCCCGATAGCTGTGTGTGTGTGTGTGTGTGTGTGTGTGTGTGTGTGTGTGTGTGTAAAGCAGATCAGGTCAGAACCTGTAGCTCCCCCTTATGTTCAAGCAATAACAAAAAAAGGAAGTGGGAGATAAATTATTTTTCTGGGGTTAACATTTCATCGTTCACGTTTTCACAGCTTTCAAGTCTTTAGTGTTATTGTGTGTACACGCGTGTGTTCTGGTGAATCTCAAGCTTTAACATGTGGACAGAGCAGACAGTGGTCCAGAGAGAACAACATATAAAGCCTGTTTATAAGAGCGATATAACTGGGTCCATAAAGGTGGAATAGAGGAAAGCTTAGAGTCTGGGTTTATCATTCCCATGATGAGACTTACCATATATATATATGGTGAGGAGAGGCTCTGGAATATAAAACAGTAGGATACATTCAGGACATGTGTGGGTGGGAGTGGTTTCAGCTGGAATAGATTTGAGAATCAAAGCCCTTAATGTTCACAATGCTGCAATCACACAGGCCAATCACACACACACACTCTCAGAAGGGGGGAGTGAATGTGTGTAAAAAGTGTCCGATTTGTGAGCCCAACTCAAGTGTGAAGAGACCATTGGAGTCTTGTGTGTGAGGGAGTTTGTGAACCAAAGTGTGATAAAGGAGTGTTTGAAATCCCATTCCATTGGGTTAGTCCAGTAGTGTGTGTGAGTCCAGCCCTAGAAAGGGTAGAGTCCATCTTCCACCAGAGCACAGTATGTCAAGAAGAGAGGGAGTGAGGGAAAACAAGGATAAATCATGTCCACCCATCCTTCCTTAAGAAGCATCCAAGAAAGAGGAGAGGAGAGACATCCCATAGTTCCACAGGCAAAAACAACAGAGCGAGAGAACGAGAGAGAAGTGGTTTAGGTCTTCATTCAGTAGTCTATGCCACCATAATAACCACTGCTTCAACACACACACACGGCTCCTTAGGTTAAGGCAGTGGTGGCAGGTGGGGCTCCAGTGGGTCTGGGGTTATAGTTTTGGGGTCATGGCAGTGAAAGCTCCTGGTGCTGAGTCACTAGACCTCTTCCTCTATTTTACCTCTACCGCTCCGTCCTCTACAGCAGCACTCATTCAAAGGACATCAGATTGGCTGGGACCTGGAGAGAGAGAGAAAAAGGCATGAGAGCAGGTTGGTATGGGTATGTGTGTGTGTGTGTGTGTGTGTTACCTGTTGTCTGTTGCTCTGGCAGGCAGCACTGAGGTGTTTGAACCACAGAAGGGCATTCATTTTGTTCCCTGCCTGGTATTTATAGGTGTTACCTAGGAAACACAGAGACACACCATCACAAGATGTCCCTGTAGCAGAAAACTGGGATTCAGCCCAGTAAGTCCAGTCGTGTACAGTTACACTACTTGACTCTCCCATCCCCATCTGTGTACAGCAGGAAGCTGCCGCAATGCAGAACTTGAATTTTTATGCCGATCAAAGTTCTAATCAAATCCAGACATATTTATATGGTTTAGAATGACACTTCCGGTTTTGGCGGGAAATACCGGGTTACTCGGGGAGAAAAGTGATTCTTGGGATGGAACATTTGTAAGATACAGGGAAAATATGAAATACCTACTTGAGCAACCAATTGAGAAACGTTTCCATGCCTCGAACAATTCAGGCTGTCCTGGAGGCAAAAGGGGGGTCCGACCTGGTACTAGATGGGTGTACCTAATAAGCTGGCCACTGAGTGTATTTAGCTATGGAGCACGTTCTGTTTGGCCAGTGAGGAGTCAAGTCTCCACACCAACTTGTTTATTCACCAAAACCCAGCCTTCTCTCTCCACCGCCAGCTATTGCGCCCATAATTCTGGTTGTGAAAATAGCAAAAATATTTGGCACCCCAAGAACCTATAGTGCTACCACCAGCACTTAGATTTGCCATTGTGTTTGTTAAAATTGAGTACTGTGTGTGTGTGTGATTGCATATGCGTACAATATTGGTGTATACTGCACGTGAGTGAGAGAGACAGTTATGGGGTGTGTTGGCGTTTTAAACTAGGAACATACAGACCATCTGAGGAGATGAGATAAGTGTAGTTTGGCTGAACACTCCTGGCTGTGGGTGATTGACAGGTAGTCTCACCGTGTTCCGAGTCTGTGAGCAGGAAGACGTCGGGATGTTCAGGGTCGTCTGACATGATGGCCATTAACCCCACAACACACACACTCTTACTGCTAGATGACTTGAACTGAAGGGAGATGGAGAGAAAGCGAGAGAGGTGGGAGGGGGCCACATTTAGAAATGATTTTGGATTCATATCGTTGTATACAAGCATAGCTGTCTTAGATTTCAGAAAGTACCAACTGTAGCTAAGTTGGTACAGCATGGCTCTTGCAACGTCATAATAATGGGTTTCGGGACCAACCATACCTAAAAATTGTATACACACACACACAACTAAGTTGCTTTGGATAAAAGCATCTGCTAAAATGGCACATACCCCTCCGTATTTGGAGTGAAGGCAAAATGACATTTGATATCAAATGGTTCATATGAAGCAAATGTACCTTTTATTTGATGGTATTTTCATACATACGTTTTAACATTTAGAAATGAAAGCACTCCATATATCTAGTACCCCTCATTTGATGAGGGAGGGCGAGATGATGAGGGAGGGAGGGATGATGAGGGAGGGATGATGAGGGAGGGATGATGAGGGAGGGCGAGAGAAGGAATTAGGGAGGGAAAAGGGATGATGGTGAGAGGGAGATGTGTACAGTGAGAGGGAGATGTGTACAGTGAGAGGGAGATGTGTACAGTGAGAGTGTTGAGAAGGTTGGGTGTGAAGGAGTGAGAGACTTGCGTGCTTTCTCTCTGTGGCCTTTAGGGACTTGGCATGGTAGTAGTAGAGCTGAGTTCCACACAGAGCCACCCAGAACTTGGTCCAAGACGCCACCTACAAACAACCAGGGGTCAGGGTTTAGAGGTCACACAGTAGTCAATTACTCCAGTCTATTAATTCAATACAACTTTATTGATACAACTTTATTGATGCACCTTGTCCCAACAACTAGTTTCAGGGCAGCATTGAGCGCAAAATACAGTACACAATCATACGACACATTGGTTATATGCTTCTAACAGTAGGCGATCACTGGAAACAGACATAACGTTTAGGCCAACTACATAGAACGGTATAAAGTGGTTAAATATCTGTGCATTATTTTGGCTGTGGCTTTAAGTCTGTTTGCGCTAGTTTGTTTCAGAAGAGAAACAAGTAAAAATAAATAAATATGGAGAGCAAGACAGACAGACAGCGAGCGACAGACAAACAGACCGACAGAGAGAGCGAGAGACAGACAGACACAGAGAGCGAGCGAGCGACACAGAGCGAGCGACACAGAGCGAGCGAGCGACACAGAGCGAGAGGCGAGCGACACAGGGCGAGCGACAGAGAGAGAGAGGGCGAGCGACAGAGAGAGAGAGGGCGAGCGACAGAGAGAGAGAGGGCGAGCGACAGAGAGAGAGAGGGCGAGCGACAGAGAGAGAGAGAGCGAGCGACAGAGAGAGAGAGAGCGAGCGACAGAGAGAGAGAGAGAGCGAGCGACAGAGAGAGCGAGCGACAGAGAGAGAGAGAGCGAGCGACAGAGAGAGCGAGCGAGAGAGCGAGCGACAGAGAGAGAGAGAGAGCGAGCGACAGAGAGAGAGAGAGAGAGCGAGCGAC